>NW_027362069.1:560000-1160000 GCF_039654945.1 Dendrobates tinctorius | reverse complement strand
AACCGATCAACTATTACCAGAATGACCGTGTTCCCAGCCAAGGAGGGCAAATCAGTAATGAAATCCATGGAAATATCAGTCATTGGCTTACTGGGCACACAGAGAGGATGCAACGTGCCAGCAGGACGGGAGCGTGGTGTCTTGGCCCGTGCGCACGTGGTACAGGCTGACACATATGAGGCCACTTCCTGCCGGATTTTGGGCCACCAAAAACGACGTGATACAAGTTCCAGAGTGCCCTTAACCCCTGGGTGGCCCGCCAGGACAGTATCGTGATGTTCCCCTAACACCTTTAAGCGTAGGTGTAGTGGCACAAACGATTTATTAGGAGGCAGATCCGGCGGTACCTCCTCCTGAGCCTCAGCAATCTCTGCCTCAACTTCTGTCGTGAGAGCCGAGACCACAACACCCTTTTGGAGGATAGGCACCGGATCCTCACGTGGTTCTCCACCCGGGAAACATCTGGACAAGGCGCCCGCCTTAATATTCTTAGAACCTGGTCGGTATGTCACAAAAAAATTGAACCGGGTGAAGAATAACGCCCAGCGAGCCTGTCTGGGGGACAGGCGTTTAGCAGACTCTAAATAAAGCAGATTTTTATGGTCTGTTATAACAGTAATCTGATGGACAGCCCCCTCCAAGAAGTGTCGCCACTCCTCAAATGCCAACTTGATGGCCAACAATTCCCTGTTACCAATATCGTAATTATGCTCGGCAGGCGACAGCTTCTTGGAGAAGTAGGCACACGGATGCAATTTGCCCAAGGATGGACCCTGAGACAGTACCGCCCCCACTCCAACTTCGGATGCATCCACCTCCACAGTAAATGGTAGGGAGACATCAGGCTGAACCAGGATGGGAGCTGAAGCAAAACTGTTTTTCAGGAATTCAAACGCGCGCACAGCAGCCTCAGACCAGTCAGAAAAATTGATACCTTTTTTAGTCATGTCGGTGAGCGGTTTAGCAATCATAGAAAAATTCTTAATAAATTTCCTATAATAGTTTGAAAAGCCCAGGAATCGCTGAATCGCCTTGAGATTATCAGGCCGTTCCCACTGCAGCACCGCTTGCACCTTAGCGGTGTCCATTTTAAACCCTGCGGCGGAAATTACATAACCAAAAAAAGGTAATTCTTGGACGACAAATACACATTTCTCAAGCTTGGCATGGAGCTTGTTTTCCCTGAGTAACTGCAATACCTGCCTAACATGCTCTATGTGTGCATCACGGTCGCGTGAGTAAATAAGAATGTCATCAAGGTATATAATAACAAATTTCCCCAAGAGATGAGAAAAGACATCATTTATGAAATGTTGAAATACTGCTGGCGCGCTCGTCAACCCAAATGGCATCACCAAACTCTCAAAATGACCCTCAGGGGTATTAAATGCCGTCTTCCATTCATCCCCTTGACGGACTCTTATGAGATTGTATGCCCCCCTGAGGTCAAGCTTGGAAAACCATTTGGCACCAGACACCTGGTTGAACAAATCGGGTATCAGTGGCATCGGGTAGGGGTCATGAACCGTGATCTGGTTGAGTTCCCTGAAATCCAGACACGGACGTAATCCGCCATCTTTCTTCTTGACAAAGAAGAACCCAGCCGCCAATGGAGATGATGAGGGCCTGATGTGCCCTTTGCTTAGACTCTCTGCAATGTATTCCTTGAGCGCTTGCCTCTCAGGACCTGAGATATTAAACATCCTGGCTTTCGGTGACTTGGCCCCCGGTTTTCATCTAATAGCACAGTCATAGGGTCGGTGCGGTGGCAGCTCAGAACAACCTCTTTCAGAAAATACATCAGCAAAGTCCAGCAGTGGCTCCGGGATGCTGGGAGTCACAGCGGAGATACACGTGGCCAGACAACTCTCCTGGCAGTATCTGCTCCACTGAATTATGTCCTGGGTTTTCCAATCAATCATCAATTGTGCATAGACAACCATGGAAACCCCAGAGCTATCTGAGCAGGTAAATTACTGAGCACCTTACATGTTACCCGCTCAGAGTGTAGGACCCCAATGTGGAGTTTTACATCAGCCACAAACTCTTTAATCTCCCCTTGTGAGAGAGGGGAGGCATTGATGGTAACCACCCGGATAGGATTAGGCAGCTCTTCCACCTTAAATCCCGCTGTACGCGCAAACTTTTCATCAATGAGATTAGCAGCTGAACCACTATCTACAAATACAGTAATTGACAGCTCTTGGCCCCCGATAACTACCTTGGCAGGGAGCATGCACTGGGAGACCACCACGGAGGATATGCAAAGGCTCAGACTAGACTCCTCCAAACCCTCTGAGTCTAGCAGTTTTTCCGCCGACGCGTCCTTCTTAGGTACCAGGGGGCATGCATTAATAAAATGTCCTTTTTTGCCACAAAAAAAACAGACCCCTTGCTTTCTGGGCAAGGGACATTTATGTTTGTTATTATGTGTATGAGATATACCAGTGATCTGCATAGGTTCCACGGATTCACCCGAAGCAACCTCACCAGAAACTGCCCCCCCTCCCATAGGCAATGTCTCCTGCGACCTCTGACGAAAGTGGCGATCAATGCGTACAACAAGTACCATAGCAGCCTCCAGAGAGGCGGGAGTCTCATACATTAGCAGGGCTTGTTTAACCCTTCCAGAAACCCCATACAAAAATTGACTTCTTAGAGCAGGGTCATTCCATTGAGTGTCCACAGCCCAGCGACGAAATTCAGTGCAGTAATCCTCCGCCAGTCGCTCACCCTGGAGCAGAGAGCGGATTTTAGACTCTGCTAACGCCAGTCTGTCTGGATCGTCATAGATTAAACCAAGAGCAGAAAAAAAAAGGTCTACGGACTCAAATGCATGTGAATCCGGAGGTAGTGAAAAGGCCCATGCTTGTGGGTCACCACCCAGCAAGGAAACTACCAAGCCCACACGCTGAGCCTCATCTCCTGAGGAGAGAGGACGCATATGAAAATACAATTTGCAGGATTCACGAAATACAACGAACTTACAGCGATCACCAGAAAATCGTTCAGGGAGAGGTAACTTGGGTTCAGCTGCCCTGGCTGCTGTCTCAGTTTGCACAGCAGGAACTGACAGGCCTTGTTGCTGGACCGCCCCCCTCAGTTCAGTGACCTGTGTGGACAGAGCCTCCAGCTGCTTAGTAATGGAGACTATGGGATCCATGGTAAATAACCACTTTTTTTTTTTTTTTGGGCCGACTATAATGTCATGGGAAGCCTAGGTGACTTTAGGCTGAAACCCCGGGGCCCCTGCGATGTCCCTCAGACTAGGGGAAACCCTGTCTGTCCCTCAACCCAGGGTTTACACTGAAGGTGTGCCTGCCTGGGCCTCCACCCTGTCCTTGTCTCCTGTCCAGCCCTAAGCTGAACCCACCACCCTCCACCCAGTGAGGAGACCAAACACCAGACCCCACAAATAAGTATGGACAGGGATAACGGAAATGCACCACACCGCGTACACACAGGGGAATACAGTAATGTGCAAGGGCAACCAAATAATACAACACAGGGAGGCAAAATGGCAACAATGGAATATACTACACCAGCAACCGTATGCTCCTTAGACCACCACTCCAGACCGGTATCGCTTAGCACAAGGCAAGAGCTATAGTCGGCGACGCCCATAGTCACGCAGGACAATTTAAAGACAGTGGGCGTGGCTAAGACCCCAGCCAGAATGACAACCTGGTTAACCCAATCCAAGCCGGATCAGAGGAACAACCAGCGCCGCTGAGAACAAAGTGGTAGGATGGGGTATTACCGCTGTCTGCCGGACACCCTGGTGCGAACAGTGTCCGACATGACAATAAATCTCCGGTGTCCTTGATGTGAGCAGGTGCTATTCTCAGTAATGGTCACAGACACCGGTCTATAAATGTAGATAAAGATTCTGTTACTGATCCGACCCCGCACACTATCGGGCGACCTGGTGGGGGCGCTGCGTCTTTGTGGACTTTAGGAATATAATGCCAATGCGGCTTGTGTGGAAATTCAGGGAAGAGTTTCTCTGATATTAGACAATCGTCCCTTCTCTATGTGAAATCTCAGAGAAGATCTTAGTTGTTCCTTCTCGTTATTTGTGGGATCAGCGCTTGTTTTCCTATGTGCTGCTATCTGATCGCTGTCTTTCTGCTCCTTACTATATTGTCCATTGCTACTAAAGGGCATGTCACACTAAGCGATATCGCTAGCAATATCGCTATAACTTGTGACGTTATAGCGATATTGCTAGCGATATCGCTGTGTCTGATACTTACCTACGACCCGCTCCCCCGCTGGTTATCGCTGATCGCGCGAGAACGTCCAGGACTGTTTCTCGTCGTCAGCTTCCTGCGGCACTTCCTGTGGAGAGACGAGCGACGAGCGTGGAGCTGGGCGGGAGGACGCAGGATCGCCTAGTGTGACAGGTAAGTAGCGACCCCCGTCCCCAGCGACGTCGCTGGTGAGATCTGCCTGTGTGGCAGCTCACTAGCGACCACTTAGCGATGCACCAGCGATCCTGTCCGCATCATATCGCTGGTCGGGATCGCAGGTGCATCGCTAAGTGTGACAGTACCTTTACAGAGGGAAATGAGATCATTGGGGGTGAAACATAGAGCCACAAGTCACCTGTGTATAGAGCGAGTGTATAGAGCTGTGAGCCTATAGTAACCCACTAATATCGGGATTTATACGTAATGCCACCACTAACTGCTCCATCACCGGTGTGTATAGGAGAAGTGATGAGGGGCGCCCTCGCCTCGTCCCATTATTAATAGATAATGTGTCAGATAGAAGGCCGTCTCCCCTAATTATCAGTTTAGGGTCAGTGTATAAGGAGAGAATGATAGATAACAAGAAAAGGCCCAACCCAATATGTCGTAGGGTGATCTTCAAGAAAGTCCGGGCACTATGTCCAACGCTTCTTTAGTGTCGGCAGAAACAAGGCACATTGGGATCCCCGGGGTTTCCGCATGTGACATTAATAACAATGTTTCCCACGAGCTTCTCTGTCCTTAATAAAGCCAACCTGATGGTCGGTAACAATTGAGGGCAGGTAGTGGGAGAGCCGGGCTGTAATCACTTTAGAGAATATTTTCACATCTACAGTAATTAGTGATATTGGATGAAAATTAGGGCAGACATTTGGTTCTTCTCCAGGCTTTCAGAAACAATGTTATGTCAGCCTCCAGTAATTAAGGGGCAGAGAGGGAGTCTTCTGAGATATTACTGAACACTTCTCCTAAAATGGTAATAACTGGGGTGCAAACATCTTATAAAATCTATTATTGCCTCCATCCGGCCCAGGGCTCTTCCCGATAGGGAATGATGTAATGGCCTCTCCGATCTCTTCCTCAGTGACAGCTTTGTCTAGTTCCTCCTGCTCAGGGGTCTGTAAGGAAGGAAGAGCAGCGTCCATAATATATTTGTCAATTTGTCTTTCTGGAATATTAGGTGGCATGTCGTGGTATTATCCATGGATGTTATAGAGCGAGCTATAACAGCAACAACATGCCTCAGCTGTGTCAGAGGGGTTATGCATTTCTGGCCCAGGTGCCCCTTTTATTTTGGGTACATATGTCCCTTGCATGCATGGATATAACCTCCTTGTCAATCAGCGACCATATTTATCAGTGAATTCATACGAGCACCTTCTCATGTGATCTTGGTATTTTCTATACGTTTCATCTATTAACAACTTTATCACCTTTCTTTTTTCAATCAGATAATTTTTATTAACGAAAACAAAGAATTACCAACATTTTATTTTTCTTATACAAATATTGTGAGAAAAACAATAAAAAGAGAGAAAAACCAGTAAACAATACAACAACCGGTTACAATGAGATAAATCCCGATTTCGCTCTATAGTATAAAGCTTTGGAATAGTAATTTTACATTTGTACAGACATAATATCTGAATACTTCCTGACTGATTAATTTTTCCCTATTGGGGCATCAAAAGAAAAAGAATATATCTAAGAAGGGGCAATTGTGTGGTCTGAGAGAATTATTATCTGCGGACATCTTGGGTATAAATATATAAATTCCCAGTTTACTGTAAGGGAATGGAGAAACGGTCCAGTGTAGGATTTCTGAGAAGGTTTTTTGAAGCAATACCTTGGGTAATTACTAGTGTTGAGCATTCCGATACCGCAAGTATCGGGTATCGGCCGATACTTGCTGTATCGGAATTCCGATACCGACTTCCGATATTTTTTCAATATCGGAATTCGGCATCGGAATCGGAAGTTCAGTTGATTGACAGCCTGACGTCATCATGATGCGCGGTGTGTGCGCATCATGATGCGCCGTCATTTCGGGCCTTCCGGGGGTCTCTGCCGGCCTGCCGGGGGGCTGTGCCGGCCTGCCGGGGGGCTGTGTGAACTGCCCGGGGTCTGTACCGGCCTGCCGGGGGGCTGTGCCGGCCTGCCGGTGGTCTGTGCACCCTGTGGGGGTCTGTACCGGCCTGCCGGGGGGCTGTGCCGGCCTGCCGGTGGTCTGTGCACCCTGTGGGGGTCTGTACCGGCCTGCCGGGGGGCTGTGCCGGCCTGCCGGGGGGCTGTGCTGATGTCCGGGGGTCTGTGCAAGCATCGTCCGATGGGACTACAAGTCCCATCTGGCGATGCCTGCTACCATGACAGTGATTGACACATTAGCCAATGATGGGACAGTAGTAGTCCCATCATCCGGCTAATGTGTTAAATGTTAAAAAAAAAAAAATACTACATACATACTACATGCTACATACATACTACATGCTACATGCATACTACATATATACTACATGCATGCTACATACATACTACATACATACTACATGCTACATACATACTACATACATGCTACATGCTACATACATACTACATATATACTACATGCATGCTACATACATACTACATGCTACATACATACTACATATATACTACATACATACTACATACATGCTACATACATGTTACATACATGCTACATACATACTACATACATACTACATACATACTACATGCATGCTACATGCATGCTACATGCATGCTACATACATACATGCATGCTACATACATACTACATGCATGCTACATACATACTACATGCATGCTACATACATACTACATGCTACATACATACCACATACATACTACATACATACTACATACTACATATATACTACATGCATGCTACATACATACTACATGCTACATACATACCACATACATGCTACATACATACTACATATATACTACATACATACTACATACATACTACATACATACTACATGCATACTACATGCTACATACATACTACATATATACTACATGGGAATTTCCCACACAGCAATGGCATAAAGTGAGACTAGGGACTTTTTTTTTTTTAAGTGGCGGAGGAATACAGTGCGGAAGGATACCTACCTTCCGTCATTGGATTCCTGCAGCCCGTAGAGAACGGCAGCATCAGCTGATGCTGCAGTTCTCTACCCAAGATCGTCGTGGGACACACTCGTGGACTGCTTCGGATCGTGGGTGAGTATTTTTGTGGTTTGTTATGTTAATATTTATTCCGGAAAAGACAATGGCTTCGGGGAACAATGTGACAAGTATTGGTAAGTATGTTACTCTATGTTATATGTACTGTATGTCTATGTATGTATTGTATGAATGTATTGTATGTATGTAGTATATATGTGGTATGTATGTAGCATGTAGTATGTATGTAGTATGTATGTAGCATGTATGTAGCATGCATGTAGTATATATGTAGTATGTATGTAGCATGCATGTAGTATATATGTATGAATGTATGTAGCATGTAGTATGTATGTAGTATGTATGTGGTATGTATGTAGCATGTAGTATGTATGTAGTATGTATGTAGCATGCATGTAGTATGTATGTAGTATGTATGTAGTATATATGTAGTATGTATGTAGCATGTAGTATGTATGTAGCATGCATGTAGTATATATGTAGTATATATGTAGCATGTAGCATGTATGTAGTATGTATGTGGTATGTATGTAGCATGTAGTATGTATGTAGCATGCATGTAGTATATATGTAGTATGTATGTAGCATGTAGTATGTATGTAGTATGTATGTAGTATATATGTAGTATGTATGTAGCATGTAGTATGTATGTAGCATGCATGTAGTATATATGTAGTATATATGTAGCATGTAGCATGTATGTAGTATGTATGTGGTATGTATGTAGCATGTAGTATGTATGTAGCATGCATGTAGTATATACGTAGTATGTATGTAGCATGTAGTATGTATGTAGCATGCATGTAGTATATATGTAGTATGTATGTAGCATGTAGTATGTATGTAGCATGCATGTAGTATATATGTAGTATGTATGTAGCATGTAGTATGTATGTAGCATGCATGTAGTATATATGTAGTATGTAGCATGTAGTATGTATGTAGCATGCATGTAGTATATATGTAGTATGTAGCATGTAGCATGTATGTAGCATGCATGTAGCATGTACTATGTATGTAGCATGCATGTAGTATATATGTGTTACGTATGTAGCATGTAGCATGCATGTAGCATGCATGTAGTATGTATGTAGTATGTATGTAGTATATATGTGGTATGTATGTAGCATGTAGTATGTATGTAGCATGTAGTATGTATGTAGCATGCAGTATGTATGTAGCATGCATGTAGTATGTATGTAGCATGCATGTAGTATATATGTAGTATGTAGCATGTAGTATGTATGTAGCATGCATGTAGCATGTACTATGTATGTAGCATGCATGTAGTATATATGTGTTACGTATGTAGCATGTAGCATGCATGTAGCATGCATGTAGTATGTATGTAGTATGTATGTAGTATATATGTGGTATGTATGTAGCATGTAGTATGTATGTAGCATGTAGTATGTATGTAGCATGCAGTATGTATGTAGCATGCATGTAGTATGTATGTAGTATATATGTAGTATGTATGTTGCATGTAGTATTTATGTAGTATGAATGTAGCATGTATGTAGCATGTATGTAGTATGTAGTATGAATGTAGCATGTATGTAGCATGTATGTAGTATGTAGTATGAATGTAGCATGTATGTAGTATGCATGTTGTATGTATGTAGCATGTAATTTTTTTTTTTTTTTTTTACATTCAACACATTAGCCGGATGATAGGACTATTACTGTCCCATCATTGGCTAATGTGTCAATCACTGTCATGGTAGCAGGCATCGCCCGATGGGACTTGTAGTCCCATCGGACGATACCTGCACAGACCACCGAAGCCTGCACAGACCACCGGCAGGCCGGCACAGCCCCCCGGCAGGCCGGCACAGCCCCCCGGAGCCTGCACAGACCACCGGCAGGCCGGCACAGCCCCCCGGCAGGCCGGCACAGCCCCCCGGAGCCTGCACAGCCCCCCGGCAGGCCGGCACAGCCCCCCCGGCAGGCCGGCACAGCCCACCGGAGCCTGCACAGACCACCGGCAGGCCGGCACAGCCCCCCGGCAGGCCGGCACAGACCACCGGAGCCTGCACAGACCCCCTGGCAGGCCGGCACAGCCCCCCGAAAGGCCCGTACAGACCCCAGAGAGGCTGTACAAGGGCAGGAAAGGGTTTTTCTTATTCCGATACCGGAAGTCCCATAGACTTGAATGGGACTTCCGGTATCGGAATCGGCGATACCGATACTTTTTTTAAAGATCGGCCGATACCATCCGATACGATACTTTGAAGTATCGGACGGTATCGCTCAACTCTAGTAATTACCCATTGTTCCATATGTGGATGGATTTCTTGAGAGCGTTCCTTTAATATAAGCTTCCCCTTTCCAAGCATAGAGTGACATTTATCCTGGATTTTAGCCCTTTTATCATTGGGGGAGAATTGTCTATCCAATGTAGAGCCAACAATTTTCTGGCTAGAATAATATTCTTGAGCTATTGCCATATGGGAGTCTGGGTCTACACCCTCTCCCAGGAGTCCTAGGAGAAATATTTTAGGTTCCTACTGAAGTTGTATCCCAAATGCAGAAAGTACAAGAGTGAACACCCCCTTCCAGTAGTCATCAATATTACCATGTCCAGGGCCGGCATTTGGGGCAGGCAGATGCCTAGGGCCCCCAACCACAAAGGGGGCCCCCTGCATCTGCAGCTCCTTTATGAAGTATACAGCAGTGAATAGCGCTGTGCATCCTCTGTAGTCCCAGAGTGTTTCTCCCAAATTCCTCTCCAGCCCCCCTCTCTCTTTCTCCATACAGTCAGGCTAGAAGTTGAGAGTGAGGGGGAGGGGACGATTACAGCACAGCAGAGATCAGAGCAGGGCCAGGAAGATGCCTGCAGCCCTGTGTGTCTGTGTCATCTCCTCCTGAGTCCTCATCATGGCTGCTCATAAAGCACTATCCTGGGAATGGATCTGTACAAGTGAAGCCATAGAACCTGGTAAATATACATGTATATGTGTATCTGTGTGTGTACATGTACAGTATATAGTGTGTGTGCATATATACAGTATACAGTATTATTGTGTATATCTGCGGTGCATATGAGTATATACTGTATATAATATATATGCAGTATATATATACATATACTGTACATGTACATACAGTATATAGTATGTGTATGTATATTATATTTGTATACTGCATGTGTGCACTATATTGTGTAAATATATAAACTGTATATATATATGAGCATACTGTATATACTGTATATAAACTGAATGTTTCTGTGTATATATACTTTATATATGTGCTTATACACAGTATGTGTGTACTGTATATACAGCATATAGTGTATGTTTCTATATTTATAAATTATATGTGGCGCCCCTGAGGCTCAGTCGCCACAAAGGTACTGCACCTTCTTCTAAGGTGTAGTGCCCCACCAACTAGGTAGGTTGGGAACTCCTTTCCACACTCCAACACCTGCATCCCACACACAGGATAGTTCAGTAGGTCCGCCTAGCAGCTTCAGGCTGGGGGTAGCAGAGCACCCTTCGTGGAACCCTGCTTCATAACACGAGATGTGCTGGGAGGTGGGTGGAGTTAGTATAAAAGAGAGGGAAAGTTGAGGATAGTAGGTCAGTCTGACGGGAGGTCAGGCGAGAGGCGTTCAGTTCTGAAGTTAGTTTTGAGTTCAGTTTGAGTTCAGTTTAGAAAGAGTGCTGCAGCTGCCTCAGTGATCTGATCCAGCTGGCACGGGAAAGAGAAGAGAAGGAGAAAGACGTAGACCTGCAACCTAAGCTTCCATAAGAGGGAGAAGGAACAGCGCGGAACGAAGGAGTAGGAGAACAGAGAGGAGTTGTGGGTTGGAAGAGGAACCCTGCCTATAGGTTCTCAGCGCAAGGCCGGGGCCCGATCCCCGAGGTTGTATGGACACTTATGGTTCTGCAGCAGACACCGGTGGAGTAGTTGGCTGTAAATGCACTACTCCCATCCAAGACTTGGGACACAACAGCAACCGATTTGCGAGCCAGGACTCTGAGAGGAGTCCCCGATAGAGGCTACAGCTGTCTGTCATACAAGTAAGGTTCTAGGAACATCTGACAGGAGGAATACTACGGTACTGGAGCTCTTAAGATTAAAAGGCGCAATAGAGGAGTCGTTCAGGAAAGGCACATGTTGGCGGAGTGTTGGAGAGGAGAACCCTGACTTGCCCGGGAGGTTGATTGAGTCTCTACCCCGGAGGACACAGCACGGAAGCGGGCACCAGTGGGTACCACGAACTGTGAGTAAAGCTTTGAAACTACGAGCCCTGGTGTCCTCCATTCATTTGTTGCTTATACCTTCAGCACCGCTACATCTGGGTACCAGCATCTATACCATTCTGCGCCTCTCCTCATCCATTGCACCCACACTGCCCTGGGACTACAGCTCCACCTGTGGGGAGCTACACCATCTTTGCTGCACCACATCATCAGTCCCAGTGGATCTGCATGCAGCGTTGGCTCAACATCTTACTTGCCAAACACCACGGGTGGCGTCACAAACTATTCTACCATTAACTACATCACTGCCATTGATATTGGGCGCCCAGGGCCACGGACCGGGTCACCGCTGCTGTGACACCTTCCCCCTGACACCGGCCTGGTACTGAGTACCCTGCTGCCCTGGGTGTGAGGGGCGACCCATATATATAATGTGTGTACATGTATAGTGTGTATCTGTGTATATGTGCTGCATATATAGTTCTGTAATTGTAGTGTCGCCATAATAGGAATCAGTAGTTTACCGTATTTTACAGGTTATAAAACGCTCTGGATTATAAGACGCACCCCAAATTTTGAGGAGAAGAAAAGGAAAATAACTTTTTTTTAATAAATTACTTACCGGGGGTGGTGGCTGCGGTGAAGCGGGGTCCCAGGGTCGCTGCTAGAGGAGGCAAGAGTAGAGCGTTGCTGCAGGCCGCAGGCTGGGATGAGGGGTCGTTCGAATGTGTGGCGCGCCGCTGCGGGTGTACGGTGCTGCGGGGGCTCTGCCAACATTTTGTGAAAGGCCAGAACCCCCGCAGTTTATATATTTATATATACTCATTTATATAGCGCTATTAATTCCACAGCGCTTTACAGACATTAGTGGCATTGTCCCCAATGAGGCTCACAATCTACATTCCCTATCTTTAGAGACGGACATGGGACATCTTTCCAGATCACAACATGTCTATTTATCTTGTGGAGATGCGATAAATCTCACCCGTACAATGTATTGTATGCAGTGAATCCGTATGGTTCAGTGATCACATGTGGAGTCACCTGTGTTCAGTAGCCGGCAGCGGACATGTGCTGCGTCCAAAGCACTGCCAATTCCTGATCATGTGCACCCGGCCTAAGGACATAAATCAGTCAATTTCAGAAAAAAAAAATTCCTTTGACCTCTGCTGGTGTCAGTGCCATATGTGGCCCCAACGGGGATTTATGTGAATCCTATTTTAGGGGGATTCAGGCAGAGCCCCCGGAAGCACTGCAGAAGCGCAGTGTGAACAGGGCTTAATATCCTATTGTGTGGAATAGTGCCGTCTACTATACTATTCACACTGTCCCAGTGCAGCAGCCAGACACGGACACCGGCCAGACATGGACAGCAGCCAGACACGGACATCGGCCAGACATGGACAGCATCCAGACACGGACACCAACCAGACACGGACATCGGGCAGACATGGACATTGGGCAGAAACGGACGCTGGCCAGACACGGACACCGGGCAAACATGAATGCCGGCCAGACACGAACACCGGGCAGACATGAACACCGGGCAGACACGGAAAGCGGCCAGACACGGACACCAGGCAGACACGGACACCAGGCAGACATGGACACTGGGCTGAAATGGACGCTGGCCAGACACGGACACCGGGCAAACATGAATGCCGGCCAGACACGAACACCGGGCAGACATGAACACCGGGCAGACATGGAAAGCGGCCAGACACGGACACCAGGCAGACACGGACACCAGGCAGACACAGACACCGGGCAGACACGGACAGTGGCCAGACACGGACAGCAGCCAGACACGGACAGCAGCCAGACAAGGACAGCGGCCAGACACGGACAGCGGCCAGACACGGACAGCAGCCAAACACGGACACCGGCCAGACACGGACACTGGCCAGAAGACACTTTTTTTTATAAATCTGTTGCTGTCGTCTTTCAGAGTTTCTGCAGTGTTTTTTTCCCTGTTCAAATGAATGGGACACAAAATTGTAAGTGAAAAGGCTGCAAGAAAGCAAAATATTTCCTGCCAACACTGTAGATCAATCCACAGCAGCAATGGTGGGTGTGAACAGACACTGCATGGGATTTCTGAGAATGTAAAAATAATTAGCATGAACTGATACATCCCCCGTTGCTCAAGCACCGATGCTCCGGGGGTCTCTGCCAGTCTTAGCATTGGGCTGCAGTGTTCTTGTGGCTCCGGGGGGTCTCTGTCAGTCTTAGCACTGGGCTGCAATAGTCTTGTGGCTCCAGGGGTCTCCGTCAATCTTAGCACTGGGCTGCAATGGTCTTGTGGCTTTGGGGGTCTCTGTCAGTCT
This sequence comes from Dendrobates tinctorius, assembly GCF_039654945.1. Lineage (NCBI taxonomy): Eukaryota > Metazoa > Chordata > Amphibia > Anura > Dendrobatidae > Dendrobates > Dendrobates tinctorius. Next base: position 1,145,998 of record NW_027362069.1, on the reverse strand, counting down.
TAGCACTGGGCTGCATGGTCGTGTAGCTCTGGGCTTCTCCGCCAGTCTCAGCACTGAGCTGTAGGAGTCTTGTGGCTCCAGGGGTCTCTGCCAGTCTCAGCACTGGGCTCCAGTGGTCTTGTGGCTCTGGGGGTCTCTGCCAGTCTTAGCACTGGGCTGTAGTGATCTTGTGGCTCCGGGGGGTCTCTGCCAGACTTAGCACTGGTTTGCAATGGTCTTGTGGCTCCGGGGGTCTCCTTCAGTCTTAGCACTGAGCTGCAATGGTCTTGTGGCTCCGGGGTTCTGTGTCAGTCTCGGCACTGGTCTCCAGTGGTCTTGGGGCTCCGGTGGTCTCCGACAGTGTCAGCACTGGGCTGCAGTGTTCTTGTGGCTCCGTGGGTCTCCGTCAGTCTTAGCACTGGGCTGCAATGTTCTTGGGTCTCCGGGGGTCTCTGTCAGTTTCAGCACTTGGCTCCAGTGGTCTTGTGGCTCTGGGGTTCACTGCGAGTCTCAGCACTGAGCTGCAGGGGTCTTGTGGCTCTGGGGGTCTCCATCAGTCTCAGCACTGGGCTGCAGGGGTCTTGTGGCTCTGGAGGTCTCTGCCAGTTTTAGCACTGGACTGCAGTAGTCTTGTGGCTCCGGGAGTCTCCATCAGTCTCAGCACTGGGCTGCAGGGGTCTTGGCTCTGGGGGTCTCTGCTAGTCTCAGCAATGGGCTCCAGTGGTCTTGTGGCTCCAGGGGTCTCTGCCAGTCTTAGCACTGGGCTGCAGTGGTCTTGTGGCTGCGGGGGTCTCTGCGAGTCTTAGCACTAGGCTGCAGGGGTCTTGTGGCACCGGGGGTCTCCGTCAGTCTCAGCACTGGGCTGCAGTGGTCTTGTGGCTCCGGGCTTCTCTGCCAGTCTCAGCACTGGGCTGCAGTGGTCTTGTGACTCTGGGGATCTCTGCAAGTCTTAGCACTAGGCTGCAGGGGTCTTGTGGCTCCGGGAGGTCTCTGCCAGTCTCAGCACGGGGCTGCAGTGGTCCTGTGGCTCTGGGGGTCTCTGCCAGTCTCAGCACTAGGCTGCAGGGGTCTTGTGGCTCCGGGAGGTCTCTGCTAGTCTCAGCACTGGGCTACAGGGGTCTTGTGGCTCCGGGGTTCTCCGTAAGTCTCAGCACTGGGCTGCAGGTGTCTGGTGGCTCCGGGGTCTCCTTCAGTCTCAGCACTGGGCTGCAGGTGTCTTTTGGCTCCAGGGGTCTCCGTCAGCCTCAGCACTGGTCTGCAGGGGTCTTGTGGCTTCACCTTATATTATAGCTGCGAAGTGAATAATAACCATCAGGGCCCCTGAACCATCGGCCACGGAGCCAGAGGGGATTTAGCAGAGTAGTTTGGGGGACATGTAGGACTTGTTTTTAATCACTTTTTATTCTGCTGTTTGCGAGGTAGGATGTAGAAAAAGACGGCAATTCTGCTAATGTTTTCTATTATGTGACTGTACGGCCCCTTCACACGACCTGTCATGTTTTTCACAGATGCCACGTGTCCCCTATTTGATCTACGGTGCTGCTCTCATGTCCATGTTTCCCCATTGGCACAGATGACAAAGAACCAATACAAGTCTATGAGTCCGTGTAAACGTGCCGTCCGTGTGCTGTACGTGTGCCATCTGTGTGCTGTACATGAGCTGTCAGTGTGCTGTACATGAGCAGTCCGTGTGCTGTACATGTGATGTCTGTGTGCTGTACATGTGCCGTCCGTGTGCTGTACATGTGCTGTCTGTGTGCTGTACATGAGCCGTCCGTGTGCTGTACATGTGCCGTCCGTGTGCTGTACATGTGCCATCGTCCGTGTGCTGTACATGTGCTGTCTGTGTGCTGTACATGAGCCGTCCGTGTGCTGTACATGTGCCATCCGTGTGCTGTACATGTGCCGTCCGTGTGCTGTACGTGTGCAGTCCGTGTGCTGTACGTGTGCAGTCCGTGTGCTGTACATGTGCCGTCCGTGTGCTGTACGTGTGCAGTCCGTGTGCTGTACATGTGCCGTCCGTGTGCTGTACATGAGCCGTTCGTGTGCTGTACATGTGCCGTCCGTGTGCTGTACATGAGCCGTCCATGTGCTGTACATGTGCTGTCTGTGTGCTGTACATGAGCCGTCCGTGTGCTGTACATGGGCCGTCTGTGTGCTGTACATGTGCCGTCCGTGTGCTGTACATGTGCTGTCCGTGTGCTGTACATGTGCCATCTGTGTGCTGTACATGAGCCGTCCATGTGCTGTACATGTGCCGTCCGTGTGCTGTACATGAGCCGTCCGTGTGCTGTACATGTGCCGTCCGTGTGCTGTACATGAGCCGTCTGTGTGCTGTACATGTGCTGTCTGTGTGCTGTACATGAGCCGTCCGTGTGCTGTACATGTGCCGTCCGTGTGCTGTACATGTGCCGTCCGTGTGCTGTACATGTGCTGTCCGTGTGCTGTACATGTGCCGTCTGTGTGCTGTACATGAGCCGTCCGTGTTGTGAGTTCATTTTCCCCTTCACCACTCAGGCCCGATGAACTCCCTCTGCAGGTTAAGAAAGGTAGTGAGCCTGATTATCAAACATCTGAGACTAATGATGATGACTGGCTGAGTGGAGTTACTGACTGGATATAAGGCCGCCGACGCCCTTCTGCCCTGCGGGTGATTTCTCTGTGGGATCCTTGGAGACCAGTCTGAATTCCTGCTCTGCTAAAGCTAAGTTTTCTGCTCTGCCTTTTGCATTTGTGCTTTGTCTTTGTTTTGCTAGATTTCTGTCATTCCCTGCTGGGGTGAGCTGAAATCCTTTAGCTCTGTCTTCAGAAAATACCTGAGTGCTGATATAGTTTTTGAAGCCTAGCTGCTTCAGGGCCTTTTTCCATATCAGCCTGTTGGCTTATGTTTTTCATAGGGTTTTTGCAGATTGCAGACAGCAACCGTCCTTTCCTGTCCTGTATAGCTAGCTTGGGCCCCATTGTTTGCTCAGCCTATCTTTCTATCTGTGTGAGTGTTTTTTCATCTTGCTTCACCGTCATTATATGTTGGGGGCTGCCTTTTACTTAGGGGTCTGCCTCCTACGGTGACTCATTCATAACAGAATCACCCGCCATACCGCAAATCCTAGGGTACTCAATAGCAGGAAAGAATTGTAAAAAAAAAAAAAAAAAAGTGTGTTAATTTTCTTCCTCTATACCTCTGAGGCCGTAGGGGGAATTTTTTTTTTCTCTCATTGGAGATAAAGCAATTGTCTGATCGCGTGGAGCAGCTCGCTGCGGAAGTGCGGGGAATTTCCGCCTACCTTGCTCATTCACATGCTGCTGAACCAAAGATTCCCACACCTGATGTATTTTTTGGGGATCGGTCTAAATTTTTGAATTTCAAAAATAATTGTAAATTATTTTTTGCCTTGAAGCCTAACTCGTCAGGGAGCTCCGCGCAGCAGGTTAAAATTGTCATCTCTTTGCTGCGTGGCGATCCCCAGGATTGGGCGTTTTCTTTGAAACCTGATGATCCTATTCTGACTAATGTGAACGCATTTTTTCAAGCCTTGGGGTTGTTGTTATGACGAACCTAATGCCATTGATCAGGCTGAAAAGACCCTGCTGGCATTGAACCAGGGTCAAGATTCTGCAGAATCGTACTGTCAAAAATTCCGAAAGTGGGCGGTACTTACTACCTGGAATGATAATGCCCTGGCTGCTCTCTTTCGGAAGGGTTTGTCAGAAGCCGTAAAAGATACTATGGTGGGATTTCCTGTTCCCTCTGGTCTTGACGATTCTATGTCATTAGCCATTCAGATTGATCGGCGTTTGCGCGAACGCAAAACTGCACGAGAAGTGTTGCCACTTGTTGAACAAATGTCTGAACCTATGCAATGTGATAGAGTTTTGTCCAGAGAGCAGCGTCAGGAGTTCAGAAGGCGTAATAAGTTGTGTTTTTTCTGTGGAGATGCCTCGCATATTATTTCTGTCTGTCCCAAACGAGAGAAACGCTTTGCACACACGTTTTCTGTTGGTGGTGTTCAACCTAAGTTTCTTCTGGCTATTACTCTGATCTGCTCCCTGTCCACATTTTCCGCCAAGGCTTTTGTGGATTCTGGAGCAGCTCTAAACCTAATGGACTTGGATTTTGCTAAACGTTGTGGATTTCCGATGACACCTCTGCAGACGCCTATCCCTTTGAGGGGGATTGATGCTACTCCTTTGGCAAAAAATAAACCTCAGTTTTGGACCCAGGTGGTAATGCGGGTCGCCCCAGACCATCAAGAAAATTGCAGATTTTTGGTGTTGCATAATCTTCATGATACCATTGTTCTAGGGCTTCCCTGGTTGCAGATTCATAATCCAGTTTTGGATTGGAAATCTGTGTCTGTGGTGAGTTGGGGTTGTCGGTGTGCCTTTAGTGAGGCTCCGGTGTTTTCCACCTCTCCTCAGTCACATGATGTTCCTGACTATTTGGCGGACTTTTATGATGTATTTAGTGAGAATGAGTCTGCGTCTCTGCCTCCTCATAGGAGTTATGACTGTGCAATTGAACTGAGCCCGGGGTGTAAATTCCCCAAGGGTCGGCTCTTCAATTTATCTGTTCCCGAGCACGAGGCTATGCGATCCTATATTAAGGAGGTGTTGGAGAAGGGTCATATTAGACCATCCTCGTCACCCTTAGGTGCCGGTTTTTTTTTTGTAGCCAAAAAGGATGGATCATTAAGACCTTGTATTGATTATCGTGCCCTCAACAAAATTACTGTTAAATATCAGTAACCGTTACCCCTGATTTCGGATCTATTCTCTAGAGTTAAAGGTGCTTGCTGGTTTACCAAGCTTGACCTCAGGGGGCGTATAATCTTATTCGCATTAAGCATGGGGATGAATGGAAGACGGCGTTTAATACTCCAGAGGGACATTTTGAGTACCTGGTGTTGCCTTTTGGGCTAACTAATGCCCCTTCTGTCTTCCAGTGCTTCATGAACGATATTTTCCGAGATTTTGTCGATAAATTTTTGACTATCTATCTGGATGATATTTTGATCTTCTCCAAGGATTGGGATTCTCATGTGGAACATATTCGGACTGTGTTCCGGATCTTGAGGGAGAATTCCCTGTATGTCAAAGGATCTAAATGCCTTTTTGGAGTACAGAGGATTTCTTTTTTGGGATTTATTTTGTCTCCGTCAACTATTGAAATGGAGCCGGCCAAGATACAGGCCATTTACGATTGGGTTCAGCCCACTTCTTTGAAGGCCCTTCAGAAGTTTTTGGGTTTTGCTAATTTTTATCGGAAATTTATAGCAAAATTTTCTAGTATTGCCAAGCCATTGACTGATTTGACTAAGAAGGGTGCTGATGTGTTGAATTGGTCTCCAGAGGCTGTTTCTTCCTTTCAGGAGTTGAAGCGAAGATTCACCTCCGCCCCGGTTTTGCGGCAACCTGATGTCTCACTTCCGTTCCAGGTAGAGGTGGATGCTTCTGAGATTGGTGCAGGAGCTGTTTTGTCCCAAAAGGATCCTGTAACATCTAAAATGAATCCCTGTGCTTTCTTTTCCCGAAAGTTCTCTCCATCTGAACGTAACTATGATGTGGGGAATCGGGAACTGTTGGCCATGAAATGGGCATTTGAGGAGTGGAGACATTGGTTGGAGGGAGCTAAGCATCAAGTCGTGGTCCTCACTGACCACAAGAATTTGATTTACCTAGAGTCGGCTAAGCGCTTGAACCCTAGACAGGCTAGGTGTTCCTTGTTTTTTACACGTTTTGATTTTGTGGTTTCTTTTCTTCCTGGAACTAAGAATGTCAGGGCAGACGCCCTCTCTAGGAGCTTCTTTGCTGATTCTCCTGTGGTGACCAAACCTGCTACCATCTTAGGCGAAGGGGTAGTTCTTTCTGCCATCTCGCCCGATTTGAGTCGTGCTCTGGAAGAGTTCCAGGAGGACAAACCTGATCATTGTCCCAGTGGAAAGTTGTATGTTCCTGACCAGTGGAAGAAGAGAGTGATGTCTGAAGTTCATTGCTCTGCTTTGGCTGGTCATCCTGGTATTTTTGGTACTAGAGATTTGGTGAGTCGGTCTTTTTGGTGGCCCTCCTTGTCTCGTGATGTCAGGAATTTTGTGCAGTCCTGTGGGACTTGCTCCCGGTCTAAATCGTGTTCTCGCTCTAGTGGGTTGTTGATACCTTTGCCTGTCCCCAAGAGGCCATGGACCCATATTTCAATGGATTTCATCTCTGATATGCCGGTCTCTCAAAGGATGACTGTTATTTGGGTGATTTGTGATAGGTTCTCTAAGATGGTTCATCTTGTACCACTCCCTAAGTTGCCGTCTTCCTCTGAGTTGGTGCCCCTGTTTTTGCAACAGGTGGTTCGCTTGCACGGGATTCCTGAGAACATTGTATCTGACAGAGGAGTTCAGTTTGTGTCTAGATTTTGGAGGACTTTCTGTTCCAAGCTGGGAATTCAGTTGTCCTTCTCCTCTGCTTTTCACCCTCAGACCAATGGGCAGACAGAGAGAACAAACCAGACCTTGGAGTCGTATTTGAGATGTTTTATTTCCGCTGATCAGGATGATTGGGTTTCATTTTTGCCCTTGGCCGAATTTGGTTTAAATAATAGAGCTAGTTCTGCCACTTTGATGTCACCTTTTTTTTGTAACTTTGTGTTTCATCCTCGATTTTCCTCAGGGCAGGTGGAGCCCTCTGCCTGCCCAGGTGTTGACACTGTGGTGGAGAGAATGCACCAGATCTGGGACCAAGTGGTGGATAAGTTATCTCTCTCCCAGGAAAAGGCCCAGCGGTTTTCCAACCGACATAGGACCATCGGTCCCCAGTTTAAGGTTGGTGATATGGTGTGGTTATCATCAAAAAATATTGCTATGAAGGTGGCTTCTCCTAAGTTTAAGCCTAGATTTATTGGACCTTACAAGATTTTGGAGATTATTAATCCGGTCTCTTTTCGGTTGGCTCTTCCTGTCACATTTAAAATCCATAATGTGTTCAATAAGTCTTTGTTGAAGAGGTTTGTTGAACCTGTTGTTCCGGGGGTGGCACCTCCAGACCCTGTATTGGTGGAAGGTAACATGGAATATGAGGTAGAGAAAATACTGGATTCCCGTCTGGCTAGACGGAGACTCCAGTATTTGGTTAAGTGGAAGGGTTATGGTCAGGAGGATAATTCCTGGGTCTCTGCCTCTGATATTCATGCCAAAAGATTGGTGCGTGCCTTTCATCGGGCTCACCCTGATCGCCCTGGTGGCTTGGTTGAGGGTTCGGTGACCCTTCTTCAAGGGGGAGGTACTGTTGTGAGTTCATTTTCCCCTTCACCACTCAGGCCCGATGAACTCCCTCTGCTGGTTAAGAAAGGTAGTGAGCCTGATTATCAAACATCTGAGACTAATGATGATGACTGGCTGAGTGGAGTTACTGACTGGATATAAGGCCGCCGACGCCCTTTTTCCCTGCGGGTGATTTCTCTGTGGGATCCTTGGAGACCAGTCTGAATTCCTGCTCTGCTAAAGCTAAGTTTTCTGCTCTGCCTTTTGCATTTGTGCTTTGTCTTTGTTTTGCTGGATTTCTGCCATTCCCTGCTGGGGTGAGCTGAATTCCTTTAGCTCTGTCTTCAGAAAATACCTGAGTGCTGATTTAGTTTTTGAAGCCTAGCTGCTTCAGGGCCTTTTTCCATATCAGCCTGTTGGCTTATGTTTTTCATAGGGTTTTTGCAGATTGCAGACAGCAACCGTCCTTTCCTGTCCTGTATAGCTAGCTTGGGCCCCATTGTTTGCTCAGCCTATCTTTCTATCTGTGTGAGTGTTTTTTCATCTTGCTTCACCGTCATTATATGTTGGGGGCTGCCTTTTACTTAGGGGTCTGCCTCCTACGGTGACTCGTTCATAACACGTCCGTGTGCTGTACATGTGCCGTCCGTGTGCCGTACATGTGCCATCCGTGTGCTGTGCATGTGCTGTCCGTGTGCTGTACATGTGCCGTCCGTGTGCTGTACATGTGCCGTCCGTGTGCTGTACATGAGCCGTCCGTGTGCTGTACATGTGCCGTCCGTGTGCTGTACATGAGCCGTCCATGTGCTGTACATGTGCCATCCGTGTGCTGTACATGTGCCGTCCGTGTGCTGTACATGTGCCGTCCGTGTGTAACATGGAAAGTCTATGAGAAGCTTTGTAATTCCATTTCCATTATCCACGCGGATGACCAAGATCAGAGTCTCATTATCCCGAGTAGAGAAGCTCCAGAGACAAAGACCCCGTCTGGTCCAGCCACGGAGCCCGGATTCTCTCATTTGTGGCCCCAGCATTTCTTGTAGAATAAATCCCTTTCTCACACAGTCCTGTAGTAATGACTTTGTTCTCACGTTTTGTAGGAGGGTTCGTCTGACTCCATCTTATGTTATCAGTATAAGTGCGAGAGACGAGAGACCGACGACTGCAGTTTTACCGTGTGTGTCCGGCGTCGGTTCTACAGCGTGAGAGATGTGGGGTCTGTGACTGAAGCTGGGGGTATACGGGTGTATACAGCGCACACTGAGGGGTCTGCGCCTGAAGCTGGGGGTATATGGGTGTATACAGTGTACACTGAGGGGTCTGTGACCGAAGCTGGGGGGTATATGGGTGTATACAGTATACACTGAGGGGTCTGTGACCGAAGATGGGGGTATACGGGTGTATATATAGTACACACACGGCTCCGCTCCGTACACCTCGTACACACACGGCTCCGCTCCGTACACCTCGTACACACACGGCTCCGCTCCGTACACCTCGTACACACACGGCTCTGCTCCGTACACCTCATACACACACAGCTCCGTACACCTCGTACACACGCGGCTCCGCTCCGTACACCTCGTACACACGCGGCTCCGCTCCGTACACCTCGTACACACGCGGCTCCGCTCCGTACACCTCGTACACACACGGCTCCGCTCCGTACACCTCGTACACACACGGCTCCGCTCCGTACACCTCGTACACACACGGCTCCGCTCCGTACACCTCGTACACACGCGGCTCTGCTCCGTACACCTCGTACACACGCGGCTCCGCTCCGTACACCTCGTACACACACGGCTCCGCTCCGTACACCTCGTACACACACGGCTCCGCTCCGTACACCTCGTACACACAGGGCTCCGCTCCGTACACCTCGTACACACACGGCTCCGCTCCGTACACCTCGTACACACAGGGCTCCGCTCTGTACACCTTGTACACACACGGCTCCGCTCCGTACACCTCGTATACACACGGCTCTGCTCCGTACACCTCGTACACACACAGCTCCGCTCCGTACACCTCGTACACACAGGGCTCCACTCCGTACACCTCGTACACACGCGGCTCCGCTCCGTACACCTCGTACACACGCGGCTCCGCTCCGCACACCTCGTACACACGCGGCTCCGCTCCGCACACCTCGTACACACGCGGCTCCGCTCCGCACACCTCGTACACACGCGGCTCCGCTCCGTACACCTCGCACACACACGTGTACGACCGACTCTGGCCAAATCTGTCTCTAGAGCCGCAGTAGGAGATGAAGATGTCGTCCTCATCATGAAGGAGTTATTTCTCATGTCGCGTGTAATGAATATCTCCTGCAGTATTGCTAATGCCGATTCCAGTGTCGGTAATGAGACGAGAATTAGCGTTATGGAAGAGGAGTCTATGAGGAACGTGTTCAGCTGCCGACTCCGAGGAGGAAACTGCTTGTTGTCTGTGGCCTAAATATATAGGTTTTATTAGTAGATGAAAGGGAAGAAAACTAAACCCTGTAAGATAATAAATCTCCTCCTATGTTTCCCTTATTATCTCCAGTAATTGTATTATTACACAGGATTCTTATGATGTTACATCGGATCATCTTCTTCTCATTCAGGTCTCTACAATATCGGATCCTCTCAGTGAAGATCTTCTACAGAAGAGAATTTTCCTCATTTACCCACCAAGGATGGATATGGACAGAGACAAGATGGCGGAGAGGATGTTACACCTCACCCTAGAGATCCTCTTCCGTCTCACTGGAGAGGTGAGAGATTCTGATGACGTCACATTCCATCATTCTTATCTATGGGAATAACAGATGGACAGAACTGGAGAGGTGAGGACTCTGGAAATGTCTGTAGTGAGATTTATTAATGTGTCTCTCCATAACCAGGATTACACAGTGGTGAAGAAGACCTCTAGTGATCGCTGTCAGGACCCTGTGTCTGAGGGATGGGGAAGACCCCTGAGCCCAATCACGGGGCCTCCACCTCACCCTCTGATCCATGAGGACATCAATGACCAGAAGATCCTAGAACTCACCTACAAGATGATTGAGCTGCTGACTGGAGAGGTGACACTGCTGGGAATGCTGGGACATTATACAGTAACACTATGAAGAAGGGATCGGGGGATGACGGTATCATTGTATGTGTCAGGTTCCTATAAGGTGTCAGGATGTCGCTGTCTATTTCTCCATGGAGGAGTGGGAGTATTTAGAAGGACACAGAGATCTGTACAAGGACGTCATAATGGAGGTTCCCCAGCCCCTCACATCTCCAGGTAATAGACAGGACTAAATACACACGGCCTATAATTATTTGTATGTAGAGAATGAATTCAGTCCCTGTATGTGTTTCCTCCAGATCTATCCAGTAAGAGGACAACACCAGAGAGATGTCCCCGTCCTCTTCTTCTACAGGACTGTAACCAAGAAGATCCCAGTGCTCCTCAGGATCTTCAGGTAGATGGAGAGAAGGTGTCAGGAGATCTCCCCTATGATGTGTAGATGGCTGTGAAGGTCTTGTGCTCAGTCTTGTTTTATCCTCCAGTATTATATGTTTTATACTTGTGTAATGAGAGCGGTGGAGATGGCAGGATTAGAGCTGATCATAGATGGGACTTCTCCATCTGTCTGTGACTTTTACAATATTTGTTTCAGGGTGAAGATCTGACCCATATTAATACTACAGAGACATATGTGAGGGGTGATGAGTGGTGTAAAGAGGAGATTCCCACATATGACTACCCAGGTAAGTAGTAACCACTGAATGCAGAGAAGTCACAGATTCCTCTCAGTCACCGGCTGTGGCTGCTTTATCGGTGGTGTAGTCCGGCCGTGTTACTGGGACGCCCTCCCAGGGCTGTGGGGTACCGGGCCCGATAAGCTTCAATGGCAGATGTCACAGCAGCTGGGACCTGGCCCGTGGCCCTGGGTGCCCATTGTAAAGGGAAATGTTCAGTGTGCTTATGATGAGTGATTCGTGATGCCACCTGTGGTGTTCGGCAATAGAGATGTAAGCCGACGCTGCAGACAGATCCTCTGGGACAGATGGTGTGGTGCAGCAATGATGTTATAGCCCTCCACAGGCAGGGCTGTAGTCCCCGGGCAGTGTAGGTGAAGTGACACTTAGATGGTGTAGTGTCAGGCGCAAGAGATGTAGCAGTGCTGGGCAGGTTGGCGCAGGAATAAGGACACCAGGGCATGTAGTTCCAAAGCTTTACTCACAGTCTGTTGCAGGTACAGGTGCCCGCATCTGTGCCGTGTCCTCCGGGCCAGGAGCTCAGCCAACTTCCAGGCAAGATGAAGTACTCCTTTCCAACACTCCGCCAACATATGTGCCTTTCCTGTACGTCTCCTCTTATAGCGCCTTTGAGTGAAGTACTCTCAGTACTGAATTACACTGGAGTTCCTCCTATCAGATGTTCCTATGAACTCTTCTTGTACGGCAGCTTCTGAGCTGGGAAAGCCATCCAGTCTGGCCTAAGCTGTTACTAGTGGTTCAGCTGCTCGATCCTTGTTAACATTCACGTCACTTGGCAAGTGAAAAGGTTTTAAATACTAGAGTAGGGACTGTCCCACAAGGGTTGCCGTGACGTGGCGGGACGGCTTGTACATTATTTTGATCAAAATTATGTTTACTAAATACCCTTATTATTATTACTACCTTTATGCATTATTGGCAGTATATTTTTTACTTTTTAGTTCAGGATATTTGTGTTTTTTGCTTTTCGTTTTCTCTGGTTAATGGTCATGTGTTAATATGCACTTACATTGTGCATACACATTAACTTACTTTCTCAGTTCAGATTTGTTTTTATTTTTATTTTTTTACGGCAGACAGCTGTAGCCTGCTTCGGGGACTCCTTGCTACTAAGTCCCGGCTCACTAATATGTTGCTGTTGTGCCCCCAAGTCTTGAGTGGGAATAAAGTGGTCACTACTTCTATTCCTCCGGTGTCTGCTGCAGGACCATTAGTATCCGAACAACCTCGGGGACCGGACCCCGGCCTTGCGCTTAGAACTTGAAAAGGGTTCTCCTCTAACCCTGGTCTTATTCTCCTCACGTTCCGTGCTAATCCTTCTTCCCAATGGAGAATCAAGCTTCCTTTCTCTGTCTCTTTCCTGTGCCAGCAGACCCAGATCACTGTGGCCTGCTGCAGCACTTCCTTCCTCCATCCCTCTCCCAGGGATCTTGTGTCTCATACTCTGTCCTTCTATTCTACATCCTCACTCACTGACTGAATGAAAGACTGACTGAACGACTGACTCAACTCTTTCCGCTCTTTTATGTGAACTAACTCCACCCACCTCCCAGCACGTTTCATGTTCCAAGCAGGGAGCCATCAAGGGGTGCTATGCTACACTCCAAGCAGGGAGCCGCCGAAGGTGCTTTGCTACACTACTTTGTGGCGTGGGGTTGTAGGTGTTGGAGTGTGGTCAGGTGTCTTCACCTTACCTGGATGGTGGGGTACCACACCTCAGGAGGAGGTGCAGTACCTCTGTGGCGACTGAACCCTCAGGGGTGCCACATTACCATGATCCCCATTTTGCCTCTAGACCACAACATTCTCCTACACCCAAAACTGTTCAAATGACTTTGGGCATTGAAAGCCCTTTTCTATAGAACTTACAACCAATTACATTTTTTTTGATCCTAAGGAATTCAGATTACTGCACAATCTCTCCTGAAATGGGGAGCAATATTATTTTCTCTAATCTTCTGCTCAGGATCCATAGTAGCTCCAATGGTCCACCATAAATGAGGGCAACTCTGGTTTACTGTTGTTTAATCTGTATTTGTAGCTTTCAGGTAATGAGATTCTCGTGCTCTGGGGTGGGGCTGTGGGCGGGGCTTTATGTGTTGCTCTGATTACATATTCATCTGTATTGGCTTATGACAGGTCGCTGACCCCTCACTGACCTGCCCCCATTATTACATAATGCATATAATAGCATTGAAATTATTGGTGATAATGCCTATAATATTGTGGCTATTGGGAGGCTTAGAAAAAAAATTACATCCAGCAAAATGTCAGCGGCGATGGCGGCGCCTGCACAGTAGCATCTATATCAACTTTTTATTGTTAGGAAGTTATAAGGATTAAAAGTTAAACAGCGATTTCTCATTTTTGCAAAAAAATTTACAAAACCATTTTTTTTAGGAACCACCTCACATTTGAAGTGAGTTTAGGGGGTCAAAATTACAGAAAATACCCAAAAATGACACCATTCTAAAAACTGCACCTCTCAAGGTGCTCAAAACCACATTCAAGAAGTTTATTAACCCTTCAGATGCTTCACAGGAATGAATGGAATGTGGAATGAAAATATAAACATTTACTTTTCTTTCACAAAAATTTTCCCCCTCAAATCCCCCCTGAAGTGACCCCATTTTGGAAATGACACCCCTCTGGGAATTCATCTATGGATATAGTGACCATTTTCACTACAAGGATGATTTCCAGAAACACGTAGTGGAAGTTTCAGAGCAAAAATTGCAAAAAAAAGTCATTGTAGTGCCCAATATATTGTGCCGAGCTTGTGTCTCTGGAGACCTCCCCCCACCTACCCCCGGAAGTTGTTAAGTCCGCTCTACTCAAATGTGTCTGTCACTAAATAATCCAAATGCTTGAATGTCAAAACAGTTAAAAAACGTGGTTCTGTGTGGAAGATTGTAAAGCCGTCATGGAGGCATAAGGCTGGCAATGATGGGCATTGTGGGTAATAATAGCGGGGATCATGCCTCATTCCTCTCTAGGAACATACATGACATCTTCTCTGGGGGTTCTTTCTTGTTTCAGTTACTGGGATGAGTGCAATAAAATGTCACTTGGTGAGTCTTCTGACATCTTCACATTCTAAAGGATTGGCGGGGACAAAATTTTCAAAAACAAGATTTTCTCCTTCGCCTCATTGGGGGACACAGGTACTGTGGGTGTGTGCTACTGCCGCCTGGAGGCTGACACTAAGAGTGAAAAAAAGAGGTTAGCTCCTCCTCCGCCGTAAACACCCTCACCCTGATTGAGGGCAGAAACCAGTTCATGTTTTGTGTCCGTTGGAGGCACATGCCTGTTTTTTCTCCAGACTTATTTTTTTTTCTTTTTCCCTTTTTCTATGAAGATGAGACCGGGGCGACGGACCCTATGGAAAGGGTCTGATCTCCCCAAACCAACAACGGGCGAGCACGTGCGAGTGTCGCCTCCACGTATCCTCTCCCGCAACGTGGGACACATCTGGTCCTTTTTTCCCAGACTTTTTTTATTTTTTCCATGAAGATGAGATAGGGGCAATGGATCCTATTGAAAGGGTCCGATTTCCCCAAACCATCAACGGGCGAGCACGTGCGAGTGTCGCCTCCATGTATCCTGTCCCGCAACGTGGGACATGATGCCGGACTTAGCCCTGACCTCCCTAAGGTATTGAAACCCTAGGCTGTACAGAGGCACAAGCATAGTCCGTGCGGCTCCCACTGCTCCACCAATGCTAGACTGCGGTGCTGCAAGGCGGCGGACGGTCCCTCTCCTCATCCCTGGAGGGAAAGATGGAGCTAGGGTGCCTGCACTGTCCTATATGTGGCCCCCCTCCCCTCTACCTGAGCTGGGAAGCTGAAGCATCGTCACGGAGGGGGATGGCCGGGGAGGGATCCTGCAGCAGCGTCCACAGGGATGGAGCCCTTAGCCTTTTCCTCGGGGGTCAGAGCGGCAGCATCCGAAGATAGCACCCCCGTCGCGCACGGTGGCGGGTCCTGACGTCCAGCCATGTATCCTCGGCCTGGGACTCCGTGGGAGACGGGTCCGCCCACCCCCCGTCACGGGCAGGCGATGTAAATCTAGCCCGCGGTTTCGGTTGGCGTTAGGCCGCAGGCAGAAGTCCCTCCTTCGCGTCACTTCCGGCGGCCTGCCTCCTGTGGCCTGGGCGGGCGCCAAAGAAATTGAGGCCCCGGTTTCGGACCAGCGCTAGGCCGCAAAACTGGAAAGATTGTCCCAAGGATGCCTCTTCTTCTGACGGCCCTCCCGCAGCTGTGGCGCGCGCTTCTTTGAGCTGGAGCAATGCCCGGCACTTCCAGGACACGTGGGGGCACAGGACTGGGGTAAGTGCTGCCCCCCAACCCGAGAGGCCACGCTGCGGGAAAATGAGGAGTGCCCCCCCCAGCGGTCTGCAGTGCTGATGCCGGGCAGATACAGCATGTCTGAAAAAGCGAAGACGCACACGTTTCTATACGCTGCATGCATCTCTTGTCGGGCCGCGTTTCCGCGGGCACAGAGCAAGCGATTATGCGAAGCCTGTGATTCCAAATGCGCCCAGGAGCCTTACCCTGCGACTGAGCCCAGTGCAAGCCCCCCGAGTGGGCCCTATCACTGTCGCAGTCCATGGCGTCGCTTACGAGAGCAATCGAGTCCCTTCGTGCCCCAGATAGGGGCAGGGACAGTGGCTCGCCTGTGTTAGAGGGGTCCTTTACCTCACAAGAGCATCCGGCCTGCAGGGGCCGCCCTCACTCCAGGCAGACGCGGGGGAAACGAACCCACACGGCGTCTCCCGGTTCATCCGGTGCCTCGGCATCCGTGAGTTCTGCTTCTCGCTCTCCTTCACCAGTAGTCGATAGCGAGCAATGCTCAGACGAGCCCCTTGACCTAGATACTCCGGGGTGTTGAGAAACAGTGGACAGCCTCATTGAAGCCGTCAAACAGACTTTGGGGATTGAGGATGATTCCACCTTGGCTTCTGGCCATAAGGTGTCATTTAAGCGAGTTAAGCAGCCGCATAGAGTATTTTGCACTCACCCAGAATTCGAGGACATAGTGCAACGACACAGGGAACAGCTGGACAGACGCTTCTCGGGCCAGAAGGCGCTCGAAGCGAGGTATCCGTTTGCCCCGGACCTCTGTAAAAGATGGACGGAATCCACAACGGTGGACTCACCCATGTCACGCTTGGCCTCTAAAACCCTGTTATCCGTACCTAGTGGTTCTTCTATGAAGGATCCCACAGATCGTCTCATAGAGAGCTTGGCTCACTCAGTATTTGAGGCATCAGGGTCAGCACTCACTCTCTCCCTCGTTCGCGGCAACGTGGGTGGCCAAGGCAATGATTTCTTAGTCAGAATCATTAAACAAAGCCTTGCAGGATAGGGCCCTACCTGCAGAACTATCAGAGATCGCGAGTCAGATCGCTATGGCTGGGGACTACTTAATCAATGCATCTTTGGATGCGGCCAATTGCGCGGCACTTGCTGACGCAAGCACAATTTCCATTAGGAGAGCTCTATGATTAAGGACATGGCGGGCCGATTCAGCCTCCAAGAAGTCCTTGACTTCTCTACCTTATCAGTGCAGCCTTTTCGGAGAGAAGTTAGATCAGCTCATCTCTGATCCCACCTGAGGGAAGAGCAGTTTTCTCCCTCAACAATAGGTCAAACCGCCAGTTCGTCACCAGTTTCAGGCACGTTTTCGGGCTTCTCGCAACCCCGGGTGGACTACAGCGGCCAATTCCGCCGCTTCAGGTTGCCCCAACCAGGATAGAGATCGACAGGTCTCATATAGAGCCAACCCCTTGGGGAGAATGCGTACTCACCAGCCCAGGTCGAGGGGATCCAGGTCCCAAAGATCTTCTCTTTATTTTTTTTATATAGCGCTAACATATTCCGCAGCGCTTTACAGTTTGCACACATTATCATCACTGTCGCCGATGAAGCCCACAATTCTAGATTCCCTATCAGTATGTCTTTGGAATGTGGGAGGAAACCGGAGTATCCGGAGGAAACCCACACAAACACGAGGAGAACATACAAACTCCTTGCAGATGTTGTCCTTGGTGGGATTCGAACCCAGGAATCCAGCGCTGCAAGGCTGCAGTGCTATCCACTGAGCTACCTACTCTGGTTTCGCCATGTCTGGCTCACCATCGCACACGACACATGGGTAAGAGAGCTGGTGTCCTCAGGGTACAAGATAGAGTTTGTCAGGTACCCCCCCAAGACGGTTTTTTCTTTCCTATCTTCCCAAGGTGGATACCCAGGCAAGGGCTTTGCTAGGAGCCATCGAATCGCTCCACCGCAATGGAGTCATTATTCCCGTGCCAGAACACGAAAAGGCTCATGACTTCTATTCCAACCTATTCACGGTCCCCGAGAGGGACGGTACTGTCTGTTTTGGACCTGAAGCTCCTGATCAAATTCATCAGGGTCAGACATTTCCAAATGGAGGCTCTCCGTTCAGTCATATCTGCCATGGGGCAGGGAGAATACTTGGCCTCTATCGATATCCAAGATGCTTACCTACATATCCCCATTTTTCCTCCGCATCAAAGATTTCTATGCTTCGCCATCAACAGTCTACATTTTCAGTTCGCAGCACTTCCCTTCGGGCTAGCCACCGCCCCCAGAGTGTTCACAAAGGTCATGGCAGTCGTCATGACCATCCTGCACTCCCAGGGCATAGTCGTCTTGCCTTACTTAGATGACCGCTTGGTCAAGGGCCCTTCTATTTGGGCATGCAAGGAAAGTGTCAACATCACGCTAGTTACTCTTTCCCGCTTAGGGTGGTTGGTCAACGTGAAGAAATCATCTCTTGTTCCAGCTCAGAGGATTTCCTTTTAGGATGATCTTCGACACCTTTCGAGGGTTGGTAATTCTCAATCAGGACAAGGCCCTAGCTCTCCGGCAGGGAGTCCGGACATTTCATCAACCAGTCCCTCATACCATCCGTTTCGGGATGAGGATTCTAGGAAAAATGATGGAAGCAATATCGTTCACCCAGTTCCATCTTCGCCCCCTGCAGCACGCCCTCTTGTCATCCTGGGACAAGAACCCATTCTCGCTCGATCATCGGTGCCGGTTGTCCTCTCAGGTCAGACAGTCACTCGAGTGTTGGATAACCAGTTCCTCCCTGCTTCAGGGGAAACCCTTTCCCCCAGACTATTGGTTGGTGGTCACAACCGACGCCAGCCTCCCCGGCTGGGGAGCGTTTTTTCGCTACCACACGACCCAAGGACGGTGGTCGCCGCAGGAGGCACACCTCCCGATCAACTTGTTGCAGATACGAGCGATCTGGCTGGCTCTGGAACATTTTCGTCACCTTCTAGCAGGCCGCCAAGTCCGGATTCAATCGGACAACGCCACGGCGGTGGCTTACATAAATCATCAAGGGGGCACCCGCAGCAGAGCAACCATGTGCAAGGTAGGGTGTTATGAGAGAGTCACCGTAGGAGGAAGACACAAAAATAGAAGCTGCGTCCAGGAAACCTGAGAAGTTGGCAACTATCAGATTGCAGACCCCTGAACCTAGCAGTAGCTGTGGGGGGTTCCTACGGTGCCCTAGACCCCTCGATCACAGCCGGAGAACTAAATAGCCTAAAGACAGAAAAGGAAATCTAAACTGCCCCAGAGCAGACCCCAAAGTAAAAGGCAGCCCCCAACATATAATGACGGTGAAGCAAGATGAAAAAACACTCACACAGACAGAAAGATAGGCTGAGCAAACGATGGGGCCCAAACTAACTAAACAGGACAGGAAAGGAAGGTTGCTGTCTGCAATCTGCCAAAACCCTATCAAAGACATAAGCCAACAGGCTGATATGGAAAAAGACCCTGAAGCAGCTAGGCTTCAAAAGCTATATCAGCACTCAGGTACTTTCTGAAGACAGAGCTAAAGGAATTCAGCTCACCCCAGCAGGGAATGGCAGAAATCCAGAAAAACAAAGCAAAACAAAGTCAAAGCACAAATGCAAACGGCAGAGCCGAAAACTCAGATTTAGAAGAGCAGGAATTCAGACTGGTCTCCAAGGATCCCACAGAGAAATCACCCACAGGGCAGAAGGGCGTCGGCGGCCTTATATCCAGTCAGTCACTCCACTCAGCCAGTCATCATCATTAGGCTCAGGTGCTTGACAATCAGGCTCACTACCTTTCTTTACCAGAAGAGGGAGTTCATCAGGCCTCAGTAGTGAAGGGGAAAATGAACTCACAACAGTAGGGCACGTTTTGCATTGGGCCGAGAGGAACCACTCGGTGATATCGGCAGTCCACATCCCGGGCGTGGAGAACTGGGCAGTAGACTTCCTCAGCCAGCAGTGTCTTGCGTCCGGGGAGTGATCACTACACCCTGAGATCTTCCAGCAGATTTTCCAATGGTGGGGGACACCGGATAGGGACCTGATGGCCTCAGGGGCGAATGCCAAGGTGCCCCTGTTTGTCGCTCGGTCCAGGGACCCGCAGGCAGTCGCTTTGGATGTGTTGGTTCTGCCGTGGAACCCGTTTTGCCTCTCATATCTATTTCCACCGCTGCCACTACTTCCGAGAGTCATCAAAAAGATCAAAACAGAAGGGGTTCCAGTGATTCTCCTGGCCCCAAACTGGCCCCGTCAAGCTTGGTACGCGGATCTAGTGCAGCTGCTCGCCGACATTCCTTGGCGACTGCCAGAGCGCCCAGATCTACTGTCCCAGGGCCCGATCTTCCACTCGAGCTCAGGGGCCCTGTGTTTGATGGCATGGCCGTTGAATCTTGGATTCTGACCCAGGTGGGGTTTGGGCGCGAGGTGGTTGCTACAATGGTTAGTGCCCGGAAGCCTACCTCGGAGCGAATTTGCCATCAAACCTGGAAGGTTTTCTTTTCTTGGTGTCGAGGCCGCAGTTATTCTCCACTGAGATTCTCTATTCCCAACATCTTGGCCTTTCTCCAGTCTGGCCTAGACTCAGGGTTGGCCCCGAGCTCCCTCAGGAGTCAGATATCAGCTTTATCCATCCTGTTCCAGCGCAGAATTGCTGTAAATTTGCAGGTAAAGACTTTCATCCAGGGGGTCTCCCACTTGGTACCTTCCTATAGTGCGCCTCTGGACGCCTGGGACCTTAACCTGGTCCTAAGCATTCTGGAGGAACCTCCATTTGAAACGCTACAGGATGTTTCTTTGTCATACCTCTCCTGGAAGGTGGTATTCCTTGTAGCGTTAACGTCTATCAGGCGAGTCTCAGTGCAGACGGCCCTATCCTGTCGAGCCCCGTTTCTCACTTTCCACAGGGATAAGGTGGTTCTCAGACCAGCTCCCCCCTTTCTACCGAAGGTCGTTTCCTCGTTTCACATTAATGAGGATATTGTCTTGCCTTCATTTTGTCCAGCATCGGCACACTGAGTGGAAAAGCCCCTTCACACGTTGGACCTGGTAAGAGTCCTCAGGAGGTACGTGTCACGGACGGCACCCTTTAGGCAGACAGACACGCAGTTCTTGCTCCCCGAGGGGCGCAGGAAGGAACTCGTGGCCTCAAAATCGGCCATAGCGAGGTGGATTCATTTGACTATTCAGGAGTCCTACCGCATCAGGGGTGTGCCGGTTCCAGCAGGGATCAGAGCACACTCTACTCGGGCAGTGGGCGCCTCTTTGGCACTTCAGCACCAGGCTTCGATGGAAAAGATTTGCAAGGCAGCAGCCTGGTCCAGCCTGCACACGTTTGCCAAACATTACAATACCCATACTCAGGCTTCAGTGGATGCGAGCCTAGGTAGAAGGATTCTCCAAGCAGCGGTGGCGCACCTTTTAGACAGGAGGTGCATGTAGCTTGGATCGGTGAGTCAACTTCCCACCCAGGAACTGCTTTAGGACGTCCCACAGTACCTGTGTCCCCCAATGAGGCGAGGGAGAAACAGGGATTTTTGTGATAAACTCACCGTAAAATCCTTTTGTCCGAGACGCTCATTGGGGGACACAGCACCCACCCTGATAGCCAGTTAGCTCTTGTTTATTTAATTAATATGCATTTTCGATGATATTAGGGTGGTTCTTTTCTAAACATATTGTTACCTGCATTAAGGCTGATTTTTGTTGTCCTACTGCTTTTGCACTAAACTGGTTTCCGCCCGCAATCCGGGCGAGGGTGTATACGGCAGAGAAGGAGCTAACATCTTTTTTTCACTTAGTGTCAGCCTCCAGGCGGCAGTAGCATACACCCACATTACCCGTGTCCCCCAATGAGCGTCTCGGAGAAAAGGATTTTACGGTGAGTTTATCACAAAAATCCCTGTTTCAGTGACCTTTTTTGTATAACACAAAAGAATTATATGTGGCCACCTGAAACAAATAAATGACTAACTTTATATACCAGATATATGATTTTCTTGATACCTGGTATGGCTGTAGAACCTGATCTGCAAGGTCCACACCCCCATATATTTGTGGTAGTCAATGACAGACACAGGTTTTGGAGTAGTGGATCCCTGTTGGTCTGCAGTGGCTCTTGTGGCATCTGTGTGGATCGAGCTCAGGATAAAAATATCATTTTTATCCTTATACTTAAGGGCAAGCAGCTCTCTATTGCGTAAAACCCCTGACTGCCCCTTTCGGAAATTTTTTTGACCACTGATTGTGGAAACCCCTGACGGTTTTTGCGAATGGTCCCACAAGCCCCTATGTTATGTACAACCAGACTTTTAAATAGGGGTATGCTGGTGTAGTAGTTGTCAACATACAGATTGTAGCCTTTTTGTAAAAATGGAGTTATCAGTTCCCAAACGATTTTTCCAGATGTCCCCAGATAAGTAGGGCATCCTGGTGGGTTTAGTTGGCTGTCTTTCCCCTCATAAATATGAAAAGCTGATGTGTATCCGGTTGAACTCTCACACATTTTATAGAGCTTTATTCTGAACCTTGCCCTCTTTGAAATAATTGGTCCAAAATTTTCCACCACCTCCACATTTAGACCAGGAATGGCATTAAAATGAGCGATGAATGGTTTAGCCGAATCCGAAGCCTCCCATCTGGGAAATGCTACATCAAGAGGCAAAGCCCCTTGGACATTGGTGTGCGGCAATTCCCGAGCACTAGGGACAGCGCTAGTACTGGGCATTGTTCCCTGAGTTGGAGACATTTCTCCAGAAGCGCTATTTGTCCTTCTTGTTGTACTTGTCCTTGTGTGTGAGGATGGACCGGAATCACTGCTCATTTCTGAGCTATCACTGTCGCTGCTACTAAAGCCCTCGAAATCCACATCGCCATCTGACACTGCACTTTCTTCACTGTCAGAACATGAAAGTGGATAAGCCTCCTCTGCACTATAACACTGACGGGCCATTTTTATTTTTTTCCGGAAATACAAAACTCTGATGTGACCAAATTATTTGGGAGACAATAGAGAAAAGTCTAATTCTTTTGCCTAACCCTAACTTTAGAATAAACCCTAACTTTAGAATAAACCCTTACTTTAGCCCCAACACTAACCCTAACTATGGCACTAACTGTAACCTGCCTTATCTGTTTTTCCACTGACAGATGATGGACCTGAGTGGGGACTTGTTTTTGTGAGATGAGAATTGGTATTATTTTCGCCTACATAACATTGATTGGTTCCTTTTTATTCGATATTTGGGAGGCAGAATGAACAAACAGTTGAACACCACACACTACTGGTTTATCCAACAAGATTTTTTATTAGACTGTGAACTGTCATTGTCTTGGTAAATAATTAACCCCTTAAGCCCCAAGGGTGGTTTGCACGTTAATGCCCGGGCCAATTTTTACAATTCTGACCGCTGTCCTTTTATGAGGTAATAACTCTGAAACACTTCCATGGATCTCGGTGATTCTGACATTGTTTTCTCGTGACATATTGTACTTCATGTTAGTGGTAAAATTTAATTCAAATAACTTGCGTTTATTTGTGAAAAAAATGAAAATTTGGTGAAAATTTTGCAATTTTCCAACTTTGAATTTTTATGCCCTTAAATCACAGAGATACGCCACACAAAAAACTTAAGTAACATTTACCACATGTTTACTTTAAATCAGCACAATTTTGGAACCAAAATTTTTTTTTGTTAGGAAGTTATAAGGGTTAAAATTTGACCAGCGATTTCTTATTTTTGAAACACCATTTTATTTTTAGGGACCACATCACATTTGAAGTCACTTTAAGGGCTCTCTCTCTCTCTCATATATATATATATATATATATATATATATAATAGTATAGAAAATACCCAAAAGTGACACCATTCTAAAAACTGCACCCCTCAAGGTGCTCAAAACCATATTCAAGAAATTTATTAACCCTTCAGGTGCTTCACAGGAATTTTTTGAATGTTTAAAAAAACTGAACATTTAACTTTTTTTCACAAAAAAAATACTTCAGGTCCAATTTTTTTATTTTACCAAGGGTACCAGGAGAAATTGGACTGCAAAAGATATTGTTCAATTTGTCCTGAGTAGGCTGATACCTGATATGTGGGGGGAAACCACTGTTTCGACGCATGGCAGAGCTCAGAAGGGAAGGAGCGTCATTTGACTTTTTCAATGCAAAATTGGCTAGAATTCAGATCGGACGCCTTGTCACGTTTGGAGAGCCCCTGATGTACCTAAACAGTGGAAACCCCACAAGTGACCCGATTTTGGAAACTAGACCCCCCAAGGAACTTATCTAGATATGTGGTGAGAACTTTGAACCCACAAGGGCTTCACAGAAGTTTATAACGTACAGCCGTACAATTAAAAAATCATACTTTTTCCATAAAAATGATCTTTTCACCCCCAATTTTTTTTTCCCAAGGGTAACAGGACCCTAAAAGTTATTGTGCAATTTGTCCTGAGTACGCTGATACCCCACATGTGGGGGTAAACCACTATTTGGGCGCATGGCAGAGCTCGGAAGGGAAACGGCGCCATTTGACTTTTTTGGCTGGAATTGGGATTGGACGCCATGCCGCGTTTGGAAAGCCACTGATGTGCCTAAACAGTGGAAACCCCCCACAAATGACACCATTTTGAAAACTAGACCCCCCACGGAACTTACCTTGATGTGTCGTGAGCACTTTGAACCCCCCAGTGCTTCACAGAAGTTTATAACGCCCGGGCGTGAAAATAAAAAAATCATATTTTTTCCACAAACATGATCTTTTAGTCCCCAATTTTTTTATTTTCCCAAAGGTAACAGGAGAAATTGGACCCCAAAAGTTGTTTTGCAATTTGTCCTGAGTAGGCTGCTACCCCATATGTGGGGGTAAAACACTGTTTGGGCGCATGGCAGAGCTTGGAAGGGAGGGAGCACTGTTTGACTTTTTCAACGCAGAATTGGCTGGAATTGAGATCAGACGTCATGTTGCGTTTGGAGAGCCCCTGATGTGCCCAAACA
The DNA here is from genome assembly GCF_039654945.1 of Dendrobates tinctorius. Taxonomy (NCBI): domain Eukaryota; kingdom Metazoa; phylum Chordata; class Amphibia; order Anura; family Dendrobatidae; genus Dendrobates; species Dendrobates tinctorius. Next base: position 1,121,662 of record NW_027362069.1, on the reverse strand, counting down.
GTGGAAACCCCCAATTCTAACTCCAACCTTAACCCCAACACACCCCTAACCCAAACCCTAGCCCTAATGGGAAAATGGAAATAAATACATTTTTTTTATTTTATTATTCTTCCCTAACTAAGGGGGTGATAATGGGGGGTTTGATTTACTATTTATGGCGGTTTTTATGTTTGGAAGCTGTCACACGCTAAAAGACGCTTTTTATTGTAAAAATAGTTTTTGCATTACCAGATTTTGAGAGCTATAATTTTCCATATTTTGACCCACCGAGTCATGTGAGGTCTTATTTTTTGTGGGACGAGTTGACATTTTTATTGGAACCATTTACAGGCACGTGACTTTTTGATCGCTTTTTATTCCGATTTTTGGGACGCAGAATGAACAAAAACCAGCATTTCATGAATTTCTTTTGGGGGGGTGCGTTTACACCATTCTGCATGCGGTAAAATTGATAAGGCGGCTTTATTCTTCGGGTCAGTACGGTTACAGCGATACCTCATTTATGTCTTTATTATATAAAAAATAATTATTTTTGCATCACTTTATTCTGTGAGCTATAACTTTTTCATTTTTTCGCTGATGACGCTGTGTTGTGGCTCGTTTTTTGCAGGACAAGATGACGTTTTCAGCGGTACCATGTTTATATATATCTGTCTTTTTGATCGCGCGTTATTGCACTTTTTGTTTGGCAGTATGATAATAAAGCATAATTTTTTTATTTTTCTTCTTTAAGGGGTTCGCTAAAGGGGTTAACTAATGGGACAGTTTTATAGGGTGGGTCGTTACGGACACGGCGATACTAAATATGTGTACTTTTATTGTTTTGTTTTTTTTCATTTCCAAAAAATGAATTTATTAGGGAATATTTTTTTTTTTTTAAATTTAGCGATTTTTTTTTATGAATTATTTTTCTTTATTTAACTTTATTATACTGTCCCAGGGGGGAAATCATTGTCATGTGTGAGATCGCTGATCTGACACATCACAGATCGCTGTGACAGATCAGCGATCTCACATAGGCACTGCCCAAGGCTTCATCATGCCTGCGCTTTGCAGGCACTGACGAAGCCGCCTCCCTGCAGGCCCCTGAAGGTCCCCGCAGCCATATTGGATCCAGGGACCTGCAGGTAAGGAGGCCCCCAGCGCAGCACATCGCGCTGCGCTGGGGGTCTCAGGGAAGCACGGATGCTTCCCTAAACCCCCGGTACACTGCGATCGTGTTTGATTGCAGTGTGCCAGGGGCTAACGTGTCAGCTGTGATAATCAGCTGACACCCGGCCGCGATCAGCGGCGCTCACCCTGTGAGCGCCGCTGATCTCTATGACGTGCTATCCTGTCCTTGGGAATGAAGTCCCAGGGCACATGGACGGGGTAGTACGTCATATGGCAAAAAGGGGTTAAAGTTTTTTTATATAGCTTGCCATTTTTATGGACAGTTTAAGTAGAAATGTTCAAAAATATAAAACTCAAGGATATTTTATTAAAAAACTTTGTTTTATTATCTTAGCAGATGACTGTACCAGGAGATCAGAGGGACAGCTGACATCTTCAATTTTTAAATCTGATGATCTTGAGATCCTACAAGATACAACTGAAGTGAATGCCATTACTCCAGATATATCATCATTCATTCAAAGCAAAGATCTGTCATCTGATCCTATGAAACAGGTCCCATCTTCTGATTCATTACCGACTACTAAGGAAAATCAAAGTCACAAAAGAGGCATTAAAAAACAAACTGCTCCTAAAGCAAAGAAGTCATTTTCATGTTCAGAATGTGGGAAATGTTTTAACAAGAAATCACATTTTGTAACACACCAGAGAACTCACACAGGAGAGAAGCCTTTTTCATGTTTAGAATGTGGGAAATGTTTTAGCTGGAAAGCACGTCTTGATCGCCATTGGAGCAGTCACACAGGGGAGAAGCCTTTTTCATGTTCAGAATGTGGGAAATGTTTTAAATGGAAAATAAGTCTTGATCGCCATCAAAGAACCCACACAGGGGAGAAGCCTTTTTCCTGTTCAGAATGTGGGAAATGTTTTAACGAGAAATCAGATTTTGTTAAGCACCAGATAATCCATACAGGGGAGAAGCCTTTTTCCTGTTCAGAATGTGGGAAATGTTTTAACCAGAAATGGAATCTTGTTACTCACCAGAGAACCCACACAGGGGAGAAGCCTTTTTGCTGTTCAGAATGTGGGAAATGTTTTACCTGGAAAGCGCTTCTTGTTAGACATCAGAGCAGTCACACAGGGGAGAAGCCTTTTTCCTGTTCAGAATGTAGGAAATGTTTTAACCGGAAAGATCTTCTTGTTAGACATCAGAGCAGTCACACAGGGGAGAAGCCTTTTTCATTTTCTTAATCTGGGAAATGATTTTACGTGGAAATCAACTGTTAATAAACATCAGAGATGTCACATAGGGGAGAAGCCTTTTTTGTGTTCATAGTGTTGGAATAGTTTTAACCAAAATTGAATCTTCTTAAATGGGTTGTCTCTTGTCATTCCTCATGTTTTCTGCCAAAAGGATAAAACTAAACTTTATTAATTCCAAATGTAAAATTATACCCAAAATTCACCTCCTGAAGGTTAGTCAGTAGGTGACTAATAGAAAAAACATGTACCCCACAGTTCAGTATATAGGGTGAGTTGACGTATATACACTCACTCTCCAAGCCTCTCATTTCTACGGGTTTCATCGTCCTGACCAAAGGCGACTCATCAGGAGACTATTTAATATTGACCTATATTCAAGTGAGACTGGACAAAAGAAAAAAATAAAATCATGTATCATGTTATTCGAAACAGTCAGAAAACTAGCCCCATATTGGCAGATCCCAGACCTCAGACTATATACTGTGTAAGTTTATAACCCACTCCAGTGTCAGGAATAGATAGTATGTGAAAATACAGTATAATTCTTGTGTTTTTCTCCTATAGGGTCTGCCCTAGTTTGGTATTGTAACTGCTGTTAGTAGTGCAGACAAATTGTCCTAGACTAAACTCAGTTTTCAGACGGCCCAATGTTGTGAGTTCATTTTCCCCTTCACTACTGAGGCCCGATGAACTCCCTCTTCTGGTAAAGAAAGGTAGTGAGCCTGATTATCAAGCACCTGAGCCTAGTGATGATGACTGGCTGAGTGGAGTGACTGACTGGATATAAGGCCGCCGACGCCCTTCTGCCCTGCGGGTGATTTCTCTGTGGGATCCTTGGAGACCAGTCTGAATTCCTGCTCCTCTAAAGCTAAGTTTTCTGCTCTGCCTTTTGCATTTTGGCTTTGACTTTGTTTTGCTTTGTTTTTCTGGATTTCTGCCATTCCCTGCTGGGGTGAGCTGAATTCCTTTAGCTCTGTCTTCAGAAAGTACCTGAGTGCTGATATAGCTTTTGAAGCCTAGCTGCTTCAGGGTCTTTTTCCATATCAGCCTGTTGGCTTATGTCTTTGATAGGGTTTTGGCAGATTGCAGACAGCAACCTTCCTTTCCTGTCCTGTTTAGTTAGTTTGGGCCCCATCGTTTGCTCAGCCTATCTTTCTATCTGTGTGAGTGTTTTTTCATCTTGCTTCACCGTCATTATATGTTGGGGGCTGCCTTTTACTTTGGGGTCTGCTCTGGGGCAGTTTAGATTTCCTTTTCTGTCTTTAGGCTATTTAGCTCTCCGGCTGTGATCGAGGGGTCTAGGGCACCGTAGGAACCCCCCACGGCTACTGCTAGTTGTGTTGATAGGTTCAGGGGTCTGCAATCTGATAGTTGCCAACTTCTCTGGTTTTCTGGACGTAGCTTCTATTTTTGTGTCTGCCTCCTACGGTGACTCTTTCATAACAGCCCAATATGTACCCAGCAAAGAGCAAACAGATGAACGGCATACTAGGGTGCACAAATCACCACATTACCAGACGGAGCTATTTATCTGAAGTATTGCGGTATATAATTCAGTCAAAAAACGGAAGTGCTTGCATGAAAAAACATGAATATTTCAATGTGAAGCGAAAAAAGAAGAAATATGCAGCACTCACCGATGTAGCTGAAAAACTGCGTCTTTATTTCACATAAATTCCATCAATATGATGTGTGGACATGCAGGACGTTAGAGGAATGCTAGGGGAGAGAGGTGCCGGACAACGGCCGTTTCGCGATTACTCGCTTCTACGGGTCCAGGTGAGGGGATTAACTAAAGGTCATTCCCTATATAGGATCACAGACCTTACTAATTAACATACAAAACAAGTTGTGAAACAATGATTTACAAAAAAATATATAGTTATACAATATACAGAGTGCAAGATACTAGTAAAGAATAGATCTTTCCATATCGATTTACAAGATAATCTATATTTTTACAATATCATAGGAAGATTATAATCGAAATAACTTTACATACAATTTTTTATATAACATTTTTTATAAAAAATACTGATAGATCGATCCGGTCATTTAGTCCCAAAGGACCTTGTGCGTTCGCTTTCAGGATCCATTTTGCTTCTTGTTGCAGTAAAGCTTTGTCATGGTTGCCTCCTTGAGGTGGAAAATTGACCTTTTCAATCCCTGCAAAACTCAAAATTTCTGAGTTAGCTTTATGCACATCTTGAATATGCTTAATTAATCGCAGTGAGCCCTTTCCAGATGTAATAGATCTATAGTGTTCACCAAAACGTATCGTAAGTGGTCTTATAGTTTTTCCAATATAAAAATAACCACATGGACAAAAAATAATATAAACCACGAATTTAGTTTCACAAGAAATGTAGTTTTGTACCTTATGTTCCATAGAGCCGAAATGTATAGAATTCCCTGTCAGGTGAAGATGACAGTATCTGCAGTGACCACATTTATAATTTCCTTTTATTGATAAATCTCGTAGCCAATTTTTTTGAGGGGGACGAAGTCTATGATGTACTAATAAATCCCCTATATTATGTGCCCTTTTGTATGCAAATTGAGGAACTAATTTACCATCTGTGTGTAAGGTTTTTTCTGCGTCAATGAGATGCCAGTGTTTTCTCACTGCTGCATGTATTGCTCTATCCATTGCACTATGTTTGAAACAAAAATTACATTTTTTTGTAGGTTTGACTACACTATTTAATTTTTTAGTCCTTTCCTTTAATAAATCCATCTGAGAAAATTTTTTTTACCCTTTCATATGCTTCATTTAATAAAGTCATAGGGTAGCCCCTTTGCAAAAAACGTTGTTTCAGCTCAGAAATTTGTTCATTAAAAATGGTTTCATCGTTATTCAGTTTTCTTACTCTTAGCATTTGACTATATGGAAGTCCCTTTTTAGTGTGTAATGGGTGAGCGCTCTTATAATGTAAGTAATTATTTGTTGCGGTTTCTTTTCTAAACACTTCTGTTTTTAAAAAGCCATTTTTCATTTTAAATTTGACATCAAGAAAATCTATTGTGTTTCCCCCAAATGAAAATGTGAAGCGCATGTTGTCACTGTTCACATTGTTCAGGTATTTTACAAAATCTGCAAATTCTTCCAGAGAACCCCCCAGATAATAAAAATATCATCCACAAAGCGAAAATATGCTTGTAAATGTTTTAAGTGTGGATTTAGGGCTGTTTTTATATAAAACTCTTCAAACTGTGCTAGGAATAAATTTGCATAAACACAAGAGACTGGCGTGCCCATTGCTGTGCCCACCCTTTGTATGACACAAGAGACTGGCATGCCCATTGCTGTGCCCACTCTTTGTATGACACAAGAGTCTGGCGTGCCCATTGCTGTGCCCACTCTTTGTATGACACAAGAGACTGGCGTGCCCATTGCTGTGCCCACTCTTTGTATGACACAAGAGACTGGCGTGCCCATTGCTGTGCCCACTCTTTGTATGACACAAGAGACTGGCGTGCCCATTGCTGTGCCCACCCTTTGTATGACACAAGAGACTGGCATGCCCATTGCTGTGCCCACTCTTTGTATGACACAAGAGACTGGCGTGCCCATTGCTGTGCCCACCCTTTGTATGACACAAGAGACTGGCGTGCCCATTGCTGTGCCCACTCTTTGTATGACACAAGAGACTGGCGTGCCCATTGCTGTGCCCACCCTTTGTATGACACAAGAGACTGGCATGCCCATTGCTGTGCCCACTCTTTCTATGACACAAGAGTCTGGCGTGCCCATTGCTGTGCCCACTCTTTGTATGACACAAGAGACTGGCGTGCCCATTGCTGTGCCCACTCTTTGTATGACACAAGAGACTGGCGTGCCCATTGCTGTGCCCACTCTTTGTATGACACAAGAGACTGGCGTGCCCATTGCTGTGCCCACCCTTTGTATGACACAAGAGACTGGCATGCCCATTGCTGTGCCCACTCTTTGTATGACACAAGAGACTGGCGTGCCCATTGCTGTGCCCACCCTTTGTATGACACAAGAGACTGGCGTGCCCATTGCTGTGCCCACTCTTTGTATGACACAAGAGACTGGCGTGCCCATTGCTGTGCCCACTCTTTGTATGACACAAGAGACTGGCGTGCCCATTGCTGTGCCCACTCTTTGTATGACACAAGAGACTGGCATGCCCATTGCTGTGCCCACTCTTTGTATGACACAAGAGACTGGCGTGCCCATTGCTGTACCCACCTTTGTATATACCACTTATCCAGAAATTTGAAGGCATTGTGTGTCAAAACATAATTGACACACAATGCCAATTACAATGACAATCGAGTGACTCGATAATAAAGGAAATAAAATCCTGTGATTTGTTTGTGTTATGTAAAATCTCCTTTATTGCTGCTATGCCTTTATCTTGGGGGATGCTGGTATATAGACTCTCAGCATCAATAGATGCAAGGGAGAAATGTGGTTGCCAATGGAAATCTTTCAATTTTTTCAATAAATCTCCTGAGACTTTTACAAAGGATATCACAGCTTTTAGTAAAGGTTTTAGTAGCCAGTCTAAGTATTGTGAAAGTGGTTCAGTCAAAGAGTTTTCCCCTGACATTATAGGGCGACCCGGAGGCTCTTTTAAAGACTTGTGCACTTTTAGCACACTATACCAATAGGGAATTTCTGGGTATTCTGGAAAGAGTTTTTCTGCTCTCTTTTTTGATAATATCCCCAATTTAACATACTTTCTTAAAAGAGATCTTAATCTGTCCTTATATTTATGCAAAGAGTTGTCATTTAGCATACAGTAGGTATTACTATCATTCAAGTGATTTACGGCATCTTGTATATAGTATGTCTTATCCAAAAGACTCAAATTTCCTCCTTTATCAGATCTCCTGAACACAGTATCACTCCATCCCTTCATTTCTTGCAAAGCTTTCATCTCAGATGCTCTCAATTTTTTTTCTGACATGGGATAGAGTAAAGCTTCTACATCCTTGATGACCATATCATGGAAAAGATCGATACTGTTCCCAGGAGATATAGGAGGCATGAAATTTGATTTTATTCCTCCTTTAAAAGGTATTGGTATTTCTTCGTTGGAATTAACTGATTCCAGGGAGAAATCCGGTTCAGTTATACTCATTAACATTTCAACATCACTTAAAAATTGTCTGGGACAGATATCTGAATTTAGCATAAAGCCTAAAGGACCAATAGTTGGAGGTTTCTCACCTTCATGTATAGGAACAGAAACTGCAGCTGAAACACTGGAAAAAGATTTTTTAAGATGTAGCTTTCTTATACTTTTAAACAATTCAATCCTAAAATCGACATAATCAAATTTTTCTGGAATACAAAAATTTAAGCCTTTAGATAGAACTTCAGTATGTTCACTGGATAATTGGCGCTTTGAAAGGTTTATTATACATAGATTGTCCATTGGAGGTGTTATTTCCTCCATGATACTTGCTTGCGTTTTTTCCTTGATTTTGTAATTATCCGGCCTCGTCTTGTTTTTTCCTAAAGGGGGCGTATTATTAGAGGTAGAAGGAACAGTAAGCATGCTTGAGTCCTCTCGATCGTCTGCAACACTTGAGTCCAAAAAATGGAGGTGCTTGCATGAAAAAACATGAATATTTCAATGTAAAGTGAAAAAAGAAGAAATATGCAGCACTCACCAATGTAGCTGAGTTTTGCAGGGATTGAAAAGGTCAATTTTCCACCTCAAGGAGGTAACCATGACAAAGCTTTATTGCAACAAGAAGCAAAATGGATCCTGAAAGCGAAAGCACAAGGTCCTTTGGGACTAAATGACCGGATCGATCTATCAGTATTTTTATAAAAAATGTTATATAAAAAATTGTATGTAAAGTTATTTAGATTATTATCTTCCTATGATATTGGAAAAAAAAAGATTATCTTGTAAATCGATATGGAAAGATTTATTCCTTACTAGTATCTTGCACTCTGTATATTGTATAACTATATATTTTTTTGTAAATGTTTGTTTCACAACTTATGTATGTTAATTAGTAAGGTCTGTGATCCTATATAGGGAATGACCTTTAGCTAATCCCCTCACCTGGACCCGTAGAAGCGAGTAATCGCGAAACGGCCGTTGTCCGGCACCTCCCTCCCCTAGCACCTAGCATTCCTCCACGTCCTGCATGTCCACACATTTGATGGAATTTATGTGAAATAAAGACTCACAGTTTTTCAGCTACATTGGTGAGTGCTGCATATTTCTTTTTTTGCTTCACATTGAAATATTCATGTTTTTTCATGCAAGCACCTCCATTTTTTGACTGAATCATATGCCGCAATACTTCAGATAAATAGCTCCGTCTGGTAATGTGGTGATTTGTGTGCCCTAGTATGCCGTTCATCTGTTTGCTCTTTGCTGGGATCAGACTACAGGGGAATGCAGATGCCCTGTCCAGAGATCACTGTATGTCATGTGTCCACCCCTTAGGGTTGAACATAGGAGGGAGGTACTGTATGTGGTACAGTAAAGGGTGTTTTACTGGATGGGAGATACATTTCTCCCAGCAGGTTAATGTTTGGCTGGGTTTTTCCCTAAAGGCAGGACCTGCGATGATGTCATGGTCACGTGATCATCAGCCCATGTGATGTTTACCTCACTTGTAGGAGGGGTTATGGGCTATGTAATGGAGGTTGGTGTTTGGCACATGGTGAGTGTGTGTCTGGAAGTTACAGGACCTTGGCTGGACTTAGCCTGAACACGTACACAGGATTCCCGTGCTGCAGGACTATAGCAGCAAGACTCTCAACAACCCTGGGAATGGCACCTGGCAGATGCCGCGGACCTGTCAGCCGCTTAGTTAAGCCCGTCTCGTGCAAGTGGTGAGTATGGGACCAGTGGTTCTCCAAGCTGGAGTATATTTCTGTTTTTCCTTACTTTCTGTTAATCTGCTGTTTACAACGTGACATTAAACCACTGAAATTGGACTTTAAGCCTGTGTGTTGCCTCGTTATTGCAGCCCTGCCATTACCTACCAGAGTGAATCCCTACACCTCCTTAAAACTATTGCACAGAGTCTATTTGGTGGTCTTGTACAATGGTTTCTGGGTTTTGGGATAAGGTGAAGCATCTGATAGCATGATGTATGATGGACCGGTTGATCTGGAACCTTCTACCCTTTTACTGGGAACCAGGCCTTCCCGGCTTCAAAAAAGCTTTCAGAAGCTAGTAAACTACTTATGTATGGCCACTAAAATCCACATTGCGGCAAAGTGGAAGTCGCCCTCACTGTCAATACAGTTAAGGCCAAAAGTATTGACACCTCTGCAATTCTGTCAGATAATACTCAGTTTCTTCCTGAAAATGATTGCAAACACAAATTCTTTGGTATTATTATCTTCATTTAATTTGTCTTAAATGAAAAAACACAAAAAGAATTGTCCTAAAGCCAAATTGGATATAATTCCACACCAAACATAAAAAAGAGGGCGGACAAAAGTATTGGCACTGTTCGAAAAATCAAGTGATGCTTCTCTAATTTGTGTAATTAACAGCACCTGTAACTTACCTGTGGCACCTAACAGGTGTTGGCAATAACTAAATCACACTTGCAGCCTGCTGACATGGGTTAAAGTTGACTCCACCTCTGTCCTGTGTCCTTGTGTGTACCACATTGAGCATGGAGAAAAGAAAGAAGACCAAAGAACTGTCTGAGGACTTGAGAAACCAAATTGTGAGGAAGCATGAGCAATCTCAAGGCTACAAGTCCATCTCCAAAGACCTGAATGTTCCTGTGTCTACCGTGCGCAGTGTCATCAAGAAGTTTAAAGCCCATGGCACTGTGGCTAACCTCCCTAGATGTGGACGGAAAAGAAAAATTGACAAGAGATTTCAACGCAAGATTGTGCAGATGTTGGATAACTCGACTAACATCCAAACAAGTTCAAGCTGCCTTGCAGTCCGAGGGTACAACAGTGTCAACCCGTACTATCCGTCGGCGTCTGAATGAAAAGGGACAGTATGGTAGGAGACCCAGGAAGACCCCACTTCTTGCCCCGAGACATAAAAAAGCCAGGCTGGAGTTTGCCAAAACTTACCTGAAAAAGCCTAAAACGTTTTGGAAGAATGTTCTCTGGTCAGATGAGACAAAAGTAGAGCTTTTTGGGCAGAGGCATCAACATAGAGTTTACAGGAGAAAAAAAGAGGCATTCAAAGAAAAGAACACGGTCCCTACAGTCAAACAGGCGGAGGTTCCCTGATGTTTTGGGGTTGCTTTGCTGCCTCTGGCACTGGACTGCTTGACCGTGTGCATGGCATTATGAAGTCTGAAGACTACCAACAAATTTTGCAGCATAATGTAGGGCCCAGTGTGAGAAAGCTGGGTCTCCCTCAGAGGTCATGGGTTTTCCAGCAGGACAATGACCCAAAACACACTTCAAAAAGCACTAGAAAATGGTTTGAGAGAAAGCACTGGAGACTTCTAAGGTGGCCAGCAATGAGTCCAGACCTGAATCCCATAGAACACCTGTGGAGAGATCTAAAAATGGCAGTTTGGAGAAGGCACCCTTCAAATATCAGGGACCTGGAGCAGTTTGCCAAAGAAGAATGGTCTAAAATTCCAGTAGAGCATTGTAAGAAACTCATTCATGGTTGGTAGCAGTTATTTTGGCTGCAGGTTGTGCAACCAAGTATTAGGCTGAGGGTACCAATACTTTTGTCTGGCCCATTTTTGGAGTTTTGTGTGAAATGATCAATGTTTTGCTTTTTGCTTCATTCTCTTTTGTGTTTTTTTTTCATTTAAGACAAATTAAATGAAGATAATAATACCAAAGAATTTGTGTTTGCAATCATTTTCAGGAAGAAACTGAGTATTATCTGACAGAATTGCAGGGGTGTCAATACTTTTGGCCACAACTGTATCTATGAAAGACATTATGTTATTCTCATTTGTGGCCCCAGCGTTTCTTATAGAATAAATCCCTTTCTCAGACAGTCCTGTAGTAATTACTTTGTTCTCACGGTTTGTAGGAGGGTTCGTTATCAGTATAAGTGCGAGAGATGAGAGACTGACGACTGCAGTTTTACCCTGTGTGTCTGGCGTCAGTTTTACAGTGTGAGAGATGCGGGGTCTGTGACCAAAGCTGGGGGTATACGGGTGTATACAGCATACACAGAGGGGTCTGTGACCGAAGCTGGGGGTATACGGGTGTATACAGCATACATAGGGGTCTGTGACCAAAGCTGGGGGTATACGAGGGTATACAGAGTAAACAGGGGTCTGCGACCGAAGCTGGGGATATACGGGTGTATACAGCATACACAGAGGGGTCTATGACCGAAGCTGGGGGAATATAGGTGTATACATCGTACACTGAGGGGTCTGTGACTGAAGCTGGGGGTATACGGGTGTATACAGCGTACACAAGGGTCTGTGACTGAAGATGGGGGTGTAGAGTACACAGAGGGGTCCACACAAACGCGGTTTCGCTCCGTACACCTCGTACACACATAAATCCGCTACGTACACTCGTACACACGCGGCTCCGCTCCGTACACCTCATACACACGGCTCCGCTCCATACACACCTTGTATACATGTGGCTCCGCTCCTTACACCTCGTACACGCACGGCTCCGCTCCGTACACCTCATACACGCGCGGCTCCGCTCCGTACACCTCGTACACGCGCGGCTCCACTCCGTACACCTCGTACACACGCGGCTCCGCTCCGTACACCTCGTACACGCGCGGCTCCGCTCCGTACACGCGCGGCTCCGCTCCGTACACACCTTGTACACATGTGGCTCCGCTCCGTACACCTCGTACACGCGCGGCTCCGCTCCGTACACCTCGTACACGCATGGCTCCGCTCCGTACACCTCGTACACGCGCGGCTCCACTCCGTACACCTCGTACACGCGCGGCTCCGCTCCGTACACCTCGTACACGCGCGGCTCCGCTCCGTACACCTCGTACACACGCGGCTCAGCTCCGTACACCTCATACACACGCGGCTTCGCTCCGTACACCTTGTACACACGCGGCTCTGCTACATCCACCCTGTAAACCCCTCCTGACCCCACACACATAAACTTCCCCTCATCCAGCACCATGACAACCAGCACAGCAGAGTCCTGCACACACTGAGGCCCCTGATCATGTGACTCCTGACTCCGCCCCTCCTGTGACCTCTTCACAGGTCCTGTGCACACAGAGCAGCTGTAGAAATCTCCGGCCTCGGGGGTCTCACCAGACTTTGCTCTTTTCTTGCAGGGGCCGCAGTGGATTTCATCCTGGATCCATAGAGCTGAATAGAGGAGCGATGTTCCTTCACTCTGATGGTAATTGATGGTGACGTTTGTCCAACGTCCATGTTACCGAGTAAATCCCCCCAGGACTGCAGCCGGTAAAGACCCCGATATCCACAGGTGTCCCCTCTAATGGGGGGAAAGGGATAGAAAAGCCTCTTATCCAGAGGGGAAACCCTGTACATGGAGACCTCGGCCTCAGATCTCTCCTGTCCTGTTCTTCCAGAAAAGCCTCAAACTTCTGTGTGTGACTCAGAGCTGAGATCTAAAGTGAGAAAAGATTCCAGTGCGGGGAAGACGGGAAACCTTCATATAGACGGCCGGTGGGGATGGAGGCAGTGACCGACTCTGGCCAAATCTGTCTCTAGAGCCGCAGTAGAAGATGAAGATGTCGTCCTCATCATGAAGGAGTTATTTCTCATGTCGCGTGTAATGAATATCTCCTGCAGTATTGCTAATGCCGATTCCAGTGTCGGTAATGAGACGAGAATTAGCGTTATGGAAGATGAGTCTATGAGGAACGTGTTCAGCTGCCGACTCCGAGGAGGAAACTGCTTGTTGTCTGTGGCCTAAACATATAGGTTTCATTAGTAGATGTCAGGGAAGAAAACTAAACCCTGTAAAATAATAAATCTCCTCATAAGTTTCCCTTATTATCTCCAGTAATTGTATTATTACACAGGATTCTTATGATGTTACATCGGCTCATCTTCTTCTCATTCAGGTCTCTACAATATCGGATCCTCTCAGTGAAGATCTTCTACAGAAGAGAGTTTTCCTGATTTCCCCATCAAGGATGGATATGGACAGAGACAAGATGGAGGAGAGGATGTTACACCTCACCCTAGAGATCCTCTTCCGTCTCACTGGAGAGGTGAGAGATTCTGATGACGTCACATTACATCATCCTTATCTATGGGAATAACAGATGGACAGAACTGGAGAGGTGAGGACTCTGGGAATGTCTGTAGTGAGATTTATTACTGTGTCTCTCCATAACCAGGATTACACAGTGGTGAAGAAGACCTCTAGTGATCGCTGTCAGGACCCTGTGTGTGAGGGATGGGGAAGACCCCTGAGCCCAATCACGGTGCTTCCACCTCACGCCCTGATCCATGAGGACATCAATGACCAGAAGATCCTAGAACTCATCTACAAGATGATTGAGCTGCTGACTGGGGAGGTGACACTGCTGGGAATGCTGGGACATTATACAGTAACACTATGAAGGGATCGGGGGATGACGGTATCATTGTGTGTGTCAGGTTCCTATAAGGTGTCAGGATGTCGCCGTCTATTTCTCCATGGAGGAGTGGGAGTATTTAGAAGGACACAGAGATCTGTACAAGGATGTCATAATGGAGGTTCCCCAGCCCCTCACATCTCCAGGTAATAGACAGGACTAAATACACACGGCCTATAATTATCTGTATGTAGAGAATGAATTCAGTCCCTGTACTGTATGTGTTTCCTCCAGATCTATCCAGTAAGAGGACAACACCAGAGAGATGTCCCCGTACTCTTCTTCCACAGGACTGTAACCAAGAAGATCCCAGTGCTCCTCAGGATCATCAGGTAGATGGAGAGAAGGTGTCAGGAGATCTCCCCTATGATGTGTAGATGGCTGTGAAGGTCTTGTGCTCAGTCTTGTTTTATCCACCAGTATTATATGTTTTATACTTGTGTGATGAGAACGGTGGAGATGGCAGGATTAGAGCTGATCATAGATGGGATTTCTCCATCTGTCGGTGACTTTTACAATATTTGTTTCAGGGTGAAGATCTGACCCATATTAACACTACAGAGACATATGTGAGAGATGATGAGCGGTGTAAAGAGGAGATTCCCACATATGACTACCCAGGTGAGTAGTAACCACTGAATGTAGAGAAGTCACAGATTCCTCTCAGTCACCGGCTGTGGCTGCTTTATCGGTGGTGTAGTCCGGCCGTATTACCATGATCACTATTTTGCCTCTAGACCACAACATTCTCCTCCACCCAAAACTGTTCAAATGACTTTGGGCATTGAAAGCCCTTTTCTATAGAACTTACAACCTGGAGGATCCACCTACCCCCTGGTATTAGTGTGAGGGTGATCCCTTAAAGAGAGATCTATATGATTGCTTGTACCTGACCCAATATAGGCCGAGTGCGCTCTTAAAGAGTCACACTGAACACAGAGTTAGATGTCTACTCCTTTCTCAGCAAAGTCACAGATTCCTCTCAGTCACCGGCTGTGGCTGCTTTATCGGTGGTGTAGTCCAGCCGCATCACAATCATGTGATCACCCTTTTGCCTCCCTACCACTATATTCTCCTCCACTAAAAACTGTTAAAGTGACTTTGGGCATTGAAAGCCCTTCTATAAAAATTACAGCCTTGAAGATGCACCTTCCTAAATTAGAAGACGCTGACCGTTACCTGCCCAGATTTGTAAACTATAAAGCCAAATGAAGCGTACGTAGAATGTGCTGACAAGATAGAAAATCACTTGAAGAAAAATCTTATGCTGGGCCTGTAAGAGAAAGTGGAGGGTAATGATGCTGTTGGCTTCCTAGATCCCTGAGATCTTATCGGATGAATCTTCTCTCCCTTCTGTGCTGCTGAATGTCTCATGGTCCCTACAAGACCAGGTCCAGTCTTTCTGGTCAAACTAACTTCAAGGAGGATTGTGATAATCTCCAGGACAAACATTCCACCAGTGCCATGATAGATCTCTAAGCTGTGCGTGGCTGATGGCTGTAATATGCACTGTTCAAAAAATAAAGGGAACACTTAAACAACAGAATATACCTCCAAGTAAATCAAACTTCTGTGAAATCAAACTGTCCACTTAGGAAGCAACACTGACTGACAATCAATTTCACATGCTGCTGTGCAAATGGAATAGACAACAGATGGAAATTATTGGCAATTATCAAGACACCCTCAATAAAGGAGTGGTCCTGCAGGTGGGGACCACAGACCACATCTCAGTGCCAATGCTTTCTGGCATGTGGCACAGGTAGTGCAGCTCATCCAGGATGGCACATCATGGCTCCAGCCCTGGTTTCATAGATTTACTAAAAGTCATGAATTCCATTATGTTTTCCTTCCTAAGAATTCAGATTACTGCACAATCTCTCCTGAAATGGGGGCGCTAATACTTTCTCTACTCTTCCGGTCAGGACTCATAGTGGCTCCAATGGTCCACCATAAATGAGGGCAGCTCCAGTTTAGTGTTCTCCCCTCGTTTGTTGTTGTCGGGGGTGTATGATCTTTTTTTACCGGTATGATAGTGTAATTGTGGTGGGATCGCCCTGCCTCAGTTATCTGAGTCTGTATCTCCGTGTTAGTCCTTAATGAAAGGTCTCCATTACCTCTTCCAAATGCCTAAGATCTAAATTCGTCACCCGTCAGCTCTGCTCTCTTATAAATAGTTCTATGTAAAAGTATATTTCTTGTTGAAACTTATGTGATAGAAAATATTGGCCTTTACGATAGTTTATATTGTCAAGAGCCACTGAGACCCATACTCTAATTACCCCGAAGAGGTTTTACCATTAGTTACTCATTTTTTTTACTTAACCCATTAACGTTCATGGACGTGCACAGTCCATCATGGCCGGGTGTAACTTCCCGCACCATGACGGACTGTGCACGTCATGCATTTGAACTGTCACTGAGTGTAAAACACGCAGTGACAGTTCAGTGCCGACAGCTGTCTGACAGCTGACAGGCATGGGATGAGGTGTGGGGACCCTTGCAGTTGGTCCCTGTACCCAGAGCGCTGTGATTGGTCAGTCAGTCTGACTGACCAAACACAGCAGCAATCAGGCAGGAGATGCCGAAATTTCAGCCTCTCCTGCCCAATCAGTGCAGGAGCTCAGCGCTGCGGTGGCTGAGCATACTGCAATGACAGCCAGGAGCGGCGTCCGCACCACCCCTGGCTGTTAAGTCCCTGACTGCTGCGATTGAGCGCAATCGCAGCGTTCGGGGGGGAGGCAGAGGGTCGGGGGCTCCTTCTGCCTCAGATTGGTGTCCCTGCGATGTAATCGGGGGGCCCGATCTGTGCCATGATGCCCCTGGGGGTTGTCATGACATTCACCAGGTCATCCAGCTACAGAAAGCCGCTGAGACCATGCTCACAGCTCACAGCACGGTCTCAGCCGCTTTCAGCGTAGGCCTAATACACTGCAATGCTGGAGCAATGTATTATACCATCAATCGAAAGTGAGAGTCCCATAAAGGGACGAGGGAAAAATTATATTAAATAATAAAAAAATCTCCCAATAAATTCACATTTTTATGTGAATAAAGTAAAAAAAAACAAATGTTTGGTATCGCCGCGTCCGTAAAAATCCCGCCTATAAAAGTGTCACCCTAGTTAACCCATTCTTTGAACGCCGTAAAAAAAAACATAAAAAAGCAAATTATACTTTCTCCAAGTGGTATCATCATACCGCTTGGAAAAAGTGGAATAACAGATGATCAAAAAGACGGATATAAATAACCATGGTACCGCTGAAAATGTCATCTTGCCCCGCAAAAAACGAGCCGCAATACAGAGCCATCAGCGAAAAAATAAAAAAGTTATAGCTCTCAGAATAAAGTGATGCAAAAATAATTATTTTTTTCTATAAAAGTTTTTATTGTGAAAAAAAAAAACGCCAAAACATAAAAAAAAGATATAAATCAGGTATCGCTGTAATCGTAGTGACCTGGAGAATAAAGCCGCCTTATCAATTTTACCGCACGCGGAACGGAGAAAAAAATAATTCCTGAATTTGTTTTTTGTTCATTCTGCCTCCACAAAAATCGGAATAGAAAGCGATCAAAAACCGTTTTGTGTCCGATCATGGTACCAATAAAAACGTCAGCTCGTCCTGCAAAAATCAAGCCCGCACATGACTCTGTCGGCCAAAATATGGAAAAATCATAGCTCTCAAAATACGGCGATGCAAAAACTTCTTACAAAAAATTCTTCCAAAAAAAGCGTCTTTTAGTGTGACAGAAGCTAAACGTGAAAAAGGATATAAATCTGGTATCGCTGTAATCGCACCGAACCGAAGAATAAAGCCGCCATGTCACTAACACCGCACGAGGAGCGGCGTAAAAAATAACACCAATTCTTCACCTTTTATGGATTTGTTCATTCTGCCTCCCAAAGATCGCAGTTAGGCGATCATAGTGGTTCCCCCCACATATGGGGTATCAGCGTACTCAGGACAAATTGCACAATAACTTTTGGGGTCCAATTTCTCCTGTTACCCTTGGGAAAATAAAAAATTGGTGGCAAACAGATAATTTTTGTGAAAAAAAATGATTTTTTTTAATTTTCCTGTGTCCATATATACCCTTGTAGTTTAGTAGTGAAGCGCAGCCGTGCTGCTTACCAGGCTAGCGTAGGGAGCTAATGCTCCCTCTGAGGTGATTACGATGCATGCGCAGCTATTTTGTTTAACTGGCTACCATGGCAGTCTGTGTGATTTGTCTGTGTACTTTTGATTCCATCACGCTTGACGCATGCGCAGTAGGTGAAGAGCTCTGCTGCTCTGTGACTATAGCGCCGTTTTCTTTGTTTATTGGTTGCCACGGCAACCCACTCTTTAGGGATGACGTACATCCTGCTCTGCACCAGCCGGCACGTGTGCATGGGGTTAGGCGCAGTACTGAGTGGCTGTTCTATGCGCCAATATTTTTGGGTACACACCCACCATGACTTATGCACCGCTATCATTGGCCATACACTTTTCAGGGCCATGGCTGTTACATCGCTCCCCACGCTAGCCTGGTAAGTAGCGCAGCTGCGCTTCATTACTAATCTTCAAGGGTATATATGGACACAGGTGACTTGGAACAGGTACCCCTGTCGAAGCCACTGAGGGTGGCGACACGCGTCGGGTCTCTGCTCTGCCTAATCTTACTCCACATGGGTCCCTTTACCAGATGAACACCACTCTGTGCTATTATACACAGATGGTGTCTTTCAGCTTTTACCAGTAACCTTTTGTGCACCGATATATCGCATCATTGGTGCCTAGCCACATGGGCCCATATGCTTTGCAACGTTCAAGCACTATTTATCGGTAGGCTGCCCATGCTATCGTGCTTATACCTTTTTGTATTCTGTGCGGTGTGGTTACAGGTGGCTGCCAGCATTGTGGCCCAGGTGGGCACTCATCAACTACACCGCAAGAAACGACCTGGAAACCATCTGCAGAGACTTTGAAGACTTAGGCAAGAAAGTGAAAGAACTGGGAGCGCAGGTGGTCTTCTCTTCCATCCTCCCAGTGGATGGCCATGGAACAAGGAGGTGGAATAAGATTCTGCAGGTGAACAACTGGCTACGTCGATGGTGCCGTCAGCAACGATTTGGATTTCTGGATCACGGAGTGAGGTACCTTTACGATGGACTACTTGCTAGAGATGGGGTGCACCTTACGAAGACTGGAAAACATGTATTTGGAAGTCGTCTTGCTACACTTGTAAGGAGAGCTTTAAACTAGAACAACATGGGAAGGGAAGCAAAAGACTAGAAAAAGCCATACACCTGACAAATGCTATTGAGAACTCTGCTATTAGAAGTGGAAAGGAAGAACAGGAAGAACAAAGACAAAAGAATCTAATTAATAAAAATATTGGAGAAAGAGAAACCAATCACAAACTAAAATGTTTCTATACTAATGCACAAAGCATGGGCAACAAACAAGGAGAATTGGAACTACTAACGCAGGAAAAGAAATATGATGTCATTGGAATCACTGAAACTTGGTGGGACAGTACACATGATTGGAATACAAGACTAGAAGGATACAACTTATTTGCAAGAAACAGACTTGATAAACGAGGAGGGGGTGTTGCATTGTATGTTAGAAACGCGTATATCTGCACAGAGATTGAAGCTTCAGAGACTAGGAGTTCTGTGGAAACTGTTTGGGTAAGAATACAAGGACAGAACAATGGAAAGGACACCATTGTAGGCATTTACTACAGGCCACCTGTGCAAGCTGAAGATATGGATGAACTCTTTATGCATCAAATGGCCAAGTTCTCCCAAAAATATGACATAGTTGTCATGGGAGATTTCAACTATCCAGACATTTGTTGGGAATCTCTCTCAGGCAAAACTAACAGGTCAAGGAAATTCTTATCCTCTCTTGCTGACAACTTTATCTTCCAAAAGGTAGGGGAGAAAACAAGGGGAACTGCTACCTTGGATCTAATCCTTCTAAACAGGGAGGAAATGGTTGAGGAGGTAAAAGTGGCTGGGACCCTAGGAGGTAGCGACCATGCTATTTTAGAATTTTGGATAACTAGAGGAGGAAGACCTGTGAAGACTCAAACGTCAAGGTTAGATTTCAGAAAGGCAGATTTTAAGGGATTCAGAAAGAGAATTGGAGGGATCCAATGGCTGGATATCCTTAAAGACAAAAATGTCCAGGAAGGATGGGAAATCTTGAAAAATGAAATTCTCAAAGCACAATTGTTAACAATTCCAAAAAGAGGGAAGAATAGGAAGCATTTAAGGAAGCCAGGATGGATGAACACAGAACTTAAGCACATGCTAAAAAGGAAGAAAAAAATGTTTATAAAATGGAAAGAGGGAGGCATATCTAAAGAAGAATATAATGCTGTCTGCAGAACCTGCAGGGCACAAATCAGATTAGCTAAAGCTGACAATGAATTGAGGCTTGCAAGAGATGTCAAAAGCAATAATAAAGGATTTTGGGGATATGTCAAAAGTAAAAGAAAAGTCAAAGATGCTATAGGATTTTTACAGGATGAAAATGATGAAATGGTAAGACAGGATGTTGAGAAGGCCGAACTTTTAAATTCCTATTTTGCATCTGTTTTCTCTCAGAAAGGAAATGTGACATCAACTGTTCTTCACTGTCCTATTAAGGGAATAGAAGAATCCAGGATATCTATAAACAGAAAGATAGTGAGGAAACACTTAGCTAACCTAAATGAATTCAAGTCTCCAGGTCCAGATGAATTACACCCCAGAGTACTGAAGGAGATAGCAGAAGAAATTTTTGAACCCCTCTCCATAATATTTGAAAATTCTTGGAGAACAGGAGAAGTCCCAGAAGACTGGAGAAGAGCAAATGTTGTTCCTATCTTCAAAAAGGGGAAGAAGGTGGACCCAGGCAACTATAGGCCGGTGAGTCTAACTTCTATACCAGGAAAGATCTTTGAACAAATTATTAAACAACATGTATGTCAGTACCTTGATAAGAATGAAGTGATTAAACAGAGTCAGCATGGGTTTGTAACTAATAAGTCATGTCAGACTAACTTAATTTCCTTCTATGACGGAATCACTGATTGGGTGGATCAAGGAAATGCTGTAGATATAGTATATCTTGACTTCAGCAAAGCATTTGACAAAGTATCTCATATAATCCTTATTGAAAAAATGACTAAGTATGGAATGGACAAGGCAACTGTTAGGTGGATTCATAACTGGCTTAGTGATCGGACCCAAAGAGTGGTCGTAAATGGCTGCACATCCAGTTGGAAGAATGTCTCAAGTGGGGTACCACAGGGCTCTGTCCTGGGCCCTTTATTGTTCAACATCTTTATCAACGATTTAGATGAAGGAATTGAGGGTAAACTGATTAAATTTGCTGATGACACAAAGCTAGGAGGGATAGCTAATACTAGAGAAGAGAGAGAGAGGATTCAAAAAGATATAAATAAACTGGAGAAGTGGGCAGCAACTAACAGAATGGTTTTTAACAGGGAAAAATGCAAAGTACTACATCTGGGCAATAAAAATGAAAAAAGCATATACAGAATGGGAGGAATAGGCCTAAGCAACAGCACATGTGAAAAAGACTTGGGTATACTAATAGATCACAAACTGAATATGAGTCAACAGTGTGATGCAGCAGCAAAAAAAGCAAATGCAATTCTAGGATGTATTAACAGAAGCATACAGTCTAGATCACGTGAAGTCATTATTTCCCTCTACTCCTCTTTGGTCAGACCTCAAAAAGACATCAACAAGCTGGAGCAAGTTCAGAAAAGAGCAACCAGAATGGTGACCGGTCTGCAAACCCTGTCTTATGAGGAAAGGTTGCAGGATTTGGGATTGTTTAGTTTGCAAAAGAGAAGACTGAGAGGAGACTTAATAGCTGTCTACAAATATCTCAAGGGCTGTCACATTGTATTAGGATCATCTTTATTCTCATTTGCACAAGGAAAGACTAGAAGCAATGGGATGAAACTGAATGGGAGGAGACACAGATTAGATATTAGAAAAAACTTTTTGACAGTTAGAGTGATCAATGAGTGGAACAAGCTGCCACGAGAAGTGATGAGTTCTCCTTCAATGGATGTCTTCAAACAGAGGCTGGACAGACATCTGACTGGGATGATTTAACGAATCCTGCTTTGAGCAGGGGGTTGGACCAGATGGCCCAGGAGGTCCCTTCCAACTCTACGATTCTATGATTCTATGATTCTATGATTCTATAACTATAATCTATGATGTTTCTATTTTGATTATAGGATGTATATATGAATAAGTCTTGTGTAGAGGTATTTTGTAGCTGGTATGCTGCTTATATGGCCATTAGGTCTGTATTCATATTCTATTGTTGTGGAGTTTGTTTTAGCTGGTTGGCCCTATTATGAGCCCCGTAATTATCGAGTTGTGTCACATGTGTGACCAGTTTTAATGTTTTTTGCATGTTTTTTTGTGTCCAAAAAACTTGAATATTTTGTACACTATTTGTCCTGTCTCTGGTGATCCCCTTGTATGGCCTGTTCCTTTCTTCTTTGTTTTTGAAGACCACACTTTAGGCGCATGGCAGAGCTCAGTAGGGAAGGAGCATCATTTGAGGTTTTGAATGTCAAATTGGCTGGAATCAAGATCGGACACCATGTCATGTTTGGAGAGCCCCTGATGTTCCTAAACAGTGGAAACCCCCCACAAGTGACATCATTTGGAAACTAGACCCCTTAAGGAACTTATCTAAATGTGTGGGGAGCACTTTGAACCCCCAAGGGCTTCACAGAGGTATATAACAGAGCTCACAGGTGACTTGGAACAGGTACCCCTGTTGAAGCCACTGAGGGTGGCGACACGCGTCGGGTCTCTGCTCTGCCTAATCCTTCTCCACATGGGTCCCTTTACCAGATGAACACCACTCTGTGCTATTATACACAGATGGTGTCTTTCAGCTTTTACCATTAACCTTTTGTGCACCGCTATATCGCATCATTGGTGCCTAGCCACATGGGCCCATATGCTTTGCAACGTTCAAGCACTATTTATCGGTAGGCTGCCCATGCTATCGTGCTTATACCTTTTTGTATTCTGTGTGGTGTGGTTACAGGTGACTGCCAGCATTGTGGCCCAGGTGGGCACTCATCAACTATAATCTATGATGTTTCCATTTTGATTATACATCGTATATATGAATAAGTCTTGTGTAGAGGTATTTTCTAGATGGTATGCTGCTTATATGGCCATTAGGTTTGTATTCATATTCTATTGTTGTGGAGTTTGTTTTAGCTGGTTGGCCCTATTATGAGCCCCGTAATTATCGAGTTGTGTCACATGTGTGACCAGTTTTAATGTTTTTTGCATGTTTTTTTGTGTCCAAAAAACTTGAATATTTTGTACACTATTTGTCCTGTCTCTGGTGATCCCCTTGTATGGCCTGTTCCTTTCTTCTTTGTTTTTGAAGACCACACTTTAGGCGCATGGCAGAGCTCAGTAGGGAAGGAGCATCATTTGAGGTTTTGAATGTCAAATTGGCTGGAATCAAGATCGGACACCATGTCACGTTTGGAGAGCCCCTGATGTTCCTAAACAGTGGAAACCCCCCACAAGTGACATCATTTTGGAAACTAGACCCCTTAAGGAACTTATCTAAATGTGTGGGGAGCACTTTGAACCCCCAAGGGCTTCACAGAGGTATATAACAGAGCTCACAGGTGACTTGGAACAGGTACCCCTGTTGAAGCCACTGAGGGTGGCGACACGCGTCGGGTCTCTGCTCTGCCTAATCCTTCTCCACATGGGTCCCTTTACCAGATGAACACCACTCTGTGCTATTATACACAGATGGTGTCTTTCAGCTTTTACCATTAACCTTTTGTGCACCGCTATATCGCATCATTGGTGCCTAGCCACATGTGCCCATATGCTTTGCAACGTTCAAGCACTATTTATCGGTAGGCTGCCCATGCTATCGTGCTTATATCTTTTTGTATTCTGTGTAGTGTGGTTACAGGTGACTGCCAGCATTGTGGCCCAGGTGGGCACTCATCAACTATAATCTATGATGTTTCCATTTTGATTATACATCGTATATATGAATAAGTCTTGTGTAGAGGTATTTTCTAGATGGTATGCTGCTTATATGGCCATTAGGTCTGTATTCATATTCTATTGTTGTGGAGTTTGTTTTAGCTGGTTGGCCCTGTTATGAGCCCCGTAATTATCGACAGTTTTAATGTTTTTTGCATTTTTTTTGTGTCCAATAAACCTCAATATTTTGTACACTATTTTTCCTGTCTCTGGTGATCCCCTTGTATGGCCTGTTCCTTTCTTCTTTGTTTTTCATGACTTAACCAGTACAGGCTTAGGTTGGCTCCCATTAGAATACTCTGTGGTGCCCCCGTAACAGTATTTGTGTAAAGATTGGGGTATTGGTGTACTCAGGAGAAATTGCACAACAAATTTTGTAGTTCATTTTCTCCTGAAACCCTTGACAAAATAAAAACATTGTCCAAAGAAAAATTTTGGTGAAAAAAAGTGAAATATTTTTTTTTTTCCTTCCACATTGCTTCAATTCTTGTGAAGCACCTAAAGGGTTAATAAACTTCTTGAATGTGGTTTTGAGCACCTTGAGGGGTGCAGTTTTTAGAATGGTGTCACTTTTGGGTTTTTTTGCCTTATAGGCCCCTCAAAGTGACTTCAAATGTGAGATGGTCCCTAAAGAAATGGTTTTGTAAATTTTGTTGGAAGAATAAGAAATCGCTGGTTAAATTTTAATCCTTATAACTTCCTAACAAAAAAAATTTTGCTTCCAAAATTGTGCTGATGTAAAGTAAGCATGTGGGAAATGTTATTTATTAACTATTTTGTGTGACATCACTCTTTGATTTAAGGGTATAAAAATAACAAACTTGAAAATTGCAAAATTTAAAAATTTTCACCATATTTCCGTTTTTTTCATAAATAAACACAAGTCATATTGAAGAAATGTTACCACTACCACGAAGTACAATATGTCACGAAAAAAACATTCTCAAAATCAGCGGGATCCGTTGAAGCGTTCCAGAGTTCTAAGCACATGAAGGGACAGTGGTCTGATTTCAAAATTAAGGCCTGGTCATTAACCTACAAAATGGATTGGTCCTTAAGGGGTTAAACAGACTGTTCAGCTTGATTATTTCAGAAGAAGTGTTATTGTCTTGCCCATCATCCATGAACTTCTTTAACCCCTCTCCATCTGGACTTACACACAGACCCCTAGGCTTGGGCCACGTTGATACTTGCTTTCCTGTAGTATGAGATAAGAGGAATAGTCGGGTAGTCTGGCCACAACCGGGAGGGCAGAGAAAATACAAAATGAGAAGATGCAAGAGTCGTCAGTAAACAGGCCAGGATCACAACAGGAAACCAATACACAAGGCGGGTGCTGAGTACCCAGGACTGAACCAGAGGAGAACAAGCCTGTATCTCGCAGCTTCCAACAATATGCTCCGAACTTTAGGAGGGTGAAGTAGGGAGCAGATTACTCCAGCTGGACAGCGTACACACCCTAACTGCCAGAATGGATGGTACCACAAGTCGTAGGCGCCTTAATCTTAGTGGCTGGACAGAGCCTGCACCACCCAGAGCTTCAGGTTCTGATGTCTCCTCCACTACCAGCGCCACCTGCAGACTGAATAAGCAGATATCATAGGAGCAGCTCCCAGAGAAGATGGGACACAGAATTTGTAGAAGCCCTAATATGTCAAAATGTCAGAAGAACCGAGCATTAGAAATCCCCATAAAGTGACTCCATTTTGGACAGTATAACCCTCAGTGAATTAATCTATACAAGTAGTCACAATTTTGACTCCACAGCCAATTTCCAGTAATTAGCGCACAGTGGATGTTGGAGAGTAAAAATTCAAAATATACCATTTATCACCCAACACAGTGCCCAGATTGTGCTCCAGGAGACACACATCGTAAATTAAGAGTGTTCTTCTTTCTATACTATTGCCAAATACATGGATGCTAAATGTGGTTTGGGCACACTGCAAGACTCAGCAGCGAGGGGGAAATTTGACTTTGGGAGAGCGGATATTGCTGAATTGGTTTATGGAAGCCATGTTCCTTTTCAAGAACCTTTGAGCCACTAATAGTGTGGGAACCTCCTATTTTTCCATTGACTGATGATGGATCTGAGTGGGGACTTGTTTTTTGTGAGATGAGTAGAACTTTTTATTGATATTTTTGTCTAAATAACATTGGTGACTCTTTATTCGATATTTGGGAGGCAGAATGAACAAACAGTTGAACACCACACACTACTGGTTCATATTATGAGGCTTTCTATTAGACTGTGATACTGTCATTCTGGTGAATAATTCAAATTTTTTACATAAACTGTCATTAAAAATTGGCAAGTTAAGTAGAAATGTTCAAAAATATTAAGTTTGAGGATATTTAATTGAAAAATAATAATTGGTTTTATTCTTAGCAGATGACTGTACCAGAAGATCAGAGGGAACGCTGACATCTTCAATTTTTAAATCAGATGATCTTGACATCACACAGGATACAATTGAAGTGATTGCTATTACTCCAGATATACCATCATCCATTCACAGCAAAGATCTGTCATCTGATCCTTTGAAACAGGTCCCATCTTCTGATTCATTACTGACTACTAAGGAAAATCAAAATCACAAAATAAGCATTAAAAAACAAACTGCTCCTAAATCAAAGAAGCGGTTTTCACGTTCGGAATATGGAAATAGCTTTCCCCTTGAAAAGTCTTTTCTTAAACATCAAACAATTCAAACAGCAGAGAGCAGATTTTCTTGTTCTAAGTGTGGGAAATGTTTTAACCAGAAATCAGATTTTGTTATACACCAGAGAACCCACACAAGGGAGAAGCCTTTTTCCTGTTCAGAATGTGGGAAATGTTTTAACCAGAAATCAGATTTGGTTAATCACCAGAGAACCCACACAGGGGAGAAGCCTTTTTCCTGTTCAGAATGTGGGAAATGTTTTAACTGGAAAAGGAATCTTGTTATACACCACAGAACCCACACAGGGGAGAAGCCTTTTTCTTGCTCCAAATGTGGGAAATGTTTTACCTTGAAAGCGCATCTTGATCACCACCAGAGAACCCACACAGGGGAGAAGCCTTTTTCCTGTTCAAAATGTGGGAAATGTTTTAACTGGAAACAGCGTCTTGATAGACACCAGAGAACCCACACAGGGGAGAAGCCTTTTTCATGTTCAGAATGTGGGAAATGTTTTAGACACAAAAGGAATCTTGTTATACACCAGAGAACCCACACAGGGGCACAGGGGAGACCCCTTTTTCATGTTCAGAATGTGGAAAATGTTTTAACTGGAAGCAGGATCTTGATAGACACCATAGAACCCATACAGGGGAGAAGCCTTTTTCATGTTCAGAATGTGGGAAATGTTTTACCCGGAAAGCGCATTTTGAGCACCACCATAGAACTCACACAGGGGAGAAGCCTTTTTCCTGTTCAGAATGTGGAAAATGTTTTAACTGGAAAAGTAATCTTGTTATGCACCACAGAACTCACACAGGGGAGAAGCCTTTTTCATGTTCAGAATGTAGGAAATGTTTTACCCGGAAAGCGCATCTTGATCGCCACCAGAGAACCCACACAGGAGAGAAGCCTTTTTCATGTTCTTAATGTGGAAAATATTTTAAATGGAAATGGTATTTTCTTAACTCCTTTCTGACATTTGACGTACTATCCCGTCAACGTGAGCCGGGCCCATATGACCGTGGATGGGATAGTACATTATCGCGATCACCTGCGCTCACGGGGGGAGTGCAGCTGATCGTGACTGGATGTCAGCTGATTATCACATCTGACACCCGGCACTATGTGCCAGGAGTGGTCATGGACCACCCCGGCACATTAACCCCTGGCACACTGCGATCAAACATGATCGCAGTGTACCGGGGGCATAGGGAAGAATCCCTGCGTGCTTCCCTGAGCCCTTTGGAACAATGAGATGTGCTCGTTCCTGCAGGCCCCCAGATCCAAAATGGCCGCGGGGGCCTTCGGGGTCCTGCAGGGAGGTGGCTTTCTAAGTGCCTGCTGAGAGCAGGCGCTGAGAAAGCCTCCTGCAGTGCCTGTCAGATCGCTGATCTGACAAAGTGCACTGCAAAGTGTCAGATCAGCGATCTGACACTATACAGTGATGTCCCACACTGGGAAAATATAATAATGTAAAAAAAAAAAACTTAAAAATAATTTTTTAAAAATTCCTAAAAAAAAGAAAAGAAAAAATATTCCCTAATTCTTTTTTTGGTAAATAAAAAAAACAATAAAAGTACACATATTTAGTATCGCCTTGTCCGTAACGACCCGCCCTATATAAAACTGTCCCACTAGTTAACCCCTTTAGTGAACCCCTTCCAAAAAAAAAAAAACAAGGCAAAAAAGATACTTAATCATCATACGGCCGATCAAAAAGTGCAATAACACGCGATCAAAAAGATGGATATAATTAAGCATGGTACCACTGAAAGCGTCATCTTGTCCCGCAAAAAATGAGCTGCCATACAGGGTCATCAGCGAAAAAATAAAAAAGTTGTAGCTCGCAGAATAAAGCGATGCAAAATTTTTTTTAAATAAAATGGTTTTTATTGTACAAAAGCGCCAAAACATAAAAAATAAAGGAGGTATCGCTGTAATCGTACTGACCCGAAGAATAAAACTACCACACAGAACGGTATAAACGCACCGCCCCCCAAAAGAAATTCATGAAATGCTGGTTTTTGTTCACTCTGTGTCCCAAAAATCGGAATAAAGAGCGATAAAAAAATGTCACGTGCCCAAAAATGGTACCAATAAAAAAGTCAACTCATCCTGTTATGGAAATTTGGTTAGGATAAATCTATCCCTGTGTGTGCTGCGGCCGTTCCCAATTAGGCTAATTTCACACTAGCGTTTATTCCACGCAGCGCACGGCGCCGCTAAGCCCCGCCCCCTGCCGGCTCCCTGCCCGCCCCATCCGGTCATCGCCGCCTACTAGCGCACATGGACGCTTGCGATCTGCGCACCCTATCTTTAGCATAGGGTGCGCAGATCGTGCGCTGGCCGTACGCTAGTAGGATTTTGGCGTGCGCTGCGCACTTTTGAAGGTGCGCCCGTGCGCGCTGAATGCAGCATGTTGCATTTCGGTGCGCACGGCGCACCTTCAAAAGTGCGCAGCGCACGACAAAATCCTAGCGCATGGCCAGCGCACGATCTGCGCACCATATGCTAAAGATAGGGTGCACAGATCTCAAGCGTCCATGTGCGATAGTAGTCGGCGATGACCGGATGGGGCGGGCAGGGGGCGGGGCTTAGCGGCGCCGTGCGCTGCGTCAAATAAACGCTAGTGTGAAACTAGCCTTAGACTGAGAATTTTTGAGCGCTCAAGAATCAAGAATGAGACTGTAAACCAAAGTGACAGAATAACATTCCATCAATACTCATGGTTTATTGTACATACATGGTTTTATAATTGCATATAGAAGGGGGTGGTTAGTTGATTCCCATATTGTCAAGCTTCAATGTTATTGGCTGTTTGAGTATATGGAGGATTCTGGTCAAGGCATAACAAAATGGCTGATTTAGCAATTTATGAGTAGCTGTCGCCTTTTCCTGCTAATCAGCAAAAATCGAGACATCAGCTTGGGCCATCTGGTGTTGGTTCCTATTTTTTAGAGTCTGGAATGTACCAAGGAGCTGTCTGGTTTGCACTTGTCTGGTTTATGGGGTTATTAGGTCATTCTAATCAATTGATTATAGTATATATCAGATATGAGTATATAGGAGTATACATGCAAGTGAGATCTACATGAAATACATATATATACATATTTTTTGAGGGACTGTGATGGAAATATATAAGACCTCACATTACTCTGTGGGTCGAAATATGGAAAAATTATAGCTCTCAAAATATGGTGATGCAAAAACTATTTTACAATAAAAAGTGTCTTTTAGCATGTGACAGCTGCCAAACATGAAAACCCGCTATATAATAGTAAATCAAATCCCCCTTTATCACCCACTTACTTAGGGGAAAAATAATAACATTAAAAAAGTATTTATTTCTATTTTTCCATTAGGGTTAGGGGTGTGTTGGGGTTAGGGTTCGAGTTAGAATTGGGGGGGTTTCCACTGTTTGGGCACATCAGGGGCTCTCTAAACACAACATGGCATCTGATCTCCATTCCAGCCAATTCTGTGCTGAAAAAGTCAAACGGTGCTCTTTCCGAGCTCTTCCATGCACTCAAACAGTGCTTTTACCCCACATATGGGGTATCAGCCTACTCAGGACAAATTGCACACCTTTTGGGTCCAATTTCTCCTGTTACCCTTGGGAAAATAAAAAATTGGGGGCAAAAATATCATTTTTGTGAAAAATATTTTTTAATTTTTTTTATAAACTTCTGTGAAGCACTTGGGGGTTCAAAGTGCTCACCACACATCTAGATAAGTTCCTTGGGGAGTTTAGTTTCCAAAATGGGGTCACTTGTGGGGAGTTTCCACTGTTTAGGTACATCAGGGGCTCTCCAAATGTGACATGGCGTCTGATCTCAATTCTAGACAATTTTGTGTTGAAAAAGTCAAACGGCGCTCCTTCCCTTCCGAGCTCGGCCATGCACCCAAGCAGTGGTTTACCCTCACATATGGGGTATAGCGTACTGAGGACAAAATGCACAATACTGTACCTTTTGCAGTCCAATTTCTCCTGTTACCCTTGGTAAAATAAAAATTGGATCGTAAATATTTTTTTTCTCTAAAAAAGTTAAATGTTCATTTTTTTTTTAAACATTCAAAAAATTCCTGTGAAGCACCTGAAGAGTTAACAAACTTCTTGAATGTGGTTTTGAGTACTGTCAGGGGTGCAGTTTTTAGAATGATGTCACTTTTGGGTGTTTTCAGTCATACTGACCGCTCAAAGTGGCTTCAAATGTGATGTGGTCCCTAAAAAAATGATGTCATGAGAAATCGCTGGTCAACTTTTAACCCTTATAACTTCCTAGCAAAAAAAATTTTTGGTTCCAAAATTATGCTGATGTAAAGTAAACATGTGGGAAATGTTACTTATTAAGTTTTTTGTGTGCCGTATCTCTGTGATTTAAGGGCATAAAAATTCAAAGTTGGAAAATTGCAAAATTTTCGCCAAATTAACACTCTAGAGAAATCTGTATTCATATTATTATTTTTTTATGATGTGTATTACATTAGAATATCTGCCATTCAGTTATCATAATTAGTTTGCATGTGTACTGGCCCTACTTGTATCATTTAACCTAGACTGATGATACTACAAGTGTTCCTGAAGCCTGAAATTGCCATCTGTTATCTCTCTGGATTTCTCCGGATGGTAGGCCTGGGCATTCAATCAGGATCCCCAGATGTTATCAAATTTCCAACCAAATATTGTTTTGCTTATTTATTATCTGTCGGTGGTTGAGCGTCTAGCCAATGTTCTGCAATAAGTTTGCTAGCTTGATACAATGCTCGTGAAATAGAGATATCAATTGTGGATTCAAAACTTCCGTAATCAGCCTCACATCTGTTTCCTATTTTAATGTAGCAGTCAGGATGGTCTCCCATGTGAGAGTGTAAGGCCGGGGTCACACTAGAGAGGAATACGGCCGAGTGAGAGGCATTAAAAGCACGCATTAGACACGGACCAATGATTCTCTATGGGTTTGCTCCCAACAGCCGTATATTTCTCGTCCGTATTCTACGGTCCGTGCCAATCGCAGCATGCTGCGTTTGTCAGCGTACTACACCCGTAGTACACCAATGCAAGTCTATGGGTGCACAAAAAATACGGATTACACACGGACCACACATGTGACTTGCGAGAAATACGCAGGTATTTTGGCTGGTGACAGGAAATGGGCCAATCCATCATCAAGAAGCCTAGACATGCAAATGAGCTCAAAAAGCGGTCCAGACATCCAGGAAGTACATCTCCACGGAGTACAGCAGCGTCATGGCGCCATATTTCCTAAATGTGGAGATGCTTATTGTATTAGTGCAGGAGCGGCCAGAACTCTGGGACCAACGTGATGCCCATTATGCCAACCGGGCAAGAAAGGAGGCGCATATGTCGCCAGATGTTCCATGATTTTGGTGATCAGCCACATGAGGAGCAGCAGAAACTGAGTAAGTACAACCCAAAAACTCATTAAAATTACCTCACATCAAAAAATGCATATAGCATCAGCCCCCCCTTCCTGTGCATGTACTTTTTGCCTCATGAGGCGGGTAGATTTGGATGTGACACGTGGTTTCACACTGCCATAATTTGGCCCAAACCACAAGCTCCTCATCCTCCTAGCCAACCAAGTTATTAAGTGTAGTTACTTGATACCTGAACTATTGTGACCCTGTGTATCTGGCCTGGATGCCCCATTTATATATGCCACCCTGGGTAGAAAACACACCCTAGAAGGCCACTTGCCTAGGCTACTGGTAGCAAATGTGACCTAGCAAATATGATAAATTGAGAATTTTTGCTGTCACATTGCAGTGGAAGATGTGATGAGACGCTGGCGCAGCATCCGCGATTAGTACTGGCGGGAAAGTCAGCAGCGGTCCAGGAGTGGTGATGCGGGCCACATAAAGCGCAAATATATTTATTATGACCGGCTCTCCTTCCTCGCCCCTATTCTGGATCTGAGACCGTAAGTAGATACCTCACACCACATTACGCAGATAATTTACAGGGCCAAAAATATTGATTTATTTTTGGCTCGTTCTATTTCATAACAGAACTCACTCCAACCTTACGGAGAGAGGAACTGGCTCAGATACAGAGCCCATCATTGATCCAGGGTCTGCAGGGGATGAGGTGGCTGGCCCATCTTCTCCCCCTACAAGAAGCATGGGTGAAGAATCCAGTCAGAAAAACCCAGTGGCTGCACCACAAACCCCACCATCAGGACCGTCTGCTGCTGCACCATCAGCCATACTGGAGGAGCAGGGCAACATGAGCAGCAGCCCAACTGGCCAGATCCGGAGCTCCCGACAGCCTGCTGGACCATCCCGGCGAGGAAGAAGAAGGCGGCATATCCCTGCCCAAGATACCCGTACAAATGTGGATACTGGGGTCCTCAACTATTTGGCTAGAGCCAATAATGATGATGGCAAGGAGGCATACTCGCGCAGCCTGGCCCTTTATCTTCGTGCCCTTTCCCTTGAGGTGAGGCTCAGTATTCGAGGATGTTTTCAGATCCTGCTTGATGCTTGCACACACCCCAATACCCCATATGAATTATTTGAATATCTGGAGAGGTGACAGCTTTCACCCAGAAATCTAATGCGCCTTAGACACCCCACACACATGCTTGCTCAAGCAGGATCTGAGGATCCTCAAATACGTGGGCCTACACCTCACCGCCTTCCTCCCCCAACCTTACCAACAGCAGCCACATATTATGTCTAGCTATAGCCAACCCCACCAATATGGCCACTTGTTCCCACCCAGTGTTGGAGGCTGGTCCCAACCTGGTTGGGGACGACATGGCTATATTGGTGGGTATGAGACACGGGCCTACCCGACCCAACAAGATGCCCCTGGTCAGTCTCACTCTGGCCAGTACCAAGCCCAATCCCAGGAGGCAGTACAATACCCACATCATGGGCAACAGTATGCCCCCACACAGGGCGATGTTGGGCAAAGTAGCCAGCAGCAACCACAGGCTGGTCTTCCGCCTTCTCCTTCCCCAAATTACCAAAATTTATAATTTAGCCATTTTGGTATGGCATTATGTTGTTTTTTTGTTTTTCTATGTATGAAAAAATGTTTGTGTAAAAATGTTTACATCTGCAAAAAGGCCAATTTGCCACATTGCCACAGTTCACATATGGCAATAATATGTTTTGCTTTAAAAAAGGAACAAAAAAAAGGGTCAAGTAAACATTTGTCTGCTACATTTTACGTCTCTGTCTCAATTCTAAAAAACAGTGTCAGCAAACTAACATACGCTTACCAATGCAATTAAACAGTCATAGAATCAGAAGGGGTAGAAATATATATATTTAGACATACATAAACCACAAAATTATAACATAGACACAGCATGCTCTTGCCAAGACGTTTCCCCCTCAGGTGACATAAAGTAATTTGTGAAAATATCACGAACTTTGAGGCCAGAGAGCGGTCTACGTTGAGGTTGATAGGTGGTCTCGCCCTACGCACATTGTCCAACCCACGCACAACACCAGCAGAGGAGGAACAATCATGTATCCTGGTGAAGTTATGAAGAACCACACAGGCTTTAACTACTTCATTAACATTTTGTTCACTCAGCTGAATGGCAGACTGGAGTACCCACCATTTTGCACAAAGAATGCCAAAGGAACACTCCACCAGTCGCCGAGCACATGATAGGCGCAAGTTAAAAATTCTGCGCCTGTGGTCAAGGTTGCGCCGGGGATATGGCCTCATGACATTGCGCGTTAACTGAAACGCCTCATCTGCCACAAGGACATAAGGGACACATTCTTGAGTGGAGCCAGGTAGCTGGCGTGGTGGTGGTAGATCCAACTGGTTGGTGCATAGCCGCCGAGCCATAATGGAAGTATTGAAGACTTTAGAGTCTCCCGCCCTTCCATAGGTCACAATGTCAACAATTATAAACTCGTATTGAGGGTCGGCCAGAGCCAACAATACAACAGAAAAGTATTGTTTATAATTGAAGAATTGGGAGCCAGAGTTCGGCGGCTTACGCACCCGGATATGTTTGCCATCAAGGGCCCCAATACAATTAGGAAACTGGCATTCCTCCTCAAAGTCCCTTGATATCCTCAACCAGTCTTCCATCCTGGGCTCGGGCATGATGAGTTGATGTAGTCTTGACCATATTTCACTACATATCGACCTGACTATGCCTGAAATGGTAGATCTTCCAATCAGAAACTCATGGTGGAGGGCGGCATAAGACAGGCCAGTGGACAGGAAGCTGAAGAACAACAGAAAAGGAACATTTTAGAATGCACAAATTAACCAAAAAACAGGTACATACCTACAAAACTTGTTATGATTTCACATCTACTAACACACATATTTTGTCGCACAATGACTAAGTGAGATTCAGTACATATTACACATAACATTCTGGTCTGTAAGTTTCAACATATCTGGAATAAGATGAGGGCATTAAAATTAGTCCATGAAGCAATAAATACATACTTTGGGCAACACATCATCAACATAGAGAATGTGGTTGTGTAGTACATACCGTAATGTGAGTAGAAGTTGCTCCTCTGCAGATATAGCTTTGCGCATCCTTGTGTCCTGAAAGGTTATACCAGGGCGCACTGTCTCCAAGAGTCGATCAAATGTTGCAAGGTTCATGCGGCAGTATTGTTAGAATTTAGCCGGATGCTCCCGCAGAGAAGAATAGAGGCGGTGAAAATGACCTCTTGTGAGTCGTTGCCTCAAAAGTGGATGTACCCACATGCGTCTCCTCCTCCGCGGATCCACTATCACTGGGTATGGCTGACCAAAGCGGCGTGACAAAAGCCAGTTGAAGAGAACCTGCTCAGTTGTGTTGAAAGTCAGACTGTTTGCTATGTTGCACAAAGAACACCAACACACTTCGTGAAAGCAAGCTCACAAATGGACAGAATGGAGGCAGCCACCTGTTCCTGAGGCAAAAAATAGGGTGCTGGCTAATGATTTAAATAGTTAGCAGGCCTCAAAACCGTTAAATGTCCATTTTGCAAGCCTGCGAGAAAATCTCGCAATACGGATGCCATACGGATTGCATACGGATGCTGACATGCGCAAAATACGCGACCACACCTTGCTTACGGATAACATACGGAGCACTATTTAGGGGTCATTCATCCGTATTACGCCTGTAAACTATGGACCGTATTTTGCGTCGGTTAGTGTGACCCCGGCCTAAGAGTTGCTGAAAAATGTTTATAATTAAGCCGGCCATGTATTTTGCTGCCACTATTGAGTCCAGTAAATATTTTTTCCGTATATCCGGTGCTGCAGTGCTAAGCTGAGTTAGATATGCATGCCTAAGTAGTAGGTATCGAAAGAAGAGGCCGTGAGGCAATCCAAACTCTTGTAATAGTTTGTTAAAGCTTTTTAGCATTCCATTTTCTACTAACCGATCTAAAGTCTGAATTCCCCTTGATTCCCAACCTCCGAAACCAGTCAACTTGTCAACTCCACCAGTCACTGATTTTGCCTTAATGGGGTAACATGAGAGTATTCCCTTATCCCCAACAGTCTCTTCCCCTGTCTCACACCTTGTACATCATTGCTAAGGTCGGTCTTTATATCTGTGTACTTAGTGCCCACCTACAGCACATATATGAGTGACATCCATTTTTGTTCTTGAAGGACATGACTACCATTCTTGCCCATACGCTCTCTTTTTCCCCACCCATGAAAATGTTGAATCTGTAAAGCTATAAAATCGATCCATGGATTTAGAATCTCCAAACCTCCCCCAGTTTTGTCCCTTTGAAGTGATGCCAGTTTTATGCTTGCATTTTGCTTGCACCTTATCGGTTCCCTGAACAATGACTAAACATTTTGGAGTATGGGAGGAGAGATTCAACATGGAGAATTGGGAAGCAAATATAAGAATTGTGGCCTGAAAATCACTTTAATGAGATTCCCCCCCCCCCGACCTATTACAGACAGGCAATTTACACCTCACATTTATTTTGGATCTAAGTCTCTCAAGTAAGAGGTTAATGTTTAATGCTGTATAGTCTGTAATGTTAGACCCGACCACCACACTGGGACATTTAATCTGTTCCACCACTTGTGTCCGAGCTGGTGCAATTGTTACCATATGTGGGAGAGGGTCAGTGTTAATATAGATGACTTATCCCAATTGATGTTTATTCCTGAAATCGGACCAAACTCCTTTGTATCTGTCATTATTGGGCCAGCAGATGACTTTATATCGCCCACATACAGCAGCGGCATCGGCACACAGACTCTCCTTGTCTATGATGTTATTATACATAAAACCAATGAAGTCCTTGGAATCTCTCAGATTACATGTCAGAGGCTCATTGCTAATGCAAATAGGGGAGATGAGAGCAGGCGCCCCTGTCGTGTACCCCTGCCCAACTCACATGGCCCCGACAATCAGCCATTTACTCTCAATCTAGCGGACGCTGACCCATAGAGAACATTGATCCAATTTATAAACTTATGGCCAAATCCCATTTTGCCCATTACTTTCCATAAATAATTCCACTCGACGCGCTCGGAAGCTTTCATAGCGTCATGGACGTTATTGGTCTATTTCCAGCCTCGTTATTACTCATCTGTATAGTAAGATATCACCGTGTAATGCTGATGCCGTAAATCTGTTTGGCATAAATCCTGTTTGTCATCATGGATCTATTCCACTATCATTTTATTTACCTATTGGCGAGTAGTTTGGCTAATATTGTATTATCTGCAGGGAGTCTGGAGATTCAGGGTTTTCTCCCGGACAATAATTGCTTCATTCTTAGATGTGGGCAATATTCCTACTGATGCGGCTCCTCAAAACCCCCAATAATTCTGATACCAAGATCCCCCCCATATTCTCTATAGGATTCTCCTGGGAAACCATCGGCCCCATGGCTTCATATTGGAGTTTACTCACTGCCTCCTCCAACTCCTTCACTGTTCATGGCCCGTACAAGAGCAAACTAGGATCTACTGACAGTTCAAGGAGCGAAGAGCAAGGTAGAATCTACGGACAGTTCAGGGAGAGAAGACCAAACTAAGATCTACAGACAGTTCAGGGAGAGAAGACCAAACTAGGATCTACGGACAGATCAGCGAGTGTTATACTGTGTAAGTACATGGATATATCATCCTCCTGCGCTGTGGAGTTAGACACCCGTCTATTCCTGTATAGTATGTACTTACTGTGGACAAGATATCTGAGGGGTCCTTACACGCAAGGCTCAGCTCTATACACATGTAGTATTTAGTGTGTTATAGAGGCCTGATCCATAGGCCACAAAAAGTCTTCTGTTATTAACGTCATACAGTAAGGAACCTGACTTTAGTTTCAATAAATTTTTATTTAGAAACTTATTAAACCAAGTCCAAGTTATCAACTCCCATGCAAAGGAGGGTAAACTAACATTTTAACATACATTCCAAAAACTTCAAATAAGATAAGGGGAGACTGGACATAGACAGGGGTAGGGAAAGGCACAAAGAATTAAATTATACGATATTCAATAATCTACAATGGTGTCATCAATAACCAATCCAGGGCGTTTAAAGCGGTTATGCAACTCACTATTGTAGGATCATATATGAATCCCGTCCCAGGCCGTGACCAGTTCTCAGTTGGCTATGGAGAGAGCCTTAGTGCCTGATCCAGTCGAGTATCTGAGTGAAGCTCCATCCAGGGATGCCAAACCCTGAAGAAAAAATCCCACGTGTCAGTTCTAGTTGCTTCTATTCTTTCATATAACATAATGTCGTTCATCTTCTCTTTCCCCAGAGATATTGACAGTGAGGGCGACTTCCACTTTACCGCAATGTGGATTTTAGTGGCCATACATAAGTAGTTTACTAGCTTCTGAAATCTTTTTGGAAGCCGGGAAGGCCTGGTTCCCAGTAAAAGTGTAGAAGGTTCCAGATCAGCCGGTCCACCATACATCTGTGCTATCAGACGCTTCACCTTCTCCCAAAGCCCAGAAACCACCATACAAGACCACCAAATATGTTTCATGTCACCAGATATTCCACAGCCCCTAAAGCAGTCTTCCGAGACATTAGGAAAAATGCTGTGAATTTTTTCCAGTACATAATAGACTCTGTGCAATAGTTTTAAGGAGGTCTCCACAAGAGAAGTCTGGTGACTACCTTTCGATAGGGTGTCACAGCTACGATACCATTCATCAATTGACTGTTCAAACCCCGAATCCTCCTCCCACTGTAACATATACTTCAATTTTTTATCATCTTGTGGAGAATTTATAGCATAGTAGATCAATGAGATCGTTCCCCTGCCCAAAGGGTCATTTACACATTAATTTTCAAAACTCCTTGCCCTGAGAGTAGTACCGCTCGGGAGGATCTGCTTTGCAAAGTGGAAGATCTGGTTTAATCACATTCCCTCCCTAACTGGAGGTACAAATTTTTGAACAAATTCCTGTCTGTCAAGTAAGGTATTAAATGGGGAACACAAATGTTTAAGTATATGAATACCTTTCAGCTTCCACCACGAAAAAATTTGTGGCTCAAGGTCTGGCGGGAACATAGGGTTTTGTAATATAGCAGTCAGGGGAGAAGGGCTTGATTGTAAGTTATATTTAAACCGGACTTTCCTCCAAAGAAGCAACGAGTGGACTGTAAAAGGAGCCACATTCATTAACCCCTGTGGAAGTCGGTCTGTGGTCCACATTAGGCCTGATAAAGAGAATGGTTTGGAGAGAAATGATTCCAGAATAACCCATCTCAGACTATTGGGATATGAACACGCACTTATTAATGGAGCAATCTGTGCCGACTTGTAATAAAGTGTAAAATTAGGGAGGGATAAACCCCCTTCTTTTCTGTGATGGAACATAAGTTTTTGCACAATTCTGGGTTGTTTTCCGAGCCAAAGAAACTTAGACATCATAGAGTGTAACTGAGTGATCGTTCTGGCTGGTACCATAATTGGGAGGGACCTAAATAGATGTAAGAAGCGAGGCCGTGACACCATTTTTAATGCCTGTATTCTGCCGGGCCAGGATAACTTTGAGGAAGCCCATCTATCCAGGTCCCTCTGGAAGTTTTGGATCAGTGGAGTGTAATTCCACCTAAACAGAGGTGACCTGTTGGCTGTTAAGTTGATACCCAGATATGTTAGATAATGTTCTTTGTGTATAAACCCAAAATGGGAGGCTATATTAGTTTGCTCTGTCTTAGGAAAATTTACAAACAATGCTTCGGCTTTATCAATGTTAATCTTTAACCCTGAGATCTTCTCAAATTCGTGAAGGAGGGAAAACAAGTGAGGGAGTGTAGTGTGGGGACTTATTAATGTTAGCAGGAGAGCATCCGCAAAGAGGCTGACTTTATATTGGTCTCCCTTATTCTCAGGGCCCAGGATATTCTTGTCAGGAACACCGCACTACACTCGCTCACAGAGCCAGTGCGCATGTCCTGAGTACAGAAACAGTGGTAAAAGATACCTGTGGAGCAGGGCAGCAGAGGTGACAATGCGTGCTTCAAACTATTAGTGTCAGGGTCCAGTCAGCGCCGGAAAGTAAAGATGCACAGGACCTGCGGACACTGAAGTTAGCAAGCTGGCACAGGACCTATGGTCAGGTGACTGCAAGGGGGCGGGGCTTAGCATCCTGCTTTCAGATATGACAGGACACCATACAACAACTCAGAGTCATGCAAAATGGAGGTCACAACAGTACGGGCAAACGAGGCACAGGAGGGACAAACAGACGGGTAGTAAGACAAAGCCAAAGGTCATACACAAGAGGGGGACGTGGTACCAAGGGGACAAGCAGAGAGAAGTCGGGTCACAAGCAGAGAGTCATACACGAGAAGTAGCGCAGTACAAGAGGGGCAGGCAGAACTCGTAACAGGGACAGAACCGGATCAAAACCAAACAAGCAAGCAAGATATCAGGCACAAGGCACATGTACACACAAGGTCAACTAACTCAGCCGAGGGCAGGAGTATAACTGACACCGGACCTAGGTCCAGGGAGCATTAAATAGCTGCCCTCTGCCAGAGAGAGGCAGAACAATTAACCCCCAGTCTGATCAGGACGGGCCAAAGCGAAACCCCGTCCTGGATCATGACAATTCTGATCTCTTCTTATTGCTTCTGCAATGGGTTCCATTGCAAGTACAAAAAGATCCGGAGATAGAGGACAGCCCTGCCTGGTACCCTCTGAATATTAATTGGAGGGGGGTGTGGTGACGGGAGTTTTACATAAGCGATAGGGCTATCATATAACAACTGGAGGCACTTTATAAGTTTAGGGGAGAATCCGACTTCCGATAGAACCGTAAAGAGATATGTCCAGGACGCCGAATCGAAAGCCCTCTCAGTATCTAATGCAAGCAGGAGAAGTCGCTTTTGCTGTAGGTTAGTTGTATGAATAATATTTAACGCTCTCCTAATATTATCTGGGGCCTGTCGCGCTGGTATAAAACCAACCTGATCCCGATGGATGAGGTGAGGGAGGATTTTATTGATCCTGTTAGTCACAATGGATGTAAAGATTTTGAAGTCAATGTATAAGAGGGATATAGGTCTATAATTTGTGGTGAGATGATCTTTCTTAGGATTAGGGATTACGGTTACATGCACCACGTAGAGCTCAGGGGGCAGCTGTGAGCCATTTAGTAGTGAATTACAGAGGTTTTTATATGTGGTGTCAGCACATCGCTGCATTTTACAATATATTGCTGTAAGACCATCCGGCCCCGGGGCCTTTCCTCTTTTTAGTTTTTTGAATGTTGAAACTATTTCCTCCTCAGAGATGTGTAAATGGAGTTGTTGTGCCGCGGACTCAGTCAGGTTAGGTAGATGTAGTGTGTGAAGGAATGACTCCAGTAGTGAGGGGGGGTGATTGTGGGGGAAAATACAAACTCTGGGAGTATTCATTATAAGTGCTATACATGACATCGGGGTGGGCTGAGATCTGACCCTTAGGGTCTTTTATAGAGGAGATTATATGCAGTGACTCTCTCATTCTGAGCTTACGAGCGGCATCTTATTAGGCTTATTGGCATGGTGATAAAACGCGGCTTTACTCCAAGTTAGCGCCTCTCCGTTCTGGTGGTGAGAATGGCGTCT
Organism: Dendrobates tinctorius; assembly: GCF_039654945.1. Lineage (NCBI taxonomy): Eukaryota > Metazoa > Chordata > Amphibia > Anura > Dendrobatidae > Dendrobates > Dendrobates tinctorius. The sequence goes on along the minus strand of NW_027362069.1, from coordinate 1,079,989 downwards.
AATTGTCATTTCATATCTTGTATTTGTGTAGATAAGTATAGGGGTGAAGAGCGCTGATTGACCAATTCTAACTCCTGCAGTTTCTCCTCCAGTCTGGGCTGTAATTCAGACCTTTCTTCTTCCTGTCGGCCGATAACTTATCACAGAACCGGGAATAGATTTTCTGTGCGCGAGTCACATTGCTCCAAGTGAGGCCTCCTGCGCTGTGTGAGTTTAGGGGAAATTTGTTATATCTTCTCTTATAGCGGTTACATTAGAGATTTGGGCATTTTAGCTCCTGGTGTGGAGTCGATAGCACAATCATATGCCGCCATATAGTAGACGGCCGGTAACTGGGGAGAATTCCCTCCTGTGTGGGGTCTATTTCCCTCCAGAGAAATCACACCTTACATTCCACACATAACACTGTGTAGAGAAGGCGGCGCGGGGTAATTGTGCCAGTAGTGAGGGGCAAATAATGGCGGGAAAGTCACTGACTGAGGAGAAGGCTCCATGGAGGTCTGCACTCCGGAGATCATGTGACCCCTGACTCCTCCCCTCCTGTGACCTCATCACAGGTCCTGTGCACAGAGCAGCCATATATGTGGAGTGCGGCTCTGCAGGTTAGTGATGGGCAGTCCGGCTCTTCTTGCTCCTTTCCCCACTTTTCTCCCTCCTGTCCCCTCACTATAAAGCCTGGGCCTCATTATACAGCTGTACAGGGGTCTAGCGAAGGCTTTTAGCCCTTTCCTCAGACTGTAGCTCCTGGGAACAGGCCCTCACTCCTGTCCCTTCACTATAAAGCCTGGGCCTCATTATACAGCTGTACAGGGGTCTAGTGAAGGCTTTTTAGCCCTTTCCTCAGACTGTAGCTCCTGGGAACAGGCCCTCACTCCTGTCCCTTCACTATAAAGCCTGGGCCTCATTATTCAGCTGTACAGGGGTCTAGTGAAGGCTTTTTAGCCCTTTCCTCAGACTGTAGCTCCTGGGCACAGGCCCTCACTCCTGTCCCTTCACTATAAAGCCTGGGCCTCATTATACAGCCGTACAGGGGTCTAGTGAAGGCTTTTTAGCCCTTTCCTCAGTCTGTAGCTCCTGGGCACAGGCCCTCACTCCTGTCCCTTCACTATAAAGCCTGGGTCTCATTATACAGCTGTACAGGGGTGTAGTGAAGGCTTTTTAGCCCTTTCCTCAGACTGTAGCTCCTGGGCACAGGCCCTCACTCCTGTCCCTTCACTATAAAGCCTGGGTCTCATTATACAGCTGTACAGGGGTCTAGTGAAGGCTTTTTAGCCCTTTCCTCAGACTGTAGCTCCTGGGCACAGGCCCTCACTCCTGTCCCTTCACTATAAAGCCTGGACCTCATTATACAGCTGTACAGGGGTCTAGTGAAGACTTTTTAACCCTTTCCTCAGTCTGTAGCTCCTGGGAACAGGCCCTCACTCCTGTCCCTTCACTATAAAGCCTGGGCCTCATTATACAACTGTACAGGGGTCTAGTGAAGGCTTTTTAGCTCTTTCCTCAGACTGTAGCTCCTGGGTACAGGCCCTCACTCCTGTCCCTTCACTATAAAGCCTGGCCCTCATTATTCAGCTGTACAGGGGTCTTGTGAAGGCTTTTTAGCCCTTTCCTCAGACTGTAGCTCCTGGGCACAGGCCCTCACTCCTGTCCCTTCACTATAAAGCCTGGGCCTCATTATACAGCTGTACAGGGGTCTAGTGAAGGCTTTTTAGCCCTTTCCTCAGTCTGTAGCTCCTGGGCACAGGCCCTCACTCCTGTCCCTTCACTATAAAGCCTGGGTCTCATTATACAGCTGTACAGGGGTGTAGTGAAGGCTTTTTAGCCCTTTCCTCAGATTGTAGCCCCTGGGCACAGGCCCTCACTCCTGTCCCTTCACTATAAAGCCTGGGCCTCATTATACAGCTGTACAGAGGTCTAGTGAAGGCTTTTTAGCCCTTTCCTCAGTCTGTAGCTCCTGGGAACAGGCCCTCACTCCTGTCCCTTCACTATAAAGCCTGGGCCTCATTATACAGCTGTACAGGGGTCTAGTGAAGGCTTTTTAGCTCTTTCCTCAGACTGTAGCTCCTGGGTACAGGCCCTCACTCCTGTCCCTTCACTATAAAGCCTGGCCCTCATTATTCAGCTGTACAGGGGTCTAGTGAAGGCTTTTTAGCCCTTTCCTCAGACTGTAGCTCCTGGGCACAGGCCCTCACTCCTGTCCCTTCACTATAAAGCCTGGGCCTCATTATACAGCTGTACAGGGGTCTAGTGAAGGCTTTTTAGCCCTTTCCTCAGTCGGTAACTCCTGGGCACAGGCCCTCACTCCTGTCCCTTCACTATAAAGCCTGGGTCTCATTATACAGCTGTACAGGGGTCTAGTGAAGGCTTTTTAGCCCTTTCCTCAGTCTGTAGCTCCTGGGAACAGGCCCTCACTCCTGTCCCTTCACTATAAAGCCTGGGCCTCATTATACAGCTGTACAGGGGTCTAGTGAAGGCTTTTTAGCCCTTTCCTCAGACTGTAGCTCCTGGGAACAGGCCCTCACTCCTGTCCCTTCACTATAAAGCCTGGGCCTCATTATACAGCTGTACAGGGGTCTAGTGAAGGCTTTTTAGCCCTTTCCTCAGACTGTAGCTCCTGGGCACAGGCCCTCACTCCTGTCCCTTCACTATAAAGCCTGGGCCTCATTATACAGCTGTACAGGGGTCTAGTGAAGGCTTTTTAGCCCTTTCCTCAGTCTGTAGCTCCTGGGCACAGGCCCTCACTCCTGTCCCTTCACTATAAAGCCTGGGCCTCATTATACAGCTGTACAGGGGTCTAGTGAAGGCTTTTTAGTCCTTTCCTCATTCTGTAGCTCCTGGTCACCATGTGATCTCACCATAACCCTAACAAGCTAATTAAGGTGTGAAATCTTGATCAAAATTATCTCAGTACACAAATCTCACAGGGTGCCCATAGTTTTGCATCGCCCTTTTTCCTTTTTGCAATTATGAAATTGTAAAAAAGTCTATATATATATATATTTTTTTAATTATTATTTTTGCCTAAAATACAAAGGCTTTGTGTCATCTTAGAGGTTCGGCCTTTTAGAGATCTTTTCATCTTCATCTTTCTACTGCTCACAATAACGGTCATTTTGACCAGGGGCGCCCACACTTTTACATGCCGCTGTCAATGCTTCATCCCGCTGGTGCTCAATATTTAATAGGGTCTTACTATTAAACTTAATGAAAAGTTTGGTGAATTTCTTTGAGCTGTTATTACTAGAGATGAGTGAATATCGTCGGAGAAGTTGTTATTGGCTAATATCACTTACCGAATAGCTGCATCGGGACCCCGGATCCCTGGAGCGCTCCCGATAATCAGCTGCATGTGTCGCCCTCCATGCAGGTGCTGTGACTATCACACAGCGCGACACACGCAGCTGATTATCGGGAGCGCTCCAGCACACTGAGTCCTGCACACACTGAGGCCCCTGATCATGTGACCCCTGACTCCTCCCCTCCTGTGACCTCATCACAGGTCCTGTGCACAGAGCAGTCATATATGTGGCAGACACTCCTGGATCTTCTGCTTTCTGGGCCGGTTCCTCCTGTGAGTCCTATTAACCCTTTCGCTCCCTGTATTCTTCTTTCTGACAGGACAATATCTGAATTCGGATAGTGTGAGAGGAATATAAGCAATGTGGAAGGAAAAAAATGACAATTTTACTTTATTTCCTCACAAAAATGTGACTTTAGCCCCAAAATCGGCAGCGTAACAAATCCTTATTTCCCCACTGTAGTTTGTAGACTCCATATACAGATCCCTTAAGTGTGAAAAGAGCTGAATTCCCCACTTAAGTTATTGCGTTTTGGAAATTGCCCCCCACTGGGAATTTATCTCCAGGTAAAGGCACAATTGTGTCTCCATGGGGGTTGTGCTCACAGCCCAACATCGTGTGGCCTCCAAAGAAATGCCACCCCGCACCATTACTGACCACTGCCAAACCGGTCATGCTGAAGGATGTTGCAGGCAGCAGATCGCTCTCCACGGCGTCTCCAGACTCTGTCACGTCTGTCACATGTGCTCAGTGTGAACCTGCTTTCATCTGTGAGGAGCACAGGGCGTCAGTGGTGAATTTGCCAATCCTGGTGTTCTGTGCCAAATGCCAAGCGTCCTGTACGGTGTTGGGCTGTGAGCACAACCCCCATCTGTGGATGTCGGGCCCTCAGACCATCCTCATGGAGTCAGTTTCTAACCGTTTGTGCAGACACATGAACATTTGTGGCCTGCTGAAGATCATTTTGCAGGGCTCTGGCAGTGCTCCTCCTGTTCCTCCTTGCACAATGGTGGAGGTAGCGGTCCTGCTGCTGGGTTGTTGCCCTCCTACAACCCCCTTCACGTCTCCTTGTGTACTGGCCTGTCTCCTGGTAGCACCTCCAGCCTCTGGACACTACGCTGACAGACACAGCAAACCTTCTTGCCACAGCTCACATTGATGTGCCATCCTGGATGAGCTGCACTACCTGAGCCACTTGTGTGGGTTGTAGAGTCCGTCTCATGTTACCATGAGTATGAAATCACAACCAACATTCAAAAGTGACCAAAACATCAGCCAGAAAGCATTGGTACTGTGATGTGGTCTGTGGTCCCCACCTGCAGAACCACTCCTTTTTTGAGGGTGTCTTGATAATTGCCAATAATTTCCATCTGTCGTCTATTCCATTTGCACAACAGCATGTGAAATTGATTGTCAATCAGTGTTGCTTCCTAAGTGGACAGTTTGATTTCACAGAAGTTTGATTTACTTGGAGTAATATTCTGTTGTTTAAGTGTTTCCTTTATTTTTTTGAACAGTGTATATAGATAGAGAGATTTTTTTTTCTTTACGTTGGAGGGTCCAATTCCAGCTATTTGCTGTGGGATCTGTGATTTCTATCTACTCCACTGTGTACAGGACAATAGAGTATAATAAAGTAGTTATGGATGAGACGTAACTAACATTGTGCAGTGACTCTGCTTTCCATATAGTGATGGATATTTCTTGTTGCTGAAACTGTGATATTTTTCCACTTTAAACCTTTTTTAAACCCCTCTGATCAGTGCGATCACACAACATACAAGCCTCTGATGTCTCCGGTGATGCCCTGTACTACTGTAGTGCCGTGTATCATCACTGCCTGTCAGTGTAATACTAACGGCCCCATACACATGAGATCAGAGTTGGCTGAACGGTCATTTGGCAGACGGCGATCTCTCCCGACTCCCCCATACACACAAATATTCCAGCTTTCCTGTGGTCTGTATGAGAGAGTCGCCTCCAGACTCCTCTAGAGGAGGATTATCTACAGGAAGAACAGACGGATTATCCTCTGAAATTCAGGATGCCAGATCCTTCTCTGCCCTGACATCATCTGTCGGGAGGCCCCCAAATACATTATATGGTCGGCCAAACCCCCCGAAATCAGTGCTTTCATGGAGCTTTAGTCTAATGTGTATGGGGGTGTAAGATGGGCGCCGGACGAGTCCTTGAGGGGAGATATGTGTCATCGTGGCTCTTAGCTGCGGTGATGTGAGCTTGGAAGAATGCTCCAGCACATATAGTGCTGAGAGAGTTATTAGGCCATTCCAGTGATGGGTGGGAATGACTGCTGACATGTCCCATTCCCAGGGGTGTGGCAGATAAAATGGAGGCTGATTCTCTCAGTCAGTGTCTGGAACTGGAGATGTGTGAAACTTCTGTGTGAATCAGAGCTGAGATCTAACGTGAGAGAAGATTCCAGTGCGGGGAAGACGGGAAACCTTCATATAGACGGCCGGTGGGGATGGAGGCAGTGACCGACTCTGGCCACATCTGTCTCTAGAGCCGCAGTAGAAGATGAAGATGTCGTCCTCATCATGAAGGAGTTATTTCTCATGTCGCGTGTAATGAATCTCTCCTGCAGTATTGCTAATGCCGATTCCCGTGTCGGTAATGAGACGAGAATTAGCGTTATGGAAGATGAGTCTATGAGGAACGTGTTCAGCTGCCGACTCCGAGGAGGAAACTGCTTGTTGTCTGTGGCCTAAATATATAGGTTTTATTAGTAGATGTCAGGGGAGAAAACTAAACCCTGTAAGATAATAAATCTCCTCATATGTTTCCCTTATTATCTCCAGTAAGTGTATTATTACACAGGATTCTTATGGTGTTACATCGGATCATCTTCTTCTCATTCAGGTCTCTACAATATCGGATCCTCTCAGTGAAGATCTTCTACAAAAGAGAATTTTCCTGATTTACCCATCAAGGACGGATATGGACAGAGACAAGATGGCGGAGAGGATATTACACCTCACCCTAGAGATCCTCTTCTGTCTCACTGGAGAGGTGAGAGATTCTGATGACGTCACATTACATCATTCTTATCTATGGGAATAACAGATGGACAGAACTGGAGAGGTGAGGACTCTGGAAATGTCTGGAGTGAGATTTATTAATGTGTCTCTCCATTACCAGGATTACACAGTGGTGAAGAAGACCTCTAGTGATCGCTGTCAGGACCCTGTGTCTGAGGGATGGGGACGACCCCTGAGCCCAATCACGGGGCCTCCACCTCACCCCCTGATCCATGAGGACATCAATGACCAGAAGATCCTAGACCTCACCTACAAGATGATTGAGCTGCTGACTGGAGAGGTGACACTGCTGGGAATGCTGGGACATTATACAGTAACACTATGAAGGGATCGGGGGATGACGGTATCATTGTATGTGTCAGGTTCCTATAAGGTGTCAGGATGTCGCTGTCTATTTCTCCATGGAGGAGTGGGAGTATTTAGAAGGACACAGAGATCTGTACAAGAACGTCATAATGGAGGTTCCCCAGCCCCTCACATCACCAGGTAATAGACAGGACTAAATACACACGGCCTATAATTATCTGTATGTAGAGAATGAATTCAGTCCCTGTATGTGTTTCCTCCAGATCTATCCAGTAAGAAGACAACACCAGACAGATGTCCCCGTCCTCTTCTTCCACAGGACTGTAACCAAGAAGATCCCAGTGCTCCTCAGGATCATCAGGTAGATGGAGAGAAGGTGTCAGGAGATCTCCCCTATGATGTGTAGACGGCTGTGAAGGTCTTGTGCTCAGTCTTGTTTTATCCACCAGTATTATATGTTTTATACTTGTGTAATGAGAACGGTGGAGATGGCAGGATTAGAGCTGATCATAGATGGGACTTCTCCATCTGTCTGTGACTTTTACAATATTTGTTTCAGGGTGAAGATCTGACCCATATTAATACTACAGAAACATATGTGAGGGATGATGAGCGGTGTAAAGAGGAGATTCCCACATATGACTACCCAGGTGAGTAGTAACCACTGAATGCAGAGAAGTCACAGATTCCTCTCAGTCACCGGCTGTGGCTGCTTTATAGGTGGTGTAGTCCGGCCGCATTACCATGATCACCATTTTGCCTCTAGACCACAACATTCTCCTCCACCCAAAACTGTTCAAATGACTTTGGGCAGTGAAAGCCCTTTTCTATAGAACTTACAACCAATTACATTGTTTTTGATCCTAAGGAATTCAGATTACTGCACAATCTCTCCTGAAATGGGGAGCAATATTATTTTCTCTAATCTTCTGCTCAGGATTCATAGTAGCTCCAATGGTCCACCATAAGTGAGGGCAACTCTGGTTTACTGTTGTGTAATCTGTATTTATAGTTTTCAGTTAATGAGATTCTCATGCTCTGGGGCGGGGCTGTGGGTGGGGCTGTGGGCGGGGCTTTATGTGGTGCTCTGATTCCATATTCCTCTGTATTGGCTTATGACAGGTCGCTGACCCCTCACTGACCTGCCCCCATTATTACATAATGCATATAATAGCATTGATATTATTGGTGATAATGCCTATAATATTGTGGCTATTGTGAGGCTTAGAAAAAAAAAATTACATCCAGCAAAATGTCACCAACGTTGGCGGCGCCTGCGCAGTAGCATGTATAAGTAAGAGATAGATGCTACTGTGTAGGCGCCGCCATCACCGGTGACATTTTGCTGGATGTAATTTTTTTCTAAGCCTCACAATAGCCACAATATTATAGGCATTATCACCAATAATATCAATGCTATTATATCCATTATGTAATAATGGGGGCAGGTCAGTGAGGGGTCAGCGACCTGTCATAAGCCAATACAGATGAATATGTAATCAGACCACATAAAGCCCCGCCCACAGCCCCACCCCAGAGCACGAGAATCTCATTCACTGAAAACTACAAATACAGATTACACAACAACCACAAGACGGATTTCATCACCAGGTATCATTGTAATCAGTATAACGGCGCCGACCTGACAGTGTCTGTAGGTTACTGAGCACAATCCTGCTGACAGGTTCCCTTTAAGACATCTCAGCTCTGCACTATTATACACAGTTCTCTATAAATGTGTAATATTTCCTCTTGAAACTCATCTGACAGAAAATATTGGAGCTTACGATAGTTTAGATTGTGACGTCACCGAGCCCCATACTCTAATTATCTGTTAATTGCCCCCTGCTGTAAACCGTCCTCCAATTCCCTCCTCCTCCTCCCTCCCTCACTCACCTTGCTTCATTTCATGGACAGTTGAATGGTATAAGAAATGACCTTGGTCAGATGTGACATCATTTGAAGTGACATATTTAAAGTGATACATGAGAAATATACCAGAAATTGGTCAAAAGGTAAGACTTAGGCTAAGTATTATTATTATTATTATTATTATTATTTATTGTTATAGCGCCATTTATTCCATGGCGCTTTACATGTGAGGGGGGTATACATAAAAACAAGTACAATAGTCTTAAACAATACAAGTCATAACTGGTACAGGAGGAGAGAGGACCCTGCCCGCGAGGGCTCACAATCTTCAAGGGATGGGTGATAATACAGTAGGCGAGGGTAGAGCTGGTCGTGCAGCGGTTTGGTCGATCGGTGGTTACTGCAGGTTATAGGCTTGTCGGAAGAGGTGGGTCTTCAGGCTCTTTTTGAAGGTTTCGATGGTAGGTGAGAGTCTGATATGTTGTGGTAGAGAGTTCCAGAGTAGGGGAGATGCGCGAGAGAAATCTTGTATGCGATTGTGGGAAGAGGAGATAAGAGGGGAGTAGAGAAGGAGATCTTGTGAGGATCGGAGGTTGCGTGCAGGAAAGTACCGGGAGACGAGGTCACAGATGTATGGAGGAGACAAGTTGTGGATGGCTTTGTATGTCATGGTTAGGGTTTTGTAATGGAGTCTCTGGGCAATTGGGAGCCAGTGAAGGGATTGACAGAGGGGAGAAGCTGGGGAATAGCGGGGGGACAGGTGGATTAGTCGGGCAGCAGAGTTTAGAATAGATTGGAGGGGTGCGAGAGTGTTTGAGGGGAGGCCGCAGAGCATGAGGTTGCAGTAGTCAAGGCGAGAGATGATGAGGGCATGGACTAGGGTTTTTGCAGATTCTTGGGTGAGGAATGAACGGATGCGTGAAATATTTTTGAGTTGAAGTCGGCAGGAAGTGGAAAGGGTTTGGATATGTGGTTTGAAGGAGAGATCAGCATCAAGGATTACTCCGAGGCAGCGAGCTTGTGGGACTGGGGAGAGTGGGCAGTCATTTACTGTAATTGATAGGTTCGTAGGGGGGGTCACGTGAGATGGGGGAAAGATGATGAATTCTGTTTTGTCCATGTTGAGTTTCAGATATCTAGTGGAGAAGAAGGATGAAATAGTGGACAGACATTGAGGGATTCTGGTTAGTAGGGAGGTGATATCTGGTCCAGAGATGTAGATCTGTGTGTCATCAGCATAAAGATGATACTGAAAGCCATGAGATTCTATGAGCTGTCCCAGGCCAAAGGTGTAAATAGAGAACAGCAGGGGCCCTAGGACTGAACCTTGTGGGACTCCGACAGATAGGGGGCGAGGTGAGGAGGTGGTGTGTGAGTGGGAGACGCTGAATGTCCGGTCTGTTAGGTATGATGAGATCCAGGAGAGGGCCAAGTCTGTGATGCCGAGTGCACACGTTGCAGAAATGTTCTGCTCAAAAACCTGAATCCCTTCCCAGAAACCGCACCTATTTTTCCGCTTGGGTTTTTTGTGCGGTTTTGATGCGTTTTTGATGCGTTTTTTTCCCACAGCGGTTTAAAACCGCATGGAAGAGGCCTAAAACGGGGAAAATCCGCAAAATTAATGAGCATGCTGCGTTTTTTACCGCGATGCGGTTTTTTCGCGGTAAAAAACGCATCAATGTGCACAAAAAGTGCAAAATGCATAGAAATGACTGTGCAGCTTATTTTTAGCGGTTTTATAGCGAAAACCGCGGTAAAAACCGCTAAAAAAACGCTGTGTGTGTGAACACAGCCTAACCACTGCTTTCTTACTTTACTTGTTTGTTTTTTTTACTCTGCTCTTTAACCATGCTTACATTTGCCATCACCATTTTTGCTCCACTAATTATTATTATTATTTATTTAGCACCATTGATACCATGGTGCTGTACATGAGAAGGGGTTACATACAGATTACAGATATCACTTACAGTAAACAAACTAACAATGATAGACTGATAGAGGGGAGAGAGGACCCTGCCCTTTCGGGCTTACATGCTACAGGATGGTGGGGAAGGAGACAGTAGGTTGGTGGGTTGCAACGGTTCCGGTGTTGGTTGAGGTGATATCACCGGTAGTGGTGAGGGAGGAGATAGTGGAGTTATTGCAGGCTGTAGGCTTTCTTGAAAAGGTGGGTTTTCAGGTTCCATCTGAAGGATCCAAATGTGATTGATAGTCGGACTTGTTGGGGCAAAGAATTCCAGAGAATAGGGGCAGTTCGGGAGAAGTCTTGGAGGCGGTTGGGTGAGGAGCGAATGAGTGTGGAGGAGAGAAGGAAGTCTTGGGAGGACCAGAGATTACGTGAGGGAAGGTATCGGGAGATGAGTTCAGAGACATATGGGGGAGACAGGTTATAGATGGCCTTGTAGGTCAGTATTAGTAATTTGAACTGGATACGCTGAGGGAATGGGAGCCAGTGAAGAGATTTGCAGAGGGGAGAAGCGGAAGAGTAGTGAGGAGAGAGATGAATTAGTCGGGCAGCAGAGTTAAGGATGGACTGGAGAGGTGCGAGGGTGTTAGCAGGGAGACCACAGAAAAGGATGTTGCAGTAGTCGAGGCAGGAGATGATGAGGGCATGCATAAGCATGATGGTGGTCAGATAGGGGGAAGGGAGAGGTTGTGAGATTAGATAGGGAACAGAGGCGGGTGAAGATGAGGTCTAATGTATGTCCATCTGTGTGGGTGGCTGTGGAGGAACACTGAGTAAGTCCAAAGGATGAGGTAAGTGACAGGAGTTTGGAGGCTGGTGGGTGTCAGTAGGGATATTGAAGTCCCCCATGATGATGGTTGGGATGTCAGAAGGGAGAAGGTGGAGGAGCCAGGTGGAGAATTGGTCGATGAAGGCAGTGGCTGAGCCCGGTGGTCGGTATATGACAGCCATTTAGAGATTAGAGGGAGAGTAAACACGGACAGAGTGAACCTCGAAAGAAGGGAGGATAAGGGAGGGTGGGGGTTGGATAGGATTGAAGGAGCAGTTTTTAGAAAGGAGGAAACCCACTCCTCCGCCTTGTTTGTTGCCAGGGCGAGGAGTGTAGGTAAAGGGGATACCGCCGTAACTCAGTGCGGCCGGGGAGGCCGTGTCAGGGGGTGTCAGCCAGGTCTCAGTGAGGGCCAGGAAGGAAAGGTTGTGGGAGATAAAGAGGTCGTGGATCACGTGGAGCTTGTTGCAGATGGAGCGAGCATTCCAAAGTGCTCCAGAAAGAGGGTGCGGGAGGGAGGGGGTCAGTGGCACAGGTTTTAAGTGTGAGAGATTGCAGTAGTTTCTCTTAGTGTGAGAAAGATAGGGGTGAGGATTAGTGGGATGTATGAGGCGGGGGGCAGAATTGGGGGATATGTCACCAGCAGTGAGAAGAAGCAGAGAAAGGGAAAGCAGGTGGGTGAAGGAGAGTGATCGTCTTGTATTGTATGTTAGTAGGATAGGTCTGCGGTTAAGGAGTATGTCTGCAGATAAAGCGAGGTGGGGGGGTAATAGAGAAGGGAAGATAGTTATTTGGTTAGAAGGTTCAGGGGTTTGGGGATAGCGAAGGAGAGTGAAGATTAGTGGACAAATCTGAACTCAACATCTTTCCTCCATCTCACAGATCTTCCTTACCCAACCTAACTAAAACAATTAATGACATCACACTTTCCCCAGTACCGGAAGTCCGCTGCCTCGGAGTAACCTTTGACTCTGCCCTGTCCTTCAAACCGCACATCCAAGCTCTTTCTACCTCCTGTCGCCTCCAGCTCAAAAATATTTCCAGAATCCGTCCTTTCCTCAACCCAACATTACTGACCAATAGTACTAAAGACTTACGCACAGCCAAAGCTAACAGACAGTTCTCCATCCTCCTTAACCAGTTCTCTGCCTTTGACACAGTTGACCACTGCCTACTGCTACAGATTCTTTCTTCCCTTGGCATCAAAGACCTTGCCCTGTCCTGGATTTCCTCATACCTTTCTGACCGCACATTCAGCGTTTCCCATTCCCACACTACCTCCTCATCCCGCCCCCTCTCTGTTGGAGTCCCCTAAGGCTCTGTCCTGGGGCCCCTACTTTTTTCCATCTATACTCTTGGCCTAGGACAACTCATAAAGTCCCATGGCTTTCAGTACCATGTCTATGTGGACAACACTCAGATCTACCTCTCTGGCCCAGATGTCACCTTTCTGCTGTCCAGAATCCCGGAGTGTCTATCAGCCATATCCTCCTTTTTCACCTTTCGCTTCCTAAAACTCAACATAGATAAAACTGAACTCATTATCTTTCCTCCATCTCACATATCTTCCCTACCCGATCTATCTATTATGGTAAACGGTATCACACTCTCTCCAGCACGTGAAATCCGCTGTAATTCTCGACTCTGCCCTGTTCTTCAAACCACACGTCCAATCTCTTGCTACCTCCTGTCGCCTCCAACTCAAAAATATTTCCAGAATCCGTCCCTTCCTCAGTCCTCAATCTACTAAAACTCTTGTACATGCCCTCATCATCTCCCACCTTGACTACTGCAACACTCTACTCTGTGGCCTCCCTGCTAACTCTCTTGCACCACTCCAGTCTGTCCTCAATTCTGCTGCCCGACTAATCCACCTCTCTCCTCGCCACTCCCCTGTCTCCCCCTCTCTGCAAATCTCTCCATTGGCTCCCAATTCCCCAACGAATCCAGTTCAAACTACTAACACTGACCTAAAAAGTCACCCACAACCTTTCCCCTCCCTATATCTCTGAACTAATCTCCCAATATCTTCCCTCACATAATCTTTGATCCTCCCAAGACCTCCTACTCTCCTCCACACTTATTCTTTCCTCACACAACCGCCTCCCAAGATTTCTCCCGAATATCCCCTATCCTCTGGAATGCCATGCCTCAACATGTCCGATTATCCACCACCCTCAGTTCCTTCAAACGGAACCTGAAAACCCATCTTTTCAGGAAAGCTTACAGCCTGCAATGACGATTCTGCCGCCTCATCTCCACCAGAGCTGCTGCACCCCCGACGTTCTGTCTCTTCCCCACTATCCCATAGAATGTAAGTCCGCAAGGACAGGGTCCTCTCCCCTCTGTACCAGTCTGTCATTGTAAATTTGTTTACTGTTAACAATATCTATAACTTTGTATGTAACCCCCCTTCTCATGTACAGCACCATGGAATTAATGGTGCTATAGAAATAAATAATAATAATAATTACCCCAGAGAGGTTTCACCACTAGCTACTCATTTACTACTGATGGAGACTGTGGAGTTTGATCATTTCAGTAGATGTTATTGTCTATAATCACAGTGTTTGATTACAGTAGTGTCCAAAATCCTCTGATTTAACCTCTTCCCGCAGCCAGTTTAGTGTTCTTAATCAGGCCCCATTATTAATATCTGACGTGTGTCACTTTATGTGGTGGTAAATTATTCACAAAGGATAATAGAAAACAAATGGATCTTACAAATTATTTTCTAGCTTCTCACAATACCCTACATACGGTTGTACACTACTGTCTGGTCACATGGCAGTGTTCAGAAGGGAAGGAGCACCATTTAGCTTTTTGAATGCAGATCTTGCTGGAATAGTTTGTAGACAAAATGTATTGGGAGCACTGTTCATGGTCACCTGGCAGCTCAAAAGATGTCCACCATGACCATGCTTTGCTCTATCTTCTCTGCTTTCTATATCCCAAGGATTGCCTTGCTCATCGCCCTTTAACACCATTACGTGGATCTGGACTTACACTGGGACCCCTAGGCTTGGACCATGGTGTTACCTGCTATTATGTGGTGTTAGATGGCAAGAAGAATAGTCAGGTAGCTGGGTCAGAACCAGAAGGCCAGAATCAGAAGACCTAAGAGTAGTCAGTAAACTGGCCACGGTCACAGCAGGAAACAAATACACAAGCCGCAAGCTGAGCCCAGAGGACTGAACCAGAGGAGAACAGCTCTGTGTCTGGCAGATTCCGGCCATGTGCTTTGCGCTTTAGTAGGGTGTGGTACTTTACAACTGGCTGAAGTAGGGAGCAGATTGCTCCAGCTGGACAGCAGGAACAGATCCCAGATGAGATTGGACACATCATATGCAGAAGCCCTAATATGAAAAAAAACGACAGAAAACCAAAATAGTCGAAATCCCCATAAAGTAATTCCATGTAATTAATTAATTCATTGATGGTTGTATTCTATACACACATGGTCAAAATTGTTGGTACCCCTCGTTTAATGACAGAAAAATCCACAATGGTCACAGAAATAACTTGAATCTGACAAAAGTAATACAAAAGTAATAATAAATAAAAAATCTATGAAAATGAACAAATGAAAGTGAGACATTGCTTTTCAACCAAGCTTCCACATGTGTAAATCAAGGTATGTTCACTAATTTGCATCACAGGTGTCTACAGTCTTGGAATCAGTGAGTGATCTGTATAGAGGCTACAGATACTCACTGTGCTGTTTGGTGACATGGTGTGTATCACACTCAACATGGACGAGAGGAAGCAAAGAAGAGAGATGTCTCAGGAGATTAGAAAGAAAATTATAGACAAACATGTTACAGGTAAAAGTTATAAGACCATCTCCAAACAGCTTCATGTTCCTGTGACTACAATTGCACATATTATTCAGAAATGTAAGCTCCATGGGACTGGAGCCAACCTCCCTGGATGTGGCCGCAGGAGGAAAATTGATGACAAATCAAAGAGACGGATAATACGAATGGTAACAAAAGAGCCCAGAAAAACTTCTAAACAGATTAAAGGTGCACTTCAAGCTCAAGGAACATCAGTGTCCGATTGCACCGTCTGTCGTTGTATGAGCCAAAGTGGTCTTCATGGGAGACAACCAAGGAGGACACCATTGTTGAAAAAAATCATTAAAAAAATACTGGAATTTGCCAAACTACATGTTGACAAGCTACAAATCTTCTGGGAGAATTTCCTATGGACAGAAGAGATATAAATGGAACTTTCTGGCAAGGCACATCAGCTCTATGTTCTCAGATGGAAAAATGAGGCATATCACAAAAAGAACACTGTTCCTACTGTGAAACATGGAGGAGACTCGGTTACGTTCTGGGGCTGCTTTGCTGCATATGGCACAGGGTGTCTAGAATCTCAGTCACAGGTCATGGGTCTTCCAACAGGATAATGACACACAATACACAGCTAAAACACGCAAGAATGGCTAAGAGGAAAATTTTGGACTATTCTGAAGTGGCATTCTATGAGCCCTGACCTAAATTCTAATGAGCATCTTTGGAAAGAGCTGAAACATGTCGTCTGGAAAAGGCAACCTTCAAACACGAGACAACTGGAGCAGTTTGCTCTTGAGGAGTGGTCCAAAATACCTGTCGAGAGGTGCAGAAGTCTCATTGAGAGTTACAGGAATCGTTTGACTGCAGTGATTGCCTCAAAAGGTTGTGCAACAAAATATTTTAGTTAAGGGAACCTTCATTTCTGTCCAGGCCTATTTCATGAGTTTTATTTATTTATTTTTAATTCTGTGGAATCATGGTTGAAAAGCAATGTCTGACTTTCATTTGCTCATTTTCATAGATTTTTTATTTATTTCTACTTTTGTCAGATTCAAGTTATTTCTGTGACCATTGTGGGTTTTTCTGTTATTAAACGAGGGGTACCAACAATTTTGACCATGTGTGTAGGAGGAGTGAATATTTTGACTCCACAGCCACTTTCCGGAAATGAATAGTGGATGTTGGAGAGTGAAAATTACACATTTGCCATTTTCTTACCCAGCACATAGTGCCCAGATTGTCCTCCAGGAGACACACACCGCAAATTAAGTGGATTCTTCTCACTATAATATTGCTAAATACAGGGATCCTAAATGATGTTTGCGCACACTGCAAGACTCCGAAGTGAGAGCGGATTTTGCTGGATTGGTTTATGGAAACCTTGTTGCTTTTCAGCAGCCTTTGAGCCACTAATAGTGTGGGAACCTCTGTTTTTCCATTGACAGATGATGGACCTGAGTGGGGACTTGTTTTTGTGAGATAAGAATTGGTATTATTTTCGCCTACATAACATTGATTGTTTTTTTTACACTTTACATTTGGGAGGCAGAATGAACAAACAGTTGAACACCGCACGCTACTGGCTCATCCAACAAGGTTTTCTATTAGACTGTGAACTGTCATTGTCTTGATAAATAAAGTTTTTTACATAGCTTGCCATTTTTATGGACAGTTTAAGTAGAAATGTTCAAAAATATAAAACTCAAGCATATTTTATAAATAAATAATTGTTTTTATCTTAGCAGATGACTGTCCCAGGAGATCAGAGGGACAGCTGACATCTTCAGTTTTGAAATCTGATGATCTTGAGATCCTAGAAGATAAAACTGAAGTGATTGCTATTACTCCAGATATATCATCATCCATTCACAGCAAAGATCTGTCATCTGATCCTATGAAACAGGTTCCATCTTCTGATTCATTACCGACTACTAAGGGAAATCAAAGTCACAAAAGAGGCATTAAAAAACAAACTGCTCCTAAGGCAAAGAAGTCATTCTCATGTTCAGAATGTGGGAAATGTTTTACATGGAAATCACATTTTGTTGCTCACCATAGAACTCACACACGGGAGAAGCCTTTTTCCTGTTCAGAATGTGGGAAATGTTTTAACCAGAAATCAGATTTGGTTAATCACCATAGAACTCACACAGGAGAGAAGCCTTTTTCCTGTTCAGAATGTGGGAAATGTTTTGCACATAAATCAGATTTGGTTAGACACCAGAGAACTCACACAGGGGAGAAGCCTTTTTCCTGTTCAGAATGTGGGAAATGTTTTTACCAGAAATCAGATTTGGTTAAGCACCAGAGAACTCACACAGGGGAGAAGCCTTTTTCATGTTTAGAATGTGGGAAATGTTTTATCCAGAAATCAGATTTAGTTAATCACCATAGAACTCACACAGGTGAGAAGCGTTTTTCATGTTCAGAATGTGGGAAATGTTTTACACATAAATCAGATTGTGTTAGGCACCAAATAACACACACAGGGGAGAAACTTCTTTCATGTTAAATGGAAGCTAAATCTTGATCACATCAGAGAAGCCATTTTTCCTGTTCACAATGTGGGAAATATTTTAACCAGAAATGGAATCTTACTAATAATAATCTTTCTTTTTATATGGTGCTAACATATTCCGCAGCCCTTTACAGTTTGCACACATTATCATCACTGTCCCCAATGGGGCTCACAATGTAAATTCCCTATCAGTATGTCTTTGGAGTGTGGGAGGAAACCCATGCAAACACGGGGAGAACATACAAACTCCTTGCAAATGTTGTCCTTGGTAGGAGTTGAACCCAAGACTACAGCACTGCAAGGCTGCAGTGCTAACCACTGAGCCACCTCACCAGAGAACCCACACAGAGGAGAAGCCTTTTTCCTGTTCAGAATGTGGGAAATATTTTAACCAGAAAGCGCTTCCTGATCACCATCAGAGCAGTCACACAGGGGAGAAGCCGTTTTCATTTTCTTAATGTGGGAAATATTTTGCTTGGAAATCAGCTGTTAATAAACATCAGAGATGTCACATAGGGGAGAAGCCTTTTTTATGTTTATAATGTTGGAATAGTTTTAACCAAAATTGAACCTTCTTAAATGGGTTGTCTCTTGTCATTCCTCATGTTTGCTGACAAAAGGATAAAACTAAACTTTATTAATTCCAAATATAACACTATACCCTTAATTCACCCCCTGAAGGTTAATCAGAAGGTGACTAATAGAAAAAACATATACTCTACATTTCTGTATATGGGGTGAGGTGACATATACACTCACTCTCCAAGCCTCTTATTTCTACGGTTTCATCGTCCTCACCAAAGGCGACTCATCAGGAGACTCTTTAATATTGACCTATATTCAAGTGAGACTAGACAAAATAAAACTAAAATCATTTATCATATTATCCGAAAAAGTCAGAAGACTAGCCACATATTGGCAGATCCCAGACCTCAAACTATATACTTCATATAGTTTTTACATCACGAGGGACACGGATCTATCATTCTACAGGAAACAACCTAGGGGTTTTCAGCCTTGGTTGGAAGAATACAGATCTGCTCCATTCACCATCACTGAACCATGGATATGTTTGGAGAAGCCAGGTTGTGATCCTCGGATCAACTGGCCTTTTACCTTGTATGGACTGTATGGATTGTCATCTTCCTACGCTTGTCGTTACCTCCTCTCTGTGCGTGCCACAGGTGGGGTAGTGACCCTGGGAGCGAATCAGCGGAAGGGTGAGACTCTGTAATGTGCACTCTGTTGGGTATTTTGCTGGGACTGTTCTATGTGTTATCTGCCTGTTGTGTGCCACACTGTTTTACCTTCACTGTGTGTTGTCTGAGTAGTGTTATGCCCATGTTAAAGGGAGAGCATTCAATGGGACGATCCCTGATCCATGAGGTTTCGGCCAGCGGACCGGGGCACCCGCTGACCACCCCATGTCTCCACAGGCATGCTTCAATAGTCTCAATAGGAGGCTAGAAGCTGCTATAACCCGATCGGCTCTGCTACATACAGGCAATGCTGAGATCACCTGCATGTAGCAGAGTTGCTCACTTGCTATGAGCGCCAACCACTGGGCAGCGCTCATAGGATCCGGCAGTGACAGCCATACGGGTCTGCTGGAGACCTCTGGTTGTCATGCCAACCTATCGGTGACCTGCGATCACATGACAGGGTCACCAATGTGCGGGATTTCTGGCCCATCATGTGCGAGAAAAGATGTGGGCTCAGCGCCGGGGCCCACATCAAAAGGAGGGAGTCCGACATCAGCGTACATTTACACCCGATGTCAGAAAGGGGTTAAAGGGGATTGTTTTTACAGAGAGAGAAGTGGTTATTAATCATGTATACGTACAAATAATTACAAAAATACACAACTTATAATGTTAAATAGTAAAGAGTTAAGACAAGAAAATATAATTTGTGTAAATCGTGTAGATATAAAAATTCAGGCAAATGTCAAATGTTCAAAAACAGCAAAAAGCAGCGATGCCGACCTGCCCAGACCTCCGAACAAATGCACTGTCAGGGTGAGTGCGCCCATATAGTTAGGATGGCGGCAACACAGGTGCAAGAATACCGATGAGACAACCGCTCACAACCTACCAGTGTATGGAGGGGCGGTTGCTTGGTATATTAATGCACTATGAAGACTTGTATGCGGCGCTGTTCACACAATGGGAATGCACAGCATCCAGGCTAACAGCCTATTAGTTACGCCCATACTATTAGATCAGGCGGGCTGCCTAGTGCCATCCAAATGCATCCAATGTGAACAGACACCACAGTTTACAAGACTGAATGGGCCCAACTGCACCCTGAAAAATAAAGTGCAAAAAACACATATAGAAAATATGAGAGGTATTAGTTAATATTTTGGCCAAAATACGTAAGCAAGTAACCCACATCAAGCGTTGGCCTAAAAAAGTGTCAAAGGACTCACAGAAATTGCTTCTTCTACTTCACCACTGCTGCTGCTGCTAATGTTTTGGCGTTGAAGAATTGACGGTCCGGAGGTTGGAAGTCTACAGCTGCGATGTGAACGATGTGCTTCACTGCTGTCTTGGGGAAAAGCTCTCTTAAGGTTGTGTAAAAGCGTGTTTCAATACTCCAGCATTCGCTGTTCCCTTTCTAGGGCGGGGATCATCTGCAAAATTTAGTTTTATAAAGTGGATCTAATAAAGTGGCAACCCAGCAGTCAGCATTATTCCTAATCATGACTATACGGAAATCATGTTGCAGATAGTGCAGCAAGAAGGCACTCGTATGTAGGGATCTACCATGAGGTCCAAGCCCATGCTGTGTTGGTGGCTGGGTAACAATGAGGCTCATTTCCTCTGTCCCATCCGCCAACCATGAACAACAGAGCATGGGGTATTATCCTCTTCATCTGACAGTTGCTCACCCATCACTTCTTCCTCCATTTGTTGCTCGGATCTTGCTCCTTCGATAACAGCTTGTCTATCACCACCCCCCTCGATCACAGTAATCCACCTTCCCTTGGCACCCACCTGTGTGGCGACAGTCTTGAACTTTGAGACAATATTATCCCTTCTGCGTCCTCCTCTGCTTCCTCCTCTTCTTTTGGGACTACCATCTCTTCCCGCAGGCTATTCAAAGTCTTCTCCAGCATATAGATGACCAGAATAGTGATGCTGATGATAGTGGCATCAGTGATAACCATCTCAGTAGCCATTTTGAAACTGTGCAGAAGGGTGCAGAGGTCTTTAATCTTTTGCGCACTCTGTAAATGTGACATGTACCATATCCATACTGTGTTAGCCCAGGCTATACGACAAGACATACTGCATCAGGGCTTGTTGCTGCTGACACAGTCACTGTAACATGTACAGAGTGGAATTCCACCATGTATCAATGTAAGTCGATGAGGAGAGGGGTGCCAATCGTGGAAATGAGCACACAACTTACGTGCTCTCTGGAGCAGATCACCAGGCTAGGATAGTGGCTGAGAAAATGCTGTACCACCAGGCTGAGGACATGAGCCATGCAAGGAACGTGTGTGGGCTTGCCTTGTCATAGGGCCACCACCAGGTTTGCACCATTATTGCCTTCCCTGCATGTAGAGTCAGCAGAGACAGCCATTGATCAAACTGAGCCTGGAGAACTGTCTGCAACTCTTCAGCTGTGTGACTGCGATCTCCAAGACATATCAATTTTATGACTGCCTGATTGCAGAGAGCCCTGGCTGTGAAGTACAGAGGTGGTGGGGGTCTGCTCCACACTTGGAACGCGTGTCTCGTTAAGGCAGAGGTTGAGGGCACAGGTGGAGGCCCTAGAGGCGATAGAGGAGGCAGCAGTGGAGGAAGTGTTAAATGTAGAGGTTTGTCCTGCAAGCCTTGGGGATCCAAGACTTGTGGAGCAGCACCTGTCCCCACAGCCAGCAGAGTCACCCAGTGCCCAGTCAGTGAGATGTAACGCCCTTGGCCATGCTTACTCGTCCAAGTGTCTGTGGTGAATTGCATTCTGGCAGACAGCGATTTTGTCAAGGAACGGGTGATGTCTGCGACATGCTGGTGTAGCACATTTTACAAAAAATGCAGAGGGCACCATCAAATAAATAGAACTAGTTAATAGGCATCTGACCACAGTATGTCCAAACTACATGTATATCAAAGAAAAAAGCCAAGAAGACATACAGCAAAAGCAGTGATCACCATAGAAAAATTATCAATTTTATTGCATAGGATACACAAAAACACCACAATATTAAAAACATTTAAAAGGAACAACGGTTATTATGACATAACCTGTAAACCTGGGAGCAGTGACAAGTCCTACATAACATCACACAGTTATACATATGTAATGTGTGCAGGAAGTCCACATAGTAAATATGTGTACAATAGACTCAGCCCTGAAAAACAATCTAGATGTATGCTACCACTAGGCACAATAATTTCAATGTGTCCACAATTGTGTCCTAAGAGCCTAAATATACAGGTCCATATGGACGGAGCAAAGATGTAAAAGACACAAATTGTGTATAATAGATTCAGCCCAATACAGCTCAAACTATTGTTAAATTCATCACTCGCATAAAGGATGAAAAAAGTGCATAGTGGGATTATAATACAACACATACAAACAAAGTTTTTGACCACTCTCCATCCGGTGACTCCTACATTCTACATTCTACCCAAAGTGCACAAGTCACCTACGAATCCTCCAGGTAGGCCAATAGTGTCAGGTATTGGGGGCTTGATGGAGCGGCCCTGCATATACATTGATCATTTTCTCCAACCATTGACCTCTTCCTTGAATTCTTTCATTAGGGACTCGGCACATCTTATGCTTTATTTGGAGGAGCTTACTATTCCGGAGAATACCATTTTGGTTGGTCTAGATGTGGAGTCTTTATATACGAACATCGCACATGACCATGGAATAGAGGCTGTTTCCTTTTTTTTCGAAAAACAACCTATGGCTGAGGGTAAGCATAACAAATTTCTCTTAGAATTGTTATATTTTGTCTTAGACAAAAATTACTTTATCTTCAATAGAAAGTTCTATAGACTGATCTCAGGTACAGCTATGGGGGCAAGATGTGCACCCTCTTATGCGAACCTATTTTTGGGCTGGTGGGAGGAGTTAGTAGTCGTTAAGCATCCATTTTTCTCCGAGAAGGTTTTTTTCTTGGAGACGTTATATCGATGACGTCCTTTTAATCTGGACTGGTACTTTGGATGAGTGTAAACAGTTTGTTGGGGATTTAAACAGCAATTCTCTCAACATTAAATTGACTTCTACATTCTCAGAGACCTCAATAGACTTCCTCGACATCAAGCTCACTGTCCAAGGGAAGAAGATCAAGTCTTGCCTCTATCGTAAGGCAACTGCGACCAACAGTCTTCTACATTATGACAGTTTTCACCCAAGACATCTTAGAGATGGAATTCCAAAAGGTCAGTTTCTGAGACTCCGTAGGAACTGTAGTTCTCTGGAAGACTTTCGTCATCATGCTAAGGATCTATCCTTCCGTTTTACAAATAGGAACTACCCAAAAAAAGTAGTATCGAAAGCATATCAACATGCCAGTAGTGTGGAGAGATCAGCTCTACTACAGAAACGGGTACGTGACACTAGGAAGGATCTTGCTATAATCACGACATACAACAATCAGTGGACTGATGTCCACAAAATTCTTTCCAACAACTGGAACATTCTGCTAAGTGAGCCTAGACTCTCAAATTATATCTCACCAACCCCGAGAATGGTGGCTAGACGTGCACAAAACTTAAAAGATCAGCGGTGCCATAGCCACTATCAGAGACCAAAACCCATATTGGGAGGGGTA
This sequence comes from Dendrobates tinctorius, assembly GCF_039654945.1. Taxonomy (NCBI): domain Eukaryota; kingdom Metazoa; phylum Chordata; class Amphibia; order Anura; family Dendrobatidae; genus Dendrobates; species Dendrobates tinctorius. Next base: position 1,056,594 of record NW_027362069.1, on the reverse strand, counting down.
CGAGAGTATATTGTACTTATGCATGTGGGGGGTGCAATGTTTGCCAGTATATGATCTCACAAGACGGCTATTCCATCCCCACGGTAGATGCTCCAATTAGACCTAAACTCTTTTTTAATTGTAGGTCCAGAAATCTGGTATACCTTTTGATCTGTGGCTGTCCAAAACCATATGTGGGCCAAACAACCCAGGAGTTAAGAAGACGTGTCCAGCAACATCTATATAACATCTCCACCGCCAGAAGGGATCGTGAAAAAAATAAAGCAATCTCGTCTGTTGCAGCCCACTTCTTGGATTCACATGGGAGCAGCACAAAGGGAATAAAAGCTATGGGCCTTGAATAGTCCACACCAACATCAGAGGGGGAAATATTATCCCTAAACTCCTAAGATGCGAATCTAAATGGATTTTTGATCTACATAGCCTTGCCCCGCTGGGAATTAATGAGGAATTATTAATCTCCGGCTTCTACAAGCAATTATGATTATTTGAGTCAGTACGACCATCTGGACTTGTGTTCCATCTTAAATTCCTAGCTTTCTCTTTTGTTTCCTATTATTACCATCAGAAAGGCATAAGATGACTTTATTTTTAGATCTATTTATATCGTCCCCGAATCCTTTTTTGCATTTTGGTATTGCTGGCATCAAATATAGGTTAGGCTCTCTGGATGATAGTTGGTTTACCTTTCTTGCACCTATTTTTCCCTGTATTGTTGGCATCAAATATGGCTCTTTTGGGCATCTTACATATCGAATATTGGTGGTTTGATTTGATACGTCTTCTCTCACTTCCAATTCCATAATAAATGCTCTTTCGCGATACAACTCTTCCACCGGTTGAAGATGTGGAATATAACCAAACTCTATGTGGTCTAGACCATTTGGGCTGGGCTATAGATTTATCATTTTTGAATAACGCGTGAAGGCATCAAGCCACTATCTTTATTTTGATATTGGTTGATAGGTCATTCTAATACATTTGTATCTTCCTGTTGGGATGGTCAGAAGATGGTATCCTCTTACTATCCATAAGTATCTTAAGATTGAAGAACCTTACATATGCAGTTTATATACAATGCATTTATACAAGTGGATAGTTACCTCCCCCTTTGAGGATATTTGATATTTATAATGACAGCCTACTAGGATTGCTTTCTCCATTATGTCTTAATGGATATCTGTTATCAGGTCTTTTTAATGGAATTTATAGACTGTTAGACCCTACCCTTGGATGTAATGACTATATGCCTTTAATGAATAGCAATTATTCCACCTTAAATTACTCTCTCCTTATGATGCCCCAATTGTACATCTACACGCCCTAAAACCACCTTTGTGCGTTAGTATGATGATGTCTTGCACTCTAACTAATAAAAAATAAAAAAAAATTTAAACTGCAATCTTTTTTGTTTGGATTCCTGTACAGGACTCATAGACTAATATTATTCCTTTATGGATTTGGTGAACACATGTCTATAACAAACTAGGTGTGAATGAAGAGCACACCAACTTTGTGGTGGGTCTCCTGTTGGATATCCGAATATATTACCAGTTTCTAGTTGTGCACTGTTAATAAACGTCTTACATTTTGTTGACATGTCGTAAACGTGGAAATTACTTGTTGAAATGGGTGCAGCGGGTCCTTTGGTGACCAGGGAATGCATCATTCTTTGGATGAATCTTCTTTGTTGTAGCATCCATATGCGTCAAATTTCACTATGTGCATGAACATAATTACAGCCTACTTTCTGGATGTATATTTGGTCACTGTCATTTACCTATTTGACCAATGATACTTGGTTACAAGAGATGGACTTATTAGCTGGTGTTCCCATGCCTTCTCTGGATGTATTTATCTTGATAACTCAATGTGGCATCTGTAGCTCTAAATTCCATCATGAATGCCAATCTAAATGTATTCTCTTTTTTCCTAGGGTTACTGGACCACAGACACCTCAATTTACCTGTTTGACCAACCTTGGTTGGGTCATAATAGATGGAGTTATTGGCCTATGGGCATATGCCTTTATTGGTTTTAATGTGGATTGAGATTACTTCATTTCTATAAACAGTTTTGAATTGATAATCATTGACTAGGGTATTTATTCATATGTACTAAATAACATCCTTTTTGGTACCATAAACAACTGTTTCAGTTCACATCAATACTGCACAAATGTGGTGGTTTCTCAGAAATCCCATTCTTGACCCAGGTCTTTGATTTTGGTGAATGAGTGATATTCCGCCTCCCTGATATGCCCCTTTTGGACAAATTCTTTTCAGCGCTGTATCTTCATGTGGTAACCAGCTCTACCGATATGATTCTTGGTGAATAAATCCACTAGGCTGTTGTAAACTTGAGCTTGTCCACTCCTTGGTTATTGTTATATGATAATATTGGATAGACCTATCTGCGCTTTAAGTACCAGCGAATCAATTGTTGTATGTTGATGTATACTCTCCGCCACTTATAACTATCAGTAATCTATTTTCTTTATACTTATTAGGTTATTGTTGGTTGTTAAAGCAGTGCTATAACTAATAAATAATCTAATTGTTCCATATTGGGATATACAGTATGAGATTACTACTATCAAAGCGCTGTGGCTTCTTTTTATGGCTATAATGGTGTAAGCAGCGCTAGATTGCAGCTGTAGGACCTGCCAGAATAGGTCATATGATCACCTTCTAAAGGAGTGAGACAGGACCTTCCAATACTACTGCACAGGCGCAGTAATGAAAATCACTCCTTCCTCTGCCCCGTACTATCGCTATACAGCGTGTGTGGCTTCCGTGACACCGGTCCAGCTCATGCGCCCTTGTGGCCTCTGCTTCAGGGAGTAGACGCCAGCACCTGGAGCGTCCTCTATGCCGGCTATTGGACCGCAGGGATCTCAATTTACCTATTTGACCTACTTTGACGGGGTCATAATAGATGGAGCTATTGGCCTATGGGCATATGCCTCTATTGGTTTAAATGTGAATTGAAATTCTTTCACTTCTATAAACAGTTTTAAATTGATAGTCATTGACTATGATACTTATTCACTTGTGCTAAATAAACATCTTTTTTGGAACTAAAAACAACGGCTCCAGTTCACATTAATACTGCACAAATGTGGTGGTTTCTCAGAAAACCCATTCTTGACATGAGTCTCTGATTTTGGTGAATGAGTGACAGTCCGCCTCCCTGATATGCCCTTTAGGACACGTGGCATCTTCGTGTGGTAACCGTAACCATTTATACCTATATGAACTTTTGCTTCAGCTGGTGAATAATTCTACTAGGCTGTTGTAAATTGTAGCCTGTCCACGCCTTGGTCACTGTTATATGATAATATTGGATAGATTTATCTGCGCTGTAATTACCAGTAAATCAATTGCTGTATGTCGATGCACACTAGATTGCCACTATTTATAACTATCAGTAATCTAATATATATTTTTTTTATTTTTTTTCCCTACTAGGTTGTCGTTGGTTATTAAAGCAGTGCTATAACGAATAATAATCTAATTGTTTCATATTGGGTTACATGAGACTGCCGCTATCAAAGTGCTGTGGCTTCTCTTTCTGGCTATAATGAGTTAAGTAGGGCTATACTTTAGCTGTAGGACCTGCCAGAATAGGTCACATGATTACCTTCTAAAGGAGTGAGACAGGACCTTCCAATGCTACTGCGCAGGCGCAGTAATGAAAATCACTCCTTCCTCTGCCCCGTACTATCGCTATACAGCGTGTGTGGCTTCCATGACACCGGTCCAGCTCAGGCGCCCTTGTGGCCTCTGCTTCAGGGAGTAGCCGCCAGCACCTGGAGCGTCCTCTATGCGGTGAGTTCCCGCAGCTGTTTGGATTTAATGTCATTTTCTGTGTGTATTTAAACCAAGTGGATTCACAATAGCCAGCACTTCACTCTGCCCCTGATGAAGTCACACCTGTGAGGACACGCGTCGGGGTTATGGGAGCTCTGCCGGGTCCTCCTGCACTTATCTGTGTCTTAATGCTCATCTGCATTTAGTGAGCATGTCCGTCATTATCTCAGCAGCCTGTGATTCTGGGTGGTAAAGTATACCGAGGGGGGAGGGAGTTTTTTGCATGAGTCAATCAACAAGTGCTTTAGCTTTCCTTAACCCTACGTCGCCTGCTTCTCTATTGTACTCTATTAATATAGTGGTTTTTACCACAGGCTATTATGCCAGGCTAATATTTGATGCCACAATACTTTGTATGTGTTGTATTATAATCCCACTATGCACTTTTTCCATCCTTTATGCGAGTGATGCATTTAGCAATAGTTTGAGCTGTATTGGGCTGAATCTGTTAGACACAATTTGTGTCTTTTACATCTTTGCTCCGTCCATATGGACCTGAATATTTAGGCTCTTAGGACACAATTGTGGACACATTGAAATTATTGTGCCTAGTGGTAGCATACATCTAGATTGTGTTTCAGGGCTGAGTCTATTGTACACATAATATTTACTATGTGGACTTGCTGCACACATTACATATGTATAACTGTGTGATGTTATGTAGGACTTGTCACTGCTCCCAGGTTTACAGGTTATGTCATAATAACCGTTGTTCTTTTAAATGTTTTTAATATTGTGGTGTTTTTGTGTATCCTATGCAATAAAATTGATAATTTTTCTATGCTGTATGTCTTCTTGGCTTTTTTCTTTGATATACATGCTGGTGTAGCATAGGCACAGCTTTCTTAGAAGAGTAATGGCAACTGGGTAATTGGTACTGGGGGACTGCAACGGCTATCAGCTTTCAGAAACTGTATCTATCAGGCAGAAAGGCAGCATTTCCGTGGCCAACAAATTGGAGATGGTGGAGTTCAACCTCTTTGTTTCCTCCTACGCATGACAAAGCAATCTTTTACGTGACCACAACTGCGGAACCATGGGCTGGCTGCAGTGCTGAGAAATGCCAGAGTACGATGAACCGAACAAACTGCTGGACCGTGAGAGAGTTGCAGGTGGAGATGTTACTGTGGATTGAGAAAGTTGTGGTGTGATCATTCTCTCTGATCGGTCAAAAAAAGCAGGCTTGTCGGTCAGCGTGACTGGAGTGGGTAAAGAATCCGAGATTTTGCGGTTGAAGACCTGCGTCTCAATAGTTGGCACGGTAACAGAGAGGAGGAAGTAGCAGCAGATTCGATGGCTGATAGTTGATATCTGCTGGTCTGCATTTTTGCGCAGTGGAATTCCCACAGCAAAACATGTTAACATAGTTAAAAAAAGCCATGTGTCCATTCAGTTAAGCCTATATTCCATCATAATAAATCCCCAGATCTACGTCCTTCTAAAGAACCCAATAACTGTAAGATACAATATTGTTATGCTCCAGGAAGACATCCAGGCCTCTCTTGAACCCCTCGACTGAGTTCGGCTTTACCACCTCCTCAGGCAGGGAATTCCAGATTCTCACTGCCCTAACAGTAAAGAATCCTTTTCTACGTTGGTGGAAAAACCTTCTCTCCTCCATATGCAGAGAATGCCCTCTTGTGACCGTCACCTTCTTTGGTATAAACAGATCCTCGGAGAGATATTTGAATTGTCCCCTTATATACTTATACATGTGTTATGTGTTACAGAACCACTCAGCACCCAGAATATGTTGTGCAGTTATATGTATGTATAATAGGTTCCATGTGAGATGCATGTCCCTAATGCATCAGCCCATAGGCTGCGCCCCTGGGCAGAGGGGACACGACATTCTCCTTTTGTCCGCCCTCCCTCCACCTTTGTAATTCCCACAGTAAACATCGGCAGGCTCCAGCCACCTGTGGCTTTTGTAATGTATGTTTAGCCTGCCGCTTTTCTATTGGCCTGCCCTCTGTATCTGTGTGATATATTCTGTGTCCTGTGAGTAAAACGTTTGTTAGACTGGAAATACGTGGAGAAGCAGTGATCTTTTATATGCGCCCATGTAACCAAGGAATTCCAGCCAGCGTCATTCATTCAGACTCCAGCCAACACAGAGCGGACCTCCAAAAACACGGGGTGGTACTGAAAGAGGTACCCCAGCTTGGTGGACCCCGTTACACTGGTGGTAGACAGCAGGATATGATACCCCTTCTACAGGAGGAAAGAATGGAAAACAACTACCAGACGTTAAAGAGGACTACATTAAAAGATCTGGTGGAAGCCCGAGGGTTGATCGCCAGCAACAAAACAAAAGCGGATTTGATAGCAGCCATCATGGAACACGACAGTGCAGCGCCCCCCAATGTGAACGTGGAGGAGACCGAATTCCAGAAGGAGGTAAAGAGCAGACTGGCGTTCTATGGCCCGAACCCTGCAGTAGAGGTCATACGATAGGTGATGGCTGATGTGCGTACTGATCTGAAGGAAAAGATGGCCAAGCGGACCAGGATAGAGCTAGCCAAGATGGAGATGGCAGATCGGACCAAAGTGGAGCTGGCCAAGATGGAGGTGGCAGAGCGGAGAGAGGAGAGTCAGCGAGCAGGGGGAGCTCTGGCCATCGACCAGGTACCTTCAACAGTAAGCCACAAAAAGATCCAGTATAATGCCTTCCAACAGTTGGGGGAGGTAGAGGAAGACATTAATGGCTTTCTGCAGGACTTTGAGCGGTAGTGTGCCCTTCACCAAGTGAAGCCGGAGGAACGGGTTCAGATTCTGGCCAGCAAGCTGACAGGCCGGGTAGCGGACGCCTATCGCACGATACCTGATGAGGACTGTATGGACTATGAGCGGATCAAAGAAGTGATCTTGGTCCGGTATGCGCTGACACCAGAGGCATACCGCCAAAAGTTCCGCGGTCTTATAAAACGCATAACCGATACCCACGCTGAATGGGCCTGTAAATTATGGCGGTCACTGCTACAGTAGGTACAAGGGAGCCAAGCAACCACTAAGGAGGACGTCCTCCAGCTCTTCTTGTTAGAACGATTCTTTAATGGACTAACCCCCGAGACACAGGAATGACTTCGGGAAAGGCGGCCAACGACTCTTGAGGAAGCCGCTCGTCTGGCCGATGAACATCATGATGCCAGGAGGCCGCAGTTGTCCGGATCAAAGATGGTCACTAGGGGCCCGCCCATGGACCTGGAGGGCCCCAAACCACCGAAGATTGTAGAGGGACCAGCTAGAAACCCGGCCTGCCACACTTGCCGTCAGCTGGGCCACCTGCAAAGACAATGTCCCAACCAGACTCAGCATACCCAGTGGCCAAAGGCGGGAACAGCTACCTTCAGCCGGGCTGCTGTACACTGCTACCAAGGCGAAGCTGACCCGGCATTGGGGGCTACGACTAACCAAGGGGTGGAAGAGATGGAGCTAGCGCTGCATGAAGTAGACCCCGTGCAGGCAGCATGGGCAGATAATCGACAACAGCATCGACAGGTCGTGTGGGTTAATGGGAAACGTATGCAGGGACTAAGAGATTCCGGAGCAACTTTGACCCTTGTGAAGCCTCATCTCATCCGGGACCAAGAGAAGACGGACCGGACAGTGGCAGTCCGTGTAGCAGGGGGAGCTATACATCGACTGCCCACTGCCAGGATTCACCTGAACTGGGGAGTTGGGGATGTCCTTGTTGAGGTCGGCTTGATGGAGGATTTGCCTGCAGACGTCTTGCTGGGAAATGACTTGGGGCCCATGTTATCTGCATTCTCGGTGGCCCCTCTGGCTGAGACATATCCTGTGACCACCCGGAGACAAGCTCGAGCTGCGGAGGCGGAATCACACTCAGAGGAGGCCCAGGTAAGATATCCCAGCCCTACACGTATTCCCATAGCCAGACACATTTCTTGGGCCACCCCAGATGAATTTAAGAGGGAGTTACTTGAGGATCCTTCATTAGAGGGATATCGTGGGAAGGAACAGGAGGGGAGAGGGGTACTGGAAGGGGAACAGCTTGTATGGAAGCAGGGACTCCTCTACCCTTGGCCGGGCACTTCGGCGTCAGTCGCACAAGGCATCGTCTGACACAAAACTTCTTTTGGCCGGGGGTAACCTATGATGTTCGTCAGTACTGCCAGACCTGTGACAGTTGCCAGCGCATTGGCAAGAGGGGGGATCGATGCAAGGCCAAATTACGCCCCCTCCCCATTGTGGAGGAACCATTTAGCCAAGTAGCGGTCGATCTGATAGGGCTGTTAGCCAAACCCAGTCCGTCAGAGAAAAGGTATATATTGACAGTGGTAGATTATGCCACACGATATCCAGAGGCGGTTGCGTTACCTAACATACTGGCAGAGACGGTGGCGGCCGCCCTGCTCCAGGTTTTCTCACGGGTTGGATTTCCCCGGGAGATTATCTCGGACCAGGGTACCCAGTTTACAGCAGAGGTGACCAACCAACTGTGGAAGCTGTGCGGCATAAAGTCCATTAGAAGCGCCCCGTACCACCCGCAAACCAATGGGTTGTGTGAACGCTTTAACGGGACATTAAAACAGCTCATTGGGACTTTTACCAGGACCTACAAGGACTGGGAGAAATTCTTGCCACACCTGTTTGCCTATCGGGAGGTGCCCCAAGAATCCACGGGGTTCTCCCCGTTCGAGCTGGTTTATGGGAGACGGGTAAGGGGACCCCTAGACTTAGTGCTAGAACTCTGGGAAGGGGAGGGCCCCATAGAAGGGGTGCCTATTGTACCCTATGTGCTGGAATTCCGGGACCGCCTACAGGAGCTGACCCAGGCTGTACGTGAGAACATGCAGGCGACCCAGCGGCGCCAGCGCGTATGGTACGATTGGAGGGCCAGAGAGCGCACTTTGGAAATAGGACAGAAGGTCCTGGTGTTAGAACCCACTAAGCAGAATAAGTTTCAAGCTGCATGGCAGGGGCCCTACCAGGTAGTGGGGAAAATAGCTGACACAACCTATAATGTTGCCGATGGTGACGACCCCAGGGTTATCCGCATGTTCCACGTGAATATGCTGAAGCCCTACCGGGAGCGCCCTGAATAGGTAGTGGCCATCTGTGCACCTGAAGCCGAGGATTTAGCCAGACTTCCCTTGCCGGATGTCTTAGGGGAAAGGACTCAGTCTAAAACATGGGACCAGGTACACTTGGGTGAAGACCTAGGCCCCCGGGAGAGACAGCAGGCGGAGGAGTTGTTGAGGCAGCGACAGAGGATGTTTTCGGGGAGACCAGGGTACACTCGCCTGGCACAACACAAGGTTGAGACCCAGGATCAGACCCCCGCGACAAAACCCCTTCCGCTTCCCTGAGTCTGTACGAGAGGGGATGCGACAAGAGATACAAGAGATGTTGCGTTTAGGGTCATTGAAGAGTTAGTCCCTGGGCATCCCCCGTAGTGTTAGTGCCCAAGAAGGATGGGACTACACGGTTTTGTGTAGACTATCGTAAGCTCAATGAGAAAACAGTGACGGATGCATACCCCATGCCGCATGTGGATGAGTTGTTAGACCGGCTGGCGGGGGCAAAGTATTTGACCACTATCGATCTATGCAAAGGCTACTGGCAGATTCCCCTTAGTCCTGACGCTATTCCCAAGTCGGCATTTGTCACCCCGTTCGGCTTATTCCAGTTTCGAGTTATGCCATTCGGGATGAAGAATGCCCCGGCGACCTTCCAAAGGCTGGCTGACCGGCTTCTGGATGGTCTCCAGGACTATGCTTGTGCCTACCTGGACGACATCGCCATCTACTGTGCGACATGGGAAGAGCATCTAAATCACCTACAGACAGTATTGGACAGTATCCACCAGGCCGGAATCAACCTGAACCCAAACAAGTGTCACGTGGGCAAAGCAGAGGTTCAGTATTTAGGGCATTGGGTGGGAAGTGGGAAACAGTGACCAGAACCAGCCAAGATTGAGGCCATAGCCAAATGGCCCATCCCACGCACTAAAACCCAGGTCATGGCATTTCTAGGGACAGCAGGTTATTACAGGAATTTCGTTCCCAATTACAGCAGCGTAGCCAAGCCCCTCACTGATCTGACCCATAAGAACCAACCCCGCCAGGTAATCTGAACCTCAGAGTGTGAGGAAGCCTTCCGCCAACTAAAGGATGCCCTCACCAATACCCCTGTATTTGCTGCACCTGATCCAACTAAACGTTTCCTTGTTCACACAGACGCTTCTATGTTTGGATTGGGGGCAGTACTGAGCCAAGTCGGGCCGGACAGCCAAGAACACCCGGTAGCTTACCTGAGTCGGAAAGTAAGCTATGTGGCCATCGAGAAGGAGTGCGTGGCGGTAGTATGGGCACTCAAGAAGTTGCAACCATATTTGTATGGACGACAGTTTTCCCTCCTAACAGACCATAATCCCCTAGTCTGGCTTAATCGGGTCTCCGGAGACAACGCCAGATTGCTGCGGTGGAGTTTAGCCCTACAACCTCTGGACTTCACCATCCACCACAGACCCGGCAAACAAAACAGTAACGCCGATGGACTAAGTCGACAAACGGAACTTGTACCAACCCCATAAACTTCGGTCATCTCCAAATTGATCCGTTGAGGATCAGACTGTGTTTGCCGACCGCGTCGCTGAAAAGGGGAGCCGTGTTACATGTTACAGAACCACTCAGCACCCAGAATATGTTGTGCAGTTATATGTATGTATAATAGGTTCCATGTGAGATGCATGTCCCTAATGCATCAGCCCACAGGCTGTGCCCCTGTGCAGAGGGGACACGATATTCTCCTTTTGTCTGCCCTCCCCCCACCTTTGTAATTCCCACAGTAAACATCGGCAGGCTCCGGCCACCTGCGGCTTTTGTAATGTATGTCTGGCCTGCCGCTTTTCTATTGGCCTGCCCTCTGTATCTGTGTGATATATTTTGTGTCCTGTGAGTAAAACGTTTGTTAGACTGGAAATACGTGGAGAAGCAGTGATCTTTTATATGCGCCCATGTAACCAAGGAATTCCAGCCAGCGTCATTCATTCAGACTCCAGCCAACGCAGAGCATACCTCCGAAAACACGGGGTGGTACTGAAAGAGGTACCCCAGCTGGGTAGACCCCGTTACAACATGGTTATTAGATCGCCCCTCAATCATCTTTTTTCTAGACTAAATAATCCTAATTTTGCTAATCTCTCTGGGTATTGTAGTTCCCCCATCCTCTTTATTAATTTTGTTGCCCTCCTTTGTACTCGCTCTAGCTCCATTATATTCTTCTTGGGCACCGGTGCCCAAAACGGTATACAGTACTTCTATGTGTGGTGTTACCAGGGATTTGTACAGAGGCAGTATAATGCTCTCATCATGTGCATCCAGACCTGTTTTAAACCCTTTAAACCGAGGGTGGTTTGCACGATAATGCCTGGCCAACTCTGGAACGCTTCCATGGATCCCAGCGATTCTTGTGAGATTGTTTTTTTCATGATATATTGTACTTCATTATAGTGGTAACATTTCTTTGATATGACTTCTGTTTATTGTGAAAAAAAAAGGAAATTTTGAAAAATGTTGAAAATATCGGAATTTACCAACTTTTAATTTTTATGCCCTTAAATCACAGAGATATGTCACACAAAATACTTAATAATTAACATTTCCCACATGTCTACTTTACATCAGCACAAATTTGGAGCCAAAATTTTTTTTTTGTTAGGAAGTTATAAGGTTTAAAAATTAAAAAGAGATTTCTCATTTTTCAACATCATTTTTTTTAGTGACCATATCACGTTTGAAGTCACTTTGAGGGGTCTATGTGATAAAAAAAAAATACCCAAAAGTGACACCATTCTAAAAACTGCACCCCTCAAGGTGCTCAAAACCACATTCTAGACATTTATTAATCCTTCAGGTGCTTCACAGGAATTTTTGTAAAACAAAAAAATGAACATTTAACTTTTCCCATGGGTAACAGAAATTGGACCCCAAAAGTTGTTGCGCAATTTGTTCTGAGTACGCTTATACCTGATATGTGCAGGTAAATCACTGTTTTGGTGCATGGCAGAGCTCGGAAGGGAAGGAGCACGGTTTTACTTTTTCAATGCAAAATTTGCTGGAATTAAGATCGGATGCCATGTCGCGTTTGGAGAGCCCTTGATGTGCCTGAACAGTGGAAAGCCCTCACAAGTGACACCATTTTGGAAACTAGACCCCCTTAGGGACTTATCTAGATGTGTGTGAGCACCCCACAGTATTTTTTCCACAAATATGATATTTTTGATCCCAATTTTTTATTTTCCCAAGGGTTGCAGGAGAATCTCACAATTTGTTCTGAGTACGCTGATACCCCATATGTGGGGGTAAACCACTGTTTGGGCGCATGGGAGAGCTCAGAAGGGAAGGAGTGCCGGATTTTACTGTTATGGTTTGCAGGTGCAATGACCCACTGGGACGGGCCACGAGGTGCCAAACAGCAGAATCCCATAAGTGACCCCATTTTACGAACTACATCTCAATGAATTCATCTAGGGTGCAGTCATCATACTGACACGACGGGTGTGTCACAGAAATTTATACCATTGGATAGTGAGGACAAAATATCTACATTTTTACCACCAAAATTTTGTTTTAGTCAAAGATTTTACATTTTCTCACAAAAAGTGGGTAAAATTGGAAATAAAACTTGTCCCACAATTTCTACTGAATGTGGCAATACCCCATATGTGACTGTACAGTGCTACTTAGCCATGCAGAGAGACTTGGGAGGGACATAGCGCCTTTTGTCTATTCAAGTGAATTGGTCTCTGCACATGTCAGTGTGTTTCCACAGACCGTATGTTGAAGAGAGTAGGTCCCAACACGAATCTCTGCGGTACCCCATTGGTCACAGCGACCCAGTTAGAGAATATACCATTTATAACCACCCTCTGCTTTCTATCACTCAGCCAGTTACTTACCCATTTACACACATTTTCCCCCAGTCCCAGCATTCTCATTTTGTGTGCCAACCTCTCGTGTGGCACAGTATCAAACACTTTGGAAAAATCAAGATCTACCACGTCCAATGACTCACCTTGGTCCAGTCTATAGCTTAGGCTAGTTTTACACTAGCGTTACAGGTGCAGAGCTCGGCCACCGTTAAGCCCTGCCCCCAGCCTCGCCCCCTGCGGTCTGTTCCTCCTCTGATCACATGACGCTGCATACGATCAGCGTACCCTATGTTTAGCGTTGGATACGCTGACCGTGCGCTGGTTGTGCGCTGGTATGAGTTTGCTGGCGCTGTGCCCTTTTGGTGCTGCGCCCAGCACACACAAATGCGCTGTGCTGCATTTCTGTGTGCTGAGCGCAGCGCCAGCTAAATCATACCAGCGCATGACCAGCGCACTGTCAGCTTACCCAAGGCTAAATGTAAGGTACGCTGATTGCATGCAGCATCATGCCATCAGAGGATGAACTGACCGGTTGGCAGATTGTGTGAGTTGGCTTATAAATTGCAGTGTCAAAAAAGGCCCAGGCTAGGCAACCTTTGCCACCCCTGCGAACTGCAGACCCATGGATGCTGCTGGTCAGAAGCACAGTTGTGGGTGATGCATCGCTCGTTGTGGCTGCCTCACCGTTAGAATCTGTTTAGTTTGTGACTATCCTCCATTTTCTTTTGGTGTTCTGGCTGCTGGTCTTTTTCCTCTGGTGCTGTGTCTGTCTTAGGTCAGGTGTTTGTATCACTCTTTATTAACCAGCACCTGCCTCCCAGTCCTTGCTGTTAATCCGCTTGAGTTCTGGCTTGGTGCTTTGCTTTGCCTTCTGTGTGTGTAATATGTGCAGTGCTGGGACCTCTGGTTCTGCTAGTCTTAGTTTCTGTATTCAGTTGGTTTCTGCAGCCTTCTCTGTGTTTTCTATTAGCAGGTGACCCGTTTTTGTACCCAGTCCTTAGATCGTTCAGGGACCCCCTCCCCCTATCTATAGGTCTTTGCTTGAGATTAACCTAGGCTCATCGGTGGGTCTATTCGCAAAGAATGAGTCACCCACTCCATCGTAAGGTTTCAGTCTATTCATAGTGCAGGGTCAGTTTTCCCCCTTCTACCCTAGTCCTGTGTTGAAGATCTGTAACAGTTTGTCCAGCCCAAAAGAGTATAAAAAAGGAAAAAAAACCCTCCCGGATTTCTGCAATATGAACAGCGTTCAAGATCTTGCTCGACGCCTGCAAGAGTTAACGTTGGAAGTTACCAGCTTACAACAGCACGTGAGTAATTGCCCTGGAATCCGCTCTGAAGAACCTAAGGTGGGTTTGCCTGAATGTTTTTCTGTTAAACGGCAGGAATTTTTTTTGTTTAAAAATGCATATTTACTTTATTTTCGGATTAGACCCAGGTCTTCAGGGGCTGAATTACAGCGTGTGGGGATTATTATGTCGTTACTGCGAGGTGAGCCGCAAGTTTGGCCATTTTCATTGCGTTCGGATGACCCTTGTTTGATGTCAGTAGAAGCGTTTTTCTGCTATGGGGGTATTATATGACGATCCTGATCGGGTCACTACAGCCGAGGCAGAACTCAGACGGCTGAAACAGGGTTCTAGCAACGCTGAGAGATATTGTACCCAGTTCAGACGATGGTCTGCAGAAGTCAGCTGGAATGATCCAGCACTCAAGAGTCAGTTTTTAGCAGGTTTGAATTACAGGGTTAAAGATTTATTCATTGCATATCCTGTACCTGCTATGCTGGAAGCTGCTATGCAGTTAGCTATCCGGGTGGATAGAAGATTGAGAGACAGACAGAATGAGGAGAAGGTTTCAATTTTGCTGGATCCAGTCTCTCAGGAGAGCCCCGTTAACTGTGGGGAAACGATGCAGATTGGGGCGATGTCCTCTCGTTCCCAGGAAAGGGAGAGAAGTTTCTCTGAGGGGCTATGCCTTTATTGTGGTAAGGCTGACCATTTTATTAAGCAATGTGAAGGACACATAAGCAAGGAAAAGAGAAAAAAAGGTCACTCACAGTAACCCTCCCGTTCGTATTGCATTTTTACGGTCCACAGGAATTTCTTTTTCTGGTAGTTCTACCTGTCGTGGTCATTCTATTGATTTTCAAGTGATGGTGGACTGTGGTTCTGCACTTAATTTGATTGATCAACAATTTCTAAACAAGTATAATATTGATTCTATACCTTTATCATGCCCTTTTCCTGTTGTGGTGATTGATAACACTCCTCTAGAGCATGGGTGCTTTTCTCAAAAGGTCACCGGGTTTGCACTCACTGAATATGGAACACCAGGAATCTTTAGATTTGCATGTACTTGATAAGTTGCCTTTTCCAGTTGTCCTGGGGTTACCCTAGTAAAAAATGCACAATCCTCTACTGGACTTGTCATCAAGTATGATAAGATCCTGGGGTCTTATGGGAAATGTTGTGATGTACCCATTGCTGCGGTTGTGAAAATAAAATTAGACTTACCGGTAATTTGGTTTCTAGGAACCTTCCACGACGGTATACGTAGGTTGCCTCTTTGCCCTGATGGGGGACCCGAAACACAGAGAGGTTAAAAAGTCCTCCCACCTCCCACTTGCCAGTGACTTATAACTGAGACCATAGCACCAGTTTACCTTCTGATTCCCAGATTTTATCTAGGAGTATAGGGGGGAAATTAGTGCCGTCGTGGAAGGTTCCTAGAAACCGAATTACCGGTAAGTCTAATTCTATTTTCTCTAGTCACCTTCCACGATAGTATACGGAGGAATACCAACTAATTTGGCACTAGAGAGGGACAACGGCCTGGAGAACTTAACGGCCGAAGGTTAAATCCCTACTGGATGATATGTCCAGTCCTCGTAATGTTGTGAGAAAGTATGCAGTGAGGATCACATTGCTGCCCTGCAGATGCACCTTCTTTTTCTGCTCAGGAGACTGATGTGGACCTGGTTAAATGGGCCTTTACCCCCACTAAGGGAGACATATTTTGAGCGATATATGCTTCCGCTATACCTTTTTTTATCCAATTGGCGATAGTGCTCTTTACCACCTTTTTCCCCTTGTTTTGACCTGAGGGATGGACAAACAGGTTCTGATAAACTCTGCAAGGACAGGTTTGCTCCAAGTAATGCAGGACAATGAGTCGGACATTAAGAATATGGAATTTTTCCTCCTTAGAGTTTGCTGCATTTTGGCAAAATAACGGTAGGACGATTTTTTGGTAACGGTGGAATTCAGAGACTACTTTTGGAAGGGAGGATCGAGGTGAAGGACTATTGAGTCATCTCTAACAAGCAAATAAGGTTCCTTTTATTGATAGGGCTTGTAATTCTCCTACTCTCCTAGCTGTGGTAATGGCTATCAAGAAGACTGCTTTGTATGCCGGGATTTGAGGAGAACAGGAAGACAAAAGTTCAATGGGTGAACCTGTGAGCCCCTGGATTACCAAGTTCAGATCCCACGGAGGGACTATCAACTGTTTCTTAGGGTTCACTCTGATGGCCGAAGTCATGAACCTCTTGATCCAACAATGACCTGCTAGATCCTGGTCAAAAACAGAGCTGAGACCTGGACCTTCAGGGTGCTAGGCCTAAGGCCGATCTCTAAACCTTTTTGTAAAAAATCCAGAATTTGTGACAAATTCGGACTAAGCGGATCCGGTAAGTTAGGTAGACAGAAGGATTAAATTTTTTTCCAAATTTTATTATAGATAGTGTTGGTTACTGGCTTCCTGGATTTTTGCAGGGTAGCAATTACTGGGTCTGACAACCCTTTGGCTTTCAGTACTTGGGCCTCAGTAACCACGCCGCTAGATTCCACTTCTGGGGATTTGAGTGAAGAATGGGTCCCTGTGAGAGCTGGTCGTCTTCTACTGGTAAGAGAACCGGGCCATCTACTTGCATTTCGGTGATCAAGTTGAACCAATTCTTTTTGGCCAAAATGGGGCTACCAAGATAGTTGGGGTCCGGTGTTCTCGGATCTTCCTCAAAACTTTCGCCAGAATTGGAATTGGTGGGAAGGCATAGGACAGGTGGAAATCCCAACTCTGAGCTAGAGCATCCACTCCTCTGGATTGTCCCTGGGGTTTAAGGAGAAGAAGGCTTCAACCTGTGTGTTTTGGTGAGAAGCATAAAGATCGATTTCCGGTAGGCCCCACCTGTCTACCAGTATTTTGATGCTTTGGTTGTTTTGACTCCATTCCCCTGGGTGGATGTCCTGGCGATTTAGATTGTCTGCCTGTATGTTGGAAGTGCCCTCTAGATGGACCGCTGTCAGGGACAGTAGGTGTTTTTCGGCCCAACAGAATATTCGAGCGGAAATCTTTTTTAGGTTGCTGAACTTTGTAATGCCCTGGTGCTTGATGTGAGCAACTGTGGTCATGTCTGAATATATTCAGATGTGCTGTCCAGCAATCTGGTGACCGGTCACCAGAAGGGCTTCTTCAACAGCCTTCAGTTCCCTGAAATTGGACAATTTTCCACTTGTCTGGTCCCAGAGACCCTGGAGCAGAATATGATTTATCATGGCTCCCCAGCCCCTCCTGCTGGCATCCGACATGACTGTAGTCAGCGGGACCTGGGTCCAACTTACGCCTCTGCGGAGGTTTCTGGAGTTCATCCACCATGCCAAGGAGGCTCTTACTCGACCCGGCATGTGCACTTTCTTGTTCAGAGTACTGGGATGACTGTTCCAGTTCTCTAAGATGTGAGTCTGAAGGATTCTGAAGTGGGCTTGAGCCCAGGCTACCGATTGTATAGACGCTGTCATAAAGCCCAAGATCGACATGCCTTCCCGGAGTGTAGGGGACCTCATGTCCCTGAACCTCCTGACCTTTGATACTAGGGTAAGACGGAGGTTGTCTGGAGGAAGGACATTTGCTTTGCAGAGTCCAAAAGTACTCCCAGAAATTTTCTGGTCTTGGAGGGCCGCAGCTGAGACTTTTTCAAATTCGGGATCCATCCCAGAGATCTTAATGTATCTAGAGTCTTTGACACCAGGGCTTCCATGATTGTCTCGGTGGAAGCTACTCTCAGTAGGTCTTCCAGGTAAGGCACTATGCAGGCGCCCTGACTCCGGATGAATGACACTGCTTCTGCCATTACCTTGGAGAAAACTCTTGGCCCTGAGGAGATGCCAAATGGAAGGATGTTGAACTGATAGTGCTCCACCTGATGACTCCCCTGTACCGCAAACCTGAGGTATTTTCTGTGTCTCGGGAGGATTGGGATATGAAAATAGGCATCCTTTAAGTAGATGGTCGACACAGGGAATTGTGGCCTGATCAGAGGGATGGCTGATCTTACGGATTCCATCTTGAACTTGCGATATTTTATGTCCCGGTTCAATCCCTTCAAATTTATAATATGGGCCTCGCCTGATGGTTTGGTTACCAGAAATAACCGAGAATAATGGCCCCGACCCCACTCCGATTCCAGAACTGGGGAGATCACATTTGATCCCACAAGGTCTCTGAGACCTAACCGCAGCATTGTCTGATCTTTTGGAGTCGGAAGGGAAGTGACTTTTAGACCCTGTGGAGGGGAGGAGATGAACTCTATCAATAGGCCCTCCTTGATGACATTGAGGACCCAATGGGAACTGGTGATGTTTTCCCACTGATGTGCATATCTTGAGAGTCTCCCCCCCACCGGGTCGGAGTCATTGTTTCTCCGGTTGGGCCTGCTGCTGCTGTGGAACGAGAATATTCTTTCCTCTACCTTTTGCATAGCTCCATCTCCCTGTCTTGCCTTTACCTCTCGCTTGGGAGGTTTGAGACTGTGGGACAAGAAAAAGCAGTTTTTTAAAAGGCTTTTGTTCCGGGAAGGCTTTTCTCTTGTCGGTGGCCTTTTCTAAGATCTCATCTAGGGCCGGTCCGAAGACATACTCCCCCTTAAAGGGTATGGAACATAATCTGGCCTTGGAGGTGATGTCACCACTCCGCATTTTGAGCCAGAGCGCTCTCCTAGCGGAGTTGGATTGCACCAGAGACCTAGCGGCAACTCTAATAGATTCCATGGAGGCATCCGCTAAGAACCCAGTAGCTTTATGAAGGATGGGTAGAGAGTCTAATAACTCACCCCTGGAGGTACCCTGGAATAAATGGGTTTCTAAATACTCAAGCCAAGGGAACAAAGCTCTAGCTACACAGGTGGAGGCGATGTTATCTTTTAAAGTGGACGTAGATGTCTCCCAAGATTTCTTTAGGAGACTCTATTTTTCTGTCCATAGAGAAGAATCCTCAAATGGGAGCACTGTTCTTTTCGCGACTCTTGCCACCTGAACGTCAAATTTGGGAATGTCCCATTTCACAGAATCACCTTCCAGGGGGAATCTATGTTTCATCTCTGAAGGGGTCCTGAGGCTCTTTCCTGGCAGTTCCCTCTCCTGCGAAATCATGTCCAGTATGTTGGCATGCACCGGGAACCCTATACGTTTTTCCATTTTTAGCCCACCAAACATTTGATCCTGAATGGACTGCGGCTCTGATTCCTCTTCTAACCTCATGGTGCTGCTTACTGCAGATACCAGCTCCTCAATATAGTCAGAGGAGAAGAAGTATTTTTAGATTTCAGAGGCCCTGGGCGATACAGGTTCCTCCCATCTACCAGAGGACAATGTATGAGTCAGGTCAGACTTGGAATCAGAGTCCTCGACCTGTATCTTTCTTTTCTTCCCTGGATAATGGGGTGGTGGTGGTGGTGGAGTAAAAGCTGCTAGGGAAGACTGCACCTCTTGTCTGACCAGCGAGCAAATTTTCTCTAAAAGGGATGGCTGCTCTGCTCTAACCACTTTGTCGGTGCAAGACTGGCAGAGTTTTTTATCCCATAATGAGGGCAATTTTATGTTACAAATTGGGCACTTTTTACTATTTCCTGCTTGCCTCCCTAAAACAAGAGGGAGAGATACGTCAGGAGAAAAAGGGGCCCCCTAGTTATAACCACCCTCCGGACCCTCTCCCTGCATACACTCACTGTGGGAGGGGCAGCGCTGGGCTCTGCAGATGCAGGGCATGAAGTGCTATCCATGTTGAGGGATTCCAGTCTTACCTCATGTGCGACTTCAGCATGCTTTTTATGCTCAATAGAGCCAGCACCTGCCCCCAGCGTTTTGGTTTCCCCCTCCCCCTCCTGGGTCCGTGTAGCAGCATCAGTAGCGGGCACCATGCGCTGTTGGGCACGGCCATTAGCTGGAAGTCAGTGCTCTCCATCTGGAAGCCGATACAAGAAGTGACGCGTGAGTTCCATTGATGTCACTTCCAGGACATCGCCTGTGGAGGACGAGAATGTCCGGGATCCCTGGCCTGCTTTGACTTCTTGAGGACGTTGGAAGGCCAGAGGGGTCCCGAGGTCACCCAGAAGGGACGACGGGAGCAGCCTAAAGGAGGAGGCGGAACGCGACCACCAGCTGCCCAGCATTTATTATACAGGTAACAAGCCTGTGTCCACGCTACTGCAGTCGCGGGCCACCACAGTGTACGGACCTCTCTCTGCTCCATGGGAAACAGGAAAGACACTGGCAAGTGGGAGGTGGGAGGGCCTTTTAACCTCTCTGTGTTTCCTGTCCTCCATCAGGGAAAAGAGGCAACCTCCGTATACTGTCGTGGAAGGTAACTATAGAAAAGTGAGCTACCTGAAGCCATTCAGGAATACTGGAAAGTATTTTCAGAAGTGGAGTCACAAGCTCTACCACCCCATAGAGATTATGATTGCGCTATTGAGTTCGTCCCAGGTGCTACTCTCCCTAAGAGTCGTTTTTTATTCTGACGATTCCCGAGATGGAGGCCTTAAAGGAATACCTGCAGACTAGTCTTGCTGCAGGTCATATAAGACCCTCTAAGTCCCCTGTGGCCGTGGGATTCTTTTTTGTAAAAAAAAAAAAGGATGGGGGTCTTAGGCCGTGTCTAGATTTCAGGGAGATTAATAAGATCACTGTACGCAATCCTTACCCCTTGCTGCTAATTCTGGATTTGTTTAAACAATTAATTGGAGCCAAGTGGTTCTCTATGATCGATCTCCGTGGGGCATATAATTTGCTGTGGGTAAAAGAAGGCGATGAATGGAAGACAGCCTTTAATACCCTGGAAGGTCATTTTGAGTGTCTAGTAATGAATTTCGGCCTTACAAGTGCTACAGCTTTCTTTCAAAATTTAATTAACGACTCTGAGGCCGTTGATCGGTAGGAGTGTTATTGTTTATTTGGATGATATTTTGATCTACTCTCCTGATCTGGAGTCGCATTGGCAGAGAGTCTGCGAGCTTCTGCAGATTCTGAGAGAAAACACACTGTTTGCTAAGCTGGAGAAATGTGAGTTTGCAGCACAGAAAATTAGTTTTTTGGTGTACTTTGTTTTCAGTGATGGGTTAGAGATAGACCTGGTGAAGGTTCAGGCGGTATTGGAGTGGCCTAGACCTGAATGCTTGAAGTCAATTCAGAGATTCTTGGGGTTTGCTAATTATTATAGAAAATTCATAAAGAATTTTTCTCTTATCGCAAAACTCATTACTGATCTTACTAAGAAGGGTTCCAGTACTGTCCAATGGTCCCCTGAGGCTGTTAAAGATTTTGAGAATTTCAAGGAGAGGTTTAGCTCTGCTCCTGTTTCGATCCAGACAGATGAGACTAAGCCCTTTCTGGTAGAGGTGGATGCCTCATCAGTAGGAGTGGGGGCTGTTCTGTCACAGGAAGGAGAGGATGGGTTGTATCCCTGTGCGTTCTTTTCTAAGAGGCTGGACAGACATCTGTCTGGGATGATTTAGCAAATCCTGCTTTGAGCAGGGGGTTGGACAAGATGGCCCAGGAGGTCCTTTCCAACTCTACGATTCTATGATTCTAATTTTCAGAGGCGGAGCTCAACTGCGATGTTGGGAATTGAGAATTGCTGGCTATTAAGCTTGTGTTTGGACATTTTTTGGAGGGCACTAGACATTCTATACAAGTCTTTACTAATCATAAGAATCTGATCTGGATGCTGCTAAACAATTGAATGCCCGTCAAGCTAGGTGGGCATTTTTTTTTGCCCGGTTCCATTTCTCTGTGACGTATCCCTGGGACAAAGAATGTTAAAGCTGATGCTTTGTCTCAAAGTTTCTCCCCAGCGGTTAATACTGAAAAGGAGGAATCTATTCTGCAGAGAGGGGTGGTGGTGGCAGCATTAGGTTCTGAGTTGGAAAATAGCATTCTTAAAGCCCAGGATGCAGCACCAACTAACACTCAGTATGGGAAATTATTTGTGCCTAAAGCCCTGAGGAGAGCTTTGTTTACGGAATGTCATGAGTCTCGTTTGGCGGGTGATCTAGGGATTGCCGAGACTAGAAAGTCAATCGGTTGGAGTTTCTGGTGGCCGGGGTGGCTAAGAGAAATTGTCAAGTGGGTATGTCACTGTACCATGTGCGCTAGGCCTAAGGCTTCTCATGCTCCGGCGGCAGGGTTGCTTTGCCCGTTAGAGGTTCCTAGTTCTCCATGGATGCATCTTTCAATGGATTTTATCACCGACCTACCTGTCTCCGAGGGTTTTTCTGTCATCTGAATAGTAGTGATTGGTTTAGTAAGATGTGTCATCTGGTCCCATTCAATAAATTACCCTGTGCTAAGACACTTGCCAGGGCATTTGTGAAAGAGATTGTCAGACCTCCATTGTGTTCCAACGGACAATGTCTCCGATAGGCAACCTCAGTTTGTGGCTTGATTTTGGCCTGCCTTTTGTGACAGACTTAAGGTTCATTTGTCATTTTTGTTGGGTTACCATCCGGAGTCCAATGGACAGACCGAGAGGAAGAACCAGGACGTTGAGCAGTTTTTGAGATGTTTTATAGCAGACAATCAGGAGATATGTTCGGAATATCTACCATTAGCTGAGTTTGCTCTCAATAATCATACGTCTTCTTCGGCTGGGTGTTTTTTTTGTTGTACTGGGAAGCATCCATATTTCAGTCCTTTTTCTAGGATTGGGGCAGCGGTGCCTGAGGAGGAGAGTTTTTCTGGAAATTTGGAAAGGGTTTGGAACAGTGTACGCCATAATTTGAAACAGGCTAATAGAAGGTCTAAGAAATATTTTGAAAAGAGAAGAAGGGAGGCGAGGTTTATTGTTGGGGACATGGTTTGGTTGTCCTCTAGGAACTTGAAGATCCCTTCTAAAAAGTTGGGGCCTAAGTTTGTAGGACCCTTCAAAGTGGTTCAGATTGTCAACTCGGCAGCGGTGAGATTGGACATTCCTTTGTCCTGGAAAATTAATTCAGTTTTTCATGTATCTTTGCTGAAGAAAGTTGACACGCCTGATAAGGTGGCGGTGCCGTCTGCTCCTCCAATTGATGAAAACTGCGAGTTTGAGATTTCACACATTCTTGATTCCAGGTGGCACAGAGGAGGGTTACAGTATCTTGTGTCCTGGAAGGCTTTTAGTCCCGAGGACAATTCCTGGGTGAAAGCTGTGGACATCTCAGCCTCAAGGTTAATTAGGGCTTTTCACAGGAGATTTCCAAATAATGCCCGGCCTAGATGATCCGGGGGATCCTCGTTAAAGGGGAGGTACTGTTAGAATCTGGTTAGTTTGTGACTATCCACCATTTTCTTGTGGTGTTCTGGCTGCTGGTCTTTTTCTCTGGTGCTGGGTTTGTCTTGGGTCAGGTTTTTGTATCACTCTTTATTAACCAGCACCTGCCTCCCAGTCCTTGCTGGACAAGTGTTAATCCACTTGAGTTCTGGCTTGGTGCTTTACTTTGCCTTCTGTGTGTGTAACTTGTGAGGTGCTGGGACCTCGGGTTCTGCTAGTCTTTGTTTCTGTATCCTGTTGGATTCTGCAGCCTTCTCTGTGTTTTCTATTAGGATGTGACCTGTTTTTGTACCCAGTCCTTAGATATTTCAGGGACCCGACTCCCCCTATCTATAGGTCTTTGAGATTAACCTAGGATCGTCGGTGGGTCTATTCGCAAGGAATGGGTTGTCCACTCCAGGTTTCTGCCTAGTCATAGTGCAGGGTCAGTTTTCCCCTTTCTACCCTAGTCCTGTGTTGCAGATCTGTAACACTCACTACGTGTCTGCAACGTGCAGAGCAACATAACCTCGTCGTCTTCATCCTCAGATGACCTACTCAGCTGTGTGCCCCTATGTTCATGCCAACTGGGATGTAACACCTCATCATCATCATCCTCTGTGTTATCACATTCCTTGCCATTGGAGTCACCCTCCTCTTTTTGCCCTGACAGCGCAGTATAGTCCACGTAAACCTCATCAGGATCACCTCTCCCCGGGGTTAACGTCAGATGATGAGGGTCAGGATGCTGTTTGGACCCTACTTCATCCTGCTCCGGATCCAAGCTAAAATTTTGGGCATCGGTGCAGATTTCCTCCTTTTGACTCTGCAAAGCTTTTGAGTACACTTCTAATGAGAATATGGGGGGGGATCTTGTTATCAGAATTATTGGGGGTTTTGAGGAGCCGCATCAGTAGGAATATTGCCCACATCTATGAATGAAGCAATTATTGTCCGGGAGAAAACCCTGAATCTCCAGACTCCCTGCAGATAATACAATATTAGCCAAACTACTACTTATATAAAATGATAGTGGAAGTGATCCATGATGACAAACAGGATTTATGCCAAACAGATCTACGGCATCAGCATTACACGGTGATATCTTACTATACAGATGAGTAATAATGAGGCTGGAAATAGACCAATAACTTCCCTGATGCTATGAAAGCTTCTGAGCGCGTCAAGTGGAATTATTTATGGAAAGTAATGGGCAAAATGGGATTTGGCCATAAGTTTATAAATTGGATCAATGTTCTCTATGGGTCAGCGTCCGCTAGATTGAGAGTAAATGGCTGATTGTCGGGGCCATGTGAATTGGGCAGGGGTACACGACAGGGGCGCCTGCTCTCATCTCCCCTATTTGCATTAGCAATGAGCCGCTGACATGTAATCTGAGAGATTCCAAGTACTTCATTGGTTTTATGTGTAATAACATCATAGACAAGATGAGTCTGTGTGCCGATGCCGCTGCTGTATGTGGGTGATATAGAGTCATCTGCTGGCCCAATAATGACATATAAAAGAGTTTCATCTGATTTCAGGAATAAACATCAATTGGGATAAGTCATCTATAGTAAGACTGACCCTCTCCCACATATGGTAACAATTGTACCAGCTCGGACACAAGTGGTGGAACAGATTAAATGTCTCGGTGTGGTGGTCTGGTCTAACTTTACAGACTATACAGCATTAAACATTAACCTCTTACTTGAGAGACTTAGATCCAAAATAAATGTGAGGTATAAATTGCCTGTCTGTAATAGGTCGGGGGGAATCTCATTAAAGTGATTTTGAGGCCACAATTGTTGTATTTGCTTCCCAGTTCTCCATGTTGAATCTCTCCTCCCATATTCCAAAAGGTGCAGTCATTGTTCAGAGAACTGATATGGTGCAAGCGAAATGCAAGGATAAAACTGGCATCACTTCAAAGGGACAAAACTGGGGGAGGTATGGAGATTCCAGATCCATGGATCTATTTTACAGCTTTACAGATGGAACATTTTCATGGGTGGGGAAAAAAAAAAAGAATATGGGCAAGAATGGTAGTCATGTCCTTCAAGAACAAAAATGGGTGTCACTCATATATGTGCTGTAGGTGGGCACTAAGTACACAGATATAAAGACCAACCTTAGCAATAATGTACAAGGTGTGGGACAGGGGAAGAGATTGTTGGGGATAAGGGAATACTCTCATGTTACCCCATTATGGCAAAATCAGTGACTGGTGGAGTTAACTGGTTTCGGAGGTTGGGAATCAAGGGGATTTCAGACTTTAGATCGGTTAGTAGAAAATGGAATGCTAAAAAGCTTTAACAAACTACTACAAGAGTTTGGATTGCCTCACGGCCACTTCTTTCGATATCTACAACTTAGGCATGCATATCTAACTCAGCTTAGCACTGCGGCACCGGATATACGGAAAAAAATATTTACTGGACTCAATAGTGGCTGCAAAATATATGACCGGCTTAATTTTAAACATCTATCAGCAATTCTTACACTTTCACATGGGGGACCATCCCCTGACTGCTACATTAAAATAGGAAGCAGATGTGAGGCTGATTACGGAAGTTTTGAATCCACAATTGATATCTCTATTTCACAAGCATTGTATCAAGCTCGCAAACTTGTTGCACAACATTGGCTAGACGCTCAACCACCGACAGATAATAAATAAGCAAAACCATATTTGGTTGGAAATTTGACAACATCTGGGGATCCTGATTGAATATCCAGGCCTACCATCTGGAGAACTCCTGAAAGATAACAGATGGCAATTTCAGGCTTCAGGAACACTTGTAGTATCATCAGTCTAGGTTAAATGATATAAGTAGGGCCAGTACACAAGCAAATTAATTATGATAATTGAATGGCAGATATTCTAATGTAATACACATCATAAAAAAATAATAATATGAATACAGATTTCTCTAGAGTGTTAATTTGGCGAAAATTTTGCAATTTTCCAACTTTGAATTTTTATGCCCTTAAATCACAGAGATACGGCACACAAAAAACTTAATAAGTAACATTTCCCACATGTGACGAACAGCCCACCGCCGTTCGTCCACTTACGGGCGACACTAACGGGAGTCCCGCTGCCACCAAAACGCGACGGACAGCGGACCCTGTGTCACCACTATGTCACAGTCCCACCACTGACACGGGTGTATCAGCGGACGGAGGGGCGTGACACAATGCCGGCACACGGCTATCACAGGCGCAGTGGGGCTTATCTTAGTTATCCCAACACTGGCACCATGTGACCAAAAATATCCAGCAAGCTAATCTCGCTCTACAATTTGCCGCAGGGGGAGTTTAATTTGGATGCCCCACCACTGCTATCAATCTTCCAAGTACTGCGGGGATTTATGTATATCCCACTTTCTCAGTTCCACTTTGGAACTCACAGCTCTCCGGCGCCCCCCTTACCCTCAGGTCAGTCAGGGAACTGCACCTAGGATAATTGGTCGCCGGACGGGCTGCCTGTTGTGAACCGGCAATTAGGCTTCTGCAGTAAGGGAATTATCAATGCTGTGGCTGCAGACCCTTATTCAGCAATATAAGACCCTTCTGTACTGCCAGCAAGCCGTAATAGCCGTGCACAACGCGCTGCCACCAGTCACGGTTACTTAATTCACAGTGTTAAATTAAGAGGGTCCGTGACAAACCCTTTGAATTAGTAGCGATTATCTATCAAAGGCGTATAGTTCGATTCTTAGAGCATAGAGACAGATCTAAATAATTTCATTTATTTTCCGAAAGAGGACAGTGATTACAGATAAAAGTTGCTATAAAATTGAGACATAAAATATGTACAGTACAGGTATAAAATAAAAGTGGAGAAAACAAAGAGATTACACTCACAGTTCCATATTGTTCCTTAGGCAGACCATGCGGCTAAGGTGGGTGGAGGCGGAGCTGCACTTCTCCGCTCATCTGGATCTTTCTAGCACGACGACTTGAGCTGTTCTGAGCTGGTTCTGCCAGGGAATGCCTTATAGACTTTCCTATGTGACATCACAGAGAGGTGCATTCTGGGTTGATCCCACCTCTCTTATCCAAGTTATGTTTTGGCTACAAAACTTAGATTAGCTATAACTTTATGGGAGAAGCTGGTATGGACTCATCAGTGGTATCATGTTTCCCAGCGTAATGAGCCCATCAAGAAAACATCAAACATCTATGCGATATGACCGTCCATTTGGGCGCAAATCATATCTCAGGTTCTGGACATCCGAGAGTTTTGCAACAGGCACCACAGCGAAGCTGGGTCTGCTCGGATCGCAGAAATATGATTTTTATATTTCTGCTGGGTATGGTTTTCGCGGGACAATCCCTTATTGTTTTATTCAAACTCCTGGTTTCAAACAAAGAGTTTAGTTCCCGCACTTTTTTTTCTCTTTCAGCTGAGAGAAGCCAAATGGTGTGAGGAAGATGGTCTAGCTAATTAACATTCCTGCTCTTCCAGAGGAAGTGGCAGGGTTGATAAAACCTGGGGGGAAGGAATTCCTATTACTGACAGTTTACAATGTCCTAGGATGGAGGATTTGTTAGCACATTGCAACAGAAAACATATCTTGCCGACATTGTACATCACACCTCCCCCCTTAAGAGGGTGCTAAGGAGGCATTACCTCTCGGTAATCTGCCATGCGCACCTCAGCGGGTTCGCCCCGGCGGGACAACCCATCGGCATTGCCGTTTTCACTGCCCTTCCTGTGTTTTACAGTAAAATCGTACTGTTGAAGGGCAAGGCTCCAGCGGAGCAATCTTCCATTGGTTCCGGACACTGTGTGCAACCAGCTCAGAGGGTTGTGGTCGGTTACCACCGTGAAGGCGCGCCCATACAGGTAGGGCTGCAAACGCTGCAGTGCCCACACCATGGCCAGACACTCCTTCTCGATGGTCGAGTATGCCACTTCCCTCGGCAAAAGTTTCCGGCTCAGGTACAACACGGGGTGCTCTTGGTCCCCCGAGTCGACCTGGCTAAGCACAGCACCGAGGCCAAACTCGCTGGCGTCGGTCTGTACCAGAAACGGGCGACTGCTGTCGACTGCTCTCAACACTGGAGAGTTGCACAGGGCTGCTTTCAAAGCTTGGAAAGCCGCCTCACAGTCATCTGTCCAGTTGACTGTTTGGGGTAGCCTCTGCTTGGTGAGGTCAGTCAAGGGTTTGGCAAGGGCGCTATAGTCCTGTACGAACCGCCTATAGTACCCTGCAGTGCCCAAGAAGGACTTCACCTGTTTCTTGGTCCTGGGGGTGGGCCAGGACACGATTGCGTCCACTTTTTCTGGCTCCGGACTCATGGAACCCCCGCCTACCCGGTGCCCCAGGTAGTGGACCTCGCGCATGCCTATCTGGCACTTCCCCGGCTTGATGGTCAGGCCTGCCTGGTGAAGACGCTTGAGCACCTCCTGGAGGTGCTGAAGGTGTTCCTCCCAGGTGGAACTGAAGACGGCAATATCATCTAAGTACGCCACTGCGTACTCCTCCAGTCCCCGAAGCAGGTGGTTGACCATCCGCTGGAAAGTGGCAGGGGCATTCTTCATGCCGAAGGGCATGACCGTGGACTCGTACAGTCCAAAGGGGGTGATAAAGGCGGATTTCTCCTGCGCCTCAGGGCTCAGGGGAATCTGCCAGTATCCCCGACTCAAATCCATGATGGATATGTAGTTGGCGTTTGTCAACCGCTCGAGCAGATCCTCGATGCGCGGCATTGGGTGGGCATCAGAGGTTGTGATGGCGTTGAGCCCCCTGTAGTCCACGCAGAACCGGGTGGTTCCATCCTTTTTAGGAACGAGGACTACAGGTGAAGCCCACGCACCTTTTGACCGTCGAATCACTCCCAGCCTTAACATCTCATCGACCTCTCTGCGCATGACTTGTTGCACCGTTTCAGAGATCCGATAAGGTGTTCGCCGTAATGGGGCATGATTCCCGGTGTCCACCTCATGAACCGCTAACTCCGTCCTCCCAGGACGGTTGGTGAACACGGGCCGGAAGAGTTCCAGGGTGGCCATCAACTGCAACCGCTGGGACACGGTGAGTGAACCACTTATCTCCATGTCCTCAATGGACCCATTGGCCTTGGCCTGGGCCAGCATGTCCAGGAGGGAATCTTCCTCCCCATCCTCTGGCAGATTGCAGACCGGTAGGATGCAAGCTTCACGTTCGTAGTGCGCCTTCAGCATGTTGACGTGAAAGGCCTTGCGCCTACCCCGAGCATGGTCAAGCGTGACCACGTAGGTGACCGGGTTGAGCTGTTGGTGGACGACGTACGGGCCTTCCCAGGCTGCCTGAAGCTTATCCGTTGGTACCGGGACCAACACCCACACCTTTTGACCCACCTGGTAGGTCCGCTCCCGGGCGTTCTGGTCGTACCAGTGCTTCTGGTCAGCCTGAGCCTGCGTCATGTTGTCATGCACCAACTGCGTCAAGGTCTGCATCTTGTCACGGAAGCGCATGACATAATCCACGATGGACACTTCTGTGGGGTTTGGCTCATCTTCCCAGGATTCTCTTATCAACCCAAGGGGTCCCCGGACTCGCCTGCCATACAGGAGCTCGAAGGGGGAGAACCCGGTCGAAGCCTGCGGAACTTCTCTGTAAGCGAACAGCAGGTGTGGGAGGTACCGCTCCCAGTCGCGCCCTTGGGTCTCAACCAGTATGCGGAGCATCTGTTTGAGGGTACCGTTGAAACGTTCACACAAACCGTTAGTCTGTGGGTGATACGGACTCGATACCAGCTGCGTCACCTGCATTTTCTCACAGAGAGCCTCCATTAGGCGAGACATGAATTGGGGCCCTTGATCGGTAAGCATCTCCCTGGGAAATCCTACTCTTGAAAAGATGGTCACCAGTGCGTCAGCCACCTTATCTGCCCTGGTTGAAGACAGAGCTACTGCCTCTGGGTACCGGGTAGCGTAGTCTACCACGGTGAGAATGTATCGCTTTCCGGAGCTGCTGGGGACGGACAGCGGTCCTACAATGTCCACCGCGATTCTCTGGAAAGGCTCCTCTATCACCGGCAAAGGAATAAGGGGAGCCTTAAGAGCAGGCCCCGCCTTACCCACTTTTTGACAGGTGGCACAGGAGCGGCAGTAGTGTGTTACATCTGTCCCCATCTTGGGCCAATAGAAGTGTTGAGACAGCCGTGCCTTTGTTTTGCTGATCCCCAAGTGTCCAGCGAGTGGAATCTCATGGGCAATCCGCAACAACTCAGTTCTGAACTGATAGGGGACGACCAGCTGTCTTTCCCTCAACCACTCCTTTTTAGGATCTCCGGGTACTGTCTCCCGGTACAACCTTCCTCGTTCCCAGAACACCCTCTCCTTATCAGACTTGGAGGTGGGCGTCTCGGCGAGACCTCTCAATTTCTCCAGGCTGGCATCTGAGTGCAGAGCAGCCTGGAACTCCATGCTGGAGGCTGCCAGAAGTGACGTCAGGGTCCCCTCTTTACTGGGACCCTCTGGAACCGGCTCTGGGTTCACCTCTGGTTCAGTCTCTCCTGTAACAGCAGAGGGTCCAGAAGACAGTGCGTTACCTGCGATCTGGGCACTCTGACTGCGTGTGACAGCTGCTATGTATGCTGTCTCCCTGGGGATTTCTGCAGACCCACCAGCTGGTGCTGCCCTGGGCTCTACCTCCCCATCCACCCCCAACACTTCAGGAGCAGTGCTACTTATGGGCCAGTTACCTTCCTCGGTGGCACTGGTCAGCTGCATGGCATTACCTTCCTCATGGTCCCCATGCACCTCCCCATTCTCTTGAGCACCGTTGCTTGCTCCTGCCAGGGGTTCCTCAGCCGTCTCACTCCGCAGAGTGACGGGGCTGAGCACCTCGGTACCTGTGGACACATCTACCGTTTCAAAGAAAGGGTTAACGTGTTCAGTCGGCACAGATACATCAACATCATCATTCCTAGGAAAAGAATGGTTATCAGTTTGCTTTGGTACATTCACATCAGCATCAGCATCGTACCTGGGGAAAGAATGGTTGTTAGTTGCATCATTACTCATCAAGGCATTAGCAGGTAACACATTCAGTTTCCCATCATCAACATCATCAGGGTTAACGTTACCCTTATTATCAGTTTGGGGAAGGGTGTCAGGGACATAGTATGCAACCATCCTCCCCAAGTCAGTCCCCAATAAAACATCAGTGGGCAAATTTTCAGACACTCCCACCTCCCTCAACCCGCTCCCGGCACCCCAGTCAAGAAAAACTCGTGCCACTGGCAAGGGACAACGGGTGCCTCCAATCCCGGTGGCAGTCAGGGTTTTCCCCTCAACAAACTCTTCAGGGGCCGCCAGTCCAGGACGGATGAGGGTTCGTTCAGCCCCGGTGTCCTTGAGGCCTGTAGCAAGACGGGCCCCCACCTGAACAGGTTGAACGTTGTCGTCAGCCCTCCCAACCACACCTCCCACCAAAAGAACAGAGGCATTGGGCCCGGGGGCCTTGGCTGGGGGGTTCTTCGGCCTGTTCGGACAGGTGTAAAAGAAGTGACCAGGCCGCTGGCAGTGGTGACACAGGCGACTGTCAGTAGCCGGCCTGTTGTTGGCAACAGGGACAGGGCCTCCGGAGGGACGGCTAGCTGGGGCATTGGGGTTGGTTGCTGGCTTACCCCCTTTCCAGCTGGTGGCGACTGGCCTCCGCGTCTCGGGCTTCCGGTTGGCCTCGTGGTTGTCGGCGATCTGCGCCGCTTTGTCCGCGTTCGTTGGTTCGCGGTCCAGGATGAACTGTCGGACCTCAGCTGGGCAGAGATGCAGGAACTGGTCTTTGATCATCAGGTCCCGTAGCTGCTCAAAGGTTTCAACGGACAGTCCATGGATCCACTGGTCAAAGTGGGTCCTGAGTCCTTGCACCACATCACTGTAGCTATCGTGTGGGCCACGTTGGAGGTGTCGGAACTTCTTTCGGTATACCTCAGGTGTCAGCCGGTATTTGGCGATCAGCGCCTGCTTTATGGCGTCATAGTCATCATCGGCTTCTGGCGGAAGAGAAGCAAATGCCTCCAGGGCTTTGCCTTTTAGCCCTGGGGTCAAGTACCTTGCCCATTGGTCTCTAGGCAGCTGGTACTGTCTGCAGGCTTTCTCAAAGGCTCGCAGAAATGTGTCCAAGTCCCCGTCCTTTTCCATCACGGGAAAATGCTCTGGCCGGGGTTTAGGAGTCTGGACGCTGCTGGGCTCACGGCTTCGGGCTGTGAGGGCATTCCCACCCCGCTGGAGTACCTCCAGTTCATGGGCCCTCTGCGCCTGGCGCTC
This sequence comes from Dendrobates tinctorius, assembly GCF_039654945.1. NCBI lineage: Eukaryota > Metazoa > Chordata > Amphibia > Anura > Dendrobatidae > Dendrobates > Dendrobates tinctorius. Next base: position 1,023,995 of record NW_027362069.1, on the reverse strand, counting down.
GGCTCTCTCAGCCTCAGCTTGGCGCTCAGCTCTCTCCGCCTGGCGCTCGGCTCGCTGCTCTGCTCTCTCTCGAGCTTGCTGGATCAGCCTCACCCGCCCATCACTGTCTTCGGCGGGGAGTTCGTCCAAGGCCATTTGCAGATAGGGGTCCACCCCGTTCTGGTTGAATGTGGGGCCAGCGCTCAGGAGTGGAGCCTCTGCTGCAGCCCCATTGCAACTTGGGCCAACTTCTGCGCTCGCTGGATTCTGGTCGTTGTCCAGCTGCACTAGAGCCGCGATCATTTGAGCTCTGTTTTTGTTCGTGGCGTCAAGGCCTTGGTACGTGCATAACGCAGCAAGAACTTCCTTTGTCTGCCGGGTGTACCAAGGTTCTCCTTTTGCCGCCATGGTTGCCAAATAAAAGATAGAAAAAGAAAAACGAAGAAACGGGAGGGGGATACTTGCAAGTACACACTAATGTCTCAGGACTAGTAACCACTGAGTCTGTTCTCCAAAACCTATGATGCAGGATTCCCGCAGGAACCGTGCAGGTTTTTAGTGAGAGGAATGATTGCTCAAACCAAATCACTAATGCTCTAGGATTATCCCACCGCGCTGCCACCAATATGTGACGAACAGCCCACCGCCGTTCGTCCACTTACGGGCGACACTAACGGGGGTCCCGCTGCCACCAAAACGCGACGGACAGCGGACCCTGTGTCACCACTATGTCACAGTCCCACCACTGACACGGGTGTATCAGCGGACGGAGGGGCGTGACACAATGCCGGCACACGGCTATCACAGGCGCAGTGGGGCTTATCTTAGTTATCCCAACACTGGCACCATGTGACCAAAAATATCCAGCAAGCTAATCTCGCTCTACAATTTGCCGCAGGGGGAGTTTAATTTGGATGCCCCACCACTGCTATCAATCTTCCAAGTACTGCGGGGATTTATGTATATCCCACTTTCTCAGTTCCACTTTGGAACTCACAGCTCTCCGGCGCCCCCCTTACCCTCAGGTCAGTCAGGGAACTGCACCTAGGATAATTGGTCGCCGGACGGGCTGCCTGTTGTGAACCGGCAATTAGGCTTCTGCAGTAAGGGAATTATCAATGCTGTGGCTGAAGACCCTTATTCAGCAATATAAGACCCTTCTGTACTGCCAGCAAGCCGTAATAGCCGTGCACAACGCGCTGCCACCAGTCACGGTTACTTAATTCACAGTGTTAAATTAAGAGGGTCCGTGGCAAACCCTTTGAATTAGTAGCGATTATCTATCAAAGGCGTATAGTTCGATTCTTAGAGCATAGAGACAGATCTAAATAATTTCATTTATTTTCCGAAAGAGGACAGTGATTACAGATAAAAGTTGCTATAAAATTGAGACATAAAATATGTACAGTACAGGTATAAAATAAAAGTGGAGAAAACAAAGAGATTACACTCACAGTTCCATATTGTTCCTTAGGCAGACCATGCGGCTAAGGTGGGTGGAGGCGGAGCTGCACTTCTCCGCTCATCTGGATCTTTCTAGCACGACGACTTGAGCTGTTCTGAGCTGGTTCTGCCAGGGAATGCCTTATAGACTTTCCTATGTGACATCACAGAGAGGTGCATTCTGGGTTGATCCCACCTCTCTTATCCAAGTTATGTTTTGGCTACAAAACTTAGATTAGCTATAACTTTATGGGAGAAGCTGGTATGGACTCATCAGTGGTATCATGTTTCCCAGCGTAATGAGCCCATCAAGAAAACATCAAACATCTATGCGATATGACCGTCCATTTGGGCGCAAATCATATCTCAGGTTCTGGACATCCGAGAGTTTTGCAACAGGCACCACAGCGAAGCTGGGTCTGCTCGGATCGCAGAAATATGATTTTTATATTTCTGCTGGGTATGGTTTTTGCGGGACAATCCCTTATTGTTTTATTCAAACTCCTGGTTTCAAACAAAGAGTTTAGTTCCCGCACTTTTTTTTCTCTTTCAGCTGAGAGAAGCCAAATGGTGTGAGGAAGATGGTCTAGCTAATTAACATTCCTGCTCTTCCAGAGGAAGTGGCAGGGTTGATAAAACCTGGGGGGAAGGAATTCCTATTACTGACAGTTTACAATGTCCTAGGATGGAGGATTTGTTAGCACATTGCAACAGAAAACATATCTTGCCGACATTGTACATCACACCACATGTTTACTTTACATCAGCATAATTTTGGAACCCAAAATTTTTTTTGCTAGGAAGTTATAAGGGTTAAAAGTTGACCAGCGATTTCTCATGACATCATTTTTTTTTTTAGGGACCACATCACATTTGAAGTCACTTTGAGCGGTCAGTATGAAAGAAAATACCCAAAAGTGACACCATTCTAAAAACTGCACCCCTGACAGTACTCAAAACCACATTCAAGGAGTTTATTAACTCTTCAGGTGCTTCACAGGAATTTTTTGAATGTTTAAAAAAAAAACTTTTTTAGAGAAAAAAAATATTTCCGGTCCAATTTTTATTTTACCAAGGGTAGCAGGAGAAATTGGACTGCAAAAGGAATTGAGCATTTTGTCCTGAGTATGCTATACCCCATTTGTGAGGGTAAACCACTGTTTGGGTGCATGGCAGAGCTCGGAAGGGAAGGAGCGCCGTTTGACTTTTTCATCACAAAATTGTCTAGAATTGAAATCGGACGCCATGTCACGTTTGGAGAGACCCTGATGTGTTTAAACAGTGGAAACTCCCCACAAGTGACCCCATTTTGGAAACTAAACTCCCCAAGGAAGTTATCTAGAAGTTTATAACGCCGAGGCGTGAAAATTAAATCTTTTTCACAAAAATGCTATTTTTGCCCCCAATTTTTTATTTTCCCAAGGGTAACAGGAGAAATTGGACCCCAAAAGGTGTGCAATTTGTCCTGAGTAGGCTGATACCCCATATGTGGGGGAAAAGCACTGTTTGGGCACATGGCAGAGCTCGGAAAGAGCACCGATTGACTTTTTCAACACAGAATTGGCTGGAATGGAGATCAGATGCCATGTCACATTTGGAGAGCCCCTGATGTGCCTAAACAGTAGAAACCCCCCCAATTCTAACTCGAACCCTAACCCCAACACACCCCTAACCCTAGCCCCAACCATAATGGAAAAGTAGAAATAAATACTTTTTTTAATGTTATTATTTTTCCCCTAAGTAAGGGGGTGATAAAGGGGGATTTGATTTACTATTTATAGCGGGTTTTCATGTTTTGCAGCTGTCACATGCTAAAAGACACTTTTTATTGTAAAATACTTTTTGCATCACCATATTTTGAGAGCTATAATTTTTCCATATTTCGACCCACAGAGTCGTGTGAGGTCTTATATATTTCCATCACAGTCCCGCAAAAAATATGTATATATATGTATTTCATGTAGATCTCACTTGCATGTATACTCCTATATATGCATATCTGATATATACTATAATCAATTGATTAGAATGACCTAATAACCCCATAAACCAGACAAGTGCAAACCAGACAGCTCCTTGGTACATTCCAGACTCTAAAAAACAGGAACCAACACCAGATGGCCCAAGCTGATGTCTCGATTTTTGCTGATTAGCAGGAAAAGGCGACAGCTACTCATAAATTGCTAAATCAGCCATTTTGTTATGCCTTGACCAGAATCCTCCATATACTCAAACAGCCAATAACATTGAAGCTTGACAATATGGGAATTAACTAACCACCCCCTTCTATATGCAATTATAAAACCATGTATGTACAATAAACCATGAGTATTGATGGAATGTTATTCTGTCACTTTGGTGTACAGTCTCATTCTTGATTCTTGAGCGCTCAAAAATACTCAGTCTAATTGGGAACGGCCACAGCACACACAGGGATAGATTTATCCTAACCAAATTTCCATAACAGGATGAGTTGACGTTTTCATTGGTACCATTTTTGGGCATGTGACATTTTTTTATCACTCTTTATTCCGATTTTTGGGACACAGAGTGAACAAAAACCAGCATTTCATGAATTTCTTTTTCGGGGGGTGTTTATACCATTCCATGTGTGGTAAAATTGATAAAGCAGTTTTATTCTTCGGGTCAGTACGATTACAGCGATACCTCATTTATTTTTTATGTTTTGGCGCTTTTGTACAATAAAAACAATTTTATTTAAAAAAAAATTTTGCATCGCTTTATTCTGCGAGCTACAACTTTTTAATTTTTTCACTGATGACGCTGTATGGCAGCTCGTTTTTTGCGGGACAAGATGACGTTTTCAGCGGTACCATGTTTAATTATATCCATCTTTTTGATCGCGTGTTATTGCACTTTTTGATCGGCCGTATGATGATTAAGTATCATTTTTGCCTTGTTTTTTCTTTTGGAAGGGGTTCTCTAAAGGGGTTAACTAGTGGGACAGTTTTATATAGGGCGGGTCGTTACGGACAAGGCGATACTAAATATGTGTACTTTTATTGTTTTTTTTTATTTACCAAAAAAAGAATTAGGGAATATTTTTTCTTTTCTTTTATTTAGGAATTTTTATAAAATAATTTTTAAGGTTTTTTTTTTTTTTTACATTATTATATTGTCCCAGTGTGGGACAATACTGTATAGTGTCAGATCGCTGATCTGACACTTTGCAGTGCACTTTGTCAGATCAGCAATCTGACAGGCACTGCAGGAGGATTTCTCAGTGCCTGCTCTCAGCAGGCACTTAGAAAGCCACCTCCCTGCAGGACCCCGAAGGCCCCCGTGGCCATTTTGGATCTGGGGGCCTGCAGGAAGCAGGAACGAGCACATCTCGTTGTTCCAAGGGGCTCAGGGAAGCACGCAGGGATTCTTCCCTATGCCCCGGTACACTGCGATCATGTTTGATCGCAGTGTGCCAGGGGTTAATGTGCCGGGGTGGTCCGTGACCGCTCCTGGCACATAGTGCCGGGTGTCAGCTGTGATAATCAGCTGACACCCGGTCGCGATCAGCTGCACTCCCCCCCGTGAGCGCAGGTGACCGCAATAACGTACTATCCCATCCACGGTCATACGGGCCCGGGTCACGTGGACGGGATAGTACGTCAAATGTCAGAAAGGGGTTAAGAAAATATCATTTCCATTTAAAATATTTTTCACATTAAGAACATGAAAAAGGCTTCTCTCCTGTGTGGGTTCTCTGGTGGCGATCAAGATGCGCTTTCCGGGTAAAACATTTCCTACATTCTGAACATGAAAAAGGCTTCTCCCCTGTGTGAGTTCTGTGGTGCATAACAAGATTACTTTTCCAGTTAAAACATTTTCCACATTCTGAACAGGAAAAAGGCTTCTCCCCTGAGTGAGTTCTCTGGTGGTGCTCAAAATGCGCTTTCCGGGTAAAACATTTCCCACATTCAGAACATGTAAAAGGCTTCTCCCCTGTATGGGTTCTCTGGTGTCTATCAAGATCCTGCTTCCAGTTAAAACATTTTCCACATTCTGAACATGAAAAAGGGGTCTCCCCTGTGTGGGTTCTCTGGTGTATAACAAGATTCCTTTTGTGTCTAAAACATTTCCCACATTCTGAACATGAAAAAGGCTTCTCCCCTGTGTGGGTTCTCTGGTGTCTATCAAGACGCTGTTTCCAGTTAAAACATTTCCCACACTTTGAACAGGAAAAAGGCTTCTCCCCTGTGTGGGTTCTCTGGTGGTGATCAAGATGCGCTTTCAAGGTAAAACATTTCCCACATTTGGAGCAAGAAAAAGGCTTCTCCCCTGTGTGAGTTCTGTGGTGTATAACAAGATTCCTTTTCCAGTTAAAACATTTCCCACATTCTGAACAGGAAAAAGGCTTCTCCCCTGTGTGAGTTCTCTGGTGTATAACAAAATCTGATTTCTGGTTAAAACATTTCCCACACTTGGAACAAGAAAATCTGCTCTCTGCTGTTTGAATTGTTTGATGTTTAAGAAAAGACTTTTCAAGGGGAAAGCTATTTCCATATTCCGAAGGTGAAAACCGCTTCTTTGATTTAGGAGCAGTTTGTTTTTTAATGCTTATTTTGTGATTTTCATTTTCCTTAGTAGTCAGTAATGAATCAGAAGATGGGACCCGTTTCATAGGATCAGATGACAGATCTTTGCTGTGAATGGATGATGATATATCTGGAGTAACAGCAATCACTTCAATTGTATCCTGTGTGATGTCAAGATCATCTGATTTAAAAATTGAAGATGTCAGCGTTCCCTCTGATCTTCTGGTACAGTCATCTGCTAAGAATAAAACCAATTATTATTTTTCAATTAAATATCCTCAAACTTAATATTTTTGAACATTTCTACTTAACTTGCCAATTTTTAATGACAGTTTATGTAAAAAATTTGAATTATTCACCAGAATGACAGTATCACAGTCTAATAGAAAGCCTCATAATATGAACCAGTAGTGTGTGGTGTTCAACTGTTTGTTCATTCTGCTTCCCAAATATGGAATAAAGAGTCACCAATGCTATGTAGACAAAAATATCAATAAAAAGTTCTACTCATCTCACAAAAAACAAGTCCCCACTCAGATCCATCATCCGTCAATGGAAAAACAGGAGGTTCCCACACTATTAGTGGCTCAAAGGTTCTTGAAAAGCAACATGGTTTCCATAAGCCAATTCAGCAATATCCGCTCTCCCAAAGTCAAATTTCCCCCTCGCTGCTGATCCTTGTAGTGCGCCCAAACCACATTTAGCATCCATGTATTTGGCAATACTATAGAAAGAACACTCTTAATTTACGATGTGTGTCTCCTGGAGCACAATCTGGGCACTGTGTTGGGTAATAAATGGTATATTTTCAATTTTTACTCTCCAACATTCACTGCGCGTTATTTACCGGAAATTGGCTGTGGAGTCAAAATTGTGACTATTTCTATAGATTAATTCACTGAGGGTTATACTGTCCAAAATGGAGTCACTTTATGGGGATTTCTACTGCTCGATTTTTCTGACATTTTGACATATTAGGGCTTCTACAAATGCTGTGTCCCATCTTCTCTGGGATCTGCTCCTATGATATCTGCTTATTCAGTCTGCAGGCGGCGCTGGTAGTGGAGGAGACATCAGAACCTGAAGCTCTGGGTGGTGCAGGCTCTCTCCAGCCACTAAGATTAAGGTGCCTACGACCTGTGGTACCATCCATTCTGGCAGTTTGGGTGTGTACGCTGTCCAGCTGGAGTAATCTGCTCCCTACTTCAGCCAATTGGAAAGTACCACACCCTACTAAAGTTCGGAGCATATTGTTGGAAGCTGCGAGATACAGGCTTGTTCTCCTCTGGTTCAGTCCTGGGTACTCAGCACCCGCCTTGTGTATTGGTTTCCTGTTGTGATCCTGGCCTGTTTACTGACGACTCTTGCATCTTCTCATTTTGTATTTTCTCTGCCCTCCCGGTTGTGGCCAGACTACCCGACTATTCCTCTAATCTCATACTACAGGAAAGCAAGTATCAACGTGGCCCAAGCCTAGGGGTCTGTGTGTAAGTCCAGATGGAGAGGGGTTAAAGAAGATCATGGATGATGGGCAAAACCGTGACTATAGACAATAACACTTCTTCTGAAATAATCAAGCTGAACAGTCTGTTTAACCCCTTAAGGACCAAGCCATTTTGTAGGTTAATGACCAGGCCTTAATTTTGAAATTGGACCACTGTCCCTTCATGTTCTTATTACTTTGGAATGCTTCAACGGATCCCGCTGAGTCTGAGAATGTTTTTTTCGTGACATATTGTACTTTGTGGTAGTGGTAACATTTCTTTGATATGACTTGTGTTTATTTATGAAAAAAATGGAAATATGGCGAAAATTTTTAAAAGTTTGCAATTTTCAAATTTGTTATTTTTATGCCCTTAAATCAGAGATACTGTAGGACACAAAAAAAAATTAATAAGTAACATTTCCCACATGTCTACTTTACATCAGCATAATTTTGTAAACAAATTTTTTTTTTGTTAGGAAGTTATAAGGGTTAAAGTTGACCAGCGATTTCTCATTCTTCCAACAAAATTTACAAAACCATTTCTTTAGGGACCACCTCACATTTGAAGCCACTTTGAGGGGTCTATATGGCAGAAAATACCCCAAAGTGACACCATGCTAAAAACTGCATCCCTCAAGGTGCTCAAAACCACATTCAAGAAGTTTATTAACCCTTTAGGTACTTCACAAGAATTGAAGCAATGTGGAAGGAAAAAAATTTTTCTTTGGATACAATTCTTTTTTATTTTGTCAAGGGTTTCAGGAGAAAACGAACTACAAGATTTGTTGTGCAATTTCTCCTGAGTACGCCGATACCCCATGTGTGGAGGAAGACCAATCTTTAGGCGCACGGCAGAGCTCGGAAGGGAAGCAGCACCATTTGAGATTTTGAATGTCAAATTGGCCGGAATTGAGATCGGACACCATGTCGCATTTGGAGAGCCCCTGATGTACCTAAACAGTGGAAACCCTCACATGTGACATCATTTTGGAAACTAGACCCCCCAAGGAACTTATCTAAATGTGTGGGGAGCACTTTGAACCCCCAAGTGCGTCACAGAAATTTATAACAGAGCTGTGAAAATAAAAAAAAATCATTTTTTTCCACAAAAATGATCTGTTTGCCCCCCAATTTTTTATTTTCACAAGGGTAACAGGAGAAATTGGACCCCAAAAGCTATTGTGCAATTAGTCCTGAGTACGCTGATACCCCATATGTGGGGGGAACCAATGTGATCGCCTTACTGCGATCCTTGGGAGGCAGAATGAGCAAATCCATAAAAGGTGAAGAATTGGTGTTATTTTTTACTCCGTTCCTCGTACGGTACTAGTGATATGGTGACTTTATTCCTCGGGTCGGTGCGATTACAGCGATACCAGATTTATATCCTTTTTCATGTTTAGCTTCTCTCACACACTAAAAGACGCTTTTTTTTTGGAAGAATTTTTTGTAAGAAGTTTTTGCATCGCCGTATTTTGAGAGCTATGATTTTTCCATATTTTGGCCGACAGAGTCTTGTGCAAGCTTGATTTTTGCGGTACGAGCTGACGTTTTTATTGGTACCATTTTTGGTCACATAACAGTTTTTGATCGCTTTATATTCTGATTTTTGTGGAGGCACAATGAACAAAAAACAGAAATTCAGGAATTGTTTTATTTTTTTTTTCCATCGTTCTGCGTGTGGTAAAATTGATAAGGCAGCTTTATTCTTCAGATAACTACGATTACAGCGACACCTCATTTCTATCCTTTTTTTATGTTTTCGCGTTTTTTTTTTTTTTTTTACACAATAAAAACTATTATAGAAAAAATAATTATTTTTGCATCGCTTTATTCTGCGAGCTATAACTTTTTGATTTTTTCGCTGATGACTCTGTGTGGTGGCTCGTTTTTTATAGATGGGATGTTTACGAACGCGGCGATACCAAACATGTATATTTTTTTTATTTTATTTTTTTACATAAAAATGTGTATTCATTAGGAGATTCTTTAATTTTTTTTTTTAATTTTTACGTAGTCCCTTTATGGGACTTTCACTTTTGATTGATGGTATAATACATTGCAATGCTCCAGCATTGAAAGTTGCTGAGACCGTGCTGTGAGCTGTGAGCATGGTCTCAGCGGCTTTCTGTAGCTGGATGACCTGGAGATTGTCATGACAAACCCCCAGGGGCATCATGGCACAGATCGGGCCCCCCGATTACATCGCGGGCATGCCAATCTGAGGGAGAGGGAGCCCCCGACCCTCTGCCTCCCCCTGAACGCTGCGATTGCGCTCGATCGCAGCAGTCAGGTACTTAACAGCCAGGGGTGGTGCGGACGCCGCTCCTGGCTGTCATTGCAGGATGCTCATCCACCGCAGCGCTGAGCTCCTGAACTGATCAGGCAGGAGATGCTGAAATTTCAGCATCTCCTGCCCGATCGCTGCTGTGTTTGGTCAGTCAGATTGACTGACCAATCACAGCACTCTTGGTGCAGGGACCGACTGCAAGGGTCCCTGCACCCCTTGCCGTGCCTGTCAGCTGTCAGACAGCTGGCGGCACTGAAAATGTCACTGCGTGTTTACACACAGTGACAGTTCAAATGCATGACGTGCACAGTCCGTCATGGTGCGGGAAGTTACACCCGGCCATGATGGACTGTGCACATCCATGGATGTTAATGGGTTAAGTATAAAAAATGAGTAATTAATAGTAAAACCTCTTCGGGGTAATTAGAGTATGGGTCTCAGTGGCTCTTGGCAATATAAAGTATCGTAAAGGGCAACATTTTCTATCACATAAGTTTCAACAAGAAATATACTTTAACATAGAACTATTTATAAGAGAGCAGAGCTGACGGGTGACGAATTTAGATCTTAGGCATTTGGAAGAGGTGATGGAGACCTTTCATTAAGGACTAACACGGAGATACAGACTCAGATAACTGAGGCAGGGCGATCCCACCATAATTACACTATCATACCGGTAAAAAAAGACATAGAATAAAAAAAGATCATACACCCCCGACAACAACAAACGAGGGGAGAACACTAAACTGGAGCTGCACTCATTTATGGTGGACCATTGGAGCCACTATGAGTCCTGACCAGAAGAGTAGAGAAAGTATTAGTGCCCCCATTTCAGGAGAGATTGTGCAGTAATCTGAATTCCTGAGGATGGAAAACATAATGGAATTCATGACGCTTAGTAAATCTATGAAACCAGGGCTGGAGCCAACACATCTCCTGCAGGCGTGAATAAATAAACACTGCTCAAAAAAATAAAGGAAACACTTAAACAACAGAATATAACTCCAAGTAAATCAAACTTCTGTGAAATCAAACTGTCAATAAAGGAGTGGTTCTGCAGGTGGGGGACCACTGATCACATCTCAGTACCACATCTCAGTACCACATCACAGTACCAATGCTTTCTGGCTGATGTTTTGGTTAATTTTGAATGTTGGTTTTGCTTTTACACTCATGGTAGCACGAGATGGACTCTACAACCTACACAAGTGGCTCAGGTACTGCTCATCCAGGATGGCACATCAATGCGAGCTGTGGCAAGATTTGCTGTGTCTGTCAGTGTAGTGTCCAGAGGCTGGAGGAGCTACCAGGAGACAGGCCAGTACACCAGGAGACATGGAGGGGGTTGTAGGAGGGCAACAACTCAGCAGCAGGACTGCTACCTCTGCCTTTGTGCAAGGAGGAACAGGAGTACTGCCAGAGCCCTGCAAAATGACCTCCAGCAGGCCACAAATGTCCATGTGTCTGCACAGTTAGAAACTGACTCCATGAGGATGGTCTGAGTGCCCGACATCCACAGATCACGAGCAAACCGTCTTGCCACAGCTCACATTGATGTGCCATCCTGGATGAGCTGCACTACCTGTGCCACATGAGAGAAAGCATTAGTACTGAGAAGTGGTCTGTGGTCCCCACCTGCAGAACCACTCCTCTATTGAGGGTGTCTTGATAATTGCCAATAATTTCCATCTGTTGTCTATTCCATTTACACAACAGCATGTGAAATTGATTGTCAACCAGTGTTGCTTCCTAAGTGGACAGTTTGATTTCACAGAAGCTTGCTTTAATTGGAGTTATATTCTGTTGATTAAGTGTTCCCTATATTTTTTGAGCAGTGCATATTACAGCCCTCAGCCACGCACAGCTTAGAGATCTATCATGGCACAGGTGGAATATTTGTCCTGTAGATTATCACAATCCTCCTTGAAGTTAGTTGGTTTTAATACAAATTGAAAAGTCAGGATAAAGGGAAACTCTGCTGTTATTGGACAGAAATTCACACTTGGCCTCACTGCACATTTACTGTTGTCGCTCATAAAAGGGAAGTTTGGCCAGAAAGACTGGACCTGGTCTTGTAGGGACCATGAGACATTCAGCAGCACAGAAGGGAGAGAAGAGTCATCCGAATAGATCTCAGGGATCTAGGAAGACAACAGCATCATTACCCTCCGCTTTATCTTACAGGCCCGGCATAAGATTTTTCTTCAAGTGAGTTTCTAACCTGTCAGCACATTCTACGTACGCTGTCATTTGGCTTTATAGTTTACAGATCTGGGCAGGTAACGGTCAGCGTCTCCTAATCCCAGGGGGTAGGTGGATCCTCCTGGCCGTAAGTTCTATAGAAAAGGGCTTTCAATGCCCAAAGTCATTTGAACAGTTTTGGGTGGAGGAGAATGTTGTGGTCTAGAGGCAAAATGGTGATCATGGTAATACGGCCGGACTACACCACCGATAAAGCAGCCACAGGCGGTGACTGAGAGGAATCTGTGACTTCTCTGCATTCAGTGGTTACTACTCACCTGGGTAGTCATATGTGGGAATCTGCTCTTTACACCACTCATCACCCCTCACATCTGTCTCTGTAGTATTATTATGGGTCAGATCTTCACCCTGAAACAAATATTGTAAAAGTCACAGACAGATGGAGAAGTCCCATCTATGATCAGCTCTAATCCTGCCATCTCCACCGTTCTCATTACACAAGTATAAAACATATAATACTGGTGGATAAAACAAGACTGAGCACAAGACCTTCACAGCCGTCTACACATCATAGGGGAGATCTCCTGACACCTTCTCTCCATCTACCTGAGGATCCTGAGGAGCACTGGGATCTTCTTGGTTACAGTCCTGTGGAAGAAGAGGACGGGGACATCTCTCTGGTGTTGTCCTCTTACTGGATAGATCTGGAGGAAACACATACAGGGACTAAATTCATTCTCTACATACAGATAATTATAGGCCGTGTGTATTTAGTCCTGTCTATTACCTGGAGATGTGAGGGGCTGGGGAACCTCCATTATGACGTCCTTGTACAGATCTCTGTGTCCTTCTAAATACTCCCACTCCTCCATGGAGAAATAGACAGCGACATCCTGACACCTTATAGGAACCTGACACATACAATGATACCGTCATCCCCCGATCCCTTCATAGTGTTACTGTATAATGTCCCAGCATTCCCAGCAGTGTCACCTCTCCAGTCAGCAGCTCTATCATCTTGTAGATGAGTTCTAGGATCTTCTGGTCATTGATGTCCTCATGGATCAGTGGGTGAGGTGGAGGCCCCGTGATTGGGCTCAGGGGTCTTCCACATCCCTCAGACACAGGGTCCTGACAGCGATCACTAGAGGTCTTCTTCACCACTGTGTAATCCTGGTTATGGAGAGACACAGTAATAAATCTCACTCCAGACATTCCCAGAGTCCTCACCTCTCCAGTTCTGTCCATCTGTTATTCCCATAGATAAGAATGATGTAATGTGATGTCATCAGAATCTCTCACCTCTCCAGTGAGACGGAAGAGGATCTCTAGGGTGAGGTGTAACATCCTCTCCGCCATCTTGTCTCTGTCCATATCCATCCTTGATGGGTAAATCAGGAAAATTCTCTTTTGTAGAAGATCTTCACTGAGAGGATCCGATATTGTAGAGACCTGAATGAGAAGAAGATGATCCGATGTAACATCATAAGAATCCTGTGTAATAATACAATTACTGGAGATAATAAGGGAAACATAGGAGGAGATTTATTATCTTACAGGGTTTAGTTTTCTTCCCTGACATCTACTAATAAAACCTATATATTTAGGCCACAGACAACAAGCAGTTTCCTCCTCGGAGTCGGCAGCTGAACACGTTCCTCATAGACTCATCAGCGTCACCATCAATTCCCATCAGAGTGAAGGAACATCGCTCCTCTATTCAGCTCTATGGATCCAGGATGAAATCCACTGCGGCCCCTGCAAGAAAAGAGCGAAGTCTGGTGAGACCCCCGAGGCCGGAGATTTCTACAGCTGCTCTGTGCACAGGACCTGTGATGAGGTCACAGGAGGGGAGGAGTCAGGGGTCACATGATCAGGGCCTCAGTGTGTGCAGGACTCTGCTGTGCTGGTTGTCATGGTGCCGGATGAGGGGAAGTTTCTGTGTGGGGTCAGGAGGGGTTTACAGGGTGGATGTGGCAGAGCCGTGTGTGTACGAGGTGTACGGAGCGGAGCCGTGTGTGTACGAGGTGTATGGAGCGGAGCCGTGTGTGTACGAGGTGTACGGAGCGGAGCCGTGTGTGTACGAGGTGTACGGACCGGAGCTGTGTGTGTACGAGGTGTACGGAGCGGAGCCGCGTGTGTACGAGGTGTACGGAGCGGAGCCGTGTGTGTACGAGGTGTACGGAGTGGAGCCATGTGTGTGCGAGGTGTACGGAGCGGAGCCGTGTGTGTACGAGGTGTACGGAGCGGAGCCGTGTGTGTACGAGGTGTATGGAGTGGAGCTGTGTGTGTACGAGGTGTATGGAGTGGAGCCGTGTGTGTACAAGGTGTATGGAGTGGAGCTGTGTGTGTACGACGTGTGCGGAGCGGAGCCGTGTGTGTATGAGGTGTATGGAGTGGAGCCGTGTGTGTACGAGGTGTATGGAGTGGAGCCGTGTGTGTACGAGGTGTATGGAGTGGAGCTGTGTGTGTACGAGGTGTATGGAGTGGAGCCGTGTGTGTACGAGGTGTATGGAGTGGAGCTGTGTGTGTACGAGGTGTACGGAGTGGAGCCATGAGTGTGCGAGGTGTACGGAGCGGAGCCGTGTGTGTACGAGGTGTACGGAGCGGAGCTGTGTGTGTACGAGGTGTATGGAGTGGAGCCGTGTGTGTACGAGGTGTATGGAGTGGAGCTGTGTGTGTACGACGTGTGCGGAGCGGAGCCGTGTGTGTATGAGGTGTATGGAGTGGAGCCGTGTGTGTACGAGGTGTATGGAGTGGAGCCGTGTGTGTACGAGGTGTATGGAGTGGAGCCGTGTGTGTACGAGGTGTACGGAGCGGAGCCGTGTGTGTACGAGGTGTACGGAGCGGAGCCGTGTGTGTACGAGGTGTATGGAGTGGAGCTGTGTGTGTACGAGGTGTACGGAGCGGAGCCGTGTGTGTATGAGGTGTATGGAGTGGAGCCGTGTGTGTACGAGGTGTATGGAGTGGAGCCGTGTGTGTACGAGGTGTATGGAGTGGAGCTGTGTGTGTACGAGGTGTACGGAGCGGAGCCGTGTGTGTACGAGGTGTATGGAGTGGAGCCGTGTGTGTACGAGGTGTATGGAGTGGAGCCGTGTGTGTACGAGGTGTACGGAGCGGAGCCGTGTGTGTATGAGGTGTATGGAGTGGAGCCGTGTGTGTACGAGGTGTATGGAGTGGAGCCGTGTGTGTACGAGGTGTATGGAGTGGAGCTGTGTGTGTACGAGGTGTACGGAGCGGAGCCGTGTGTGTATGAGGTGTATGGAGTGGAGCCGTGTGTGTACGAGGTGTATGGAGTGGAGCCGTGTGTGTACGAGGTGTATGGAGTGGAGCTGTGTGTGTACGAGGTGTACGGAGCGGAGCCGTGTGTGTACGAGGTGTATGGAGTGGAGCCGTGTGTGTACGAGGTGTATGGAGTGGAGCCGTGTGTGTACGAGGTGTACGGAGCGGAGCCGTGTGTGTATGAGGTGTACGGAGCAGAGCCGTGTGTGTACGAGGTGTACGGAGCGGAGCCGTGTGTGTACGAGGTGTACGGAGTGGAGCCGTGTGTGTACGAGGTGTATGGAGTGGAGCCGTGTGTGTACGAGGTGTATGGAGTGGAGCCGTGTGTGTACGAGGTGTATGGAGTGGAGCCGTGTGTGTACGAGGTGTATGGAGTGGAGCTGTGTGTGTACGAGGTGTACGGAGCGGAGCCGTGTTTGTGTGGACCCCTCTGTGTACACTGTATACACCCATATACCCCCAGCTTCGGTCGCAGACCCCACAGTGTACGCTGTATACATCCGTATACCCCCAGCTTCGGTCGCAGACCCCTCTGTGTGCGCTGTGTACACCCGTATACTACAGCTTCAGTCACAGCCCCCTGTGTTCACTGTATACACCTGTTTATCCCCAGTTTTGGTCGCAGACCCCTGTGTACACTGTATACACCCAAATACCCCCAGCTTCAGTCGCAGACCCCTGTGTATAATGTATTCACCTGTATACCCCCAGCTTCACTCACAGACCCCGCGTCTCTCACACTTTATACACCTGTATACCCCCATCTTCAGTCTCAGAACCCTGTGTGTATGCTGTATACACCCGTATACCCCCAGCTTCGGTCGCAGACCACTCTGTGTACACTGTATACACCGTATACCCCCAGATTTGGTAACAGCCCCCTGTGTTCACTGTATACACCCGTATATCCCCAGTTTTGGTCGCAGACCCCTGTGTACGCTGTATACACCCGTATACCACCAGGTTCGGTCGCAGACTGCTGTGTATGCTGTATACACCTGTATACCCCCAGCTTTGGTCACGGACCCCCATGTGTACGCTGTATACACCCGTATACCCCCAGCTTCGGTCATAGACCCCTCTGTGTATGCTGCATACACCCGTATACCCCCAGGTTCGGTCGCAGTCCCCTGTGTATGCTTTATACATCTGTATACCCCAAGCTTCGTTCGCAGATCCCTGTGTACTCTGTATACATTCGTATACCCCCAGCTTCGGTCACAGACCCCTCTGTGTATGCTGTATACACCCGTATATCCCCAGCTTCGGTAACAGACCCCTGTGTATGCTGTATACACCCGTATACCCCCAGCTTCGGTCACAGACCCCTCTGCGTATGCTGTATACACCCGTATACCCCCAGCTTCGGTAACAGACCCCTGTGTATGCTGTATGCACCTGTATACCCCCAGCTTCGGTCACAGACCCCTCTGTGTACACTGTATACACCCGTATACCCCCAGCTTCGGTCACAGACTCCTCTGTGTATGCTTTATACATCTGTATACCCCCAGCTTCGGTCACAGACCCCTCTGTCTATGTTGTATACATCCGTATACCCCCAGCTTCGTTCGCAGACCCCTCTGTGTATGCTGTATACACCCGTATATCCCCAGCTTCGGTCACAGACCCCTGTGTATGCTGTATACACCCGTATACCCCCAGTTTCGGTCACAGACCCCTCTGTGTATGCTGTATGCACCCGTATACCCCCAGCTTCGGTCACAGACCCCGCATCTCTCACACTGTAGAACTGATGCAGGACACACACGGTACAACTGCGGTCGTCGGTCTCTCATCTCTCGCACTTATACTGATAACATAAGATGGAGTCAGACGAACCCTCCTACAAAACGTGAGAACAAAGTCATTACTACAGGACTGTGTGAGAAAGGGATTTATTCTACAAGAAACGCTGGGGCCACAAATGAGAATAACATAATGTCGCTCATCTTCTCTTTCACCATAGATATTGGCAGTGAGGACGACTTCCACTTTGCCTCAATGTGGATTTTAGTGGCCATACATAAGTAGTTTACTAGCTTCTGAAAGCTTTCTGGAAGCCGGGAAGGCCTGGTTCCCAGTAAAAGAGTAAAAGGTTCCAGATCAACTGGTCCACCATACATCTGTGCTATCAGATGCTTCACCTTCTCCCAAAACCCAGAAACCACCGTACAAGACCACCAAATATGTCTCATGTCACCAGATATTCCACAGCCCCTAAAACAGTCTCCCGAGATATTGGGGAAAATGCTGTGAATTTTTTCCTGTACATAATAGACTCTGTACAATAGTTTTAAGGAGGTCTCCACAAGGGAAGTCTGGTGACTACCTCTTGATAGGGTGTCACAGCTACGATACCATTCATCAATTGACTGTTCAAACTCCAAATCCTCCTCCCACTGTAACATATACTTCAAATTTTTTATCATTTTGTGGAGAATTTATAGCATAGTAGATCAATGAGATCATTCCCCTGCCCAAAGGGTCATTTAGACATTATTTTTCAAAACTCATTGCCCTGAGAGTAGTACCGCTCGGGAGGATCTGCTTTCCAAAGTGGAAGATCTGGTTCAATCGCATTACCTCCCTAGCTGGAAGTTCAAATTTTTGAACAAATTCCTATCTGTCAAGTAAGATATTAAATGGGGATCACAAATGTTTAAGTATATGAATACCTTTCAGCTTCCACCAAGAAAAAATTTGAGGCTCAAGGCCTGGCGGGAACATGGGGTTTTGTAATATAGCTGTCAGGGGAGAAGGGCTTGATTGTAAGTTATAGCTAAACCGGACTTTCCTCCAAAGAAGCAACGAGTGGACTGTAAAAGGAGCCACATTCATTAACCCCCGTGGAAGTCGGTCTGTGGTCCACATTAGGCCTGATAAAGAGAATGGTTTGGAGAGAAATGATTCCAGAATAACCCATCTCGGACTATTGGGATATGAACACGCACTTATTAATGGAGCAATCTGTGCCGACTTGTAATAAAGTGTAAAATTAGGGAGGGATAAACCCCCTTCTTTTCTGTGTCGGAACATACGTTTTTGCCCAATTCTGGGTTGTTTTCCTAGCCAAAGAAACTTAGACATCATGGAGTGTAACTGAGTGAAGGTTCTGGCTGGTACCATAATTGGGAGGGACCTAAATAGATATAAGAAGCGAGGCAGTGACACCATTTTTAATGCATGTGTTCTGCCGAGCCAGGATAACTTTGAGGAAGCCCATCTATCCAGGTCCCTCTGGAAGTTTTGGATCAGTGAAGAGTAATTCCACCTAAACAGAGGTGACCTGTTGGCTGTTAAGTTGATACCCAGATATGTTAGATAATGTTCTTTGTATATAAACCCAAAATGGGAGGCTATATTAGTTTGCTCTGTCTTAGGAAAATTTACAAATAATGCTTCGGATTTATCAATGTTAATCTTTAACCCTGAGATCTTCTCAAATTGTTGAAGGAGGGAAAACAAGTGTGGGAGTGAAGTGTGGGGACTTATTAATGTTAGCAGGAGATCATCTGCAAAGAGGCTGACTTTATATTGGTCTCCCATATTCTCAGGGCCCAGGATATTCTGATCTCTCCTTATTGCTTCCACAATGGGTTCCATTTTTGCAAGTGCAAAAAGATCCGGAGATAGAGGACAGCCCTGCCTGGTACCCTCTGAATATTAATTGGAGGGGGTGTGGTGACGGGAGTTTTACATAAGTGATAGGGCTATCATATAACAATTGGAGGCACTTTATAAGTTCAGGGGAGAATCCGACTTCCGATAGAACCGTAAAGAGATATGTCCAGGACGCCGAATCGAAAGCCCTCTCAGTATCTAATGCAAGCAGGAGAAGTCACTTTCGCTGTAGGTTAGTTGTATGAATAATATTTAACGCTCTCCTAATATTATCTGGGGCCTGTCGCGCTGGTATAAAACCAACCTGACCCCGATGGATGAGGTGAGGGAGGATTTTATTGATCCTGTTAGTCACAATGGATGTAAAGATTTTGAAGTCAATGTATAAGAGGGATATAGGTCTATAATTTGTGGTGAGATGATCTTTCTTAGGATTAGGGATTACGGTTACATGCGCCACGTAGAGCTCAGGGGGCAGCTGTGAGCCATTTAGTAGTGAATTACAGAGGTTTTTATATGTAGTGTCAGCACATCGCTGCATTTTTTATAATATATTGCTGTAAGACCATCTGGCCCCGGGGCCTTTCCTCTTTTTAGTTTTTTGATTGATGAAACTATTTCCTCCTCAGAGATGTGTAAATGGAGTTGTTGTGCCGCGGACTCAGTCAGGTTAGGTAGATGTAGTGTGTGAAGGAATGACTCCAGTAGTGAGGGGGGTGATTGTGGGGCGAATACAAACTCTGGGAGTGTTCATTATAAGTGCTATACATGACATCGGGGTGGGCTGAGGTCTGACCCTTAGGGTCTTTTATAGAGGAGATTATATGCAGTGACTCTCTCATTCTGAGCTTACGAGCGGCATCTTATTAGGCTTATTGGCATGGTGATAAAACGCGGCTTTACTCCAAGTTAGCGCCTCTCCGTTCTGGTGGTGAGAATGGCGTCTAATTGTCATTTCATGTCTTGTATTTGTGTAGATAAGTATAGGGGTGAAGAGCGCTGATTGGCCAATTCTAACTTCTGCAGTTTCTCCTCCAGTCTGGGCTGTAATTCAGACCTTTCTTCTTCCTGTAGGCCGATAACTTAATCACAGAACCGGGAATAGATTTTCTGTGCGCGAGTCACATTACTCCAAGTGAGGCCTCCTCCGCTGTGTGAGTTTAGGAGAAATTTGTTATATCTTCTCTAATAGCGGTTACATTAGAGATTTGGGAATTTTAGCTCCTGGTGCAGAGTCGATAGCACAATCATATGCCGCCATATAGTAGACGGCCGGTAACTGGTGAGAATTCCCTCCTGTGTGGGGTCTATTTCCCTCCAGAGAAAGCACACGTTACATTCCACACATAACACTGTGTAGAGAAGGCGGCGCGGGGTAATTGTGCCAGTAGTGAGGGGCGAATAATGGCGGGAATGTCACTGACTGAGGAGAAGGCTCCATGGAGGTCTGCACTCCGGAGCTCATGTGACCCCTGACTCCTCCCCTCCTGTGACCTCATCACAGGTCCTGTGCACAGAGCAGCCATATATGTGGAGTGCGGCTCTGCAGGTTAGTGATGGGCAGTCCGGCTCTTCTGGCTCCTTTCCCCACTTTTCTCCCTCCTGTCCCTTCACTATAAAGCCTGGGCCTCATTATACAGCTGTACAGGGGTCTAGTGAAGGCTTTTTAGCCCTTTCCTCAGACTGTAGCTCCTGGGCACAGGTCCTCACTCCTGTCCCTTCACTATACAGCCTGGGTCTCATTATACAGCTGTACAGGGGTCTAGTGAAGGCTTTTTAGCCCTTTCCTCGGACTGTAGCTCCTGGGAACAGACCCTCACTCCTGTCCCTTCACTATAAAGCCTGGGCCTCATTATACAGCTGTACAGGGGTCTAGTGAAGGCTTTTTACCCCTTTCCTCAGTCTGTAGCTCCTGGGAACAGGCCCTCACTCCTGTCCCTTCACTATAAAGCCTGGGCCTCATTATACAGCTGTACAAGGGTCTAGTGAAGGCTTTTTAGCCCTTTCCTCAGTCTGTAGCTCCTGGGAACAGGCCCTCACTCCTGTCCCTTCACTATAAAGCCTGGGCCTCACTATACAGCTGTACAGGGGTCTAGTGAAGGCTTTTTAGCCCTTTCCTCGGACTGTAGCTCCTGGGAACAGGCCCTCACTCCTGTCCCTTCACTATAAAGCCTGGGCCTCATTATACAGCTGTACAGGGGTCTAGTGAAGGCTTTTTAGCCCTTTCCTCAGTGTCGGGATCCCTCAGATTACTCTTTCATCTGAAGGACCGATGTTCTTGGGTGTGAAGCATCATATGTCTCTAATTAAATCAGCTCCATCGAGAAGAACTACACAGACACCAGCTGTATAATACAACTCAGGATGCCTCCAAGACGCCTCTGGCTTATCAGTTAGGCTTCCGTCTTTTATAGTAAAGAATTTAGACATTTACAGACATGCGCAGTACAAATGATTTTACAACTTGTTTTCGACAAAGAAAGTCATTTAGGCGAAAAAGCAGAGGTATTTGACCTTGGTTCACAAGGGAGATGTCTGAGACATCTCCTCGAAGAACAGATAAGGTTTTAAACAAGAGAATGCAACATAGACAGAACTCAATTTAACTCCTTCAGTTCCTATCATTCCCCCCTTTGACATCTTCATTTTCCACAATCTGGAACACTGGATCCTGCAACAACAGCGGATAGTGGCTCGTTCACCAGGTACTATCCCAGGCCGACGGGTTGCCTGAGGGAGACAGGTCTTCTACCTTCTCCATCCCCCAGATACTGAAGCCACGTCCATCATTGCAAGAGTACGCTCCTTCATGCCAGAAATGAGATGTCAATCTAGGACTCAAAGGAATAATAGTTAAATTCTTGTTGTTTACAGTCAAACTTCCTTATCTATTTCTACATCTTTTCTTGCATACAGAGATACACCAAAAAACAAGTTTCAATAGCACATATATTACGAAGATACAAACAACAATACGTAATAGACTTAGTATAATCCCAGTTATCCAGCCTCCAATACCCTTAAACCAATTAGCTGGATTAAGAAAGGAGAATGTATCTGACCACCAACTATCCTTAGTACGATCATTGTCTTTATTGTACTGATCTCTAAGTTTTTGAACATCCTCTATTTTTGATCTTAACTTTAAACTACTGTTGGGATCTATATAATGACAGCAAGCTGGTCCGATGACTTGACACCTCCTTGCGCTGCAGTTAAATAATCTAATACTATGGTATGCTGATTAGTGGCTATGATGAGCTGATTTTGGACAGCAACGGTGGTGTTCAATATATCCAATATATCCCATATTTGGTCATCTAAGTAATCTGTAGCCCTGACTAATTTATCCCACATTTGAGTAATCATAGGATAAATAAAAATAGAGCTGACAATTTTATTGGCCACACTCATCTGCACTATATGTGGTCTCCCAGAGAGGCGAGGTGTATTGTCAGCAGCTCTTTTGTACAACGTGTGTTTAGGTATGCTCTGAGTATTCAACTGGTCATTCGGAATAACAAAGGTAGCTGGAGTCAAACGACCCAGAGTACAAGCACCTTTTACCCCTACTGGCAACCATTTATATGCATTGTAAAGGGCTACAATACCCTACATCGGGATTTCCACAGGTGGGAGTTCCTTTCTCATATCCAGATGACTCGTTGCAAGGTATATTACCTGAAATATTAAAACAAGTTTCATTATTGCCCTGGGGAAATAAATTGGAATACTCCCAGGACGTATTATGCAACCTTCTTTCTAGCAGTATTGGTTTGAAGGCATCAGTAGAGTGGGAAGTTACATTAAAACTAACTTGTAGGCCATACATTGGAATTTGCCCCAGGTAGGTTAATCGAGTTCTATTCCTGGGTACCCAAGCCCCCCCTTTATATGCCAGATATTGAAGGTATGTATTACTTCCTGAAAGATTACCCTGCCACCAAGGGTATCCTACCCATCCCACAATAGGTATACCAACAGTTGTGTTCCATAACTTCACATTATTTGTGGCATTATTAGCAAGTGTATCAGAACAACTGGTCCAGGCAAATAATTCCTCGGGTGGCACAGGAATAACAAGGAACGGAATACTAGTGGCTGATACTGCTGAATGTGTGCAGATCCAGCAAATGATTTGACCAATCATTCAGTAATTTTTCATGATGTTGTATAAACTTATTATTCAAGGACATTGGAGAATTTAGATTGTCCCACGCAGCTACCATTATTACAGATAATGCAACAAAACCAAACCAAAACATTATGCACTCTTATGCTTTGTTAACTCCTGTGGCTAGTTTGCAATGCGATGCGTGGATCCAGGTTGGTCGTCCTTCCAACTTAACAGAAGTAGGCGTTGTTAGGAGTACTTGGTAAGGTCCTTGACATCGGGGTTCAAGGGTCTTTCTGGAGTGTTTCTTGACATATACGTAATCACCAGGTTGTAGACAGTGAGTTCCTTCCACACTATCTGGATCTGGAATGGAAGAGAAAACTAGAGAATGCATTTGAGTTAAATGCTTTTGCAACTGGATTACATAACTTGTCAAATTATCCACATTGAGTGTTAAGACCTGTGGGTAGTACAACCCTGTGTTCGGTGGTCTTCCAAACAGTATCTCGAAGGGTGACAGTTTAGTTTTCCCCCGTGGGTGTGTACCTTACTGAGAATAATGCTAATGGGAGACACTCTGGCCATGGTTTATGGGTTTGTTCCATGGTTTTCTGTATTTTCAATTTTAGTGTCCCGTTCATTCTCTCTACCTTCCCTGAACTCTGTGGGTGGTAGGGTGTATGAAATGCCTGTTCTACACCTATCATTTGCATGACATTTTGCATTACCTCAGCAGTAAAGTGTGTACCTCTGTCTGATTCAATTGTTTCAGGGACACCGAATCGTGGTATTAGTTCCATCACCAGTTTCTTTGCAGTGGCTCGAGCTGTAGCCGTTTTCACCGGGTAGGCCTCTGGCCATCCAGAGAAGAGATCTACACATACTAGGATATTTGCATACACTCCTACCTTGGTAGCTGTATGTCGTCAATCTGCCGTCTCTGAAACGGGTAGAGAGGCCTAGGTGTCGCTTTCTTAGGGACTTTTACTGTTTTACCTGGGTTGTGCTGTGCACAGATGAGGCATGATTGTACAAGTTTCGCGGCTGCGCAACTGAAGCCAGGAGCGATCCAGAAGGCATCTACCATGGCACACATGTGACTTTTTGAGGTGTGATTGGGGCCATGTGCTGCTTGCGCCATGATTGGGAACAGGGACTTTGGTGGGCACATTTTATCCTTATTCTCCCATACTCCATTTGAGTTCAGCTCAGCTCCCAGTCTCCCTCGGTGTACCTTCTCTGTTTGGGCAGCCTTTTGCTGGAGGGATTTCAGGACATCTAGACCCAATGTGGCTGGAATACGCTGACTCCCCGCCACCGTCCACTGCTCTCTCTAGGCCGCCTTGTGCTATTTTAGCAGCCTCGTTCGCCCTTCTATTGCCCTCTACCTCCACGGAGTCACCTTTGTGTGTGCTTTTACCTTGACAATGCCAACCTGGACTGGTAACATCAATGCCTCCATCAATTGTTTCACCAGCTCTGCATTTTTAATGGGCTTCGAATCTGTGAAAATATTAGCGACTTTACCTGCAGCGGCTCTACACGCCTCAGTGAGTGCCTTCAACTCTGCCTCCTGCGCCGACATGTGAGGAGAGAGTGGTTCCGCTCGGATTACCTCATGTGAGGATACTACTGCATATCCAGTGTAGAATCGTCCATCCTGGTGGTATCTGGGGCCATCTACAAAAAAGAAACTCAAAGTCTGCATTAGGAACAGGTTTTTCATGAATGTGTGCAAACCCAACTGTCTCCTGACTCATCAGTTCTATGCAGACATGTTCATGCGTCATGTCAAAGTATCCTTCCTCACTTGCCAATACGGTCACCAATTCCCCCTTTTCTGAATCCACAGGCAGGAGGGTGGCTGGATTCAGAACGTTACATCTTTTGAGGAGTGACATACTCAGGAATTAGTCGAGCACACTCAAGTCTGAGCTGTCTGGCCATAGACAGATGTTTTGGTTGAACTTGTAGGAGTATGGCATGGATGTCATGTGGGGAATAGATTGTCAAAAGAAACGTCAGTGTCATCTCACATGCCTTCCCTATTACGTCTCCACTTTTTTCCTTGTGCTCCAGCATACATGACAGGTCGTTTTATTGTCCTTGTTTGCTCAATTTCTTTAGCTACCTTAAGGAGGTCTTTCGGATCTACATGTCTCCATTCAGGTCTGGCTGTCTGTACTGCGTCTCGTAAGTCTTTGTTCATACCGTCAATGAATGCATCCACCAGTATTCTAACATCAAGTGGATTTATGCAAATGTACCACATGTCTGCCCATTTCAGCTGTAACCGTCCATGGTATATCTCTACTCTCTCTCCTCTTTGCTGTGTCACATTAGTCAGGAGTACAGACTGCTCTGATTGTTCCACTGCAGCCCATTGTCTTAGTGACTCACAGTACGTCTCCCCAGATCGTGCAGATTTATCATCCATGCCCCAAGCCTGATTCTTTGTCACATCTGTGTGTCTGTAAAACGGGAATGGTTGGTCCTCAGGGGCAGGCAGCTGCTTCAGCAAAGCTAGCTGGTCAGAGGGGCTCCAGGGATAATACACCTGTATCTTTCTTATTCTATTCACACTTCTAGGTCCTGATGGGGTTGGCCGTCTGATGTCTACTGTCAGCTTACTCCTCAAGGGCCAATGTCCCCACTACCCACTATCCACACTATCATGTCAGCTTCTTATGATCTTGTCTGGATAGGATTTAGTGCAATTCTCTTAGGTCAGTAGCACAGGTCACACAAGTAGCTATTCAGTCTGGGTTTATCTGAGTCTGACCACAGTGTTTACAAGTCCATCTGTTTTGTCTGGGTCTCTGGTTACACTTTGTCAATCAAACATTCATAATACACCTTCCACACTGCTGCACATTCTCAAGCATCATTTATTCACTTGCTATTTTCTTCCCTTGTCTGTGCCTTTTTGTACATCCAAACATTCACACTCTGGTATTTTTGCCTTTTTCAATATTTGTCCCACTTGTTTTACTGCTTCCTTCCTTCTCTGTCTCTTGTAATTTGACACAATTTGCTATACAAATCAATCACACAACTAGAAGCAGGTTCAAACACATTAATGACCAAGCAATCACTTACAATTCCCTTCTAAATTAGGCACCATATCTTACTTTTAACTTCCAATCTTCAATTAAGTACTGTTGCTTTAAAATGCACAAATCTTTCAGCTTGTACCTTACGGATAGAATTACAGAGAATTTTGAGCACAGCTCACACTCAGCAGAGATAAGAGCGAAGGGAGAAGAAACTACGCAGCGGTATCATTCCCCCCTCCCATCAGAATGCAGCGTCGTCCTTCACAGAATTCTGTAGTTCTTTAGACTTATCAAAATCAATTTCTACAAAGAAACTCAAAATCACGGGATTTCACTGTAAGGGCAGATAACTGTATAATGAGATTAACCATGCCTTGCCCTTTTTCTGGCCAAATGCATTCAGGAAACTTTACAATGTAATGCCACATATAACACGAACTATATCATTACTCAATTCATTCAGTCTCAGATGTAGATTTGAAATATCTATAACGCATCTGTCCGGGATTCCACCACAACTAGAAAGGTCACAAATCTCTTGACACAAAAATGATGTGTGATGATTCATTCATACGTGCTCATTCACTGATTTTTTTTTTTTTTTTTTTTTTTTTTTTACTCAATTACTCATCTCTCATCTTATTCAGAGGTTGTCATAGACATATATACAAGGATTCACACAGCCTGCCTATCTTGCACTTTGGATTTGATTAATACTTTTTCCAGGTTCTTTGCTGCACTACTTCCATATCTATCCTCAATTATATCACATAACCGATTTCCTTCTTCAGGTATCTTTCCCTGACTGTTCCCCATCTTATCTTTTATTCTTATCCTGTCTCTCTTGTTGTCTTCCTGTTAGTCCCCTGCCTTAGGTGGTGTATTGGGTAAGCTCAAGACTAGGCTCTACTATACCTCGTTACCTTCTTCCTAAGGTGCTAACAGGCTAAATGGAGTGTCTGTTCCTCGGTGTACTACGTGTTTCGTGTACTTATATGCTATGTAGCATCCGAACAGAAATACTCCCACAACACACAGGATTGTAAATAAAGTGTCCATCTACTGGGGTTCTTCAGTCATATCCTGTCACAGGCTCATTTCACGGTCCTGTGCTCATTCGGTCACACTCTTATCTGTCACAAGGTTTATTCGTAAAGGGTGTTGATTTAAGCTTAGGCGGTGACCTCCCCGGAAGGACGCTGTCACATGGCCCAGTTAGGCAATATCACCACTCTTTGAACGAATACCTACTGTGCAGCTTATTTGTCTACTTTCCACAACCTTTCAAATCAAAGTAGCCATTCAACAACCTCCTCTATTCCTAGTGCGGAACCGTCTATAGTGAAAAACTTGTCCGTCCGGGCTGCGCAGTATGAACTGTTCACCCAGCCTTATATTCCATAATGTCAGACCTCTCCCATTTTGATTTGCATCAGCTCTTTTTCTAAAAATAGCTGTGCACACACAGAACCTACAGTAACCTCTCATTCGAGCAGAAATTACATATGCGTGTCACACCCGATTTCCTCAGAGTTCTTATATGGACCTGATTTTACGGCCCCCTCCTCTACTAGATTCCCCTTTATACGGACCTTAGTTATAATGATAGATTATGAAGAGCAGAGAAGAGAAAAATTGATCTCTTACCTGGCCAGGTGTTTAGGTCTGCTGTTCACAATTTCATCAGTAACTGGAGTGGTCTGTAGATCGGGTAGTCTTGGAGAGGTGCCTATATCAGGTCCCTGTTTCGGGCGCCAGGAAACTGTCGGGATCCCTCAGATTACTCTTTCATCTGAAGGACCGATGTTCTTGGGTGTGAAGCATCATATGTCTCTAATTAAATCAGCTCCATCGAGAAGAACTACACAGACACCAGCTGTATAATACAACTCAGGATGCCTCCAAGACGCCTCTGGCTTATCAGTTAGGCTTCCGTCTTTTATAGTAAAGAATTTAGACATTTACAGACATGCGCAGTACAAATGATTTTACAACTTGTTTTCGACAAAGAAAGTCATTTAGGCGAAAAAGCAGAGGTATTTGACCTTGGTTCACAAGGGAGATGTCTGAGACATCTCCTCGAAGAACAGATAAGGTTTTAAACAAGAGAATGCAACATAGACAGAACTCAATTTAACTCCTTCAGTTCCTATCATCAGACTGTAGCTCCTGGGCACAGGCCCTCACTCCTGTCCCTTCACTATAAAGCCTGGGCCTCATTATACAGCTGTACAGGGGTCTAGTGAAGGCTTTTTAGCCCTTTCCTCAGACTGTAGTTCCTGGGAACAGGCCCTCACTCCTGTCCCTTCACTATAAAGCCTGGGCCTCACTATACAGCTGTACAGGGGTCTAGTGAAGGCTTTTTAGCCCTTTCCTCAGACTGTAGCTCCTGGGAACAGGCCCTCACTCCTGTCCCGTCACTATAAAGCCTGGGCCTCATTATACAGCTGTACAGGGGTCTAGTGAAGGCTTTTTAGCCCTTTCTTCAGACTGTAGCTCCTGGTCACCATGTGATCTCACCATAACCCTAACAAGCTAATTAAGGTGTGAAACTTTGATCAAAATTATCTCAGTACACAAATCTCCAAGGGTGCCCAAAGTTTTGCATCGCGCCCTTTTTCCTTTTTGCAATTATGAAATTGTAAAAAGTCTATATATATATATATATATATTTTTTTTTTTTTTTATTATTATTATTTTTGCCTAAAATACAAAGGCCATGTGCCATCTTAGAGGTTCGGCTTTTTAGAGATCATTTCATCTTCATGTTACTACTGCTCACAATAACGGTCATTTTGACCCGGGGCGCCCACACTTTTACATGCCGCTGTCAATGCTTCGTCCCGCTGGTGCTCAATATTTAATAGGGTCTTGCTATTAAACTTAATGAAAAGTTCGGTGAATTCCTTTGAGCTGTTATTACTAGAGATGAGCGAATATCGTCGGAGAAGTTGTTATTGGCTAATATCGCTTACCGAATAGCTGCATCGGGACCCCGGATCCCTGGAGCGCTCCCGATAATCAGCTGCATGTGTCGCCCTCCATGCAGGTGCTGTGACTATCACACAGCGTGACACACGCAGCTGATTATCGGGAGCGCTCCAGCACACTGAGTCCTGCACACACTGAGGCCCCTGATCATGTGACCCCTGACTCCTCCCCTCCTGTGACCTCATCACAGGTCCTGTGCACAGAGCAGTCATATATGTGGCAGACACTCCTGGATCTTCTGCTTTCTGGGCCGGTTCCTCCTGTGAGTCCTATTAACCCTTTCACTCCCTGTATTCTCCTTTCTGACAGGACAATATCTGAATTTGGATAGTGTGACAGGAATTTAAGCAATGTGGAAGGAAGAAATGACAATTTTACTTTTTTCCTCACGAAAATGTGACTTTAGCCCCAAAATTGTCAGCGTAACAAATCCTTATTTTCCCCACTGTAGTTTGTAGACTCCATATTCAGATCCCTAAAGTGCGAAAAGAGCTGAATTCCCCACTTAAGTTATTGCATTTTGGAAATTGCCCCCACTGGGAATTTATCTCCAGGTAAAGGCACAATTGTGTCTCCATGGGGGTTGTGCTCACAGCCCAACATCGTGTGGCCTCCAAAGAAATGCCACCCCGCACCATTACTGACCACTGCCAAACCGGTCATGCTGAAGGATGCTGCAGGCAGCAGATCGCTCTCCACGGCGTCTCCAGACTCTGTCACGTCTGTCACATGTGCTCAGTGTGAACCTGCTTCCATCTGTGAAGAGCACAGGGCGCCAGTGGTGAATTTGCCAATCCTGGTGTTCTGTGGCAAATGCCAAGCGTCCTGTATGGTGTTGGGCTGTGAGCACAACCCCCATCTGTGGATGTCGAGACCTCAGACCATCCTCATGGAGTCAGTTTCTAACCATTTGTGCAGACACATGAATATTTGTGGCCTGCTTAAGATCATTTTGCAGGGCTCTGGCAGTGCTCCTCCTGTTCCTCCTTGCACAAAGGTGGAGGTAGCGGTCCTGCTGCTGGGTTGTTGCCCTCATACGGCCCCCTCCACATCTCCTGTTGTACAGGCCTGTCGCCTGGTAACACCTCCAGCCTCTGGACACTACGCTGACAGACACAGTAAACCTTCTTGCCACAGCTCGCATTGATGTGCCATCCTGGATGAGCTGCACTACCTGAGCCACTTGTGTGGGTTGTAGAGTCCGTGTCATGCTACCACAACTGTGAAAGCACAACCAACATTCAAAAGTGACCAAAACATCAGCCAGAAGCATTGGTACTGAGATATGGTCTGTGGTCCCCACCTGCAGAACCACTCCTTTACTGAGGGTGTCTTGATAATTGCCAATAATTTCCATCTGTTGTCTATTCCATTTGCACAACAGCATGTGAAATTGATTGTCAATCAGTGTTGCTTCCTAAGTGGACAGTTTGATTTCACAGAAGTTTGATTTACTTGGAGTTATATTCTGTTGTTTAAGTGTTCCCTTTATTTTTTTGAACAGTGTATATAGATATAGATAGATTTTTTTTCTTTACGTTGGAGGGCCCAATTCCAGCTATTGCTGTGGGACCTGTGATTTCTATCTACTCCACTGTGTACAGGATAATAGAGTATAATAAAGTAGTTATGGACGTGACGTAACTAACATTGTGCAGTGACTCTGCTTTCCATATAGTGATGGATATTTCTTGTTGCTGAAACTGTGATATTTTTTCCACTTTAAACCTTTTTTAAACCCCTCTGATCAGTGCGATCACACAACATACAAGCCTCTGATGGCTCCGGTGATGCCCTGTACTACTGTAGTGCCGTGTATCATCACTGCCTGTCAGTGTAATACTAACGGCCCCAGACACATGAGACCAGAGTTGGCTGAACGGTCATTTGGCAGACGGCGATCTCTCCCGACTCCCCATACACACAAATATTCCAGCTTTCCTGTGGTCTGTATGAGAGTGTCGCCTCCAGACTCCTCTAGAGGAGGATTATCTACAGGAAGAACAAACGGATTATCCTCTGAAATTCAGGATGCCAGATCCTTCTCTGCCCTGACATCATCTGTCGGGAGGCCCCCAAATACATTATATGGTCGGCCAAACCCCCCGAAATCAGTGCTTTCATGGAACTTTAGTCTAATGTGTATGGGGGCGTTATAAGGTAACTTTTTGGACGCTGCCCCTGGCCCGGCCTAATAGACCTTCATACATTGCAGCCCAGACCCCATTATTAGGCATGTAAGTATCGGAGTAACTAGGCCGCCCCATACTATCGAGTACTTGGAGGCGGGGGGCATTCAGCCAAACTGTCACACCTTCTTAGATGCCATGTTTGCTTTTCACTGCAGCAAGGGGTTAAACTCTCAGGGTTTTCGTTGAAGCCTCATCTGTGCCGTCCCTGCGGTGTACATCTATGTTCTGGGGCACAAAAAGATTAATTTCTTTTTAATAAATGTTTAACATGTTAACAATTATAAAATGTGTCTTCTGCTTTTTGCTTATTTTTTTCTTCTTACAAGAATTGTTGGAGACAATTTTTCTTTAGAAACATTTTAACCCCTTAACCCCCAAGGGTGGTTTGCACATTCATGACCAGACCAATTTTTACAATTCTGACCACTGTCCCTTTATGAGGTAATAACTCTGGAACGCTTCCATGGATCCCGGTGATTCTGACATTGTTTTCTCGTGACATATTGTACTTCATGTTTGTGGTAAAATTTCATTCATATAACTTGTGTTTATTTGTGAAAAAAATGGAAATTTGGCGAAAATTTTGAAAATTTGGCAAATTTTCCAACTTTGAATTTTTATGCCCTTAAATCACAGAAATACGGCACACAAAATACTTAATGAGTAACATTTCCCACATGTTTACTTTACATCAGCACTATTTGGGAATCAAAATTTTTTTTTGTTAGGAAGTTATAAGGGTTAAAAGTAGAGTTGAGCGAAACGGGTCGAAAAAATTCAAAAGTCGCCGACTTTTGGCAAAGTCGGGTTTCATGAAACGAAACCCGACCCTAGGATGAGGTCGGCCACGAGGTCGGCGACTTACGCGCCAAAGTCGCGTTTCAAAAGTTTGTTTTGCGCTCTTTTTCAGCCAATCAGGATCCACGGACACTGTGGGCAACGTGATGACATAGGCACGGGTCACCACCATCTTTCAGAAGGGCATGCAAGTGATTGGCTTGCTTTGGTGGGCGTCACAGGGGGTATAAAAGGGCGTGCACGCCGACCGCCATCTTACTTCTGCCGATCTCAGTATAGGGAGAGGTTGCTGCTGATTCTGTAGGGAGAGCGTTAGGCAGGGAAGAAGACCAAAAAACTGCTTCTGCTGCTAGCGATTTGGCCTGCACAACACACCAGTCACTGTGTGTGCAGTGCAAGGGAAGGCTATATAGTGGTGTATCAGTGGTGTTGGTTGTTGGGCTGCCTTCTAAAGGCCCTTTTACATTTAGAGATGCACCAGCGATCCAACCAGCGATCCGACCCGGTCAGGATCGCTGGTGCATCGCTAAATGATCGCTAGTGAGCTTTCATACAGAAAGATCTCACAGCGATGCAGCAGCGACGCAGCGCACGATACTTACCATTCACACACAGCGATCCTGCGTCCTCCCGCCCGCCTCCACGCGTCGCTGGACGTCACAGCAGGAAGCCCAGCAGGAAGCTGACGACGAGAAATGGAGCCGGACATTCTCGCGCGATCAGCGATGGACAGCGGGGGAGCCGGTCGTTGGTAAGTATCACACATAGCGATATCGCTAGCAATATCGCTATAACGTCACAAAACCAGTGATGTTTTAGCGATATTGCTAGCGATATTGCTTAGTGTAAAACCCCCTTAAGGCTTCCTGACAGGCTGGCATTGCTGTTTACCCACTGCTCCGCAAACTGCTTTTTTAAAAGCAATCCAATCTCCCTTATCCTCTAGTCACTTTGGTCACAGCTGTGCCATCGAGCCTGTCACATAGCGCTCAGATATTCATTGGGCCTCAAACTGCTTTTTTAAAAGCAATCCCAATTTTTTTTTTTTGTCCTGCTGAGAAGAAAAAAAAACTGCTTCTGCTGCTGATAGCAATTTGGCCTGCACAACACACCAGTCACTGTGTGCAGTGCAAGGGGAGGCTATATAGTGGTGTATCAGTGGTGTTGGTTGTTGGGCTGCCTTTTAAGGCTTCCTGACAGGCTGGCATTGCTGTTTACCCACTGCTCCGCAAACTGCTTTTTTAAAAGCAATCCAATCTCCCTTATCCTCTAGTCACTTAGGTCACAGCTGTGCCATCGAGCTTGTCACATAGCACTCAGATATTCATTGGGCCTCACACAATCCGAAAGTGTCCAGTGTCCAAAAGTGTGTGCAGAGATTCAAACTCTCACTTATCCTCTAGTCACTTAGGTCACAGCTGTGCCATCGAGCTTGTCACATAGCGCTCAGATATTCATTGGGCCTCACACAATCCAAAAGTGTCCAGTGTCCAAAAGTGTGTGCAGAGATTCAAAATCTCACTTATTCTCTAGTCACTTAGGTCACAGCTGTGCCATCGAGCCTGTCACATAGCGCTCAGATATTCATTGGGCCTCACACAATCCAAAAGTGTCCAGTGTCCAAAAGTGTGTGCAGAGATTCAAAATCTCACTTATTCTCTAGTCACTTAGGTCACAGCTGTGCCATCGAGCTTGTCACATAGCGCTCAGATATTCATTGGGCCTCACACAATCCAAAAGTGTCCAGTGTCCAAAAGTGTGTGCAGAGATTCAAACTCTCACTTATCCTCTAGTCACTTAGGTCACAGCTGTGCCATCGAGCTTGTCACATAGCGCTCAGATATTCATTGGGCCTCACACAATCCAAAAGTGTCCAGTGTCCAAAAGTGTGTGCAGAGATTCAAACTCTCACTTATCCTCTAGTCACTTAGGTCACAGCTGTGCCATCGAGCTTGTCACATAGCGCTCAGATATTCATTGGGCCTCACACAATCCAAAAGTGTCCAGTGTCCAAAAGTGTGTGCAGAGATTCAAAATCTCACTTATTCTCTAGTCACTTAGGTCACAGCTGTGCCATCGAGCTTGTCACATAGCGCTCAGATATTCATTGGGCCTCACACAATCCAAAAGTGTCCAGTGTCCAAAAGTGTGTGCAGAGATTCAAACTCTCACTTATCCTCTAGTCACTTAGGTCACAGCTGTGCCATCGAGCTTGTCACA
Source organism: Dendrobates tinctorius (assembly GCF_039654945.1). Classification (NCBI taxonomy): domain Eukaryota; kingdom Metazoa; phylum Chordata; class Amphibia; order Anura; family Dendrobatidae; genus Dendrobates; species Dendrobates tinctorius. The sequence goes on along the minus strand of NW_027362069.1, from coordinate 989,765 downwards.
TAGCGCTCAGATATTCATTGGGCCTCACACAATCCAAAAGTGTCCAGTGTCCAAAAGTGTGTGCAGAGATTCAAAATCTCACTTATTCTCTAGTCACTTAGGTCACAGCTGTGCCATCGAGCCTGTCACATAGCGCTCAGATATTCATTGGGCCTCACACAATCCAAAAGTGTCCAGTGTCCAAAAGTGTGTGCAGAGATTCAAAATCTCACTTATTCTCTAGTCACTTAGGTCACAGCTGTGCCATCGAGCTTGTCACATAGCGCTCAGATATTCATTGGGCCTCACACAATCCAAAAGTGTCCAGTGTCCAAAAGTGTGTGCAGAGATTCAAACTCTCACTTATTCTCTAGTCACTTTGGTCACAGCTGTGCCATCGAGCCTGTCACATAGCGCTCAGATATTCATTGGGCCTCACACAATCCAAAAGTGTCCAGTGTCCAAAAGTGTGTGCAGAGATTCAAACTCTCACTTATCCTCTAGTCACTTAGGTCACAGCTGTGCCATCGAGCTTGTCACATAGCGCTCAGATATTCATTGGGCCTCACACAATCCAAAAGTGTCCAGTGTCCAAAAGTGTGTGCAGAGATTCAAGCTCTCACTTATCCTCTAGTCACTTAGGTCACAGCTGTGCCATCGAGCTTGTCACATAGCGCTCAGATATTCATTGGGCCTCACACAATCCAAAAGTGTCCAGTGTCCAAAAGTGTGTGCAGAGATTCAAACTCTCACTTATCCTCTAGTCACTTAGGTCACAGCTGTGCCATCGAGCTTGTCACATAGCGCTCAGATATTCATTGGGCCTCACACAATCCAAAAGTGTCCAGTGTCCAAAAGTGTGTGCAGAGATTCAAACTCTCACTTATCCTCTAGTCACTTAGGTCACAGCTGTGCCATCGAGCTTGTCACATAGCGCTCAGATATTCATTGGGCCTCACACAATCCAAAAGTGTCCAGTGTCCAAAAGTGTGTGCAGAGATTCAAAATCTCACTTATTCTCTAGTCACTTAGGTCACAGCTGTGCCATCGAGCCTGTCACATAGCGCTCAGATATCAGTGAGCCTCACACAATCCAAAAGTGTCCAGTGTCCAAAAGTGTGTGCAGAAATTCAAAATCTCCCCTGTTCTATAGACACCTTGTTTTACATAGTATATAGTTTGTTGGATTTTGCCTACATTTCTACCAAAAATGAGGAAGGCTGGTGGAAGAGGCTGTGGAATTGGGCGGGGGTTGGCAGCTGGTAATGATGGTGTTGGTGGTGGATCTCATGGTAGTGGCAAGAGCAAAATAGGACCGAATGCAGGAGGTGTTGAGCCTGCGTCATCGTCTGGCTACATAAGGCCTCGAACGCTTAGTTTTCTAGGAGTTGGCAAACCGCTTTTAAAGCCAGAGCATCAGGAAAAAGTTTTGTCTTACATTGCTGACTCAGCCTCCAGCTCTATCGCCTCCTCTTCTTCAGTTGTAAAAAGTAAAAGCACTGAGTCGTCATTGGAGGCTCATGTTCATGAACCACACCTTTCCTTGTGTCCTTCACCCCAACCAAGATCGAAGGATGACGCAGGCCATACTACTGATTACTCCATGGAGCTGTTTTCACATACCATGCCTGGATTATCAAGTGAAATGGTGAATTACCCAGGCCAAGATGAATCTGACATGGAGTGCACTGATGCACAGCCGCTGATGGATGATTCTGCTGGTACATTCACTCAGAGCACTACATTGTCCTCGCAGTGTACAGAGCCAGATTCTGACCCTGATGAGACTCAGGTGCCCCTTCCCGCACACTATACCACCATACACGGTGACACAGAGGAAGGTGCACATGACATAGAAGAGGAGGTGATGGATGACCCAGTTGTTGACCCAGATTGGCATCCATTGGGGGAAGAGGGTGCTGCTTCCAATAGCTCAGATGAGGAGCATCCACAGCAGACATCGACATCGCAACAGCTGTTATCTGGCAGGCCCGGAGCACTCCAAAGACAGGTTCCAAACATCAAAAGAGTTGCTGGACAGCTTGTCCAGAGGGTCAAAAGATCACAGCGTGCTAGGCCGCAAAATGTCTGCCAAAGTAGGAAGAGTGCAGTGTGGCACTTTTTTGAACAAAATCCTCATGATCAGGCCAAGGTTATCTGTAAGAAGTGCGCAAAGACCTTTAGCCGAGGGAAAAATCTGAAAAATTTGAATACCAGTTGCATGCTTAGACATTTAACCAGCATGCACTTGCAAGCGTGGACACAACACCAAACCTCAAGTGCCACATGTGCAACTGATCACAACGAAGGTAGTCAGCAACGCTACATTGTTTCCCCCACTGTAAGCCCACCGGTTAGCACAGCAGCAAATGTTGAGGTGTCATTGCAAGGCCACAGCAGTCAGGGAATCCCACTGTTATATCAACGAAAGACTGATTCTAGGCCTTCAGAAAGAACACCAACTCCATCACCATCATCAACCCTCTCTCAGTCCGCCCTGTCCACCGCTACTTCCACCATATGCAGGACACAGAGATCTGTACAAGAATGTCATAATGGAGGTTCCCCAGCCCCTCACATCTCCAGGTAATAGACAGGACTAAATACACATGGCCTATAATTATCTGTATGTAGAGAATGAATTCAGTCCCTGTATGTGTTTCCTCCAGATCTATCCAGTAAGAGGACAACACCAGAAAGATGTCCTCGTCCTCTTCTTCCACAGGACTGTAAGCAAGAAGATCCCAGTGCTCCTCAGGATCATCAGGTAGATGGAGAGAAGGTGTCAGGAGATCTCCCCTATGATGTGTAGATGGCTGTGAAGGTCTTGTGCTCAGTCTTGTTTTATCCACCAGTATTATATGTTTTATACTTGTGTAATGAGAACGGTGGAGATGGCAGGATTAGAGCTGATCATAGATGGGACTTCTCCATCTGTCGGTGACTTTTACAATATTTGTTTCAGGGTGAAGATCTGACCCATATTAATACTACAGAGACATATGTGAGAGATGATGAGTGGTGTAAAGAGGAAATTCCCACATATGACTACCCAGGTGAGTAGTAACCACTGAATGCAGAGAAGTCACAGATTCCTCTCAGTCACCGGCTGTGGCTGCTTTATCGGTGGTGTAGTCCGGCCGTATTACCATGATCACCATTTTGCCTCTAGACCACCACATTCTCCGCCATCCAAAACTGTTCAAATGACATAGATTGGGAAACTGAAACCTGCGTATCTCAGAAAGGAAACCAATTTCTGTCAGTGTCCAAGGATAATTATCTGTCACCACTTGTGCAGGGCCCAACTAGAGGGACGGCCCTTCTGGACTTAATTTTAAGCAACAGGCCAGATAGAATAACAGACGTACGAGTCGATGGATGTGATGAACAGGGGTAGTTTTCCCACCGCTGCCACCAATATGTGACGAACAGCCCACCGTTGGGCAGAGATGCAGGAACTGGTCTTTGATCATCAGGTCCCGTAGCTGCTCAAAGGATTCAACCGACAGTCCATGGATCCACTGGTCAAAGTGGGTCCTGAGTCCTTGCACTACATCACTGTAGCTATCATGTGGGCCACGTTGGAGGTGTCGGAACTTCTTTCGATATACCTCAGGTGTCAGCCGATATTTGGCGATCAGCGCCTCCTTTATGGCGCGATAGTCATCATCATGCGCTTGCGGAAGAGAAGCAAACGCCCCCAGAGCTTTACCTTTTAGCCCTGGGGTCTAGTACCTGGCCCATTGGTCTTCGGGCAGTCGGTACTGTCTGCAGGCTTTCTCAAAGGCTCGCAGAAACGTGTCCAAGTCCCCGTCCTTTTCCATCACGGGAAAATGCTCTGGCCGGGGTTTAGGAGTCTGGACGCTGCTGGGCTCACCGCTTCGGGCTGTGGGGGTATGCCCCCCTTGTCGGAGCATCTCCAGCTCATGGGCTCTCTGAGCCTCAGCTTGGCGCTCAGCTCTCTCCGCCTCTCGCTCGGCTCTCTCAGCCTGGGCCTGGCGCTCGGCTTGGGCCTCCTGCCGATATTGCTGGATCAGCCTCCCCCGTGCCTCACTGTCTTCGGCAGGGAGTGCGTCCAAGGCCTCTTGCAGGTAGGGGTCCAGCGTGCTCTGATTGAATGTGGGGCCAGCGCTCATGAGTGGAGCCTCTGCTGCAACCCCATTGCCACTTGGGCCAACGTCTGCGCCCGCTGGATTCTGGTCGTTGTCCAGCTGCACTAGACCCGCGATCATTTGATCTTTGGTTCCGCCTGCGGCGTCTATGCCTCAGTACGGCATAACCCAGTAAGGGTGTCCTTTTTCTGCTGCTGATACCACTCCACTCTCATCTGCGCCATGGTTGCCAAATAAAAGATAGAAAAGAAAAACGAAGAAACGGGAGGGGATACTTGCAAGTACTCACTAATGTCTCAGGACTAGTAACCACTGAGTCTGTTCTCCAAAACCTATGATGCAGGATTCCCGCAGGAACCGTGTAGGTTTTTAGTGAGAGGAATGATTGCTCAAACCAAATCACTAATGCTCTAGGATTATCCCACCGCTCTGCCACCAATATGTGATGAACAGCGGTAGTTATCCCACCGCTGCCACCAATATGTGACGAACAGCCCACCGCTGCTCGTCCGATACGGCGACTGACGGGGGTCCCGCTACCACCAAAACGCGATGGACAGCGGACCCTGTGTCACCACTATGTCACAGTCCCACCACTGACGGGGGTGTATCAGCGGACAGAGGGACGAGACACACTGCCGGCACACGGCTATCACAGGCACAGTGGGGGGGCTTATCTTAGTTATCCCACCACTGGCACCATGTGACCAAAAATATCCAGCAAGCTAATCTCGCTCTACAATTTGCCGCAGGGGAGTATTTTGGGTGCCCCACCACTGCTATCAATCTTCTAAGTACTGCGGGGATTTATGTACATCCCACTTCCTCAGTTCCACTTCGGAACTCGCAGCTCTCCGGCACCCCCCTTACCCTCAGGTCAGTCAGGGAACTGCACCTAGGATAATTGGTCGCCGGACGGGCTGCCTGTTGTGAACCGGCAATTAGGCTTCTGCAGTAAGGGAATTATCAATGCTGTGGCCGCAGCCCCTCATTCAGCAATATAAGACCCTTCTGTACTGCCAGCAAGCCGCAATAGCCGTACACAACGCGCTGCCACCAGTCACAGTTACTTAATTCACAGTGTTAAATTAAGAGGGTCCGTGGCAAACCCCTTGAATTAGTAGCGATTATCTATCAAAGGCGTATAGTTCGATTCTTAGAGCATGGAGGCAGACTAAATATCAAATCATTTATTTTCCGAAAGAGGACAGTGATTACAGATAAGTTGCTAAAAAGATGAGACATTAATTATGTACAGTTACAAATATAAAATAAAAGATGGATGAACATAGAAAGTACACTCACGGTTGTTCATGGCTCTTTAGGCAAAACCATGCGGCGGAGAAAGAAGGCGGAGCCACCATCTCCACTCATCTGGAGTTCTTGTCAGCATGAGGATTGGAGCCCTCCTCTGCTGGTTTTGCCAAGGGAATGCCTTATAGACTCTGCGATGTCACATCGCAGAGAGGTGCATTCTGGGTTAATCCCACCTCTCTCATCCAAGTTATAATTTGGCTGCAAAACTTAGATTAGCTATAACTTTATGGGAGAAGCTGGTATGGACTCATCAGTGGTATCATGTTTCCCAGCGTAATGAGCCCATCAAGAAAACATCAAACATCTATGCGATATGACCGTCCATTTGGGAGCAAATCATATCTCAGGGTCTGGACATGTTAGAACTGCGGAAGTGACACTGTAGCGGAGCTGGGACCGCTCAGATTACCAAAAGATGATTTTCATATCTCTACTTTGTACGGTTTTCGCAGGGCAGCCTCTTAAAGGTTTACATCTAACCTTGATTTCAGACAAAGACCCTTTTCCCGCACTTTTTTTTTTTTCTTTCAGTTGAGGCTGAGAGAAGCCAAATGGTGTGACAGGAAGTGTCCTGGTTTATAGCACTTGGGGGGAAGGGAAACTACTACAGTGTACCATGTAACTCAGAAGGGGAAGAGAGGGGGCTGCAGCCCCACTGCCAGGCTGGCAGTTTTCAATGTCATAGAATGCCGGATTTTTCTGGAAAGTTCCAACCGAAAACATCATATCTTGATAAACAAGAGGAATGCAGGAGCTCATTTAAATCGAAATATATATTTATTAATACAATACAAATATTAAAAACAGACAATTAGACAATGCATTACAAAAGACACCAAAAATTGGAACGTGTGCCCATGGTATTAATGGAAAAATCCACTAAATACAGATGACATTATAAAAGTGACCAGTATCTCAAAATATACAGTATTAAATGTCACTCCTCCAAAACATATATAGGATGGCAATAAGTGAATCAGCAAAACCTGCTCAAAAGCACCCCCTCAATAATATCTAATTTAACTCCTAATGTGCCATAACGGAATAATTCCAAAGAGTTAAAGTAAGGGGAGGAAACAAGGTGCTTACCCGAAAATGCAGCCCCCATATAGTAAACGGCCCAAGAGTATATCTTAATTATATATCATTAATGTTATATGTATATAAATAGGGACCAGTGCTTAAGCAGGACCTGTCCCAGACCGTGATGCGGTCCTCTCACCAACTGCTCCTGAATCCTATCTTCCCCGCTCTTTGGTGCAGACTAAACTCCACCCACCTCCCAGCACTCTTCGTGTTCCAAGCAGGGAGCCACCAAAGGTGCTTTGCTACACTACTATGTTGTGTGGGATGCAGGTGTTGGAGTGTGGTCAGGTGTCTCCACCTTACCTGGATGGTGGGGTACCACACCTCAGGAGGAGGTGCAGTACCTCTGTGGCGACTGAACCCTCAGGGGCGCCACATATTTACTCTAGAAAAGAGAAGACTTAGGCGAGACCTAATACATATGTACAAGTATATCAGAGGGCAATACAGAGATCTCTCCAATGAACTGTTTGTACCAAGGATTGTGACAAGAACAAGGGGGCATTCTCTTCGTTTGGAGGAAAGGCAATTTCTGCACCAGCACAGAAGAGGGTTCTTCACGGTAAGAGCAGTGAGGCTCTGGAATTCTCTTCCTGAGGAAGTGGTGATGGCCAACTCACTGAATGAATTTAAGAAAGGAATGGAGGCTTTTTTTGTGAGTAACAGTATAGAAGGTTACGAATAACAGAATATTATAGGTAGATGGTTGACCCAGCTTAGGGGAAGGAATTTTTTTCCCTATGGAGAAAATTGGCTTCTACTCTGTGGGTTTTTTGCCTTCCCCAGGATCAACAATGCAGAACAGCTGCACTAAAAATAGGCTGAACTAGATGGACATAAGGTCTTCCTTCAGCCTTCAAAACTATGTTACTAGCTTACTTTGGGCATTGAAAGCCCTTTTCTATTGAACTTACAACGTGGAGGTTCCACTTGGTATTAGAAGACGCTGACCGTTACCTGCCCAGATCTGTAACTATAAAGCCAAATGACAGCGTACGTAGAATGTGCTGAGAATATAGAAAATCACTTGAAGAAAGGTATTATGCTGGGCCTGTAAGAGAAAGCAGAGGGTAATGATGCTGTTGGCTTCCTAGATCCCTGAGATCTTATCGGATGACTCTTCTCTCCCTTTTGTGCTGCTGAATGTCTCATGGTCCCTACAAGACCAGGTCCAGTCTTTCTGGCCAAACTTCCCTTTTATGATTGATATAAAGAAAATTCTCCAAAGAAGCATTTTTAGTCCATTACTGTAAGTACAAGAATTATGCCTCATGTAGTTTCAATCAGCAGAGACGGCTCCCACTAAATTGGAAAGAAACAAGAGAATGCTGGAGTCCAGATCTAAAGCAGTGCAAAATTTTATTGACAAACAACAGGCACATATAGAGTAACAGAACAATCATGATAGGATAATAAAAAGGCAATAAATGAATGCCCGAAGCCCACTGAGACAGACAAATCAGCAACAAATAAATTTGTTATCATGTGAAAAGCACTCAGGCCCTTTGTAAGGGAAATGGATTAGTGCAGGTAAAAAGTGCTGGGGAGTCTGCACTGAAAAGAGTTAATCCACAGAAGTCTATGGCACTAGACCCTGGCAGTATGAATCTCTAGTGCTGTGGCAATGAGTATGACCCCCACTGATATCTAATTCGCTGTGGACAATATAATCTGAAAATGCAGCATATCATAAGGGGGGCAATAAGACATCACCAGTGGACCAGCGTCCCCGCAGTAGCGAGTGCAGTACAATCCAGGCAGAAAAACGACCAGCACTGTGTATTATATCTATTGCACAGATGCCCAAACGAAGGGGAAGAGAAATATCATTGTATGGACATACCCATCATGTCCTGGTGCAAAGAGAGCGCTGATTTGTGCACCCCAACACGTGTTTCGCGGTGAAAATACCGCTTCCTCGGGGGGGCATATAATATTGTGGCTATTGTGAGGTTAGAAAAAAAATTACATCCAGCAAAATGTCACCAGCGGCCCCTGTCCAGTAGCCTCTATCTCTTACTTATAGATGCTACTGTGCAGGCGCCGCCATCGCCGGTGACATTTTGCTGGATGTAATTTTTTTCTAAGCCTCACAATAGCCACAATATTATAGGCATTATCACCAATAATATCAATGCTATTATATGCATTATGTAATAATGGGGGCAGGTCAGTGAGAAGTCAGCAACCTGTCATAAGCCAATACAGATGAATATGTAATCAGCGCACCACATAAAGCCCCGCCCACAGCCCCACCCACAGCCCCGCCTCAGAGCACGAGAATCTCATTAACTGAAAACTACAAATACAGATTACACAACAACCACAAGACGGATTTCATCACCAGGTATCACTGTAATCAGTATAACGGCGCTGACCTGACAGTGTCTGTAGGTTACTGAGCACAATCCTGCTGACAGGTTCCCTTTAAGACATCTCCGCTCTGCACTATTATACACAGTTCTCTATAAATGTGTAATATTTCTTCATGAAACTCATCTGACAGAAAATATTGGATCTTACGATAGTTTAGATTGTGAGGTCACCGAGCCCCATACTCTAATTACCCCAGAGAGGTTTCACCACTAGCTGCTCATTTATTACTGATGGAGACTGTGGAGTTTGATCATTTCAGTAGATGTTATTGTCTATAGTCACAGTGTTTGATTACAGTAGTGTCCAAAATCCTCTGATTTAACCTCTTCCTGCAGCCAGTTTTGTGTTCTTAATCAGACCCCATTATTAATATCTGACGTGTGTCACTTTATGTGGTGATAAATTATTCACAAAGGATAATAGAAAACAAATGGATCTTACAAATTATTTTCCAGCTTCGCACTGTACCCTACATACGGTTGTACACTACTGTCTGGGCACATGGCAGTGTTCAGGAGGGAAGGAGCGCCATTTAGCGTTTTGAATGCAGATCTAGCTGGAATAGTTTGCAGACACAATGTATTGGGAGCACTGTTCGTGGTCACCTGGCAGCTCAAAAGATGTCCACCATGAACATGCTTGGCTCTATCTTCTCTGCTTTCCATATCCCAAGGATTGCCTTGCTCATCGCCCTATAACACCCTTACATGGATCTGGACTTGCACTGGGACCCCTAGGCTTGGACCATGGTGTTACCTGCTATTCTGTGGAGTTAGATGGCAAGAAGAATAGTCAGGTAGCTGGGTCAGAACCAGAAGGACAGAATACAGAATCAGAAGACACAAGAGTAGTCAGTAAACGGGCCACGGTCACAGCAGGAGACAAATACACAAGCCGCAAGCTGAGCACAGAGGACTGAACCAGAGGAGAACAGCGCTGTATTAGTGGACACATCGCGATTTAACATGTCCCTTTTGTCACATTATTTTCAGGGTATCATCATTTCTGTCCAGGCCTATTTAATGTGTGGAAGCCTGGTTGAAAGCAATGTCTGACTTTCATTTATTAATTTTCATAGATTTTTTATTTATTGTTACTTTTGTCAGATTCAAGTTATTTCTGTCACCATTGTGGGTTTTTCTGTCATCAAATGAAGGGTAACATCAATTTAGACCACGTGTGTAGGAGGAGTGAATATTTTTACTCCAGAGCAACTTTCCAGAAATTAACACACAGTGGATGTTGGAGAGTGAAAATTACACATTTGCCATTTTCTTACCCAGCACATAGTGCCCAGATTGTGCTCCAGGAGACACCGCAAATTAAGTGGGTTCTTCTCACTATAATATTAGTAAATACAGGAATCCTAAATGTTGTTTGCGCACACTGCAAGACTCCGAAGTGAGAGCGGATTTTGCTGGATTGGTTTATAGAAACCTTGTTGCTTTTCAACAGCATTTGAGCCACTAATAGTGCGGGAACCTCTGTTTTTCCACTGACAGATGATGGACCTGAGTGGGGACTTGTTTTTTGTGAGATGAGAATTGGTATTATTTTCGCCTACATAACATTGATTGGTTTCTTTTTATTTGATATTTGGGAGGCAGAATGAACCAACAGTTGAACACCGCACACTACTGATCATCCAACAAGGTTTTCTATTAGACTGTGAACAGTCTTTGTCTTGGTAAAAATTAAAGTTTTTTTACATAGCTTGCCATTTTTATGGACAGTTTAAATAGAAATGTTCAAAAATATAAAACTCAAGGATATTTTATTAATAAATAATAATTGTTTTCTATCTTAGCAGATGACTGTACCAGGAGATCAGAGGGACAGCTGACATCTTCAATTTTTAAATCTGATGATCTTGAGATCCTACAAGATACAACTGAAGTGATTGTTATTACTCCAGATATATCATCATCCATTCACAGCAAAGATCTGTCATCTGATCCTATGAAACAGGTCCCATCTTCTGATTCTTTACTGACTACTAAGGAAAATCAAAGACACAAAAGAGGCAATAAAAAACAAACTGCTCCTAAAGTAAATAAGTCATTTTCATGTTCAGAATGTGAGAAATGTTTTAATGAGAAATCATATTTTGTTAGACACCAAAGAGCTCACACAGGGGAGAAGCCCTTTTCCTGTTCAGAATGTGGGAAATGTTTTAACTGGAAATCAGAATTTGCTACTCACCAGAGAACTCACACAGGGGAGAAGCCTTTTTCCTGTTCAGAATGTGGGAAATGTTTTAACAATAAATCAGATTGTGTTAAGCACCAGAGAATCCACACAGGCGAGAAGCCTTTTTCATGTTCAGAATGTGGAAAATGTTTTAACAATAAATCAGATTGTGTTAAGCATCAGAGAACTCACACAGGGGAGAAGCCTTTTTCCTGTTCAGAATGTGGGAAATGCTTTAACCAGAAATCACATTTTGTTACTCACCATAGAACTCACACAGGAGAGAAGCCTTTTTCTTGTTCAGAATGTGGGAAATGTTTTAGCGAGAAATCATATTTAGTTAAACATAATAGAACTCACACAGGGGAGAAGCCTTTTTCCTGTTCAGAATGTGGGAAATGTTTTGCACATAAATCACATTTTGTTACCCACAAGAGAACTCACACAGGGGAGAAGCCTTTTTCCTGTTCAGCATGTGGGAAATGTTTTACACAGAAATCATATATTGTTAATCACCAGAGAACTCACACAGGGGAGAAGCCTTTTTCCTGTTCAGAATGTGGGAAATGTTTTAAACAGAAATCAGTGCTTCTTACTCACCAGAGAACACACACAGGGGATAAGCCGTTTTCATGTTCAGAATGTGGGAAATGTTTTGCACTGAAAAAAAATGTTGTTACCCACCAGAGAACTCACACAGGGGAGAAGCCTTTTTCCTGTTCAGAATGTGGGAAATGTTTTGCATATAAATCAGATTGTGTTACTCACCAGAGAACTCACACAGGGGAGAAGCCTTTTTCCTGTTCAGAATGTGGGAAACGTTTTGCATATAAATCAGATTGTGTTATCCACCAGAGAACCCACACAGGGGAGAAGCCTTTTTCATGTTCAGAATGTGGAAAGTGTTTTAACCACAAAGGGAGTCTTGTTCCACACCAAATAAGTCACAGAGGGGAGAAACCTCTTAAATGTTAAATAAATCTTGATCACCATCAGAGATCCCACACAGGGGAGAAGCCTTTTTGCTGTTCATAATATGGGAAATATTTTAACCAGAAATGGAATCTAACTAATAATATTTATTTTTATATAGGGCTAACATATACCGCAGCCCTTTACAGTTTGCACACATTATCATCACTGTTCCCAATAGGGCTTACAATGTAAATTACCTATCTAGTCTTTGGAATGTGTGAGGAAACCCACGTAAACATGAGGAGAACATAAAAACTCCTTGCAGATGTTGTCCTTGGTGGGAGTTGAACCCAGGACTACAGCGCTGCAAGGCTGCAGTGCTAACCACTGAGCCATCTCACCATAGAACTCACACAGGGGAGAAGCCTTTTTGCTGTTTAGAATGTGTGAAATATTTTAACCGGAAAGCGCTTCTTGTTAGACATCAGAGCAGTCAAACATGAAAGAAGCCTTTTTCATTTTCTTAATGTGGGAAATATTTTACTTGGAAATCAGCTGTTAATAAACATCAGAAACGTCACATAGGGGAGAAGCCTTTTTCTATTTTCATAGTGTTGGAATAGTTTTAACCAAAATTGAATCTTCTTAAATGGGTTGTCTCTTGTCATTCCTCATGTTTGCTGACAAAAGGATAAAACTAAACTTTATTAATTCCAAATGTAAAACTATACCCATAATTCACCCCCTGAATGTTAGTCAGTAGGTGACTAATAGAAAAAAACATATACCACACATCTCAGTATATAGGGTGAGGTGACATATACACTCACTCTCCAAGCCTCTTATTTCTACGTGTTTCATTGTGATCACCAAAGGCGTCATCAGGTGACTATTTAATATTGATCTATATTCAAGCGAGACTAGACAAAAAAAACTTAAACTCATGTATCATGTTATCCAAAACAGAAAACTAGCCACATATAGGCAGATCCCAGACTTCAAACTATATACTTCATATAGTTTTTACATCACGAGGGACATGGATCTATCATTCTGCAGGAAACAACCTAGGGGTTTTCAGCCTCGGAAGAATACAGATCTGCTCCATTCACCATCGCTGAACCATGGATATGTTTGGAGAAGCCAGGTTATGATCCTCGGATCAACTGGCCTTTTACCTTGTATGGACTGTATGGATTGTCATCTTCCTACACTTGTCGTTACCTCATCTCTGTGTGTGCCACAGGTGGGGTAGTGATCCTGGGAGCGAATCAGCGGAAGGCTGAGACTCTGTAATGTGCACTCTGTTGGGTATTTTGCTGGGACTGTTCTATGTGTTATCTGCCTGTTTTATGGTTCAATAAAGCATTGCCACACTGCATTACCCTCACTGTGTGTTGTCTGAGTAGCGTTATGCCCATATTAAAGGGACAGCCGGCATTTGGTGGGACAATTCCTGTTCCATGTGTTTTCGGCCACAGAACCGGGGCGCCCGCTGACCACCCCATGTTTCCACAGGCATGCTTCAATAGTCTCAACGGGAGGCTAGAAGCTGCTATAACCCGATCAGCTCTGCTACATACAGGCAATGATCACATCACTTGCATGTAGCAGAGTTGCTCACTTGCTATGAGCGCCGACCACTGGGCAGTGCTCATAGGATCCGGCAGTGACAGCCATACAGGTCTGCTGGAGACCTCTGGTTGTCATGCCAACCCATCAGTGACCCGCGCTCACATGACAGGGTCACCAATGTGCGGGACTTCTGGCCCATCATGTGTGAGAAAAGATGTAGGCTCAGCGCCGGGGCCCACATCAAAAGGAGGGAGTCCGATATCAGCGTACATTTACACCTGATGTCAGAAAGGGGTTAAAGGGGATTGTTTATACAGAGACAGAAGTGGTAATTAATCATGTGTACATACAAATAATTACAAAAATACACAGCTTCTAATGTTAAATAGTATAGAGTTACCACAAGAAAATATAATTTGTGTAAATCAAGTGTAGATATTAGTGTTGAGCATTCCGATACCGCAAGTATCGGGTATCGGCCGATATTAGCTGTATCGGAATTCCGATACTTAGTTCCGATACTTTTTTCATATCGAATACCGGAATCGGAAGTTCCCATTATGCTAGGAGCCCGCTCGATTTGATTCAGCCAATGGGGATCCTCAAAAGTGTGGGCACATCCTGTTAGGCATGTAGGCATGTTAACTACTGGCATGGCTGTGATTGGCTGCTGAAATGATGTCATGATGCACTATAAAAACCGTTGCAGCCACCATTTCTGGTCACTCTGCTGTGAATTCAGTTAGGGACAGGCTGCTGTTGAAGACTGTGAGGGACAGTTAGAAATAGCGATCATCCAAAATATCTATTGCTCTACCCAGGCTACATAATCCACCACTGTAGCATTTTTGTAGCCCAGCAGCGCTGTTTTAATAGCTGTCTGCAAGGGCTGTGTGAGTGCAGACCCACGCTGTGTAGTGTGTCCTGCAGGCACGTCTGCTTGTAGGCCGCCCAGCGTGTGTCTCTGCCTCATACACATTTTTCTTTTATTGCTGCTTTTTTTTCTCCTGTATAGTGTGCTTCCATACGTATCCATATACGTTGGCTGCAAACACTAAAGGAGTGGACAGCGGAGCCTTTCAGCAGCCTTTCAGTGCTATAGCCCATTTCTCTGCACTGTTTTTGGTTGATAGGTCTCTCTGTGTGTGAGTGCAGCTCACGTTGCAGTGTGTTCTACAGCCATAGCTGTAGTCCGCTCAGCGTGCGTCACTGCCTCATACATAGTCCTTTTTTTGCAGCTAATTTAGACAGATTTTTTCTCCTATATTAGTGTGCTTCCAACCGCATCCATTGTCATTGGTTGGTTGCAAACACTATATAGGATTAGATAGAGGAGCCTTTTTGCTGGCTTGTGCCCTTCAGGGCCAGCCAGACAGACTAGTATCACCCTATTTTGTGATACTATAGCTTTCAAACTTTGGTCACATCCTTTTCTTTCGCCCCCCCCCAAAAAAAAGGAAATAAAGTTCACCAAACACTCCACTTTACAGTTGTCTAGGCCACATTAGATCATATTAAAGTGTAGTACACACACTCTTAGCCAAATTAGTGTTTCTTATACTGGTTAGCAGGTGTTCAGGAATAAGAACACTAAGCGCCCCCTTTTTTACTTTTCTGCCTATCAGTCTACCAAGATGAAGAAGGCAGGGAGTAAGGCACGTGGTCGTGGCCGTGTAGTTTCAACAGGGAGAGGACGGGGGGATTCAGCAGGGAGAGGACGTGGGGATTCGGTGTCTCCTGCGGCCACCAGTGACCCGGCATCCCCCACTTTTACCAGGCAACAGTCCTTCATGCGCAGCTTTGTAGGACCTCGCCGTACCCCACTGCTGCGTGACGAACAAATTGAAGCCGTTGTCGGATGGATGGCAGCTAACGCATCCACTTGAATGACTTCCGCATCCTCCCAAGGCCAGAGCACTGAAGAGCAACCATCTGTCTCTTCACCACCTGCCAAATTGCCCAGGCAGTCTGAGAGCCCTGGACAGGAGCCATCTCAATCTTTACTTCTGTTCTCAGAATCTGTTGGCTTGGAAAGAGGTGGCCAGCAAGCAGCATTCTAGAGCGTGAAGAAGAGGGAGTATGCAGTGATGCGCAACTGCTTTGTCCCTCTGAATCTGAAGAGGCGGGTGGGCCAGTGCCTATTGTCAGCACACCTCAGTGCTCATCTGATGATGATGAGACTCAGTTGCCAATTTCTGGTGCGTACGGTGCTGGCGAGACAACTCAGGACCAGCCGGTGCTTGAAGAGGGGAGTGGAGATGATGAGGTCCTTGACCCATCATGGCATCAGCCACAGGAAGGTGGTGGGAGCAGCTCTGAGGAAGAGATTCCCCGAACGGCCAAAAGAGGAGGGAGAGGGCGGGGGCAGACTTGGTTGCCTGTAGCCTCCACTTTGGCACCCGTGAGGAGCAATCCTCTTCCAAAACACAAAACGGGCGCTCCCAGGACTTGCAGTGCGTGGTCTTTTTTTGACACAGTTGCAGATGACATTTGCTTTGTCAAATGCAAGCTGTGTCATCAGAAAGTGAAACGAGGGAAAAATGTGAGCAACCTCAATACCACAAATATGTGGAAACATGTGCGTACCAAGCACGAGGTGGAGTTACACACACACACTGAAGATGTAGGCCAACCTTCAGCAGCACCTACCACCTCTTCAGCTCGTGTTGGGGCCTCTTCCTCCAGCTCACACACAGCTGGTTCGGCTTCCTCACTGGAACGCCATGGAAGAACCACTGCCACTGTTGTCCAGAGACCCAGTGAAATTCCACCCACTGAACCACGTTCGCAGTCATCATCACACTCCCAGGCCACTCACCAGCAATCGGTAGCACAGGCATGGGAGAAAAAGCGGCCATACTCGGCAAACCATCCCCGAGCACTGGCTCTGAATGCCGGCATTGCCAAACTACTGGCCCTTGAGATGCTGTCATTCAGGCTGGTGGAGACTAACACCTTCCGGAACTTTATAACATTGGCAGTTCCACAATACAATGTGCCCAGCCGCTTTTATTTCAGCAGGCAAGCCGTCCCTGCCCTGCAAAAGCATGTGGAGGGAAAAATTAAAAATGCGCTACTAAATGCCGTCAGTAGCAAGGTCCACCTGACCACCGATGCGTGGACCAGTAGCCATGGACAGGGACGATACCTTTCCCTCACTGCCCATTGGGTCAATGTTGTGGAGCCGGGTACAGATCTGGAGAGTGGCTCTGTACGTATTCTGCCAACTCCAAGGATTGCAGGAATGCAGTCTGTACATATTGAGTCCTCCTCCTACTCAGCACTGCGTGAGCCTGTTAGGCTAGATATGAACACAGGTGTGGCCAAACGTCAACAGGCCGTCCTTAAATTAATTTCTTTGGGGAATCGGAGCCACACAGCACAGGAGCTCTGGAATGCCATCAAGAGCGATGTGTGGTTTGTGCCAGCGAATCTCCAGCCAGGTTTGGTAGTGAGTGACAATGGCCGAAATCTAGTGGCAGCTCTGGGCCTAGGCAACCTCACTCACATACCATGTCTGGCACACGTGCTCAATTTGGTCGTGCAGAGCTTTCTGAGGGACTATCCGGATCTTGATGCACTGCTGCACAAGGTTCGCCTAGAGTGTGCTCACTTGCGGCGTTCCAGCATGGCAAGATCGCGCATTGCATCTCTGCAACGCCGATTCCGCCTGCCAGAACATTGCATCATATGTGACCTCCCCACCAGGTGGAATTCAACGTTACATATGTTGGAGCGGTTGTGTGAGCAGCAGGCAGCAGTAATGGAGTACCAGCTGCATCAGGCGCAAACAAGTCGCACTGTGCGCCGGACACACTTCACCACCACTGAGTGGGCCACTATGAGGGACATCTGCCAAGTTTTGCGTGCCTTCGATGACCACGCGGATGGCCAGTGCAGATGATGCACTAGTCAGCATGACTGTCCCCCTCATCTGTCTGCTTCAAAAAACCTTACAAGCCCTAAGTGAGGAGGTTTTTGAAGAGGTCGAGGATGAGCAGTCAGAAATGCCATCTGCTTCTGGCAAGTCTGCGCAACGTGCTTCCACACAAAGGCCAAGGCAGGGGACACTTAGTGAGGAGGATGACGAGGAGTCAATGGAGGAGGAGGAACACATCTCTCCAGAGGAGGGAGGTACACAAGGCTCTAGTAGTCAGTGTGTACAGCGAGGGTGGGGTGATGCTGAGCAGGCAGAGATGCTGCCTCAAGCTGGGGACAGCGTTTCCGGTCCAGTTGGCAGTCTGCAGCACATGGTTGATTTCATGCTGCAGTGCTTGTTAAATGACCGCCGCATCGCCAACATTCTCCACACGGCTGATTATTGGGTGTACACCCTCCTAGATCCTCGCTACCGGGGCAACTTACAAAGCCTCATACCACAGTTGAACCGGGAGCGAAAAATGCGGGAGTACCAAGAAACACTTGTGCAGGCCATCATGTTCTCCATTCCCCCCGCAAGTGTTGCTGGTAGTGCTTTTCAAAGCAGCCATGTGGGTAGAGGCAGTGGAGGAAGCTCTGCACAAAGAGGTAGCAGAGGCAGTGCCGCAGGACAAGGCAAGGCCAGTATGGCCCAAATGTGGAAAAGTTTTGTGGGACCGCCACAAACGGCTACACCATCACAGATGGCTCCAGTCAGCAGGAGGCAACGTTTCCGTCAGATGGTGACAGACTACTTGTCTTGCCCTGTTAGTGTTCTCCCAGACGGCTCTTCCCCGTTCAAGTATTGGGTCTCTAAGCTGGATACATGGCCAGAGCTTAGCCAGTATGCATTGGAGGTGCTGGCTTGTCCTGCTGCCAGTGTATTATCGGAACCTGTCTTTAGTGCTGCAGGTGGTGTGGTAACAGACCGTCGCACGCGACTATCCGCCGATAATGTTGACCGGCTTACTTTCCTGAAAATGAACAAGGCCTGGATCTCACCTGAATTTGCCAGTCCTCTTCCAGAATAAATAATTGGCTGGCAACAGGATCCAGGTCTCCTGTTGTGTTCATGTTTCTATGACCTGAACTTTATTTCCTGGGCTACAGCAACGCCCGTTGTTGCTCAGAAGTGCTGTCCACACAGACAAAACACTCGCTCATGTGTAAGTGGGGTTCGGTAATGTCAGCTGATCCCCTGCTGTGTGTACGGCAAAGTGTCCTGCTCCCTCCACAGTCAAACAACCTCAGATTTACACCTGGCTCCAAGTAGGCCTCGGCCTACTACCTGATTTTCCCTGGGCTCCGACACCACCAGTTGGTGCTCAGAAGTGCTGTCCGCACAGACAAAACACTCGCTCATGTGTAAGTGGAGTTCGGTAATGTCAGCTGATCCCCTGCTGTGTGTACGGCAAACTCTCCTGCTGCCTACAACTTCTGACTACCTCTGATTTAATATGTTCTCTGATTTGCCCTCTGTCTCCACTCTGTTTTGAGTATTTCTTCTGGCCTACAACACCGCCTGTTTCTGCTCTCAAGTGCCGTCTGCACAATCCACACTTGTTCCTGTGTTACCTGGGTTCTGTAACATCTGCTCATCTCCAGAGGTGAGCACGGCAATGTCTCCTGCTTTGTCTACATTCCCACTACTTGTAGTGGAAATGTGGACAGAGCAGGAGACATTGCTTGACTCACCTCTAGGGAGAAGCTGCTGTTACAGAACCCCAGTAACACAGGAACAAGTGTGGGTTGTGCAGACGGCATTTCAGAGCAGCAACTGGCGTGGTTGGAAGCCAGAGGAAATACTCGAAACAGAATGAAGACAGAGGCCTAATTGGAGTACGTTGACAGTTAGTAGTAGTCTAGAAACAATCGCAAACTGCCACCAAGTAGGCCTCGGCCTACTACCTGATTTTCCCTGGGCTCGACACCGCCAGTTGGTGCTCAGAAGTGCTGTCCGCACAGACAAAACACTCGCTCATGTGTAAGTGGGGTTCGGTAACGTCAGCTGATCCCCTGCTGTGTGTACGGCAAACTCTCCTGCTCCCTCCACAGTCTAACAACCTCAGATTTACACCTGGCTCCAAGTAGGCCTCGGCCTACTACCTTATTTTCCCTGGGCTCCGACACCGCCAGTTAGTGCTCAGAAGTGCTGTCCGCACAGACAAAACACTCGCTCATGTGTAAGTGGGGTTCGGTAACGTCAGCTGATCCCCTGCTGTGTGTACGGCAAAGTGTCCTGCTCCCTCCACAGTCTAACAACCTCAGATTTACACCTGGCTCCAAGTAGGCCTCGGCCTACTACCTGATTTTCCCTCGGCTGCGACACCGCCAGTTGGTGCTCAGAAGTGCTGTCCGCACAGACAAAACACTCGCTCATGTGTAAGTGGGGGTCAGTAACGTCAGCTGATCCCCTGCTGTGTGTATGGCAAAGTGTCCTGCTCCCTCCACAGTCAAACAACCTCAGATTTACACCTGGCTCCAAGTAGGCCTCGGCCTACTACCTGATTTTCCCTGGGCTCCGACACCGCCAGTTGGTGCTCAGAAGTGCTGTCCGCACAGACAAAACACTCGCTCATGTGTAAGTGGGGTTCGGTAACGTCAGCTGATCCCCTGCTGTGTGTACGGCAAAGTGTCCTGCTCCCTCCACAGTCAAACAACCTCAGATTTACACCTGGCTCCAAGTAGGCCTCGGCTTGCACCCTGATTGTCCCTGGCTTCCAACAACGCTAGTTGGTGCTCGGAAGTGCTGTCCACACAGAAAAATACACTTGTTCATGTGAAAGTGGGGGTCAGTAACGTCAGTTGAT
Organism: Dendrobates tinctorius; assembly: GCF_039654945.1. Taxonomy (NCBI): domain Eukaryota; kingdom Metazoa; phylum Chordata; class Amphibia; order Anura; family Dendrobatidae; genus Dendrobates; species Dendrobates tinctorius. Next base: position 969,484 of record NW_027362069.1, on the reverse strand, counting down.
CCCCTGCTGTGTGGAGGGCAAAGTGTCCTGCTCCCTCCAAAGTCAAAATACCTCAGCTTTACACCTGGCTCCTAGTAGGCCTCGGCCTGCACCCTGATTGTCCCTGGCTTCCAACAACGCTAGTTGGTGCTCGGAAGTGCTGTCCACACAGAAAAACACACTTGTTCATGTGAAAGTGGGGGTCAGTAACGTCAGCTGATCCCCTGCTGTGTGGAGGGCAAAGTGTCCTGCTCCCTCCAAAGTCAAATTACCTCAGCTTTACACCTGGCTCCTAGTAGGCCTCGGCCTGCACCCTGATTGTCCCTGGGCTCCAACAATGCTAGTTGGTGCTCGGAAGTGCTGTCCACACAGAAAAACACACTTGTTCATGTGAAAGTGGGGTTCGGTAACGTCAGCTGATCCCCTGCTGTGTGGAGGGCAAACTGCTGCTTCCTCCAAATTCAAGCAACGTCTTATCTTAAACTGCCTCCAAGTAGGCCTCAGCCTACAAAATGACTATCCCTGGGCTCCAACATCGTCAGTTGTTGCTCGGAAGTGCTGTCCACACAGAAATAAACACTTGTTCATGTGAAAGTGGGGGTCAGTAACGTCAGCTGATCCCCTGCTGTGTGGAGGGCAAAGTGCTGCTGCCTCCAAATTGTAACTACTTCAGATTTAAACACTCTCTGATTTGGCCTCTGTCTCCACTCTGTCTCTAGTATTTCCCCTGACCTCCAACACCGCCAGTTCCTGCTCACAGTTGCCGTCCACGCATTCCACACGTGTTCCTGTGTTACTGGGGTTCTGTAACATCAGCAGATCCCCCAATATGTGTCCGCCACTGTCTCCTGCGCTGTCCACCTTCCCACTGCAAGCAGTGGGAATGTGGACAGAGCAGGAGACAGTGGCAGACACTCATCAGGGGATCTGCTGACATTACAGAACCCCAGTAACCCAGGAACACGTGTGGATTGGGCAGACGGCTACTGTACGCATAAATTGGCGGTGTTGGTGGTCACGTGAAATCCTGGAAACAGAGTGGAGACAGATGCCTAATTGGAGCATGTTGACAGTCTGTTGTAGCCTACAAACAAGCTAAAACTGCCACCAAGTAGGCCTTGGCCTACACCATGATTGTCCCTGGGCTCCAACAACGCCAGTTGGTGCTCGGCAGTGTCTTTGGCACGGGTACTCCCTGTTGCCCAGCCTGTTTTCAGCACGCCTGCTGTTTCCGAGTAGTGTCAAGGTCACTATGCCACCAATCCGTTGTCCTGTCGCCTTGCGGCCGGGTTAGCCGACTCTACAGTGCCTGCAGTTTAGGTGACTCCTATGTGGGCTGCGGGAACTGGCACTGAAGGCTGGATCCGTAGTGCCAATGGGACATGGACCCCCTGTAGGACTGTGGGTTTTGGTAACTGCGGCCGGCTTGCGGCCTGGCTACTTTGCTTTGAATGGGTACCTTCTGCTACCCACCCGGGTTCCAGCACTGTCTGCTGGTTCTCGCCAGAGCCTTTGGCCTAGGTGCCTCCATCTCGGTATCTGAAGTCCAGCACCGTCAGCTGGTCCTTGGTAGTGCTTTTTAGCACAGGTACCTCCTGCCTAGTAACCGTGGTCCAGCACTGTCAGTTGGTCCTCGGTAGTGCCATTGGCTCTTGTTCCTTCTGCTACCCATCCGGTTGCCAGCACTGTCTGCTGGTTCTCGCCACAGCCTTTGGCCTAGGTGCCTCCATCTCGGTATCCGAAGTCCAGCACCGTCAGCTGGTCCTTGGTAGTGCTTTCTAGCACAGGTACCTCCTGCCTAGTAACCGTGGTCCAGCACCGTCAGCTGTTCCTCGGTAGTGCCATTTGCTCTTGTAGCTTTTGCTACCCATCTGGGTTCCAGCACCGTCAGCTGGTTCTCGGCAGTGTTTTTGGCACGGGTACTCCCTGTTGCCCAGCCTGTTTTCAGCACGCCTGCTGTTTCCGGGCAGTGTCAAGGTCACTATGCCACCAATCCGTTGTCCTGTCGTCTTGCGGCCGGGTTAGCCGACTCTACGGTGCCTGCAGTTTAGGTGACTCCTATGTGGGCTGCGGGAACTGGCACTGAAGGCTGGATCCGTAGTGCCAATGGGACATGGACCCCCTGTAGGACTGTGGGTTTCGGTAACTGCGGCCGGCTTGCGGCCTGGCTACTTTGCTTTGAATGGGTACCTTCTGCTACCCACCCGGGTTCCAGCACTGTCTGCTGGTTCTCGCCAGAGCCTTTGGCCTAGGTGCCTCCATCTCGGTATCCGAGGTCCAGCACCGTCAGCTGGTCCTTGGTAGTGCTTTTTAGCACAGGTACCTTCTGCTTAGTAACCGTGGTCCAGCACCGTCAGTTGGTCCTCGGTAGTGCCATTGGCTCTTGTTCCTTCTGCTACCCATCCGGGTGCCAGCACTGTCTGCTGGTTCTCGCCACAGCCTTTGGCCTAGGTGCCTCCATCTCGGTATCCGAGGTCCAGCACCGTCAGCTGGTCCTTGGTAGTGCTTTTTAGCACAGGTACCTTCTGCTTAGTAACCATGGTCCAGCACCGTCAGTTGGTCCTTGGTAGTGCCATTGGCTCTTGTTCCTTCTGCTGCCACTACAGGTTCCAGTACTGTCAGCTGGTTCTCGCCAGTTTCTCAGCCTTCTTGTACCTTCTGCTACATTTCCAAGATCAAGCTTTTTGAAATTGTCTTTGGTAATCCTTATTGATCTCCATGACGACGACCCTGATGACGACGACCCTGAAGACCACACCAAAGAAGACCAGAAATATGACCCTAAATAATATGACCAAGAGGACAAAGAACATGAAGACAACCACCAAGATACAGAACAAAAGACAGAAGAACAAGAAGCAGAAGAAGCAAAAGCAGAAGAACAGAAAGCAGAAGAACATTAAGCATAAGACTAAAAATCAGCATAGAAGATATCAAAATTATAAGCAGAAGAAGACTAAGCAGTAAATGGGGGTGAGTCCGTTCCTCCTCGTGGTGCCCCTGGAAAATGCCTGCTGCTGCAGGCCAAACTGAACGCGGACAAATCCTGTTGTAAATCTTTTGTGACAGGCAGAACGTAAGGTGTAATCTTATAACTTTTATAGATAAGTACTACAGGAATGCCTGTCACCATAAGAAAATGAAGAAAAAGAAGAATAGGAAGAAGATGAAGAAATAGCATATGAAAATTAATAATAGCTGAATAAGAAGAATATGAAGAATGGAAAAAAAAATAATGGGAAGAAGGTGAAGAAGAAGAAGATGAATAAGGTGAAGAAAAAGTTGATAAAAAAAATGCTACTGCTGCGGATCATGAAGGAGAAAGTGTGGGAGAAGTACAAAAGAAGGTGAAGAGCATGGAAGTTGTGAAACATACATATCTGACAAAATATAAAAAAGTTAACATAGTCAATATCTTTTTAACTCCGAACGTCTTGAAAAAAAAAATTGGAATTAATGCTATGCCATGTGATTTGAATAAACCACTATGCTTTTAATGTCTCCTCCACCTCCCACAATACATTCTACATGATTCTTATTTGTTTTCAATTATGTAGAATTAGCCAACAAGGAAATAAAGGGCTTTTTTTAATTCCGATACCGGAAGTCCCATTGACTTGAATGGGACTTCCGGTATCGGAATCGGCGATACCCGATATTTTTTTCGTATCGGGCGATACCATCTGATACGATATTTTTGGGTAACGAACGGTATCGCTCAACACTAGTAGATATAAAAATTCAGGCAAATGTCAAATGTTCAAAAACACAGCAAAGAGGCAGAGATGCTTACCTGCCCAGGCCTCCAAGCAAATGCACTGTCAGGGTGAGTGCGCCCATATAGTTAGGATGGGGGCAACACAGGTACAAGAATACCGATGAGACAACCGCTCACAACCTACCAATGTGTGGAGGGGGCGGTAGCTTGGTATATTAATGCACAATGAAGACTTGTATGTGGCACTGTTCACACAATGGGAATGCACATCATCCAGGCCAACAGCCTATTAGTTACACCCATACTATTAGATCAGGCGGGCTGCCTAGCGCTATCCAAATGCATCCAATGTGAACAGACACCACAGTTTACAAGACTGAATGGGCCCAACTGCACCCTGAAAAATAAAGTGCAAACAACACATATAAAAAATATGAGAGGTATTAGTAAATATTTTGGCCAAAATACGTAAGCAAGTAACCCACGTCATGCGTTGGCCTAAAAAAGTGTCAAAGGACTCACAGAAATTGCTTCTTCTACTTCACCACTGCTGCTGCTGCTAATGTTTTGGCGTTGAAGAATTGACTGTCCAGAGGTTGGAAGTCTACAGCTGCGATGTGAACGGTGTGCTTCACTGGTGTCTTGGGGAAAAGCTCTCTTAAGGTTGTGTAAAAGTGTGTTTTGATACTCCAGCATTCACTGTTCCCTTTCTAGGGCAGGAATCATCTGGCAAAATTTGGTTTTATAACGTGGATCTAATAAAGTGGCAACCCAGTAGTCAGCAATATTCCTAATCATAACTATACGGGGATCATGTTGCAGATAGTACTGCAAGAAGGCGCTCATATGTAGGGCTCTACCATGAGGTCCAAGCCCATGCTGTGTTGGTGGCTGGGTAACAATGAGGCTCGTTTCCTCCATCCCATCCCTCCAACCACGAACAACAGAGAGGGGAGGATTATCCTCTTCATCTGACAGTTGCTTGCCCATCACCTCTTCCTCCTCCATTTGTTCCTCAGATCTTGCACTTTAGATAACAGCTTGTCTGTTATCACCAACCCCCCTCGATCACAGTAATCCACCCTCCCTTGGCACCCACCTGTGTGGCAACAGTCTTGAACTTAGAGACAATATTATCCCTTCTACATCCTCTGCTTCCTCCTTTTCTCCTCTTCATCTAGGACCACCATCTCTTCCCGCAGGCTATTCAAAGTCTTCTCCAGCATTTAGATGACCGGACTAGTGATGCTGATGATGGCAGCATCAGTGGTAACCATCTCAGTAGATATTTCAAAACAGTGCAGAAGGGTGCAGAGGTCCTTAATCTGTGTGCACCCTGTAAATGTGACATGCGCCATGTCCGTACTGCGCTGGCCCAGGCTATACGACATGACATACTGCATCAGGGCTTGTTGCTGCTGCCACAGTCACTGCAACATGTGCAGAGTGGAATTCCACCGTTTATCAATGCAAGTCGATGAGGAGAGGGATACGAATGGCAGAAATGAGCACACAGCTTACGTGCTTTCTGGAGCAGCTCATCCAGGCCAAAATAGTGGCTGAGAGAACACTTTACCACCCGGATGAGGACATGAGCCATGAAAGGCACGTGTGTGGGCTTGCCTTGCCGTAGGGCTGCCACCAGGTTTGCACCGTTATCGGGCTTGGCCTTCCCTGCATGCAGGTTCAGTGGAGACAGCCATTGATCAAACTGAGCCTGGAGAACTGTCCACAACTCTTCAGCTGTATGACTGCGATCTCCAAGACATATGGAATATGGAATGGAATACATGGCTAGAAGGATATAACTTATTTGCAAGAAACAGACTTGATAAATGAGGAGGTGTCACATGGTATGTTAGAAACGCGTATATCTGCACAGAGATTGAAGCTTCAGAGACTGGGAGTTGTGTGGAAACTGTTTGGGTAAGAATACAAGGACAGAACAATGGAAAGGACACCATTGTAGGCATTTACTACAGGCCGCCTGCGCAAGCTGAAGATATGGATGAACTCTTTATGCATCAAATGGTCAAGTTCTCCAAAACATATGACATACTGTAGTTGTCATGGGAGATTTCAACTATCCTGACATTTGTTGGGAATCTCTCTCAGGCAAAACTAACAGGTCAAGGAAATTCTTATCCTCTCTTGCTGACAACTTTATCTTCCAAAAGGTAGGGGAGAAAACAAGGGGAACTGCTACCTTGGATCTAATCCTTATAAACAGGGAGGAAATGGTTGAGGAGGTAAAAGTGGCTGGAACCCTAGGAGGTAGCGACCATGCTATTTTAGAATTTTGGATAACTAGAGGAGGAAGACCTGTGAAGACTCAGATGTCAAGGTTAGATTTCAGAAAGGCAGATTTTAAGGGATTCCGAAAGAGAATTGGAGGAATCCAATGGCTGTGTCACATCGCCGTCAGACATAGGGACTGCTGTTCCTGCCTCGGCCACTGGGAGGCACCGGACTGTCACATTGCCGTCAGACTCGAGGACTGCTGTTCCAGTCTCGGCCACTGGGAGGCGCTGGACTGTCATGTCGGCATCAGACACAGGGACTGCTGTTCCTGCTTCAGCCACTGGGAGGCACCGGACTGTCACGTTGCCGTCAGACTCGAGGACTGCTGTTCTGGTCTCGGCCACTAGGAGGCACCGTGGTTCGCCCGTGGGTGGTGGTGACAGAGAAGGGGCTCCTACGCAGGCATCTGGTGGGTGGAGGCTCTGCTCCTGTCAGTCATGAAAGGATTGGTGCATCACCATCTGGCCTGGTCCTGGGGGCGATCCAAATGACGTCATCAGACTGTGAGCCTGTAAGGGATAGCCTGATCTTTCAAATACCTTGGGGCCTGTCTTGCAAGCCGCCAGATATAGTCTTGGTTTCCCCAGTGTACTAGTGTGTTATTTGCTATTGCTGACTCTGACCTTAGCCTGGATTTTGACTCTGATACTGCCTGCTGATTTTGTACCTCTGTTGCCCTCCTGGTTTAAAACTCTGACCTCGGCCTGGATTTTGACTCTGCTACTGTCTGCAGATTTTATACCTCTGCCGCCCGCCTGGTTTAGACCTGGACTCCTGACTACTCCTTCGGTTCCATTAATTTATCCCTTTCTGGTGACCGTCCTGCTCTGGTCTGCTGCTCTTATACAGACAGCTACCTCCTGGGCTCTGCTGTAATTCCAGATCCCTGTATAGGGGTAAAGGGTCTCTGGGTTGCTCGGGGTGCTGTCTCAGTTGCAGTCCAGACTCGCACCAGACGGTTGTCACATTATATCTGGCCCAAAATCGTTTTTATATATCCAGCGTATATATAAAAGCATTATCCCTGAACTTTTTTTTCCCCTCTCCTGCCTCGCTGGCTGAGCTGATTCTTTGGCTAAAAGCACCTGTTACCTGCTTCATTCCACAGCATGGAGGAACACTCCCATTCTCCTACACAAGCATGCTGCAGTCTGGAGACTTCAGGGAAAACGCTGGATGTCAGAAGTCTTCACTCCCGGGACGTCAGCCCCTGGGCAGCTCTGGTCATGCCTGCCCAGGGGCCCAGGTACTGCTGGCAGATGCTGCTAAAGTTTTTTTTACCCATCTCTCTGTCATACCTTAAAAAGTCTCTGTGTTTGGAGGCTTATGTGGATAGTGGTTCTGAGGGAAACTTTGTGGATTTCATGGTGGCAAAGAAGCTTGGTGTACCACTGCTGAGGCTTAATGCCCCTATTAAAACCACTGCGATTAATGGCACATCTATTGTCCAGGGTGGAGTATAGTTTGTTGCTGCAGAAATTGCAATGTCAGTGGGGACACTACATACTGAACATGTGTCATTTTTTGTGATTGATAATTTATCAGCCGCAGTTATTTTGGGTATGCCATGGTTGCGTACACATAATCCGGTCATAGACTGGCACCTGGGTGATATTGTGCGTTGGAGCCCACATTGTCAGGACAACTGTATATCGCTATCGGTGAACCAAGTTGAAATCAAACCTCTCTTTATACCATATGTATTTAGAGATTATGGGGATGTTTTTTCCATAGTGGAATCAGAGAAATTACCCCCTCACAGAGAGTATGATTGCCCCATAGACTTGATACCAGATTCTCGGCTCCCAAAGGGGAGAATATTTAATCTCTCTGGTCCAGAGCGTCAGGCCATGAAAGACTACATAGCAGACAGTTTACATAAGGGGTTTATTAGACCGTCCACCTCACCTGTTGGAGCTGGGTTCTTTTTTGTGGAAAAGAAAGATGGTGGTCTCAGACCTTGCATTGATTACCGTGAGTTAAACGCAATCACTGTAAAAAAACAGCATCCGCTTCCACTCATCCCTGATCTTTTTAATCAGCTGTTGGGAGCCCGTTGGTTTATGAAGATTGATCTCTGTAGAGCATATAATCTTGTCCGTATAAGAAAGGGAGATGAGTGGAAGACCGCATTTAACACACCCCTTGGCCACTTTGAGTACCTCGTAATGCCGTTCGGGCTCAGTAACGCACCTGCTGTGTTTCAGAATTTTGTGAACGATATCTTCAGAGACATCTGTGGAGTATATGTAGTCATTTGTTTGGATGACATCCTGATCTACTCTGCTGACCTTATGATGCACGTCCAACATGTCTATTCTGTTCTCCAGAGACTTAAAGAACATTCTCTATTCGCCAAACTAGAGTAATGCGTTTTTATGGCTGAGGAGGTACAGTTTCTGGGGTATATTGTCTCAGCTAAAGGGTTCGCATGGATCCTGACAAGATCCAACTCATTAAGGAATGGGTACAACCCACGTCTCTTAAATCGCTGCAGTGATTCTTAGTGTTCACCAACTATTATCACAAATTTATTAAAGGTTTTTCGGAGATCACTAAACAACTCACGGATTTGACCCGAAAAGGGGCGGATGTGGTTAATTGGAAGCCTGAGGCACTTCAGGCATTTTCTGTTTTAAAAGAATGTTTTGCTTCTAACCCGCTATTGATTCAGCCTGATCTAGACTGCCCCTTTGTTGTAGAGATTGAAGCCTCTGAGGTTGGAGTAGGAGCAGTGCTATCGCAGGACTTGTCTTAACTCTATACTATTTAACATCAGAAGCTGTGTATTTTTGTAAGTTTTTGTACATATACATGATTGATTACTAATTCTGTCTCTGTAAAAACAATCCCCTTTACGACATCAAGCATAAATGTACTTCCTCCCTTTGATGTGGGCTCCGGCGGTGAGCCCACATATTTTCCGGCACATGTCAGCTCTTTTGAACAGCTGCCATTTGCCCCTAACAGCCTCTGACAGCGGCATTTAATGCGCACTTCCAGCAAGATTGACGGAAATCCCGCCCATCGGTGACTCCGTCACATAATCTTGGGTCACCGATGGGTTGGCATGACAACCAGAGGTCTCTAGCAGACCTCTATGCTTGTCACTGCCGGAATGCTATAAGCACTGCCCGCTAGACAAAACCACATGGACCAGGGATCGTCCTGCCAAACTGCCCCTCTCCTTTTAACATGTTCAAAACGCTACTCAGACAACACAGGGTGAGGGTTAAACAGTGTGATCAATGCTTTATTGAACTACAAAACAGGCAGATAACACATAGAACAGTCCCAGCACAGTACCCAAGATGGCACACATTACAGACTCACCCTTCTACTGACCCGCCGGGATAATAGCTGCTGTGACATCAGACATTCCAGGGTCACTACCCCAGCTGTGGAACACATACAGAGAGGAGGTAATGACAAGTGTTGGAAGATGACAGTCCATACGAGGCCAGTTGATCTGAGGATCACAGCCTGGCTTCATCTTCCAGGGTCGACTACTCCACCTGTGGCATGAACACAGAGAAGAGGTAATCACAACCTGACTTCTCCAAACATATCCATGGTTCAGTGATGGCCAATGGAGCACATCTGTATTCTTCCAACCGAGGCTGAAAACCCCTAGGTTGTTTCCTATAGAATGATAGATCCGTGTCCCTTGTGATGATGTTGTGGCTGCTGTCCTGTCTCTTTTACTTTGGATGTATAGATGTCTTGGCAGAATCTCTCTGGCTGTTTCTCTCTCAGTCTCTTTATACAGAGGCATTTAACCTATTTTTAGACTTAACAAGTGTCTCTCATTCAGTATTTACATAAAGGGTAAGAATGGAGATGAGATTATTATAGCATTATAGCAATATTGATTATTTAAACTATTTGCATAGTTTATCCCTTTCTACTGTAAGCCCCCATCACACACAGTGAGACCGCTAGCGAGATCGCTGTTGAGTCACAAGTTTTGTGACGCAACAGCAATCTCACCAGCAATCTCGCTGTGTGACATGTATCAGCGACCGCCCCCCCCTCCGGGTATCGCTGATCATGCTCGAATGCCCTGGACATTTTTTCGATCGTTGGTCTCCTGCTGGCCAGCATGCATCGCTGTGTGTGGCAGCGGGAGACCATCGATCAGTGAGCTTGAGCTAGTATCCAAGGTAAACAGCGGGTAACTAAGCGGCGCTTAGAAACCTGCTGTTTACTTTGGATACCAGCTCCCAGCGCCAGCATGCTGGTATCCAAGGTAGACAGCGGGTAACTAAGCGACGCGCGTGCTTGTTACCCGCGTCGTCACTGGTCCTGATCGCTGGTGAAATCTGCCTGTTTGGCAGTTCACCAGCAATCATGTAGCGACACAACAGCGATCCTGACAAGGTCATATCATTGTTGGGATCTCTGGTGCATCACTAAGTGTGATGGGAGCTTTAGAATTCAACAAACTGGCTCAGTAACACAAGGCATAATTAGCATATCAGCAAACATCACTAGTGATCAAGGATATGCACACAATAAAAGTCAATATTACCGACTTACACAAACAAAAGTCTGTTTTCATGACCAACTAGAAGTCTTCACAATGCCATGGGTAGAAAAAAAAGTTTTTAAAAATATAAAAAAAAGTTCTAATCACCCCCCTTCACAATAAAACAATAAAAAAACAAACATACACATATTTGTTATAGCGGCGTTCAGAATCGCCAAATCAATATAAAAAAGAATTAACCCGATCACTAAATGGCGTAACGAGAAAAAATGTCATAACGTCAGAATTACTTTTTTTGGTCGCTGCAACATTGCATTAAAATGCAATAAAGGATGATCAAAAGATCGTATCTGCACCAAAATGGTCTCCATTAAAAACGTCAGCTCGGCACACAAAAAATAAGCCCTCACCCAACCCGAGATCATGAAAAATAGAGACGCGACGGGTATCGGAAAATGGCGCAGTTCTTTTATACTTTACCTAATAAAGAGGAGTTATTTTTACTGATACAGCGGGTATGGAAAGTATTCAGACCCCTTTAAATTTTTAAATTGTTTCATTGCAGCCACTTGGTAAATTCAAATTCATACTATCTATTCCTGACACTGGAGTGGCTTATAAACTTCCGAAGTATATAGATTGAGGTCTGGCATCTGCCAATATGGGGCTAGTTTTCTGACTGTTTCTGATAACAATACATGATTTTAGTTTTTTTTTTGTTTAGTCTCGCTTGAGTATATGCCAATATTATATAGTCTCTTGATGAGTCGTCTTTGGTGACAACCACGAAACCAGTAGAAATGAGAGGCTTGGAGAGTGAGTGTGTATACGTCACCTCACCCTATATACTGAGACGTGGGGTATATGTTTTTTTCTATTAGTCACTTTCCGACTAACCTTCAGGGGGTGAATTATGGATATAGATTTATATTTGCAATTAATAAGGTTTAGTTTTATCCTTTCGTCAGCAAACATGAGGAATGACAAGAGACAACCCATTTAAGAAGATTCAATTTTGGTTAAAACTATTTCAACATTATGAACATATAAAAGGCTTCTCCCCTATGTGACATCTCTGATGTGTATTAACAGTTGATTTCCAAGTAAAAAATTTCCCACATTAAGAAAATGAAAATGTGTGTGACAGCTCTGATGGAGATCAAGAAGCGCTTTCTGGTTAAAATATTTCCCACATTAACAGGAAAAAGGCTTCTCCCCTGTGTGGATTCTCTGGTGCTTAACACAAACTTATTGTTAAAATATTTCCCACATTCCGAACATGAAAAAGGCTTGTCCCCTGTGTGAATTCTCTGGTGGGTAACAAAATTTGATTTCTGTGGAAAACATTTCCCACATTCTAAACATGAAAAAGGTTTCTACCCTGTGTGAGTTCTCTGGTACCTAACCCTATCTGATTTTTTTTTTTAAACATTTCCCACATTCTGAGCATGAAAAAGGCTTCTCCCCTGTGTGAGTTCTCTGGTGATAAACAAAATGTGATTTCCATGTAAAATACTTCCCACATTCTGAACATGAGAATGACTTCTTTGCTTTAGGAGCAGTTTGTTTTTTTAATGCCTCTTTTGTGACTTTGATTTTCCTTAGTAGTCGGTAATGAATCAGAAGATGGGACCTGTTTCATAGGATCAGATGACAGATCTTGGCTGTGAATAGATGATGGTATATCTGGAGTAATAGCAATCACTTCTGTTGTATCTTGTAGGATCTCAAGATCATCAGATTTAACAATTGAAGATGTCAGCTGTCCCTCTGATCTCCTGTTACAGTCATCTGCTAAGATAAAAAAACAATTATTTTTTAATAAAATATCCTTGAGTTTTATATTTTTGAACATTTCTATTTAAACTGTGCATAAAAATGGCAAGCTATGTAAAAAACTTAATTTACCAAGACAATGACAGTTCACAGTCTAATAGAAAACCTTGTTGGATGAACCAATAGTGTGCGGTGTTCAACTGTTTGTTCATTCTGCCTCCCAAATGTCAAATAAAAAGAAACCAATCAATGCTATGTTGTAAAATATCAGTATTTCTATAATAAAAAATATAGATTAATTCACATATGCAGAGTCTAACTAGCTAGCAGAAACTCTGGTCAGTGGATGAGAGAGCTATTCTGAGGATTTTGGCTGATACATCTGTTCCCTGCTTGTCAAACCTATAGGTCACTTGTCAGAACTGTCAATATGTGACTATTTATGATGAATGGTTCTCCATAGGTTTAAGTTTCTTAGGCTAAGATAATAACTATATGCAAAGTGTTAAAATAACTAAAGTTCTTCTAATATGGAAGAGGCTACGAATATAGCGGCAAATCACCGTATGTGATTATAGGACAGACACTAATGCAAGTCTATGGGTCAAAATAGTATAAAAGCCAACCTTACTCTTGTTCAGGAGATCTCCCATAAGCTGGAGACTCTCGAACACACGGACCACAGCTGCTCAACTCAAGGCCATATGTAAGAACAGTTGAATGTTTGTTTTTTCCTTCAATTTTTATTGCCTGTCATGTACTCACTTTTCTTCATTTTTGTAATCATTTTTTGAATGAACAATTAAACAAGATTTATTTTATCCACAATTCAGCATCGCTTTTCCTTTTTATCCTCACCGTGCTCTTACTTGAAAAGTAAGAAAGAGATATTTTCATTTTGGCGAGCTCAGGCCAGGTTGACCTTTTGTGCTAATTTTGGCTGGCATTCCTTCATCGTTTGTACACGGGGGGGAAAACTCTGCTAAAAACACACCTGTTGTACAAAGCCTCCTCAGGAATTCCACCATTTCACGTCACAAAGATCAGACTGAATCTACAGACTACGTGTAAGGATCTCCAACCATAAAGAGCTGCATGCGTCCCATCCAGACGGAGGTCTAAGGATTTCAGTAAAGACAAAGGACCATCCATAGATGGTTGGATCAACCCAGCAGAGGAAAAGACACTCCATAGGTGAGAAAATGGATTTTATACATAATTATTCTAAGAAAAGTAACATAGAGTTTAAGTATGTTCATAGTCATACAGATGCACAATTATGGTCTAGTTTGTATAATCAATGTGAAGCAGAAAATGTTAAAATTGATAAGAGGTTTTTCTCAGTAAAAAAGTTACAAAGAAAGCTTCAAAATGTCATGCACATGGTCCGAGTGTACAATAATTTAGTCTTTAAGAAAACTGAAACATATAAAACTTGTACTGTCACACAGGAAACTGATCACACTGACAAACACGGTGACACACAGGAGTCTGACGGGGATTACTTTGATGATCCAAATTGTTTGATATTGTCAGAGCATATTGAACAATAATTGGAAGATCAGATTGATACTCGGACAGAGTTATTGTCCAAATTGCGACCAGACATAAAAAAGGTTTCTGCTAATACAAGATCAACAGGTAAACAGGAGGACAGTGCTGCTGCCTCATCATTTGTACCAGACACACAAGATCCAGATGTCACAGTAGAGGATTTATGGGCAGATGACATACAATGGAAAAAAATTACATGACAGAGAAGCACGCATTAATCTGAAAATACACGATCAGTTAATGAAAATTGTAAAAGACATTCCAAATTACAACGATAAGATGGACGCCTTTTATAATGCGGACATTTTTGAATCAAACACAAATTCAATCTTAATGATGAACAAAAAAATAAGATATTCAAAGTATGGCTACCTTCACATATGGGAAAAAGATTACTGACCACACCCAGATTAAATGATGATCATGAAATGACACATAGTACAAAAGAAGACAGACTTAGACAATTGGTATTGTTTACAACCGGAGAAGATGTGGCGCCCGTGGGGCTTCAGTCGCCACAGAGGTACTGCACCTTCTCCTAAGGTGTAGTGCCCCACCATCCAGGTAAGGTGGGAGCTCCTGACCACACTCCACACCTGCATTCCACAACCACACTCCACACCTGCATTCCACACACAGGATAGTTCAGTGGGGCCACCTAACAGCTTCAGGCTGGGGGTTAGCAGAGCACCCCTCGTGGAACCCTGCTTCGTAACACGAGATGTGCTGGGAGGCGGGTGGAGTGAGATGATGCAAAAGAGTGGGAAGAGTGAGAGTTAGTGAGCAGTTGGTTAGAGGAGAGAGAAAATAGGTGTCTGAGGGACGTGCTGCAGCAGGTCCCAGTGATCTGGGCTGCTGGCACGAGAAAGACCAGAGAAAGAGACTAATAAGATTGATAACCTAACCTTCCATAAGAGAGATAGAACAGATCGGAACGAAGGAGAATAGAAGGACGGTGGGAAGCTGGTTGAAGAAAGACAGAGAACCCTTCCTGTTATGAATGAGTCACCGTAGGAGGCAAAAGCAGAAATACAAGCTAAGTCCAGAAAACCAGAGAAGTTGGCAACTATCAGATTGCAGACCCCTGAACCTATCAACACAACTAGCAGTAGCCGTGGGGGGTTCCTAGGATGCCCTAGACCCCTCAATCACAGCCGGAGAAATACATAGGCCTAAAGAAAGAAAGGGGAAATCTAAACTGCCCCAGAGCAGACCCCAAAGCAATAGGCAGCCCCCAACATATAATGACGGTGAAGCAAGATGAAAATACTAACACAGACAGAAAGATAGACTGAGCAAAGACGGAGCCCAAAACTACCTAGATAGGAAAGGACAGGAAGGCTGCTGTCTGCAATCTGCCAAAACCCTATCAAAGACATAAGCCAACAAGCTGATATGAAAAAGGCCCTGAAGCAGCTAGGCTTCAAAAACTAAATCAGCACTCAGGTATTTTCAGAAGACAGAGCTAAATGAATTCAGCACACCCCAGCAGGGAATGGCAGAAATCCAGAAAAACAAAGCAAAACAAAGTCTAAGCACAAAAGCAAAAGGCCGAGCAGCAAACTTAGCTTTAGAGGAGCAGGAATTCAGACTGGTCTCCAAGGATCCCACAGAGAAAACACCCGCAGGGCAGAAGGGCGTCGGCAGCCTTATATCCAGTCAGTAACTCCACTCAGCCAGTCATCAGCAGCCTGATGTGTTTGATAATCAGGCTCACTACCTTTCTTTACCAGAAGAGGGAGTTCCTCGGGCCTCAGTAATGAAGGGGAAAATGAACTCCCAACAGTACCTCCCCCTTGAGGAGGGGTCACCGAACCCTCAACTACGCCACCAGGGCGATCAGGGTGAGCCCGATGAAAGGCACGCACCAATCTTTTGGCATGAATATCAGAGGCAGAGACCCAGGAATTATCCTCCTGACCATAACCCTTCCACTTAACCAAATACTGGAGTCTCCGTCTAGCCAGACGGGAATCCAGTACTTTCTCTACCTCATATTCCATGTTACCTTCAACCAATACAGGGTCTGGAGGTGCCACCCCCGGAACAACAGGTTCAACAAACCTCTTCAACAAAGATTTATGGAACACATTATGGATTTTAAATGTGACAGGAAGAGCCAAACGAAAAGAGACCGGATTAATAATCTCCACAATCTTGTAAGGTCCAATAAATCTAGGCTTAAACTTAGGAGAAGCCACCTTCATAGCAATATTTTTTGATGATAACTACACCATATCACCAACCTTAAACTGGGGACCAATGGTCCTATGTCGGTTGGAAAACCGCTGGGCCTTTTCCTGGGAGAGAGATAACTTATCCACCACTTGGTCCCAGATCTGGTGCATTCTCTCCACCACAGTGTCAACACTTGGGCAGGCAGAGGGCTCCACCTGCCCTGAAGAAAATCGAGGATGAAACCCAAAGTTACAAAAAAAAGGTGACATCAAAGTGGCAGAACTAGCTCTATTATTTAAAGCAAATTCGGCCAAGGGCAAAAATGAAACCCAATCATCCTGATCAGCGGAAATAAAACATCTCAAATACGACTCCAAGGTCTGGTTTGTTCTCTCTGTCTGCCCATTGGTCTGAGGGTGAAAAGCAGAGGAGAAGGACAACTGAATTCCCAGCTTGGAACAGAAAGTCCTCAAAAATCTAGACACAAACTGAACTCTTCTGTGAGATACAATGTTCTCAGGAATCCCGTGCAAGCGAACGACCTGTTGTAAAAACAGGGGCACCAACTCAGAGGAAGACGGCAACTTAGGGAGTGGTACAAGATGAACCATCTTAGAGAACCTATCACAAATCACCCAAATAACAGTCATGCTTTGAGAGACAGGCATATCAGAGATGAAATCCATTGAAATATGGGTCCATGGCCTCTTGGGGACAGGCAAAGGCATCAACAACCCACTAGAGCGAGAACACGATTTGGACCGGGAGCACGTCCCACAGGACTGCACAAAATTCCTGACATCACGAGACAAGGAGGGCCACCAAAAAGACCGACTCACCAGATCTCTAGTACCAAAAATACCTGGATGACCAGCCAAAGCAGAGCAATGAACTTCAGACATCACTCTCTTCTTCCACTGGTCAGGAACATACAACTTTCCACTGGGACAACGCTCAGGTTTGTCCTCCTGGAACTCTTCCAGAGCACGTCTCAAATCGGGCGAGATGGCAGAAAGAACTACCCCTACGCCTAAGATGGTAGCAGGCTTGGTCACCACAGGAGAATCAGCAAAGAAGCTCCTAGAGAGGGCGTCTGCCTTGACATTCTTTGTTCCAGGAAGAAAAGAAACCACAAAATCAAAACGTGTAAAAAACAAGGCCCACCTAGCCTGTCTAGGGTTCAAGCGCTTAGCCGACTCTAGGTAAATCAAATTATTGTGGTCAGTGAGGACCACAACTTGATGCTTAGCTCCCTCCAACCAATGTCTCCACTCCTCAAATGCCCATTTCATGACCAACAGTTCCCTATTCCCCACATCATAGTTACGTTCAGGTGGAGAAAACTTTCGGGAAAAGAAAGCACAGGGATTCATTTTAGATGTTACAGGATCCTTTTGGGACAAAACAGCTCCTGCACCAATCTCAGAAGCATCCACCTCTACCTGGAATGGAAGTGAGACATCAGGTTGCCGCAAAACCGGGGCGGAGGTGAATCTTCGCTTCAGCTCCTGAAAGGAAGAAACAGCTTCCGGAGACCATTTCAACACATCAGCACCCTTTTTAGTCAAATCAGTCAATGGCTTGGCAATACTAGAAAATTTAGCTATAAATTTCCGATAAAAATTAGCAAAACCCAAAAACTTCTGGAGGGCCTTCAAAGAAGTGGGCTGAACCCAATCGTGAATGGCATGTACCTTGGCCGGGTCCATTTCAATAGTTGACGGGGACAAAATAAATCCCAAAAAAGAAATCCTCTGTACTCCAAAAAGGCATTTAGATCCTTTGACATACAGGGAATTCTCCCTCAAGATCCGGAACACAGTCCGAATATGTTCCACATGAGAATCCCAATCCTTGGAGAAGATCAAAATATCATCCAGATAGATAATCAAAAATTTATCGACAAAACCTCGGAAAATATCGTTCATGAAGCACTGGAAGACAGAAGGGGCATTAGTGAGCCCAAAAGGCATCACCAGGTACTCAAAATGTCCCTCCGGAGTATTAAACGCCGTCTTCCATTCATCCCCATGCTTAATGCGAATAAGATTATACGCCCCCTGAGGTCAAGCTTGGTAAACCAGCAAGCACCTTTAACTCTGGAGAATAGATCAGAAATCAGAGGTAACGGATACTGATATTTAACAGTAATTTTGTTGAGGGCACGATAATCAATACAAGGTCTTAATGATCCATCCTTTTTGGCTACAAAAAAAAACCCGGCACCTAAGGGTGACGAGGATGGTCTAATATGACCCTTCTCCAACGCCTCCTTAATATAGGATCGCATAGCCTCGTGCTCGGGTACAGATAAATTGAAGAGCCGACCCTTGGGAAATTTACACCCCGGGCTCAGTTCAATTGCACAGTCATAACTCCTATGAGGAGGCAGAGACGCAGACTCATTCTCACTAAATACATCATAAAAGTCCGCCAAATAATCAGGAACATCATGCGACTGAGGAGAGGTGGAAAACACCGGAGCCTCACTAAAGGCACACCGACAACCCCAACTCACCACAGACACAGATTTCCAATCCAAAACTGGATTATGAATCTGTAACCAGGGAAACCCCAGAACAATAGTATCATGCAGATTATGCAACACCAAAAATCTGCAATTTTCTTGATGGTCTGGGGCGACCCGCATTACCACCTGGGTCCAAAACTGGGGTTTATTTTTAGCCAAAGGAGTAGCATCAATCCCCCTCAAAGGGATAGGCGTCTGCAGAGGTGTCATCGGAAATCCACAACGTTTAGCAAAATCCAAGTCCATTAGGTTTAGGGCTGCTCCCGAATCCACAAAAGCCTTGGCGGAAAATGTGGACAGGGAGCAGATCAGAGTAATAGCCAGAAGAAACTTAGGTTGAACACCCCCAACAGAAAACGTGTGTGCAAAGCGTTTCTCTCGTTTAGGACAGACAGAAATAATATGCGAGGCATCTCCACAGAAAAAACACAACTTATTACGCCTTCTGAACTCCTGACGCTGCTCTCTGGAAAAAACTCTATCACATTGCATAGGTTCAGACATTTGTTCAACAGGTGTCAACACCTCTCGTGCAGCTTTGCGTCCGCGCAAACGCCGATCAACCTGAATGGCTAATGACATAGAATCGTCAAGACCAGAGGGAACAGGAAATCCCACCATAGTATCTTTTACGGCTTCTGACAACCCCTTCCGAAAGAGAGCAGCCAAGGCATTATCATTCCAGGTAGTAAGTACTGCCCACTTTCGGAATTTTTGACAGTACAATTCTGCAGAATCACGACCCTGGCTCAATGCCAGCAGGGTCTTTTCAGCCTGATCAATGGCATTAGGTTCGTCATACAACAACCTCAAAGCTTGAAAGAATGCATTCACATTAGTCAGAATAGGATCATCTGGTTTCAAAGAAAACGCCCAATCCTGGGGATCGCCACGCAGCAAAGAGATGACAATTTTAACCTGCTGCGTGGAGCTCCCTGACGAGTTAGGCTTCAAGGCAAAAAATAATTTACAATTATTTTTGAAATTCAAAAATTTAGACCGATCCCCA
Source organism: Dendrobates tinctorius (assembly GCF_039654945.1). Taxonomy (NCBI): domain Eukaryota; kingdom Metazoa; phylum Chordata; class Amphibia; order Anura; family Dendrobatidae; genus Dendrobates; species Dendrobates tinctorius. Next base: position 949,950 of record NW_027362069.1, on the reverse strand, counting down.
AAAAATACATCAGGTGTAGGAAACTTTGGTTCAGCAGCATGTGAATGAGCAAGGTAGGCGGAAATTCCCCGCACTTCCGCAGCGAGCTGCTCCACACGATCAGACAATTGATTTATCTCCATTGAGAGAAAAAAAAAAAATTCCCCCTACGGCCTCAGAGATATAGAGGAAAAAATATACACTTTTTTTTTTTTTTTTTAACAATTCTTTCCTGCTATTGAGTTCCCTAGAATCTGCGGTATGGCGGGTGATTCTGTTATGAATGAGTCACCGTAGGAGGCAAAAGCAGAAATACAAGCTAAGTCCAGAAAACCAGAGAAGTTGGCAACTATCAGATTGCAGACCCCTGAACCTATCAACACAACTAGCAGTAGCCGTGGGGGGTTCCTACAATGCCCTAGACCCCTCGATCACAGCCGGAGAAATACATAGGCCTAAAGAAAGAAAGGGGAAATCTAAACTGCCCCAGAGCAGACCCCAAAGCAATAGGCAGCCCCCAACATATAATGATGGTGAAGCAAGATGAAAATACTAACACAGACAGAAAGATAGACTGAGCAAAGACGGGGCCCAAAACTACCTAGATAGGAAAGGACAGGAAGGCTGCTGTCTGCAATCTGCCAAAACCCTATCAAAGACATAAGCCAACAAGCTGATATGAAAAAGGCCCTGAAGCAGCTAGGCTTCAAAAACTAAATCAGCACTCAGGTATTTTCAGAAGACAGAGCTAAATGAATTCAGCACACCCCAGCAGGGAATGGCAGAAATCCAGAAAAACAAAGCAAAACAAAGTCTAAGCACAAAAGCAAAAGGCTGAGCAGCAAACTTAGCTTTAGAGCAGGAATTCAGACTGGTCTCCAAGGATCCCACAGAGAAATCACCCGCAGGGCAGAAGGGCATCGGCAGCCTTATATCCAGTCAGTAACTCCACTCAGCCAGTCATCATCATCAGCCTCAGGTGTTTGATAATCAGGCTCACTACCTTTCTTTACCAGAAGAGGGAGTTCCTCGGGCCTCAGTAATGAAGGGGAAAATGAACTCACAACACCTTCCAGTCCAGAGAGCGCAAAGGCCGGGGCCCAGTCCCCGAGGTTGATTGGATCTTTATGTCCGGGAACAGACACCGGAGGAGTAGTGAGCCGCTAACGCCTTGCTCCCATCATAGACTTGGGACACAACAGCAACTGAATAGAGAGCTGGGATGCAGTGAGGAGTCCCCAAAGCAAGCTACAGCTGTCTGTCATGCAAGTAAAGACTAGGAACACCTAGGGAGAGGCATTCCAGGGTAACTAAGTACTGGAGTGCTTCGCACCTAAAGGCGCATTGGAGGAGTCGTTCAGTGAAGGTACATATTGGCGGAGTGTGGAAAGGAGAATCCTATCCTGCCTGGAGGTTGGCTGGAGTCCTGACCTGGAGAACACAGTACGGAGGCAGGCAGTTGTGTGAACTGCAAACAGTGAGTAAAGCTTTGGAACTGCATACTCTGGTGTCCTCCAGTTATTCCAGCACCGCTACACCTGAGTAACAACATCTATACCATTCTTTGCCTCTCCTCATCCATTGCACCTACACTGCCCTGGGACTACAGCTCCACCTGTGGAGAGCTATACCATCTCTGCTGCACCACACCATCAGTCCCAGTGGATCTGCATGCAGTGTTGGCTCAACACCTTACTTGCCAAACACCACGGGTGGCGTCACAAACTATTCTACCATTAACTACATCACCGCCATTGATATTGGGCGCCCAGGGCCACGGACCGGGTCACCGCTGCTGTGACACATTCCCGCCTGACACCGGCCCGATACCGAGTACCCCGCTGCCCTGGGTGTGCGAGGGCGACCCAATTTTGGTGTCACGAACAGGATGACGAGACCCGATGCCATCGGGTTCTGTGTGCCTTGGATTTACAACTTCTGAAAATGTGCAGAAGACCAAATTTAATAGACTCTAAAATGGACATTAGAAATGGCCGCTGGTGCGGAGAAGAAGGGCGTGAAGAGATGGGAGGTCCTAAGAAAAGACCGCGAAGAGTATTGGGCCGTCCCTGCCTGAATTACTATGTGACAGATGCATGACCCACCCCCGAGGGGTTCGTATACTGGCTTGGTATGGAGGCGCTGGAAGAAGACGCCGCCCCGGAAGGAGGGGCAGAGGAAGCCAGTGGCGAGCAGAAGGGTGGAGCAAGGAGAAGAATGCCAGAACGCCATTTTGGAGAGTGAGGGAAAGAGGCCTGCGGGGCGCGGGCAAGTGCAAACCCTTGGCGCCATGGCTGACGGCTCCAACCCGAACTCCGGAATGAACCGCCAGCAATTAGAAGATGAAATCGCTGAACTGACTACCCGTCTGCAGCTACGAAGAGAAGCGCTGGAGAAGCTGAGACGGCAGCGCGCCCCGGCGGGGCCTACACCAGCGGTACCACCCTCTCCATCGGTACCCGTGGCTACCGCACTGGACTGTCCCCGGGCGGCGCTGACCTACACATCTACTTTGACCGTGCGGTTGAGCACCACCGGCCCGGAGAAGTTACCGGAGGACCCGGGAGTGGAAGCAGAGCTCCCGCCTGGACCTGGCGCGGCTGTGCCGGTCCCCACAGAGACCCCTGCGGATCCAGGACCCGCAACTGCTCCTTCATCATCTGCACCGGAGCCGAGGCCGCACTGCCGGGAGACCTCAGGTATGTCTGATGTTCCTTCCCCTGAGAAGACCCGGGGTTGCCCCACCGTTGCAACGGCCGGCCAGGTTGTGTTAGACCTGGTCTGGGACCGGGAAGCCAGTCCCCGGGAGGAGATACCGGAACCCCCAACGGTGGCACTGCATGCCACAGTAGGCCAAAGCAGGCCCCGGGAGGAGCAGAATGAGGCCTATTGTCGAGCCACCATTAAAAAGCTGGCAGATGAGTACCGGGAGAGGGAGCAGAGGAGATTGGCTGTACTGGGCCCGGATCTGAAGAGAAAAGTGAGGACCCGTGCTGGGCATTATGGTTCCCAGGATGCAGCTGGTTAGGGGCAGGTGCTTAATGTGAATAAGGAGAGAGGTTTTGGATTCATCACAGACCCCAAAGCATTGGTGACCTGTTCTTCAACCGGCGGGATGTGGAGCCCCATCTGAGGAGAGGGCATCCAGATGGAGACCTGCAGCCTGGGGAATATGTGACGTTTACCCTGCCTCATGACTCAGGGGATGGTACACCCTGAATGTACGACATATCCCTGCAGAGTTCATCGAGAGGTACCTGCCATCAAGACCAGTCAATGCTCCATCCACCGGTACCCCACAGACTGCTCAGGTACCTGTTTCCAAGAACAAGGCTGCTATTGCATCACCTCCAGTTTGGCGGCCCAAACCAAAGATCTTTGGCTTGACACCGTGGGAAGAGGAGTACCTGCGGATTGCTAATGACTACTTGGAATCTGGTAGCCGTTAAAATAATTTACAAAATCTCATTACCCAGGAGGGTTTTCTTTGCACCAGTTGTGCCTTGTTTGCTATCATGTTTTTACGGTAGCACTTTTGTTGCCTGCTTTTGATTGGCAGTGTTTTTCTACAAATGGAACTGTGGAGATCATGAACGCTGTGTGATCCAAAACTTACTTGTAAATAGTTTGCACCCCTTTGGGTGCTCTCTCTTGGTTTTACATATAAAGACTTTGCGAAGATGATGTTTTTGAATGGACACTTTTCGAAGAATGATGTCTACCTCAAGGGACACTGAAAGAAATCCCGGCTGGGAGCAGTGTTCAGCACTTTGCAAGAATTTTGAATGTTTTATGATAACGTATTTGATAATGTTGTGTCTTATGAAAAGTAAATGTCTTTTATAGAGTTAGAAAAGTTTTGAGATAGAATGTGAGAATTGAATAAAGACTGAAGAATTGAAAGTGACAGGTGACAGGCCAAGAGTAGATGGTCAGTGTCTTGCGTCCAGTAGAGAAAGAGAAAAAGAGAATAATTGATAGCAAATGTAATAAAGAAATTGTGTTGAGTATAGCACTTTGAATTAAGAATTGCACTTAAGTAAATTTTTGATACTAAGATAGGAAGTTAGCCTGTTTGTAACGTTTAAGAAATGTGCCTCCTACATTAGGAAGATTAGATAAGTATTGTTAAACAGCATTTACAAATTTTTGTGTGTTCCTGTATTGTACCTTTTGTTGTCTTGCAGCCCGCGGACATGCTGTGCTTAACGGGGGGGTATGTGGCGCCCCTGAGGCTTCAGTTGCCACAGAGGTACTGCACCTTCTCCTAAGGTGTAGTTCCCCACCATCCAGGTAAGGTGGGAGCTACTGACCACACTCCACACCTGCATTCCACACACAGGATAGTTCAGTGGGGCCACCTAACAGCTTCAGGCTGGGGGTTAGCAGAGCACCCCTCGTGGAACCCTGCTTCGTAACACGAGATGTGCTGGGAGGCGGGTGGAGTGAGATGATGCAAAAGAGTGGGAAGAGTGAGAATTAGTGAGCAGTTTGTTAGAGGAGAGAGAAGATAGGTGTCTGAGGGACGTGCTGCAGCAGGTCCCAGTGATCTGGGCTGCTGGCATGAGAAAGACCAGAGAAAGAGACTGATAAGATTGATAACCTAACCTTCCATAAGAGAGATAGAACAGATCGGAACGAAGGAGAATAGAAGGATGGTGGGAAGCTGGTTGAAGAAAGACAGAGAACCCTTCCAGTCCAGAGAACGCAAAGGCCGGGGCCCAGTCCCCAAGGTTGATTGGATCTTTATGTCCGGCAACAGACACCGGAGGAGTAGTGAGCCGCTAACGCCTTGCTCCCATCATAGACTTGGGACACAACAGCAACTGAATAGAGCCAGGACGCAGTGAGGAGTCCCCGAAGCAGGCTACAGCTGTCTGTCATACAAGTAAAGACTAGGAACACCTAGAGAGAGGTATTCCAGGGTAATTAAGTACTGGAGTGCTTCGCACCTAAAGGCGCATTGGAGTAGTCGTTCAGTGAAGGTACATATTGGCGGAGTGTGGAAGGGAGAATCCTATCCTGCCTGGAGGTTGGCTGGAGTCCTGACCTGGAGAACACAGTACGGAGGCAGGCAGTTGTGTGAACTGCAAACAGTGAGTAAAGCTTTGGAACCGCATACTCTGGTGTCCTCCAGTTATTCCAGCACCACTACACCTGGGCACCAGCCTCAATATCATTCTGCGCCTCTCCTCATCCATTGCACCTACACTGCCCTGGGACTACAGCTCCACCTGTGGGGAGCTATACCATCTCTGCTGCACCACACCATCAGTCCCAGCAGATCTGTATGCAGCGTTGGCTCAACACCTTACTTGCCAAACACCACGGGTGGCGTCACAAACTATTCTACCATTAACTACATCACCGCCACTGATATTGGGCGCCCAGGGCCACGGACCAGGTCACCGCTGCTGTGACACATTCCCGCCTGACACCGGCCCGGTACCGAGTACCCCGCTGCCCTGGGTGTGCGAGGGCGACCCAAAGACATGCCTACAGTTGATATTTTAGGGAATTTACAAACAAATATTTCCGATGATCCATTCTCTTTTTTGGTAAAATTTGAGCAGGCCTATAGAATGGTAATGGACCTTAGACCTCACGAAGAGGTCGGCCAGGTATCTATCACATAGATAGTATGTGAAAATACAGTATATACTGCTCAGGGAACACTTAACTTTCAGAGATAATTTCCAATTTGTCTGCACTATTAATTAACAGCTGTTACAATACCAAACTAGGGCAGTCCCTATAGGAGAAAAATCACAAGAATAAAACTGTATTTTCACATACTATCTATTCCTGACACTGGAGGGGCTTATAAACTTAAACAGTATATAGTTTGAGGTCTGGGATCTGCCAATATGTGGCTAGTTTTCTGACTGTTTCGGATAACATGATACATGATTTTAGTTTTTTTTGTCTAGTCTCGCTTGAATATAAGTCAATATTAAATGGTCTCCTGATGAGTCGTCATTGGTGAGGATGATGAAACACATAGAAATTAGAGGCTTGGAGAGTGAGTGTGTATACGTCACCTCACCCTATATTCTGAGATGTGGGATATATGTTTTTTCTATTAGTCACCTTCTGACTAACCTTCAGGGGGTGAATTATGGGTATAGATTTACATTTGGAAGTAATAAACTTTAGTTTTATCCTTTTGTCAGCAAACATGAGGAATGACAAGAGACAACCCCTTTAAGAAGATCCAATTTTGGTTAAAATGATTCCAACATTCTGAGCAAAAAAGGCTTCTCCCCTATGTGTCGTCTCTGATGTTTATTAACAGTTGATTTCCAAGTAAAATATTTCCCACATTAAGAAAATGAAAAAGGCTTCTCCTCTGTGTGACTGCTCTGATGTCTAACAAGATGCTCTTTCCGGATAAAATATTTCCCTATTTCCCACATTCTGAACAGGAAAAAGGCTTCTTCTCTGTGTGGGTTCTCTGGTGCCTAACCAAATTTGAGTTAAGATTAAAACATTTCCCACATTCAGAACAGGAAAAAGGTTTCTCCCCTGTGTGAGTTCTCTGGTGCCTAACCAAACTTGAGTTAAGATTAAAACATTTCCCACATTCTGAACAGGAAAAAGGCTTTTCCCCTGTGTGAGTTCTCTCGTGCCTAACCAAATTTGAGTTAAGATTAAAACATTTCCCACATTCTGAACAAGAAAAAGGTTTCTCCCCTGTGTGAGTTCTCTGGTGCATAACACAATTTGATTTTTTGCTAAAACATTTCCTACATTCTGAACAGGAAAAAGGCTTCTCCCCTGTGTGAGTTCTCTGGTGAGTAATAAAATGTGATTTTTGTTTAAAACATTTCCCACATTCTGAACAGGAAAAAGGCTTCTCCCCTGTGTGAATTCTCCAGTGCCTTATCAAATGTTTGTTAATATTAAAACATTTCCCACATTCTGAACAGGAAAAAGGCTTCTCCCCTGTGTGACTCCTCTGGTGCCTAACCAATTTTGAGTTAAGATTAAAACATTTCCCACATTCTGAACATGAAAAACGCTTCTCCCCTGTGTGAATTCTCCGGTGGTTAACAAAATATGATTTCCGTGTAAAATATTTCCCACATTCTGAACTTGAAAATGACTTCTTTGCTTTAGGAGCAGTTTTTTTTTTATTGCCTCTTTTGTGACTTTGATTTTCCTTAGTAGTCAGTAATGAATCAGAAGATGGGACCTGTTTCATAGGATCAAATGACAGATCTTGGCTGTGAATGGATGATGGTATATCTGGAGTAATGGCATTCACTTCAGTTGTATCTTGTAGGATCTCAAGATCATCAGATTTAAAAGTTGAAGATGTCAGCTGTCCCTCTGATCTCCTGGTACAGTCATCTGCTAAGATAAAAAACAATTATTTTAATAAAATATCCTTGAGTTTTATATTTTTGAATGTTTCTACTTAAACTGTAAATAAAAATGGCAAGCTATGTAAAAATCTTTATTTACCAAGACAATGACAGTTCACAGCCTAATAGAAAACCTTGTTGGATGAGCCAGTAGTGTGCGGTGTTCAACTGTTTGTTCATTCTGCCTCCCAAATATTGAATAAAAAGAAACCAATCAATGTTATGTAGGCGAAAATAATACCAATTCTCATCTCACAAAAACAAGTCCCCACTCAGGTCCATCATCTGTCAATGGAAAAACAGAGGTTCCCGCACTATTAGTGGCTCAAAGGCTGTTGAAAAGCAACAAGGTTTCTATAACCCAAACCGGCAAAATCCGCTCTCACTTCGGAGTCTTGCAGTGTGCGCAAACAAAATTTAGGATCCCAGTATTTAGCAATATTATAGTGAGAAGAACCCACTTAATTTGCGGTGTCTCCTGGAGCACAATCTGGGCACTATGTGCTGGGTGAGGCTAGTTTCACACTTGCTTTTTTTTGCAGCGCGTTTTTCCCGCAAAAAAACGCATTGAAAAAACGCATACAAAAGCATACAACTGCTGCGTTTTTTTCAAGCATTTTTATGAGCATGCATGAAAAAAACGCAGCGTTTTTATGCGTTTGTATGCGTTTTTAGTGCGTTTTTACCGCGTTTGCGTTTTTTTCCAACATTAGGTGGCCCCTCACACTAACCCAAACCATGACTTTACTAACCCTAACCCTGACCCTAACCCTAACCCTGACCCTAACCCTTAACCAAATCATACTTAACCCTAACCCAAACCCTAACTAACCCTAACCCTAACCCTGACCCTGACCCTAACCCTAACCCTGACCCTAACCCTAACCCTAACCCTAACCCTGACCCTAACCCTAACCCTGACCCTAACCCTAACCCTGACCCTAACCCTAACCCTAACCCTGACCCTAACCCTTAACCAAACCATACTTAACCCTAATCCTGACCCTAACCCTGACCCTAACCCTTAACCAAACCATACTTAACCCTAACCCTGACCCAAACCCCAACCCTAACCCTGACCCTGACCCTAACCCTAACCCTAAACCCCCTTAACTAACCCTAACTCTAACCCAAACCCCTAAATTCCATGGTTAAAAAAAAAAACGCATATGCAAAAAAACGCATACATGAGCATGCCAGTGCGCACATATGCGCATCCATAGGCTATAATGGCCATTTTTAGCGCAAAACGTGCGCATATGTGCGCATGCGCTTTTTTGCAGGGCCAAAAAATGCAACATGCTGCGTCTGGAAAATACAAACGCACACCCCAAAAAAACGCAGCGCATGAAAATCGCATACATGCGCTTACAAGCGCGCAGGTATGCGCACCCATGTTAAATATAGGGGAAAAAACGCATGCGCACATATGCGTTTTTTTCCAGCGCTAAAAAACGCAAATGTGAAACCAGCCTAAGAAAATGGCAAATGTGTAATTTTCACTCTCCAACATCCACTGCGTGTTAATTTCCAGAAAGTGGCTGTGGAGTCAAAATATTCACTCCTCCTAAGGATTATAACCCTCAGTGAATTAATTTATAAAATGGAATCACTTTATGGGGATTTCTACTATTCTGGTTTTCTGTCATTTAGTTATATTAGGGCTTCTGCATATGGTGTGTCCAATCTCATCTGGGATCTGTTCCTGCTGTCCAGCTGGAGTAATCTGCTCCCTACTTCAGCCAATTGGAAAGTACCACACCCTACTAAAGTGCAAAGCACATGGCCAGAATCTGCCAAATACAGCGCTGTTCTCCTCTGGTTCAGTCCTCTGTGCTCAGCTTGCGGCTTGTGTATTTGTCTCCTGCTGTGACCGTGGCCCGTTTACTGACTACTCTTGTGTCTTCTGATTCTGTATTCTGTCCTTCTGGTTCTGACCCAGCTACCTGACTATTCTTCTTGCCATCTAACACCACAGAATAGCAGGTAACACCATGGTCCAAGCCTAGGGGTCCCAGTGTAAGTCCAGATCCATGGAATGGTGTTAAACGGCAATGAGCAAGGCAATCCTTGGGATATGGAAAGCAGAGAAGATAGAGCCAAGCATGTTCATGGAGGACATCTTTTGAGCTGCCAGGTGACCATGAACAGTGCTCCCCATACATTGTATCTGCAAACTATTCCAGCTAGATCTGCATTCATATAGCTAAATGGCGCTCCTTCCCTTCTGAACACTGCCATGTGCCCAGACAGTAGTGTACAATCGTATATAGAGTATAGTGCGAAGCTGGAAAATAATTTGTAAGATCCATTTGTTTTCTATTATCCTTTGTGAATAATTTACCACCACATAAAGTGACACACGTCAGATATTAATAATGGGGTCTGATTAAGAACACAAAACTGGCTGCAGGAAGAGGTTAAATCAGAGGATTTTGGACACTACTGTAATCAAACACTGTGACTATAGACAATAACATCTACTGAAATGATCAAACTCCACAGTCTCCATCAGTAATAAATGAGCAGCTAGTGGTGAAACCTCTCTGGGGTAATTAGAATATGGGGCTCGGTGACGTCACAATCTAAACTATCGTAAGGGCCAATATTTTCTGTCAGATGAGTTTCATGGAGAAATATTACACATTTATAGAGAACTGTGTATAATAGTGCAGAGCTGAGATGTCTTAAAGGGAACCTGTCAGCCGGATTGTGCTCAGTAACCTACAGACAGTGTCAGGTCGGCGCCGTTATACTGATTACAGTGATACCTGGTGATGAAATCCGTCTTGTGGTTGTTGTGTAATCTGTATTTGTAGTTTTCAGTAATGAGATTCTCGTGCTCTGGGGCGGGGCTGTGGGCGGGGCTTTATGTGGTGCTCTGATTACATATTCCTCTGTATTGGCTTATGACAGGTCGCTGATCCCTCACTGACCTGCCCCCCATTTTTATGTAATGCATATAATAGTGATGAAAACATAGCTAGAATCAAAGGTAGATATAACAATCATATTTCTTGATTAGAGATACTGTCCATGAATCATGAAAAGCAATAAAGAACCTTTGGGAGCTTAGACCCCTAGAATAGAGTCAAAAGAAGGTGTGTGTATAAGAAAAGTCACAACTTCCATCTTATCCCTGTTTATCAAAAAAAGTATGACAAAGCCTTTATTTAAATCCACCAAAACAGGGCATATAAATATACATATAAAATGCTCCACACCTTATGTACAAAAACTAATAAAATCAGGCGGACAGCAACACAACCATGGTGCGGCCACACAGGCATGAGGTAATTAAGACAGAGAGCAACACGATGTGATAGTAACCTAAGAGGACTATTACATGTGCGAAGCTCCCTTAGGCTACTTTCACACATCAGTTTTTCGCCGTCAGGCGCAATCCGGCGTCGTGCCAGAGCGCCGGATCCGGCAAATGTTATGTAAAACCGGATGTGTGAAAGATGCCTTAATCACACATGAACATGAAAAGAGGCGTTTAGAAAGACAATCAAACCGCAAATGTACATTCAGCAAATAAACACTGGCAAATATAGGAATACGTATGCACACCACATATTGCCAAAGTGAGAGTATCGTTCCTTATTATATTACCATAGACACATGTATTGTGGAGAGAAAAAAAACAGTAACAAAATATGAAAGCCAATGCTCACATGAGATTGAACCAAACCCTCTTACCCATGTTCAAAGATGCCTGTGCGCCACGCCAAGGCCCCGACGCACGTTTCGCTCTCGCTTCCTTATTTTTGATAATCTATAGATGACTATTGTGAGGGTTAGAAAAAGATTAGAGCCAGCAAAACGTCACCAGTGGTGGCGGCGCCTGCGCAGTAGCACCTATAATAAGTAAGAGATAGATGCTACTGGACAAGCACCGCTGGTGTCATTTTGCTGGATGTAATTTTTTTCTAAGCCTCACAATAGCCACAATATTATAGGCATTATCACCAATAATATCAATGCTATTATATGCATTATGTAATAATGGGGGCAGGTCAGTGAGGGGTCAGCGACCTGTCATAAGCCAATACAGATGAATATGTAATCAGACCACATAAAGCCCCGCCCACAGCCCCGCCACAGCCCCGCCCCAAAGCACGAGAATCTCGTTCACTGTTAATCTAATGTATAAAGCTCAAAGTGTGTATGTATGTGTGTATGTATGTGTGTGTGTGTATATGTGTGTATGTCCGGGATAGGCATCCGCACCGTCGCAGCTACAGCCACAAAATTTGGCACAGTCACATTTCTGGACCCCAAGAGCGTCCTAAGCTATGTTGTGAGGGGAAATTTTAACCCCGCACGTTCCAATTCACCAAACAATTTTGCCCCTATCTACATACTGGGGGAAAAAGTGTGTGCGCGTCAAGCCCCGCCCCTCATTATGATGTCATAATGCCCCTATTTGCATACTGGGGAAGCAGTGTGTGCGTATCAAGCCCCGCCCCTCATTATAATGTCACAATGGTTGCCATGGCGACGCTGATGTCATCATAGGTTGCAAGCCCCGCCGCCGCTCATTATGATGTCATAATAGTTGACTATGGGATGGAGGATGTGTGATGGGTATATGGGCACTGGACTATGGGATGGAGGATATGTATGATGGGTATATGGGCACTGGACTGTGGGATGGAGGATATGTATGATGGGTATATGGGCACGGGACTATGGGATGGTGGATATGTATGATGGGTATATGGGCACTGGACTATGGGATGGAGGATATGTATGACGGGTATATGGGCAAGGGACTATGGGATGGAGGATGTGTGATGGGTATATGGGCACTGGACTATGGGATGGAGGATATGTATGACGGGTATATGGGCACTGGACTATGGGATGGAGGATATGTATGACGGGTATATGGGCACTGGACTATGGGATGGAGGATATCTATGATGGGTATATGGGCACTGGACTATGGGATGGAGGATATGTATGATGGATATATGGGCAAGGGACTATGGGATGGAGGATGTGTGATGGGTATATGGGCACTGGACTATGGGATGGAGGATATGTATGATGGGTATATGGGCAAGGGACTATGGGATGGAGGATGTGTGATGGGTATATGGGCACTGGACTATGGGATGGAGGATATGTATGATGGGTATATGGGCAAGGGACTATGGGATGGAGGATGTATGATGGGTATATGGGCACTGGACTATGGGATGGAGGATATGTATGATGGATATATGGGCACGGGACTATGAGATGGCGGATATGTATGATGGGTATATGGGCATGGGACTATGGGATGGAGGATATGTATGATGGGTATATGGGCATGGGACTATGGGATGGAGGATGTGTGATGGGTATATGGGCACTCGACTATGGGATGGAGGATATGTATGATGGGTATATGGGCACGGGCCTATGGGATGGCAGATATGTATGATGGGTATACGGGCACTCGACTATGGGATGGCGAATATGTATGATGGGTATATGGGCATGGGACTATGGGATGGAGGATGTGTGATGGGTATATGGGCATGGGACTATGGGATGGAGGATGTGTGATGGGTATATGGGCACTTGACTATGGGATGGAGGATATGTATGATGGGTATATGGGCACGGAACTATGGGATGGAGGATGTGTGATGGGTATATGGGCATGGGACTATGGGATGGTGGATATGTATATGGGCACGGGACTATGGGATGGAGGATATGTATGATGGGTATATGGACACGGGACTATGGGATGGAGGATATGTATGATGGATATATGGGCATGGGACTATGAGATGAAGGATGTGTGATGGGTATATGGGCACTCGACTATGGGATGGCGAATATGTATGATGGGTATATGGGCATGGGACTATGGGATGAAGAATATGTATGATGGTTATATGGGCATGGGACTATGGGATGGAAGATGTGTGACGGGTATATGGGCACTCGACTATGGGATGGAGGATATGTATGATGGGTATATGGGCACGGGCCTATGGGATCGTGGATATGTATGATGGGTATATGGGCACGGGACTATGGGATGGAGGATAATTATAATTTGCTATAACTAACCACAGTTAGTTACTGTGCCCGGGCAGCACCGGGGTCTTCAGCTAGTTACAAATAAAGATTAAACAACAACCACAAGACAGATTTCATCACCAGGTATCACTGTAATCAGTATAACGGCGCTGACCTGACAGTGTCTGTAGGTTACTGAGCACAATCCTGCTGACAGGTTCACCTTAAATTTAGATCTCAGACATTTGGAAGTGGCAATGGAGAGATTTTTTTCAAGACTATCAGGGAGTTACAGACTCACATAAGTGAGGCCGGCCGATCCCGCCACAAAATATCATACAGAATAGAGAGTCAAGGGTTCAGTGCACACTCATAAGATGTATAACGCAGAATTTCATTTATTACAGTCCAAAATACTGGTCTTACAAATGAGCGGTAGTCATAAACATAGCAACCAAGGTTGTAAAAAGGGACAACAGCTACATCAGACATTTTGCCCCTCCCGGGTCTTACTCACTGAATCACTAACAGAAAAGAATGAAATGTAAATACAACGAAACAGACAAAACTGTAAGTATGAACAAAAGAATAAGTTACATAAAAGGTAAGACCCGCTCATTTGTAAGAGCAGCTTTTTTTGGACTGTAATAAATGAAAATCTGCATTATAAATGAGTGCGCGGTGAACCCTTGACTCTCTTTTATTTGGGACTTCTCAGTCCTTACACCAGCACCTCCCCTATTAGACTGTGTGCGCCTCAATACTATACCTCTGCCATCATACAGAATGAACAGGTAAAAAAGACATAATTTATTACTCTATGTAACATCCCCAACAACAACGTAAATATGAAGGGAGAACTCCATCACTAAAACAGGGTTGCCCTCATTTATGGTGGATCATTGGAGCCACTGTGAGTCCTGACCAGAAGAGTAGAGAAAGTATTAGCGCCCCCATTTCAGGAGAGACCGTGCAGTAATCTGAATTCATTAGGATCAAAAACAATGTAATGTATGACGAGGAGTGAATCCATGACACCAGGGCTGGAGCCAACACATCTCCTGCAGGCGGGAATAAATGTATATTACAGCCCTCAGCCACGCACAGCTTAGAGATCTATCATGGCACAGGTGGAATGTTTGTCCTGGAGATTATCACAATCCTCCTGGAAGTTAGTTGGTTTTAATACAAATTGAAAAGTCAGGATAAAGGGAAACTCTGCTGTTATTGGACAGAAATTCACACTTGGCCTCACTGCACATTTACTGTTGTCGCTCATAAAAGGGAAGTTTGGCCAGAAAGACTGGACCTGGTCTTGTAGGGACCATGAGACATTCAGCAGCACAGAAGGGAGAGAAGATTCATCCGATAAGATCTCAGGGATCTAGGAAGCCAACAGCATCATTACCCTCCGCTTTCTCTTACAGGCCCAGCATAATACTTTTTTACAAGTGATTTTCTATCTTGTCAGCACATTCTACGTACGCTGTCATTTGGCTTTATAGTTACAGATCTGGGCAGGTAACGGTCAGCGTCTCCAAATCCCAGGGGGTAGGTGGATCCTCCAGGTGGGAAGTTCTATAGAAAAGGGCTTTCAATGCCCAAAGTCATTTGAACAGTTTTGGGTGGAGGAGAATGTTGTGATCTAGAGGCAAAATGGTGATCATGGTAATACGGCCGGACTACACCACCGATAAAGCAGCCACAGCCGGTGATTGAGAGGAATGTGTGACTTCTCTGCATTCAGTGGTTACTACTCACCTGGGTAGTCATATGTGGGAATCTCCTCTTTACACCGCTCATCACCCCTCACATATGTCTCTGTAGTATTAATATGGGTCAGATCTTCACCCTGAAACAAATATTGTAAAAGTCACAGACAGATGGAGAAGTCCCATCTATGATCAGCTCTAATCCTGCCATCTCCACCGCTCTCATTACACAAGTATAAAACATATAATACTGGTGGATAAAACAAGACTGAGCACAAGACCTTCACAGCCGTCTACACATCATAGGGGAGATCTCCTGACACCTTCTCTCCATCTACCTGATGATCCTGAGGAGCACTGGGATCTTCTTGTTTACAGTCCTGTGGAAGAAGAGGACGGGGACATCTCTCTGGTGTTGTCCTCTTACTGGATAGATCTGGAGGAAACACATACAGGGACTGAATTCATTCTCTACATACAGATAATTATAGGCCGTGTGTATTTAGTCCTGTCTATTACCTGGTGATGTGAGGGGCTGGGGAACCTCCATTATGACGTCCTTGTACAGATCTCTGTGTCCTTCTAAATACTCCCACTCCTCCATGGAGAAATAGACAGCGACATCCTGACACCTTATAGGAACCTGACACATACAATGATACCGTCATCCCCCCGATCCCTTCATAGTGTTGCTGTATAATGTCCCAGCATTCCCAGCAGTGTCACCTCTCCAGTCAGCAGCTCAATCATCTTGTAGATGAGTTCTAGGATCTTCTGGTCATTGATGTCCTCATGGATCAGGGGGTGAGGTGGAGGCCCCGTGATTGGGCTCAGGGGTCTTCCCCATCCCTCGGACACAGGGTCCTGACAGCGATCACTAGAGGTCTTCTTCACCACTGTGTAATCCTGGTAATGGAGAGACACATTAATAAATCTCACTACAGACATTCCCAGAGTCCTCACCTCTCCAGTTCTGTCCATCTGTTGTTCCCATAGATAAGAATGATGTAATGTGAGGTCATCAGAATCTCTCACCTCTCCAGTGAGACGGAAGAGGATCTCTAGGGTGAGGTGTAACATCCTCTCTGCCATCTTGTCTCTGTCCATATCCATCCTTGATGGGTAAATCAGGAAAATTCTCTTTTGTAGAAGATCTTCACTGAGAGGATCCGATATTGTAGAGACCTGAATGAGAAGAAGATGATCCGATGTAACATCATAAGAATCCTGTGTAATAATACAATTACTGGAGATAATAAGGGAAACATATGAGGAGATTTATTATCTTACAGGGTTTAGTTTTCTCCCCTGACATCTACTAATAAAACCTATATATTTAGGCCACAGACAACAAGCAGTTTCCTCCTCGGAGTCGGCAGCTGAACACGTTCCTCATAGACTCATCTTCCATAACGCTAATTCTCGTCTCATTACCGACACTGGAATCGGCATTAGCAATACTGCAGGAGAGATTCATTACACGCGACATGAGAAATAACTCCTTCATGATGAGGACGACATCTTCATCTTCTACTGCGGCTCTAGAGACAGATGTGGCCAGAGTCGGTCACTGACTCCATCCCCACCGGCCGTCTATATGAAGGTTTCCCGTCTTCCCCGCACTGGAATCTTCTCTCACGTTAGATCTCAGCTCTGAGTCACACACAGAAGTTTGAGGCTTTTCTGGAAGAACAGGACAGGAGAGATCTGAGGCCGATGTCTCCATGTACAGGGTTTCCCCTCGGGATAAGAGGCTTTTCTATCCCTTTCCCCCAATTAGAGGGGACACCTGTGGATATCGGGGTCTTTACCGGCTGCAGTCCTGGGGGGATTTACTCGGTGACGTGGACGTTGGACAAACGTCACCATCAATTCCCATCAGACTGAAGGAACATCGCTCCTCTATTCAGCTCTATGGATCCAGGATGAAATCCACTGCGGCCCCTGCAAGAAAAGAGCGAAGTCTGGTGAGACCCCCGAGGCCGGAGATTTCTACAGCTGCTCTGTGCGCACAGGACCTGTGATGAGGTCACAGGAGGGGAGGAGTCAGGGGTCACATGATGAGGGGCCTCAGTGTGGGCAGGACTCTGCTGTGCTGGTTGTCATGGTGCTGGATGAGGGGAAGTTTATGTGTGGGGTCAGGAGGGGTTTACAGGGTGGATGTAGCAGAGCCGCGTGTGTACGAGGTGTACGGAGCGGAGCCGTGTGTGTACGAGGTGTACGGAGCGGAGCCGCGTGTGTACAAGGTGTACGGAGTGGAGCCATGTGTACGAGGTGTACGGAGCGGAGCCGTGTGTGTACGAGGTGTACGGAGCGGAGCCGTGTGTGTACGAGGTGAATGGAGCGGAGCCGTGTGTGTACGAGGTGTACGGAGCGGAGCCGTGTGTGTACGAGGTGTACGGAGCGGAGCCGTGTGTGTACGAGGTGTACGGAGCGGATCCGTGTGTGTACGGAGGGGACCCCTCTGTGAACGCTGTATACACCTGTATTCCCTCAGCTTCCGTCACAGACTCCCATGTACGCGGTATACACCCGTATACCCACAGCTTCAGTCGCAGACCCCTCTGTGTACACTGTATATGTGGCGCCCCTGGGGCTCGGTCGCCACAGAGGTACTGCATCTTCTCCTAAGGTGTAGTGCCCCACCACCTAGGTAAGTTGGGAACTCCTTTCCATGCTCCAACACCTGCACCCACACACAGGATAGTTCAGCAATGGACCAGATTGCAGCTCCACACTTAGAGGATAGCAGAGCACCTTTCGTGGGTCCTTGCTTTGTAACACGAGATGTGCTGGGAGGTGGGTGGAGCTGAGATACATAAAAGGTTGGGAAGGTTTAGAATGACAGGTCAGTCTGATGGGAGGTCAGGCGGGAGAAGGACAGTCAGTCAGGAGAGACTGAGGATGGGTCCGAGAGAGAGAGAGAGGAAGGAGTGCTGCAGCTGCCTCAGTGATCTGAGCCAGCTGACACGGGAAGGGAACAGAAGGAGAAGACATAGAACTGCAACCTAAGCTTCCATAAGAGAGAGAAGGAACAGCACGGAACGAAGGAGTAGGAGAACAGAGAGGAGTTGTGGGTTGGAAGAGGAACACTACCTATAGGTTCTCAGCGCAAGGCCGGGGCCCGGTCCCCGAGGTTGTATGGACACTTATGGTTCTGCAGCAGACACCGGTAGAGTAGTTGGCTGTAAATGCACTACTCCCATCCAAGACTTGGGGCACAAAAGCAACACGGATAGAGAGCCGGGACTCAGGATAAAGGGAGTCCCCGAGAGAGGCTACAGCTGTCTGCCGTACGAGGAGAGCTGTTAGGAACATCTGACAGGAAGAACTTCAGAGTACCACGGTACTGGAGCTCTTCACACTAAAAGGCACAATAGAGGAGTCGTTCAGGAGAGGTACAAGTTGGCGGGGTGTTGGAGAGGAGAATCCTGACTTGCCCGGGAGGTTGATTGAGTCTCTACCCCGGAGGACACGGCACAGAGGCAGGCGCCAGTGTGTACCACGAACTGTGAGTAAAGCTTTGGAACTACAAGCCCTGGTGTCTTCCATTCCTTTGTGCGCCAACACCTTCAGCACTGCTACATCTTGGTACCAACATTCCTCACACCGCCTGCACCTATACACTGCCCTGGGGTTACATCTTCACCTGTGGGGAGCTACACCATCTATGCTGCAACACACCATCAGCCCCAGAGGATCTGCACGCAGCGTTGGCTTTAACATCTTGCTTGCCAAACACCACAGGTGGCGTCACGAACTATTCCACTTCATTAACAACACACCACCATTGATTTGGGCGCCCAGGGCCACAGACCGGGTCACCGCCGCTGTGACACATCCCGCTGACACCGGTACCGAGTACCCCACAGCCCTGGGATGGGGCGACCCATATACACCTGTATACCCACATGTGCTGCTGGGAAAACACGGACATAAGAGCAGCACCGTATGTCAAATAGGGGACACGTGGCATCTGTGAAAACCATGACAGGTCGTGTGAAGGGGCCGTACAGTCACATAATAGAAAACATTAGCAGAATTGCCGTCATTTTCTAAATCCTACCTCACAAACAGCAGAATAAAAAGTGATTAAAATCAAGTCCTACATGTCCCCCAAACTACTAATGTTATAATAATAGTAATAAAGTCCTTTCTTTTATGTGCATGTATATATATACAGTGGGGCAAAAAAGTATTTAGTCAGTCAGCAATAGTGCAAGTTCCACCACTTAAAAAGATGAGAGGCATCTGTAATTTACATCATAGGTAGACCTCAACTATGGGAGACAAACTGAGAAAAAAAAAATCCAGAAAATCACATTGTCTGTTTTTTTTTTCATTTTATTTGCATATTATGGTGGAAAATAAGTATTTGGTCAGAAACAAGCAATCAAGATTTTTGGCTCTCACAGACCTGTAACTTCTTCTTTAAGAGTCTCCTCTTTCCTCCACTCATTACCTGTAGTAATGGCACCTGTTTAAACTTGTTATCAGTATAAAAAGACACCTGTGCACACCCTCAAACAGTCTGACTCCAAACTCCACTATGGTGAAGACCAAAGAGCTGTCAAAGGACACCAGAAACAAAATTGTAGCCCTGCACCAGGCTGGGAAGACTGAATCTGCAATAGCCAACCAGCTTGGAGTGAAGAAATCAACTGTGGGAGCAATAATTAGAAAATGGAAGACATACAAGACCACTGATAATCTCCCTCGATCTGGTGCTCCACGCAAAATCCCACCCCGTGGGGTCAGAATGATCACAAGAACGGTGAGCAAAAATCCCAGAACCACGCGGGGGGACCTAGTGAATGAACTGCAGAGAGCTGGGACCAATGTAACAAGGCCTACCATAAGTAACACACTACGCCACCATGGACTCAGATCCTGCAGTGCCAGACGTGTCCCACTGCTTAAGCCTGTACATGTCCGGGCCCATCTGAAGTTTGCTAGAGAGCATTTGGATGATCCAGAGGAGTTTTGGGAGAATGTCCTATGGTCTGATGAAACCAAACTGGAACTGTTTGGTAGAAACACAACTTGTCGTGTTTGGAGGAAAAAGAATACTGAGTTGCATCCATCAAACACCATACCTACTGTAAAGAATGGTGGTGGAAACATCATGCTTTGGGGCTGTTTCTCTGCAAAAGGGGCCAGGACGACTGATCCGGGTACATGAAAGAATGAATGGGGCCATGTATCGTGAGATTTTGAGTGCAAACCTCCTTCCATCAGCAAGGGCATTGAATATGAAACGTGGCTGGGTCTTTCAACATGACAATGATCCAAAGCACACCGCCAGGGCAACGAAGGAGTGGCTTCGTAAGAAGCATTTCAAGGTCCTGGAGTGGCCTAGCCAGTCTCCAGATCTCAACCCTATAGAAAACCTTTGGAGGGAGTTGAAAGTCCGTGTTGCCAAGCGAAAAGCCAAAAACATCACTGCTCTAGAGGAGATCTGCATGGAGGAATGGGCCAACATACCAACAACAGTGTGTGGCAACCTTGTGAAGACTTACAGAAAACGTTTGACCTCTGTCATTGCCAACAAAGGATATATCACAAAGTATTGAGATGAAATTTTGTTTCTGACCAAATACTTATTTTCCACCATAATATGCAAATAAAATGAAAAAAAAACAGACAATGTGATTTTCTGGATTTTTTTTTCTCAGTTTGTCTCCCATAGTTGAGGTCTACCTATGATGTAAATTACAGACGCCTCTCATCTTTTTAAGTGGTGGAACTTGCACTATTGCTGACTGACTAAATACTTTTTTGCCCCACTGTATATATATGCATACGTGTATGTGTGTGAGTATATATATATACTGTACAGTATATACATGATTGCATATATGCCATTATTATGCCTAGACACTCTTTTCAGCTGATGTAATACTTGGCTGTAATGCTTAGGTTGCTATCCTTATCTAACGTACAAAAATAAAATGTCATACCTTTACTTCTCTGGTAACGTAGATAAGAATTGTTTACAGCTAAGCATATTCCAATGTATGTACTATATTTGCAAATGTAGTATTTTGAACACCCTATTCTTTTCTTATTTAAACTCTAAGAATCTGTATGGAGTCAGACAGATGACTGCCCACAGCTGGTGTGGTTGTCAATCTTTCTCCATGCCGGCATGACAAATAAAGGATCTTACTTATTCAGGTCTGGACGATTTCTAATTGGAAGACTAAAACCACTGATATTTAGTGCGTTGGCCGAGAAATCCAACACCTTTCCCTCACCGGTGAGTACTGTAAACCGTGCACGGGGGAGTAAGTCCTCCGCCTTGACAGTAGGCGTCAACAGGGGCATTATCAGTTATCCCGGTCTGAGGGAAAGTGACGGATTTCGTATAGTCTAAGGATCTCTGGGAATCATCTGTATCTGAATACAGGTAAGAACATTTACTAGTTTTCATTATATTCGGTAACCTTGTTAATCCAGTATGAATGTTATTCTAGGAATTGAATGGGGACTGTGATTGTGGACTTTTCAAATTGGAGTTTGTGATTGGCTCCTGTAAGTTGGAAGTTGTTTACATGCAATTGGAGTTATAATAACTCCTGTAAGTTGCGAAGCTCCATAGGAATGGGGTTTGTTCTTGTAAAAAATTCTGTAGAATGGGTACAAAGCCAGTGTGAGAAGGCAACTGTGTGTGCACGTTAAATTGATCTAGATGGGAGAATCGAGGGAGATTCTCGTCGGATTAAGGAATCCGCTGGATTAACCTAAAATAGAACCCAGTATAAGATGAATTTTTGCCAGTATTCTGTTTTGTCTTCTGTACTTTGTTGAATGTTGTTTCCTGGTAAGTGTGCTGTTTTGTCTGTCTTTTAAAATTATATAGAACTAAAACGCCATAACTATATGTTTTATGTTACACATGAGACTCCTTGAATGTTATCTTGAGTGAATGTATAAGGATTGGAATATAAAATCCTGACTGTATAGGGGAGTCCAGTAGGCGTGGTTAACAGTCACCTGTGGACTGGAGAAAAATCATAGGTTATTATAGTGGTATAAATCACCTAGGTACATGTCACCTGATCCCCATAGAGAATATTCTATGTTGTATTGTTATATGTTTTTCTTTTAATAACACAGAGTGACTGAACCCTCCTCGTTTCACTGAGGAGAGTCTGCGCCGGTGGTGCTCTGAATACCTGATATTAAGAACGGGAACGTCTCTGGATATAAAGAGGCAGTGTCATTGGACTTTATCTCAGCAGTTCAGGTTGTAAGAGTATGAGGGAACTTTACTCTCTTGTCTTATATGTCTCTGTGTATGTGTGTATGTCCAGTCCCTAACTGTGAAAATTGTTGTGTGTTTGTACTGTAAAGGGGGTTTTACACATAGCGATATCGCTAGCGCTATGGCTATAACATCACCGATTTTGTGACGTTATAGCGATATCGCTACGTCACCGATTTTGTGACATTATAGTGATATCGCTAGCGATATTGCTATGTATGATACTTACCTCCGACCGGCTCCCCCGCTGTCCATCGCTGATCGCGCGAGAATGTCTGGCTCCATTTCTCGTTGTCAGCTTCCTGCTGGGGCTTCCTGCTGGTGCCGACGAGCGACGCGTGGAGGTGGGCGGGAAGACGTCAGGATCGCTGTGTGTGAAAGGTAAGTATCATCCGCTGCGTCGCTGCTGCATCGCTGGTGAGGTCTACCTGTGTGACAGCTCACTAGCGATCATTTAGCGATGCACTAGCGATCCTGACCTGGTCGGATCGCTGGTCAGATCGCTGGTACATCGCTAAATGTAAAGGGGCCTTTGCACTAGTCAGAAGTCCTTGTGAGCATATGTATCTTTGTGATATCAGTAGCCATAGTCCTTGGGGCACTTTGTTATTATTACACTGTGTTGTCACACTCGCCCCTTACAGGCCTTCATCGGACGGAGGTGGCACGATATAGAGATACAAGCTGGTGAATACCTAGGACATAGTGTAATCAGTGAGGATTATTTAGATCCTGGATATTAGTAGCAGTAATTGTATTGTTGTTACTGGTTTATTATCTTCTTGTTGACTTATGAATTTCACTGATATTTGTTAGATTTCATAAAAGTGGGTAGAAATCCATTGTGCTCCAGGGTTTATATTGTGTATAGTCCTCATCTTGTTTGTCTTTTGTGTTTAAGAATTTCATGTAACATCCTTATGGGACTTTGTCCCATAGCTATATTTTAAGGTCTTGTCCTCATTGTAAAGGTACTGTCACACTTAGTGATGCACCAGCGATCCTGACCGCGTCATATCGCTGGTCGGGATCGCTGGTGCATCGCTAAGTGGTCGCTAGTGAGCTGCCACACAGGCAGATCTCACCAGCAACATCGCAGGGGTCGGGGGTCGTTACTTACCTGTCAGACGAGGCGATCCTGATGTCCTCCCGCCCGCGTCCATGCGTTGCTTGTCGGCGCCAGCAGGAAGCTGACGACGAGAAACGGTCCAGGACGTTCTCGCGCGATCAGCGATAACCAGCGGGGGAGCGGTCGGAGGTAAGTATCAGACAGTGATATCGCTAGCAATATCGCTATAACGTCATAAAAACCAGTGACGTTATAGCGATATTGCTAGCGATATCGCTTAGTGTGACAGGCCCTTAAGGCAGAATTGTTATTGACCATTTCATCTGATGGCTGGAAAGTTATTAAGACTGTACCAAGAGAGTATCCCTGGAATGAGATCGGATATGGTCCTTTCTCATCAGGTACCCAGAGAGAACAGTCTTCAGATCAGATGTGCAATGTGTCCTTATTGGTAACTTATAGGCCCAACTCTTACATATTATAACAAATAGAGAGTAAACATTCTATATCCCTGACAATGTCTTTTTAATCTTGAAAAACTTGGAGACGGCACCACCCAGAGCAAACAGTCCTGAGGTGGGAGATAAGCTGTGAGCCTGAGGATTGTTGTGGAATGTGGTTGTGGTTTTGAGATAAGAAGGGACCACTAGAAGAGCTGAGTGTGTCCCCTGACAGATGGGTTGTATTTGATGGTAAACTACTTTGATAAAATGTGAAAATTTGGTACAAGAAATGTGTAATGAGAGGAAATATTTAATTTGGCTAAAGTAGAAATACATTTATAAAACACTGTATTTCCAGATGTAACTCTCCTTGTGGGAAGCCATGAGGTCACTTCTCTTGTTGATTCAGCAGCAGCACTAGAACCTTAGTACATCCAGAAGAGATACCGACTATTGGACTGTCTGCTGCCTGCATAGTGGTAAAAGGAGCAAGTGGTAAGACACAGAGGACCATTGTCTACGCAGGCTCGGACTGGCCCACCGGAGAACCGGAGGATTCTCCGGTGGGCCCAGGCACTGACACCTGCTGGCTTACTGGCCAGCAAGTGCCTAGGGCCCCACTGCTCCAAGGGCCCCCACTGCTCGAGGGCCCCCAAGTCAGTGGGTATAGGGCCCCTGAGTCAAGGGGGCCCACCCTGTGCCAGCTAGCAGCAGCAGGAGACAAGTTCCTGTCCCCGCTGCTAAAACGAAATGAATATTCACGCTTCTCCACGCCCCTATGGGCGTGGAGAGGCGTGAATACCATTCCTCTTTAATAGTGGGCAGCCCATCCCCAGCACCGCACCACACACACAGCACCGTATCACTCTCACACACAGCACCACACACACTGCACCGTATCACTCTCACACACAGCACCACACACACTGCACCGTATCACTCTCACACACACAGCACCACACACACTGCACCGTATCACTCTCACACACAGCACCACACACACAGCACCGTATCACTCTCACACACAGCACCACACACACAGCACCGTATCACTCTCACACACAGCACCACACACACTGCACCGTATCACTCTCACACACAGCACCACACACACTGCACCGCATCACTCTCACACACAGCACCACATACACTGCACCGTATCACTCTCACACACAGCACCACACACACTGCACCGTATCACTCTCACACACAGCACCACACACACAGCACCGTATCACTCTCACACACAGCACCACACACACAGCACCGTATCACTCTCACACACAGCACCACACACACTGCACCGTATCACTCTCACACACAGCACCACACACACTGCACCGCATCACTCTCACACACAGCACCACACACACTGCACCGTATCACTCTCACACACAGCACCACACACACTGCACCGTATCACTCTCACACACAGCACCACACACACTGCACCGTATCACTCTCACACACAGCACCACACACACAGCACCGTATCACTCTCACACACAGCACCACACACACTGCACCGTATCACTCTCACACACAGCACCACACACACAGCACCGTATCACTCTCACACACAGCACCACACACACTGCACCGTATCACTCTCACACACAGCACCACACACAGCACCGTATCACTCTCACACACAGCACCACACACACAGCACCGTATCACTCTCACACACAGCACCACACACACAGCACCGTATCACTCTCACACACAGCACCACACACAGCACCGTATCACTCTCACACACAGCACCACACACACAGCACCGTATCACTCTCACACACAGCACCACACACACTGCACCGTATCACTCTCACACACAGCACCACAGACACTGCACCGTATCACTCTCACACACAGCACCACACACACTGCACCGTATCACTCTCACACACAGCACCACACACACAGCACCGTATCACTCTCACACACAGCACCACACACACAGCACCGTATCACTCTCACACACAGCACCACACACACAGCACCGTATCACTCTCACACACAGCACCACACACACTGCACCGTATCACTCTCACACACAGCACCACATACACTGCACCGTATCACTCTCACACACAGCACCACACACACTGCACCGTATCACTCTCACACACAGCACCACACACACTGCACCGTATCACTCTCACACACAGCACCACACACACTGCACCGTATCACTCTCACACACAGCACCACACACACTGCACCGTATCACTCTCACACACAGCACCACACACACAGCACCGTATCACTCTCACACACAGCACCACACACACAGCACCGTATCACTCTCACACACAGCACCACACACACAGCACCGTATCACTCTCACACACAGCACCACACACACTGCACCGTATCACTCTCACACACAGCACCACACACACTGCACCGCATCACTCTCACACACAGCACCACATACACTGCACCGTATCACTCTCACACACAGCACCACACACACTGCACCGTATCACTCTCACACACAGCACCACACACACAGCACCGTATCACTCTCACACACAGCACCACACACACAGCACCGTATCACTCTCACACACAGCACCACACACACAGCACCGTATCACTCTCACACACAGCACCACACACACTGCACCGTATCACTCTCACACACAGCACCACACACACTGCACCGCATCACTCTCACACACAGCACCACATACACTGCACCGTATCACTCTCACACACAGCACCACACACACTGCACCGTATCACTCTCACACACAGCACCACACACACAGCACCGTATCACTCTCACACACAGCACCACACACACAGCACCGTATCACTCTCACACACAGCACCACACACACTGCACCGTATCACTCTCACACACAGCACCACACACACTGCACCGCATCACTCTCACACACAGCACCACACACACTGCACCGTATCACTCTCACACACAGCACCACACACACTGCACCGTATCACTCTCACACACAGCACCACACACACTGCACCGTATCACTCTCACACACAGCACCACACACACAGCACCGTATCACTCTCACACACAGCACCACACACACTGCACCGTATCACTCTCACACACAGCACCACACACACAGCACCGTATCACTCTCACACACAGCACCACACACACTGCACCGTATCACTCTCACACACAGCACCACACACAGCACCGTATCACTCTCACACACAGCACCACACACACAGCACCGTATCACTCTCACACACAGCACCACACACACAGCACCGTATCACTCTCACACACAGCACCACACACACTGCACCGTATCACTCTCACACACAGCACCACACACACTGCACCGTATCACTCTCACACACAGCACCACACACACTGCACCGTATCACTCTCACACACAGCACCACACACAGCACCGTATCACTCTCACACACAGCACCACATACACTGCACCGTATCACTCTCACACACAGCACCACACACACTGCACCGTATCACTCTCACACACAGCACCACACACACTGCACCGTATCACTCTCACACACAGCACCACACACACTGCACCGTATCACTCTCACACACAGCACCACACACACTGCACCGTATCACTCTCACACACAGCACCACACACACTGCACCGTATCACTCTCACACACAGCACCACACACACAGCACCGTATCACTCTCACACACAGCACCACACACACTGCACCGTATCACTCTCACACACAGCACCACACACACAGCACCGTATCACTCTCACACACAGCACCACATACACTGCACCGTATCACTATCACACACAGCACCACACACACTGCACCGTATCACTCTCACACACAGCACCACACACACAGCACCGTATCACTCTCACACACAGCACCACACACACAGCACCGTAACACTCTCACACACAGCACCACACACACTGCACCGTATCACTCTCACACACAGCACCACACACACTGCACCGTATCACTCTCACACACAGCACCACACACACAGCACCGTATCACTCTCACACACAGCACCACACACACTGCACCGTATCACTCTCACACACAGCACCACACACACAGCACCGTATCACTCTCACACACAGCACCACACACACAGCACCGTATCACTCTCACACACAGCACCACACACAGCACCGTATCACTCTCACACACAGCACCACACACACAGCACCGTATCACTCTCACACACAGCACCACACACACTGCACCGTATCACTCTCACACACAGCACCACATACACTGCACCGTATCACTCTCACACACAGCACCACACACACTGCACCGTATCACTCTCACACACAGCACCACACACACAGCACCGTATCACTCTCACACACAGCACCACACACACAGCACCGTATCACTCTCACACACAGCACCACACACACTGCACCGTATCACTCTCACACACAGCACCACACACACTGCACCGTATCACTCTCACACACAGCACCACATACACTGCACCGTATCACTCTCACACACAGCACCACACACACTGCACCGTATCACTCTCACACACAGCACCACACACACAGCACTGTATCACTCTCACACACAGCACCACATACACTGCACCGTATCACTCTCACACACAGCACCACACACACTGCACCGTATCACTCTCACACACAGCACCACACACACTGCACCGTATCACTCTCACAGACAGCACCACACACACTGCACCGTATCACTCTCACACACAGCACCACACACACTGCACCGTATCACTCTCACACACAGCACCACACACACTGCACCGTATCACTCTCACACACAGCACCACACACACAGCACCGTATCACTCTCACACACAGCACCACACACACTGCACCGTATCACTCTCACACACAGCACCACACACACAGCACCGTATCACTCTCACACACAGCACCACATACACTGCACCGTATCACTCTCACACACAGCACCACACACACTGCACCGTATCACTCTCACACACAGCACCACACACACAGCACCGTATCACTCTCACACACAGCACCACACACACAGCACCGTAACACTCTCACACACAGCACCACACACACTGCACCGTATCACTCTCACACACAGCACCACACACACTGCACCGTATCACTCTCACACACAGCACCACACACACAGCACCGTATCACTCTCACACACAGCACCACACACTGCACCGTATCACTCTCACACACAGCACCACACACACAGCACCGTATCACTCTCACACACAGCACCACACACACAGCACCGTATCACTCTCACACACAGCACCACACACAGCACCGTATCACTCTCACACACAGCACCACACACACAGCACCGTATCACTCTCACACACAGCACCACACACACTGCACCGTATCACTCTCACACACAGCACCACATACACTGCACCGTATCACTCTCACACACAGCACCACACACACTGCACTGTATCACTCTCACACACAGCACCACACACACAGCACCGTATCACTCTCACACACAGCACCACACACACAGCACCGTATCACTCTCACACACAGCACCACACACACTGCACCGTATCACTCTCACACACAGCACCACACACTGCACCGTATCACTCTCACACACAGCACCACATACACTGCACCGTATCACTCTCACACACAGCACCACACACACTGCACCGTATCACTCTCACACACAGCACCACACACACAGCACCGTATCACTCTCACACACAGCACCACATACACTGCACCGTATCACTCTCACACACAGCACCACACACACTGCACCGTATCACTCTCACACACAGCACCACACACACTGCACCGTATCACTCTCACACACAGCACC
This sequence comes from Dendrobates tinctorius, assembly GCF_039654945.1. Lineage (NCBI taxonomy): Eukaryota > Metazoa > Chordata > Amphibia > Anura > Dendrobatidae > Dendrobates > Dendrobates tinctorius. Next base: position 920,260 of record NW_027362069.1, on the reverse strand, counting down.
ACACACACTGCACCGTATCACTCTCACACACAGCACCACACACACTGCACCGTATCACTCACACACAGCACCACACACACTGCACCGTATCACTCTCACACACAGCACCACACACACAGCACCGTATCACTCTCACACACAGCACCACACACACTGCACCGTATCACTCTCACACACAGCACCACACACACAGCACCGTATCACTCTCACACACAGCACCACATACACTGCACCGTATCACTCTCACACACAGCACCACACACACTGCACCGTATCACTCTCACACACAGCACCACACACACAGCACCGTATCACTCTCACACACAGCACCACACACACAGCACCGTAACACTCTCACACACAGCACCACACACACTGCACCGTATCACTCTCACACACAGCACCACATACACTGCACCGTATCACTCTCACACACAGCACCACACACACAGCACCGTATCACTCTCACACACAGCACCACACACACTGCACCGTATCACTCTCACACACAGCACCACATACACTGCACCGTATCACTCTCACACACAGCACCACACACACTGCACCGTATCACTCTCACACACAGCACCACACACACAGCACCGTATCACTCTCACACACAGCACCACATACACTGCACCGTATCACTCTCACACACAGCACCACACACACTGCACCGTATCACTCTCACACACAGCACCACACACACAGCACCGTATCACTCTCACACACAGCACCACACACACAGCACCGTATCACTCTCACACACAGCACCACACACACAGCACCGTAACACTCTCACACACAGCACCACACACACTGCACCGTATCACTCTCACACACAGCACCACACACACTGCACCGTATCACTCTCACACACAGCACCACATACACAGCACCGTATCACTCTCACACACAGCACCACACACACATCACCGTATCACTCTCACACACAGCACCACACACACTGCACCGTATCACTCTCACACACAGCACCACACACACAGCACCGTATCACTCTCACACACAGCACCACACACACACGCAGGCACACAGCACATCACACCTCCCCGCAGCCGCAGCACTTCCCGGCTTCCTGCTTTCTGGGCGTTTCCTGTCTGTGACAGCCCAGCGGGATGACATCATCATCCAGCGTTCTGTATCAGAGGGAAAGCTGCCAGAGAGAAAGAGGCTTCCGGGATGTGCTGCTGCTGCAGGGAGGTGAGTTGTGCTGTGTGCCTGTGTGTGTATGTGGTGCTGTGTGTGTGAGAGTGATGCGGTGCTGTGTGTGTGTGTGTGATGAGTTGCTATGTGAGTGAGTGATGCGGACCAGTGCTGTGTGTATGTGTGTGTGTGTGAGGGGTGGTGGGAGGCAATGATGGTGGTGATGGGCAATGATATTGGTGGGGGAAGCAATGATGGAGGTGATGGTCAATGATGGCAGTGGGGGAGACAATGATGGAGGTGATGGGCAATGATGGCAGTGGGGGAGACAATTATGGAGGTGTTGGGCAATGATATTGGTGGGGGAAGCAATGATGGAGGTGATGGACAGTGATATTGGTGGGGGGAGGCAATGATGGCAGTGGGGGAGACAATGCTGGAGGCGATGGGCAATGATATTGTTTGGGGAGGCAATAATGGAGGTGATGGGCAATGGTGGTGGTGGGGGGAGGCAATAATGGAGGTGATGGGCAATTATGGAGGTGATGGACAATGATGGAGGTAATGGGCAATGATGGCAGTGGGGGAGACAATGATGGAGGTGATGGCCAATGGTATTGATGGGGAAGCAATAATGGAGGTGATGGGCAATGATGGCGGTGAGGAGGCAATGGCCAATGATGGAGGTGAAGGGTAATGATGGAGGTGATGGGTAATGATGGAGGTGATGGGCAATGATGGAGGTAATGGGCAATGATGGCAGTGGGGGAGACAATGATGGAGGTGATGGGCAATGATATTGGTGGGGGAGGCAATGATGGCAGTGGGGGAGACAATGATAGAGGTGATGGGCAATGATATTGGTGGGGGAGGCAATAATGGAGGTGATGGTTAATGATGGTGGTGGGGGAGGTAATAATGGAGGTGATAGACAATGATGGCGGTGGGGGAGGCAATGATGGAGGTGATGGGCAATGATGGAGGTGATGGGTAATGATGGAGGTGATGGACAATGATGGCGGTAATGGGCAATGATGGTGGTGGGGGAGGCAATGATGGAGGTGATGGGCAATGATGGTGGGGGGAGACAATGATGGAGGTGATGGACAATGATTGGTGGGGAGGCAATGATGGAGGTGATGGGCAATGATGGAGGTGGGGATGCAATGATTGAGGTGGGGAGGCAATAATGGAGGTGATGGACAATGATGGTGGTGGGGAGAGGCAATAATGATGGTGATGGGCAATGATGGCGGTGGGGGAGGCAATCATGGAGGTGATAAAATGGACAATGATGGTGGGGAGGAGGCAATGATTGAGGTGGTGATGAGGACAATGATGGGGGTGGAGAGGGCCTGCATTATACTCTATGGGGGGGCTGCATTATATTCTGATGGGGATTGCATTATCCTCAGGGGACATTATATTCTGGGGGGGCTACATCATACTATATGAGGGGGCTACAGTATACTCTATGGGGGGCTGCATTATATTCTGTGGTGGGGCGGCATTATTCTCTCAGGGGACTACATTATATTCTGGGGGGCTACATCATACTATATGAGGGGGCAGCATTATGCCCTTTTAGGGGGCTACAGTATTCTCTATGGGGAGGCTGCATTATATTCTGTGTTGGTGCTGTATTATACTATATGGGGGGCTGCATTATGCCCTATGAGGGTGCTGCATTATGCCCTATGGTGGGGACTGTGTTATACCTTATGAGGGGGTTGCATTATATTTTATAAGGGAGGCTACATTATATTCTAGGGCTACCCCTCTATGATTCTACCCCAACTCCTGCTACATAATTAAGACGTGTACTACCTTATATTATGCCCCGATATTAGCGTGTCTTACCACACAATTGGTGGTCTTGTATTTATTTCTATGTAGCTACATAGTGGGCCCCAAGAATGATTTTCTCTGGTGGGCCCGAGGTGCTCCAGTCCGATGCTGTGTCTCTGCCTGTGGAGTGTTCTTGGACACTCTATACTGGCATCATAAGGGAACTGTGTCGCCAGTTGTAATCTGTCAGAACAAATTAAATTGTTGTTTTTGCTTTTTAGAGGCCCCGAGCCACATGTTTCCCTCTCCAGATGTAAAGTAGATCATGGAAATTCCTTGGTGATTTTGTTGGGGTGTAAGGAAAGTAACGATGGGAGGATTTGGGTGATGGCTCATTTTACAATGCCAGACTGCAGGTATATTCACAAGTACTAAAGTGGAACACCATTTCTAAACCCAGTGTCCATCTGCAGGGAGGCAGGGGAACGAGTGAGAAATGCTGATCCTCTCCTAGAATTAGAGGAAGAATTGACCACATACCCAGAATCTTTGTGGTCCTCATGACCTGCAGATGTGGGATCGATAATAGGGGTGATTATACCCTGTCCAGCTCACCTTGTAACACAACCTTGTTTCCAGTAGGGAGGGCGCCCCCATCTGTAAGCGAGGCGGTGATAACAAGAGCCCCCACAGTGCCAGACCTCCATACTCTGCTGAATGACTGGAGGCCGGAACATAAGGTCTTTACAGTGATGTCAGTAATGTCTCCTTCAGCATCCTGGTACATCCTGATCGCCAGGTTTGGTTTGTATTCACAAATAAGGGGAGCAGGTATACAGTCACCGGAATCCCACAAGGGTACTGTGAATCACCTACTATTGTTTCCAGGTAAAATCGGCTAACCTAGCTCAATGTGAGTCACCAGAAGGAGCCAGATGCTCTTATATGTGGATGACATGCTATTGGCATTTAAAATAAGAATAAAAACAAATTTGTAACCAAAGGGGTTATCTTTAAAGATGCGAAAAGGAGATGAATCCAGCGAGCCAAGTTTGAAGTACTTAAAAAATCTTCTTTATTTCAAACATAGATTAAAAATATTTATCCATAGCAGCATATTATAGATGTAGGCAGAAATAGGAAAAATTACTGCTGTAAAGCGCACGGCAAGACGCGTTTCGGCTAAACCTTTATCATTGCCATAATACACATTGCTATTTTTCTGGGATATAAGAAGGAAAAGATCCTAAGAAGGTGGTGCTATAGTTGATTAAGCGTTAATAGATCACACTTGTGGGCATCAACCTATAAGGTTAACTATTTAAAAACAAGTGTTAACCCTAACAAAAGCTAATACGCTAGCAGTAATTTTTCCATATATTTTACAAATATTTTACAATACATGATATAACAGAATATATTTACAGAGATTTTATTCTCCTGTTGTCCTCCACAATATTTCTATAATATAATTTTTGCTCAAAAAAGTATATTTATAAACTTAGAACAAAGCAGGTTGTAATTATTAACATAAGAATCATAATTTTAGGATTTTTAATAAATTCTAATTAGATCTTCTCTATTGTTTAAGCCAATTGGCATCCTAGTTTCTAAAGTAAAAATGGTAAATAGGAACAATTGGACAGGTGACATGTAAATAGTCACATAACCTGTGTTAGAGCCCCATGGAATAAGCCCTCCTCTAGCAGTGCTTTGAGCTCCCCATTAAATTCAATAGTAGGATCATAGAATATTTCTTGATAAGCTTTAGAGTTCTCGAGGTCTAATAAATTCAACCTTTCATACAATCCTGCATCAAGAATAACTACTCCTCCCCCTTTGTCAGCCTCACGTACTAACAGATCTTTATTACGTATTAAATCCTTTAAAGCCATTCTTTCTTTTGTAGATAAATTATTTCTATTTATAGGATTATTTCTAATTTCCTTATCCAGCTCTATAAGTTCACTTTCCACCAGCTCCTGGAAGGAATCGAGGACTGGTGGACATGACTTCAGGGGATAAAATTGAGGATTTTTTGTATGAAAGGTTGAGTTCAGATCTATATAGCTATCTGTGCTTTCGCATTGTAGTTTTTTTGCAGACAAAAGTGTTTTTTGTTCTTCATAGGACAACATGATATCTTCATCTATAATAGGAATATCATCATATAACTTTGTAACATTATCATCAGAAAAATGACATTTAATGGTAAAATTGCGTGCCAATTTGTTAACATCTAACAAGGTTTTATATAAATCAAAGTTATACATCGGACAGTAGCCTAGTCCTCTAGATAATAAGGAAATTTGATCTTCCGTTAGTATATAACTAGAGAGGTTCCATATAAGAACCTCTAATACCTCCGATTTTTGTTCCTTTGCGGATTTCTTCTTGCTGGCACTATGGTGTTTCCGCCCGCCTCTTTTCCTCCGTTTTTTGAAACCTTTCTAGAATAAAAAGTCCTTTGTTGTATTCCAGGGTTGTATACGCCGTCATTTTCTTCAATAGAAGTGAATAAAGATGAAGAATCCAGAGTGTCCTCTGTAGAATTGTATGAAGAGGAATCTGAACTTTTATTCCCATCTGAGAAAGTCACTTTGTTTCTATTCTGTGTATACAGATTTTTCTTTAGTGTAGGGCGTGGATAGGATTGCCAATTATAGACTTTATTTTCTTTGTAGTCTTTCAGATCTCTTTCAAACTTTCTTTTCTTAATATCTGTAATAGAATTTTCCAATTTAACCAAGTTTGATTTCATTCTGTCTTGCAATTTTTGAAAGTCCACATGTTGTGAAAATTTAGCCAGATCATTTTTAAGAGCTTTGATATCTGTCTGTATGGAAGCTAGGTGAGCTTCCTCCTCCTGGATAATCAGTTGAATAAGCTTCAAGGAACATGTGCTGAGAATGTTCTCCCATTTTCTCTGGAATTCCTCACTGAAATGAGCTGTAGCTTTTTTCCGTAATCTTAGTCCGCGGGGAATCATCTCCTTTTCAAGATATACATTTAGAGAGTTATGATTCCACCAAGTTTTTATTTCCTTGCTCATTTTATGTTCCAGATTTTTAATAATGGTGGACAGTTCATCAGGAAGTTGCACCCTGTTCGCATTACTGGCTCTAAACATTTGTGCAGATCTGTCTAGTCTATTGGCATAATCATCCACATCCAAAATTATCTGTTCTGTATTCATGTTAAAGTTCAATCATTAAGATCTTCTGCCTAATAAGGGTAGGCACGGCAAAAAAAACTCTCATGGAACAATAAAAAAGAAAAAATGCCAGCTTACCCGGTTGGTTCAAAAGATAAGCTGCTGTACTGTATAGGCTCGCCGCAGCGGATAAATGACAGGAGCTCTTGCCAACAATAATTGCGAAAAGGAGATGAATCCAGCGAGCCAAGTTTGAAGTACTTAAAAAATCTTTTTCTTTATTTCAAACATAGATTGAAAATATTTATCCATAGCAGCATATTATAGATATAGGCAGAAATAGGAAAAATTACTGCTGTAAAGCGCACGGCAAGACGCGTTTCGGCTAAACCTTTATCATTGCCATAATACACATTGCTATTTTTCTGGGATATAAGAAGGAAAAGATCCTAAGAAGGTGGTGCTATAGTTGATTAAGCGTTAATAGATCACACTTGTGCGCATCCACCTATAAGATTAACTATTTAAAAACAAGTGTTAACCCTTTCTGCAATAATTTGTTTTAGTTTTAGATCCTGGCTTAACACTGGAATATATTTCTTTATAATAGAGACTATGTTGCTATACTGAAGACTATATGGAGTAGAGAAAAAACATTTTTTTATTATTTGGAAATTGTGGTTTTTTTGTTGTTTTTTTATTTATTATTAAGTCCAAAATTTTTTTCTCTACTCCATATAGTCTTCAGTATAACAACTTAGTCTCTATTATAAAGAAATATGTTCCAGTGTTAAGCCAGGATCCAAAACTAAAACAAATTATTGCAGAAAACCAAATCACTTATGTAGCAAAAAAAGCTCCTACTCTGCAGGATAAACTATCGCCCAGTCTGTATCTGAATTCCTCGCTGGAGACCAGTGACACCTGGCTGAAATTAAAGGAGTTTATAAATGTGGAAATAAGAGATGTACTTGTTGTCAATATGCACATAAAATCAACAAACTTTCCTCATTCCATAGTAACAAAGAATATCCTATTAACAGCTTTCTGAACTGTAATTCCACCTATGTATAATAATAAATGCGCTAAGCAGCTTCCGGTTGTAACAACTTCCGTCCAGTTGTAACCGGTGACGTCACCGCACACCTCTTTCCATGTTAACCCTCAACACACCACTCCTCAACACACACACTCCTCTCACCTTGCACCATCTCCACTCACGTCCACTCACTCTTTCACTCCACATACGACCCCTTCTCTCACTCCGTCTCTCATACTCACACCGTCATCATCGCTGCTCCACGATCCCCGACATCTTCTTCCGCCGGCGCCATCCTGGATCCAGACGTCCTCCACGCCGGCGACATGTTCTTGCGGCGACGCCATCTTGAGTATCGTGAAATCCCGCGATACTCAAGATGGCATCGCCGCAAGAGCATGTCGCCAGCGTGGATGCCGTCGGGATCCAAAATGGCGTCGGCGAAATCTCGCGAGATTTCGCCAACGCCATTTTGGATCCCGACGGCATCCACGCCGGCGACATGTTCTTGCGGCGACGCCATTTTGGATCGGCAAAATCCCGCGATACTCAAGATGGCGTTGCCGCAAGAACATGTCGCCGGCGAGGACGACGTCGGGATCCAAAATGGCGTCAGCAAAAACTCGCGAGATTTCGCCGACGCCATTTTGGATCCCGACGTTGTCCACGCCGGCGACATGTTTTTCCGGCGACGCCATCTTGAGTATCGCAGGATTTCACGATACTCAAGATGGCGTCGCCGCAAGAACATGTCGCCGGCGTGGAAGGACGTCTGGATCCAGGATGGCGCCGGCGGAAGAAGATGTCGGGGATCGTGGAGCAGCGGCGATGACGGCGTGAGTATGAGAGACGGAGTGAGAGAAGGGGTCGTATGTGGAGTGAAGGAGTGAGTGGACGTGAGTGGAGATGGTGAAAGGTGAGAGGAGTGTGTGTTGAGGAGTGTGTGTGTTGAGGGTTAACATGACAAGAGGTGTGATGCTATCGCATCCTCCCGATGCGATAGCATCGGGCCATAATCTAGTGTAGTATATTTGACTGTACATCATGTTGTAAACAGTATATAGGTTGTACAACGGGAAAACTGAGGAAAAGAATTAGAAGACACATTTCTGATGCCATTAACCCCTCCAGCTTCAATCAATCAGCGGTCTCCAGACATTTTTCACAATATCATTCTGGTAATTTTGATAGTTTCAGGTTTAAAGCAATAGAGTTAGTAACACGGTCTACCAGAGGGGGCGATAGAAGACGTAAACTACTTAACAGAGAATCTGCTTGGATTTTTACTTTGGAAACTAGGATGCCAATTGGCTTAAACAATAGACAAGATCTAATTAGAATTTATTAAAAATCCTAAAATTATGATTCTTATGTTAATAATTACAACCCGCTCTGTCCTAAGTTTGTAAATATACTTTTTTGAGCAAAAATTATATTATAGAAATATTGTGGAGGACAACATGAGAATAAAATCTCTGTATATATGTTCTGTTATATCATGTATTGTAAAATATTTGTAAAATATATGGAAAAATTACTGCTAGCGTATTAGCTTTTGTTAGGGTTAACACTTGTTTTTAAATAGTTAATCTTATAGGTGGATGCCCACAAGTGTGATCTATTAACGCTTAATCAACTATAGCACCACCTTCTTAGGATCTTTTCCTTCTTATACCCCAGAAAAATAGCAATGTGTATTATGGCAATGATAAAGGTTTAGCCGAAACGCGTCTTGCCGTGCGCTTTACAGCAGTAATTTTTCCCATCTCTGCCTACATCTATAATATGCTGCTATGGATAAATATTTTTAATCTACGTTTGAAATAAAGAACAAGATTTTTTAAGTACTTCAAACTTGGCTCGCTGGATTCATCTCCTTTTCGCATTTATTGTTGGCAAGAGCTCCTGTCATTTATCCGTTGCTGAGAGACTATACAGTATAGCAGCTTATCTTTTGAACCAACCGGGTAAGCTGGCATTTTTTCTTTCTTATTGTTCGTCACATATTGGTGGCATCAATCACACCATCATCACACCAGCCTGGCCCCCTTTTTTTGTAATATGCCCCAGTCTGGTCCCCTATGTCCCTTGTCCAGCCTGGCCCCAGATATCCATCCCACACCCCCAGCTATACATACTGGCCCTCATATGTCTCTAATCCTGACCTCCATATATCTTTCCTGGACCCCCACATATCTTTCCTGGTCCCTTGCCCTGGCTCCCCCATATTTCCATCCTGGCCCCCCATATATATATATGCTTCATGGTCTCTTGTCCTTCTCCCTGTATATGCAATCAGGCCCCCCCATATATATCCATCCTGGCCCTTCCCCATATATATCCATCCTATCCCCCATGTGTGTCTATCCTGGACCTGCATATGTATCTGTCCTGGCCCCCCATGTGTCTCTATCCTGGCCCTCCATATGTATCCATCCTTTCCCCCTATGTGTATCCATCCTGGCCCCCCATGTGTCTCCATCCTGGCCCCCCATGTATATCCATCCTGGCCCCCCATGTGTATCCATCCTTTCCCCCTATGTGTATCCATCTTGGCCCCCTATGTGTATCCATCCTGACTCCCCTATGTGTATCCATCCTGACTCCCCTATGTGTATCCATCCTGACTCCCCTATGTGTATCCATCCTGACTCCCCTATGTGTATCCATCCTGACTCCCCTATGTGTATCCATCCTGACTCCCCTATGTGTATCCATCCTGACTCCCCTATGTGTATCCATCCTGACTCCCCTATGTGTATCCATCCTGGCCCCCCCATGTGTATCCATCCTGGCCCCCCCATGTGTATCCATCCTGGCCCCCCCATGTGTATCTATTCTGTCCCCCCATGTGTATCCATCCTGGCCCCCCATGTGTATCTGTGTATCCTGCCCCCCCCCCATGTGTATCCATCCTGACTCCCCTATGTGTATCCATCCTGACTCCCCTATGTGTATCCATCCTGACTCCCCTATGTGTATCCATCCTGACTCCCCTATGTGTATCCATCCTGACTCCACTATGTGTATCCATCCTGACTCCCCTATGTGTATCCATCCTGACTCCCCTATGTGTATCCATCCTGACTCCCCTATGTGTATCCATCCTAGTCCCTTAATGTGTATCCATACTGGCCCCCCCATATGTATTCATCCTGGTCCCCCTAGTGTATTCATCCTGGTCCCCCATGTGTATCCATTCTGCCCCCCATGTGTATCCATCCAGACTCCCCCCATGTGTATCCATCCTGGCCCCCCATGTGTATCTGTGTATCCTGCCCCCCCCTCATGTGTATCCATCCTGGCTTCCCCATGTGTATCCATCCTGGCCCCCCATGTGTAGCCATCATGACCCCCATGTGTAGCCATCATGACCCCCATGTGTAGCCATCCTGGCACCCTATGTGTATCCATCCTGGCCCGCCATGTGTATCCATCCTGGCACCCCATGTATATCCATCCTGGCCCCGTGTCCTGGCTTCATGTACAGAGAGAGAGAGGACAAAAAAAATCCTCTTACCTTCCTGCGCTTCCAACATCGTGCGGCGCAGTCCTCCTCTGCAGGTCCCGGAGTGCATATAGTAAAATGGCCGCCGACATAGCACAGGCCGGCCATTTTTGATCGGGATGTATGCCGCAGTTTTTCAGTTAATGACTGCTACATGCGCGCACCCCTGCACATACTCTGCCTGCGCCTTTAAAGGGCCTGCACCCCTGAAAACCAGACTTTTTTTATTTTTTTCTACTTCTCCTCCTCCTTCCCGCAGCCAAGGGCCCACTGGGGATTCCCCCGATACCCCGCCAGGCCAGTCTGACCCTGTGTGTATATACAGGGGTTGGACAAAATAATGGAAACCTCCAAAAAAAGTTAGTTTAATATGGTGTAGGTCCACCTTTTGCGGCGATTACAGCCTCAATTCTCCGAGGTATGGATTCATACAAGGTGTGAATTGTTTCCAAAGGAATTGTAGCCCATTCTTCAGTTAAAACACACTCTGGTTCTTTGAGCGACGATGGCGGCGGAAATCGACATCTAACTTGAATCTCTAAAATCGCCTATAAATGCTCAATAACGTTGAGGTCTGGGGATTGTGGGGGCCAGATGAGATGCTCAACTTCATTACAATGTTTCATCGTCCCATGCTTTAACGATTCTAGCTGTATGAATTGGTGCACTATCATCCTGAAAGATGGCGTTCCCCTCCGGGAACAGTGCTTGAACCATAGGATGCACTTGGTCGCCCAAAATGCCTAAATAATCACGGCTGTTAATTCTTCCATGAAGGGATATCATTGGCCCGGCGGATCTCCATGAAATAGCACCCCAGATCATCACAGAACCTCCGCCATGTTTTACGGTTGGGAGAAGGCAGTCTGGATGGAATGCTTCCTTCGGCTGTCTCCAAAGGTACACTCGGCCGGAGGTCGGAAATGGGGTAGACGATGATTCGTCTGAGAATATCACGTTTCCACTGCTCGAGGGACCAATTTTGGAGGTTTCTACACCACTCTTAACGCTTGGTAACATTTGTCATTGAGAGCAGCGGTTTTCTAATTGCAGCTCTTCCGTGGAATCCAGATTTGTGCAGCTCCCGACGAACAGTTTTCGTGGAAACTGTGTTCTGTAGGTGTTCATGGAGCTCAGCAGTAATTTTCGGAGCCGTTGTCTTGCGATCCTCTCTCACAATTCGCTTTAGAGTCCGACGGTCTCTCTCAGTCTACTTCAATTTTTGGCCGGACCTGTGCTTTGCTGCTGACGTTTTTCCTTCTCTTTCAAATGCAGTCATTACTTTGGAGACAGGACCTCTTGACACGCCAATCATTCGGGCACTTTGTTACACTAGCACCTGCCATACGAGCACCAACAATTTGGCCTCTTTGAAAATCCGAGAGGTCTGACATTAGTATCAGGTTCTCATCAATGTTCTTACAATTCTGCAAAACAAACAGTTAATTTACATACACATATCACATGACACAAATAATCAACAACAAAACATTACCATATGTCACGGTTTGCATGTTTATAACCTGTTCGAAGATTATGAGGCCAAAACGATAGGTGTTTCCATTATTTTTTCCAACCCCTGTGTGTGTGTGTGTGTGTGTGTGTGTGTGTGTGTGTGTGTGTGTGTGTGTATATATATATATCAAGAAAAAAGGGCAGCACTACCAAAATAATACAGCAGGTGCAAAACCTATACAGCAGTGTCCAAACAGCCAAAATGACAAAAGGAAAAAAAATAGGCAGCACTCAAATTAAGTGTGAAAAAGTGGATACTTTACTGATCCTCAGATGGCAACATTTCAACGGTGACCCGTCTTTGTCAAGCTTGACAAAGACGGGTCACCGTTGAAACGTTGCCATCTGAGGATCAGTAAAATATCCACTTTTTTCACATTTAATTTGAGTGCTGCCTATTTTTTTTCCTTTTATATATATATATATATATATATATATATATATATATGAAACGTTGCCATCTGAGGATCAGTAAAATATCCACATTTTTCACATTTAATTTGAGTGCTGCCTATTTTTTTTCCATATATACAGTCATGGCCAAAAGTATTGACACCCCTGCAATTCTGTCAGATAATATTCAGTTTCTTCCTGAAAATGATTGCAAACACAAATTCTTTGGTATTATTATCTTCATTTAATTTGTCTTAAATTAAAAAACACAAAAGAGAATGAAGCAAAAAGCAAAACATTGATCATTTCACACAAAACTTCAAAAATGGGCCGGACAAAAGTATTGGCACCCTCAGCCTAATACTTGGTTGCACAACCTTTAGCCAAAATAACTGCGACCAACTGCTTCCGGTAACCATCAATGAGTTTCTTACAATGCTCTGCTGGAATTTTAGACCATTCTTCTTTGGCAAACTGCTCCAGGTCCCTGATATTTGAAGGGTGCCTTCTCCAAACTGCCATTTTTAGATCTCTCCACAGGTGTTCTATGGGATTCAGGTCTGGACTCATTGCTGGCCACCTTAGAAGTCTCCAGTGCTTTCTCTCAAACCATTTTCTAGTGCTTTTTGAAGTGTGTTTTGGGTTATTGTCCTGCTGGAAGACCCATGACCTCTGAGTTAGACCCAGCTTTCTCACACTGGGCCCTATATTATGCTGCAAAATTTGTTGGTAGTCTTCTGACTTCATAATGCCAAGCACAAGGTCAAGCAGTCCAGTGCCAGAGGCAGCAAAGCAACCCCAAAACATCAGGGAACCTCCGCCATGTTTGACTGTAGGGACCGTGTACTTTTCTTTGAATGCCTCTTTTTTCTCCTGTAAACTCTATGTTGATGCTTTTGCCCTAAAAGCTCTACTTTTGTCTCATCTGACCAGAGAACATTCTTCCAAAATGTTTTAGGCTTTTTCAGGTAAGTTTTGGCAAACTCCAGCCTGGCTTTTTTATGTCTCGGGGTAAGAAGTGGGGTCTTCCTGGGTCTCCTACCATATTGTCTCTTTTCATTCAGATGCCGACGGATAGTACGGGTTGACACCGTTGTACCCTTGGACTGCAGGGCAGCTTGAACTTGTTTGGATGTTAGTCGAGGTTCTTTATCCAACATCCGCACAATCTTGCATTGAAATCTCTTGTCAATTTTTCTTTTCCGGCCACATCTAGAGAGGTTAGCCACAGTGCCATGGGCTTTAAACTTCTTGATGACACTGCGCACGGTAGACACAGGAACATTCAGGTCTTTGGAGATGGACTTGTAGCCTTGATATTGCTCATGCTTCCTCACAATTTGGTTTCTCAAGTCCTCAGACAGTTCTTTGGTCTTCTTTCTTTTCTCCATGCTCAATGTGGTACACCCAAGGACACAGGACAGAGGTTGAGTCAACTTTAATCCATGTCAACTGGCTGCAAGTGTGATTTAGTTATTGCCAACACCTGTTAGGTGCCACAGGTAAGTTATAGGTGCTGTTAATTACACAAATTAGAGAAGCATCACATGATTTTTCGAACAGTGCCAATACTTTTGTCCACCCTCTTTGTTATGTTTGGTGTGGAATTATATCCAATTTGGCTTTAGGACAATTCTTTTTGTGTTTTTTCATTTAAGACAAATTAAATGAAGATAATAATACCAAAGAATTTGTGTTTGCAATCATTTTCAGGAAGAAACTGAGTATTATCTGACAGAATTGCAGGGGTGTCAATACTTTTGGCCATGACTGTATATGTATATAAATATATATATATATATATATATATATATATATATATATATTAGTGGGTATATGGGTATAGAAAGTATTCAGAGCCCTTTGAATTTTTCATTGCAGCCATTTGGTAAATTTAAAAAAGCTCATTTTTTTCCTCATTAATGTGCACTCTGCACCCCATATTAACTGAAAAGAAACAAATTTATTAAAAAGGAAAAAGTGAAATATCACATGGTCATAAGTAGTGTTGAATGATACCACCCGATACTGAAAAATATCGGATCGGAATGGATCGGCCGATCTAAAAAAAGAATCGGGTATCGCCGATTCCGATCCCGGAAGTCCCATTCAAGTCAATGGAACTGAAATATCGGAATTAAAAAAAACCCTTTCTTTCCCTGTTGGTTAATTCTACATGAAGAAAAACAACTAATAATAATGTAGAATGTATTGTGGGAGGTGGAGGAGACATTAAAGCCATAGAGGTTTAGCCCAATCAAATGGAATAGCAGGAATTAAATTTTTTTTTTTAAAGACGTTCGGAGTTACAAAGATATTGACTATGTTAACCTCTTTTATATTTTGTTAGATATGTATCACTACTTCCATGCTCTTCACCTTTTTTTACTTCTCTCACACTTTCTCCTTCATCATCTTCAGCAGCAGCCAGTATCTTTTTCATCAACTTTTGTTGATCAGAAGACCAAGTCATAGTCATCTTGATTTACAACAACTTTTGTTTCCTCCCTCTTCTAATGTACCTATACCCGACATTGCCATTTCTGTGTGTGGTTCCACTATTACTCCCAAGCAACAGGCCCGCTGTCTTGGGGTCATACTTGATTCCGAGCTTTCCTTTGCCCCCCACATTCGATCACTGGCTCGCTCTTGTCATCTGCACCTCAAAAACATTTCTAGAATCCGACCTTTTCTTACTTTTGACTCTGCAAAAACTTACTGTTTCTCTTATTCACTCTCGTCTCGACTATTGTAACTCTCTTCTAATCGGTCTCCCTCTTACCAAACTCTCCCCCCTCCAATCTGTCTTGAATGCTGCTGCCAGGATCATATTCCTCACCAATCGTTACACCAATGCGTCTACCTTGTGCCAGTCATTACACTGGCTACCCATCCACTCCAGAATCCAGTACAAACTTATTGCCCTCACCCACAAAGCCCTCCATAGCTCAGCACCACCTTACATCTCCTCCCTTATTTCAGTATACCGCCCTACCCGCACCCTCCGTTCTGCTGATGACCTCAGGTTAGCACCCTCAATAGTCAAAACCTCCCACTCCCGTCTCCAAGACTTTACACGTGCTGCGCCAATTCTTTGGAATGCACTTCCCAGGTCAATACGATTAGTCCCCAATCCCCACAATTTTAAGCGTGCCCTGAAAACGCATTTATTCAGACTGGCCTATCGCCTCAATACATTAACCTAATCTATCCCTGTGTGGCAGAGCCAAAAGTTTTACCATAACCAGGTTCCCCGCATCATGTTCCCACATGCTTTATGCATCCATCAGCCCTCTGTGTCTGTACTGTTACACACTTAACATTATGGCTGGTCCATACAATCAGGGCAACTGTTACCACCCACCTTTCGTGTCTCCCTTTTTCCCTCATAGACTGTAAGCTTGCGAGCAGGGCCCTCACTCCTCTTGGTATTTGTTATAATCTACTGTATGTGATTATTGTTATGCTGTAATGTCTATTGTCTGTACAAATCCCCTCTGAAATGTAAAGTGCTGCGGAATATGTCGGCGCTATAGAAATAAAATTTATTATTATTATTATTATTATCAACTTCTTCTTCACCTTCTTCTTCTTTTTTTTTTTTACATTCTTCATATTCTTCTTATTCAACTATTATTCTGCTTCATATTCAACTTCTTCATCTTCTTCCTATTCTTCTTCTTCATCATATTCTGATTTGTGTCAGGCATTCCTGTAGTTGTTATCTATAAAAGTTTGAAGATTACACCTTACGTTCTGCCTGTCACAAAAGATTTACAACAGGATTTGTCCGCGTTCAGTTTGGTCTGTAGCAGCAGGCCTTTTCCAGGGGCACCACGAGGAGGAACGGACTCACCCCCATACACTGCTTAGTCTTCTTCTGCTTATAAATTAGATAATATCATTTGCTCAGATTTTTAGTCTTATGCTCAAGGTTCTTCTGCTTTTGTTTTTTATGCTTCTTGGTCTTCTGTCTCTTGTTGTTCTGCATCTTGGTGGTTGTCTTCATGTTCTTTGTCCTCTTGGTCATCTTCTTCATAGTCATCTTTTAGGTATTCTTCTGTGTGGTTTTCAGGGTCGTCGTCTTCACAGTCATTGTCAGGGATATCCAGAGTGAGAATCAAAAACCATTTCCACAAGCTTGAACTTGGAAAAGTAGCAGAAGGTACAAGAAGGCTGAGGAACTGCCGAGAACCAGTTGACGGTACTGGAACCCCGATGGGTAGCAGAAGGAACAATAGCAAATGGAACTAGCGAGGACCAGCTGACGGTGCTGGAACCCGGAGGGGCAGCAGAAGGAACAAGAGCCAATGGCACAACCGTGGTCCAGCTGACGGTGCTGGAACACGGTTACTACACAGGAGGTACCTGTGCTTTAAAGCACTACCAAGAACCAGCAGACGGTGCTGGAACTCGGATACCGAGAAGGAGGCACCTCGGCCAAAGGCTCTGCCGAGAACCAGCTGACGGTGCTGGAACCCGGATGGGCAGGAGGGAGTACCCGTGCCAAAGACACTGCCGAGAACCAGCTGACAGTGCTGGAACTCAGATGGGTAGCAGAATCCAAAAAATTGCAAGGCCACGAGCAGGACGCAGTTTCCGAATCCCACAGTCCTACAGGGGGTTCTTGTCCTATTGGCACTACGGAACCAGCCTTTAGTACCAGAACCCGCAGCCCACATAGGAAGCACCGAATCTGCAGGCACCATAGACTCGGCTAACCCGACCGCAACACGACAGGACAACGTATTGGTGGCAAAGTGACGTTGACACTACCCGGAAACAGCTGGCGTGCTGGAACCAGGCTGGGAAGGAGTGAGTACCCGTGCCAAAGACACTTCTGAGCAGCAACATGCGATGTTGAAGCCCAGGGGTCAATCATGCAGCAGGCTGAGGCCAACTTGGAGCGAGTTTTATATTGGTTGTACACAACTATTGATTGTAACCGTGCTCCACTTTGGCCTCTGGCTCTACTGTCTCTAGTATTTCCCCTGGCCTCCAACCACACCTGTTGCTGCTCTGCAGTGTTGTCTGCACAATCCACACTTGTTCCTGAGTTACTGGGGATCAGTCACGTCAGTTGATCCCCTGATGTGTGTCCGGCAAGGTCTCCTGCTCTGTCCACATTCCCACTACTATTAATGGGAATGGGGACAGAGCAGGAGACATTAAAAGTTAGTAGTACTGTGATGTTGGAGGCAGCAGGAGACTTTGCCATCCGCACAGCAGGGGAACAGCTGGTGTTACTGAACCCCACAGACACAGGAGCGAGTGTTTCTATCTGTGCGGACTGCATTTCCAAGCTACAACTGGCTGTGTTGAAGCCCAGGATCAATGCTCCGAGCAGGCTGAGGCCTACTTGGAGCAAGTAGAAAAGATGATGTTGTGTGATGTTGGAGGCAGCAGGAGACTTTGCCATCTACACAGCAGGGGAACAGCTGGCATTACTGAACCCCACTAACACAGGAGCTAGTGTGTGTTTCTCTGTGAAGACGGCACTTCTGAACACCAACTGGCGTTGTTGGAGCCCAGGATGAGGCATGGAGCAGGCTGAGGCCTGATAGGGTTGGCGTGTGGAGGCAGCAGGAGACTTTGCTATCTACACAGCAGGGGAACAGCTGGCATTACTGAACCCCACTAACACAGGAGCTAGTGTGTGTTTCTCTGTGAAGATGGCACTTCTGAACACCAACTGACGTTGTTGGAGCCCAGGATGAGGCATGGAGCAGGCTGAGGCCTGATAGGGTTGGCATGTGGAGGCAGCAGGAGACTTTGCCATCTACACAGCAGGGGAACAGCTGGCATTACTGAACCCCACTAACACAGGAGCTAGTGTGTGTTTCTCTGTGAAGACGGCGCTTCTGAACACCAACTGGCGTTGTTGGAGCCCAGGATGAGGCATGGAGCAGGCTGAGGCCTGATAGGGTTGGCATGTGGAGGCAGCAGGAGACTTTGCCATCTACACAGCAGGGGAACAGCTGGCATTACTGAACCCCACTAACACAGGAGCTAGTGTGTGTTTCTCTGTGAAGACGACAGTTCTGAACACCAACTGGCGTTGTTGTAGCCCAGGATGAGGCGTGCAGCAGGCTGAAGTCAACTTGCAGCACGTTTTATAGAGGTTGTAGGCTACTACTGATTGTAACCGTGCTCCACTTAGCCTCTGGCTCCACTGTCTCTAGTATTTCCCCTGGCCTCCAACCCCGCCAGTGACAGCTCTGAAGTGGCATCAGCACAATCCACACTTGTTCCTGTGTTACTTTGGCTCAGTCCCGTCAGTTGATCCCCTGATGTGTTTCCGGCAAGGTCTCCTGCTCTGTCCTCATTCACACTACTATTAATGGGAATGGGGACACAGCAGGAGACATTGCCGGACACACATCAGGGGATCAACTGACGTGACTGAGCCCCAGTAACACAGGAATAAGTGTGGATTGTGCAGACGGCACATCAGAGCAGCGACTGGCGGGGTTGGAGGACAGGGGAAATACTAGAGACAGTGCAGCCAGAGGCCTAAGTGGAACACGGTTAAAAGTCAGTAGTAGTGTGATGTTGGAGGCAGCAGGAGACTTTGCCATCCGCACAGCAGGGGAACAGCTGGCGTTACTGAACCCCACAGACACAGGAGCGAGTGTTTCTATCTGTGCGGACGGCACTTCCAAGCTACAACTGGCTGTGTTGAAGCCCAGGATCAATGCTCCGAGCAGGCTGAGGCCTACTTGGAGCAAGTAGAAAAGACGATGTTGTGTGATGTTGGAGGCAGCAGGAGACTTTGCCATCTGCACAGCAGGGGAACAGCTGGCATTACTGAACCCCACTAACACAGGAGCTAGTGTGTGTTTCTCTGTGAAGACGACACTTCTGAACACCAACTGGCGTTGTTGAAGCCCAGGAAGAGGCATGGAGCCGGCTGAGGCCTGATGGTGTTGGCATGTGGAGGCAGCAGGAGACTTTGCCATCTACACAGCAGGGGAACAGCTGGCATTACTGAACCCCACTAACACAGGAGCTAGTGTGTGTTTCTCTGTGAAGACGGCACTTCTGAACACCAACTGACGTTGTTGGAGCCCAGGATGAGGCATGGAGCAGGCTGAGGCCTGATAGGGTTGGCATGTGGAGGCAGCAGGAGACTTTGCCATCTACACAGCAGGGGAACAGCTGACATTACTGAACCCCACTAACACAGGAGCTAGTGTGTGTTTCTCTGTGAAGACGGCACTTCTGAACACCAACTGGCGTTGTTGGAGCCCAGGATGAGGCATGGAGCAGGCTGAGGCCAACTTGCAGCACGTTTTATAGAGGTTGTAGACTACTACTGATTGTAACTGTGCTCCACATAGGCCTCTGGCTCCACTGTCTCTAGTTTTTCCCCTGGCCTCCAACCCCGCCAGTGACAGCTCTGAAGTGGCGTCAGCACAATCCACACTTGTTCCTGTGTTACTTGGCTCAGTCCCGTCAGTTGATCCCCTGATGTGTGTCCGGCAAGGTCTCCTGCTCTGTCCTCATTCACACTACTAGTAATGGGAATGTGGACAGAGCAGGAGACCTTGCCGGACACACATCAGGGGATCAACTGACGTGACTGAGGCCAAGTAACACTGGAACAAGTGTGGATTGTGCAGACGCCACTTAAGAACTGTCACTGGCGGGGTTGGAGGCCAGGGGAAATACTAGAGACAGTGGAGCCAGAGGCCTAAGTGGAGCAGGGTTAAAAATCAGTAGTAGTTTGAATGTGGATGGAGCAGGAGACTTTGGCGTCCACACAGCAGGGGAGCAGCTGGCATTACTGAACCCCACTAACACAGGAGCTAGTGTTTTTCTCTGTGCAGATGACACACCTGAGCTACAACTGGCTGTGTTGAAGCCCAGGGATTATAGTTCAGGTGGTAGAAACATGAACACAACAGGAGACCTGGATACAGTTGCCAACAAATTATTTAGTCAGGAAGAGGACTGGCAAATTCTGGGGAGATCCAGGCCTTGTTCATTTTCAGAAAAGTAAGCCGGTCGACGTTATTGGAAGAAAGTCGCGTGCGACGGTCTGTTAGTACACCACCTGCGTCACTAAAGACGCGTTCCGATAATACACTGGCAGCAGGGCAAGCCAGCACCTCCAATGCATACTGGCTAAGCTCTGACCATGTATCCAGCTTAGAGACCCAAAACTTGAAGGGGGAAGAGCCGTCTGTGAGTACACTCACAGGGTAAGACATGTAGTCTGTCACCATCTGACAGAAACGTGGCCTCCTGCTGACTGGAGCCGTCAGTGATGGTGTAGACAGTTGTGGAGGACACACAAAACTTTGCCACATTTGGGCCATAGTGGTCTTGCCTTGTGCTGAGGCGCTGCCTTTGCTCCCTCTTTGTGCCGAGTTTCCTCCACTGGCTCGACGCACGGAGGTGCTTTGTAAAGCACTAGCACCACTGCTGTCGGGTGGAATGGAAAACATGATGGACTGCAACAGTGTGTCTTGGTACTCCCGCAGTTTACGCTCCCGGTTCAACGTTGGTATGAGGGTTTGCAAGTTGTCCCGATAGCGAGGATCTAGGAGGATGTACACCCAATAATCAGCCGTGTAGAGAATGTGGGCGATGCGGCGGTCGTTTCTCAGGCACTGCAGCATGAAGTAAACCATGTGCTGCAGACTCCCAACTGCCAAAGAACCGCTGTCCCCTGCTTGAGGCGTGATCTCTGCCTGCTCTGAATCACACCACCCTCGCTGTACATACTGACTAGAGCTTTGTGTACCTCCCTCCTCTGGAGAGATGTCTTCCTCCTCCATCGACTCCTCCTCATCCTCCTCACAAAGTGTCCCCTGCCTAGGCCTTTGTGAGGAACCACGTAGCGCAGACTGTCCAGAAGCAGATGGCATTTGGGACTCCTCATCCTCCACCTCTTCCAAAACCTCATCCCTTAGTGCTTGCAGTGTTTTGAAGCAGGCAGATAAGGGGGACAGTCATGCTGACTAGTGCATCATCTGCACTCGCCATCCGTGTGGAATCATCGAAGGCATGCAAAACGAGGCAGATGTCCTTCATAGAGGCCCACTCAGTGGTGCTGAAGTGTGACCGGCGCACATTGCGACTTGTTTGCGCCTGATGCAGCTGGTACTCCATGACTGCTGCCTGCTGCTCACACAACCGCTCCAACATATGTAACGTAGAATTCCACCTGGTGGGTAGGTCACATATGATGCGATGTTCCGGAAGGCGTAATCGGCGCTGCAGAGCAGCAAGGCGCGATCTTGCCGTGCTGGAACGACGCAAGTGAGCGCACTCTATGCGGACCTTGTGCAGCAGTGCATCAAGATCCGGATAGTCCCTCAGAAAGCTCTGCACGACCAAGTTGAGCACATGTGCCAGACATGGGATGTGAGTGAGGTTGCCTAGGCCAAGAGCTGCCACCAGATTTCGGCCATTGTCACACACTACCAAGCCTGGCTGGAGATTCGCTGGCACAAACCACACGTCGCTGTCCTGCTTGATGGCATTCCAGAGCTCCTGTGCTGTGTGGCTTCGATTCCCCAAAGAAATTAATTTCAGTACGACCTGTTGACGTTTGGCCATGGCTGTGCTCATATCGGTCGTAACAGGCTCCTGCTGCGCTGTTTCAGAGGAACTTGAATAGGAGGAGGAGTCAATGTGTACAGACTGGATTCCTGCAATCCGTGGAGTTGGCAGAACACGTACAGCGCCACTCTCCAGATCTGTACCCGGCTCCACAACATTGACCCAATGGGCAGTGAGGGAAAGGTATCGTTCCTGTCCATGGTTACTGGTCCACGCATCAGTGGTCAGGTGGACCTTGCTACTGACGGCGTTTAGTAGCGCATGTTTTATGTTTGCCTCCACATGTTTCTGCAGGGCAGGGACGGCTCGCCTGCTGAAATAAAAGCTGCTGGGCATGGTGTATTGTGGGACTGCCAATGCCAAGAAGTCCCGGAAGGTGTCAGTCTCCACCAGCCTGAATGAGAGCATTTCAAGTGCCAGTAGTTTGGCAATGCCAGCATTCAGAGCCTGTGCTCGGGGATGGTTTGCCGAGTATGGCCGCCTTTTCTCCCATGCCTGTGCTACCGATGGCTGTCGAGTGGCCTGGGAGTGTGAGGATGACTTGGAACGTGGTGCTGTGGGTGGAATGTCACAGGGTCTCCGGACAAAAGTGCCAGAGGTTCTTCCTTGGCGATCCTGTGAGGAAGCCGAACCAGCTGTGTGTGAGCTGGAGGAAGAGGCCCCAACATGAGCTGAAGAGGTGGTAGGTGGTGCTGTACATTGGCCTACGTCTTCAGTGTGTCTGTGGAACTCCACCTCGTGCTTGGTCCGCACATGTTTCCACATATTAGTGGTATTGAAGTTGCTGACATTTTTCCCTCTTTTGACTCTCTGATGACACAGCTTGCATTTGACAAAGCAAATGTCATCTGCAACTGTGTCAAAAAAGGACCACGCACTGCAAGTCTTGGGAGCGCCCGTTTTGCCTTTTGAAAGTGGAATGCTCCTAACAGGTGCCGAAGTGGAGGCTACAGGCAACCAAGTCTGCCCCCTCTGTTATGAATGAGACACCGTAGGAGGCAAAAACAGAAATACTAGCTAAGTCCAGAAAACCAGAGAAGTTGGCAGCTATCGGATTGCAGACCCCTGAACCTATCAACAAAAACTAGCAGTAGCCATGGGGGGTTCCTACGGTGCCCTAGACCCCTCGATCACAGCCGGAGAACTAAATAGCCTAAAGACAGAAAGGGAAATCTAAACTGCCCCAGAGCAGACCCCAAAGCAATAGGCAGCCCCCAACATATAATGACGGTGAAGCAAGATGAAAAGGCACTCACACAGATAGAAAGATAGGCTGAGCAAATGATAGGGCCCAAGCTAACTAAATAGGACAGGATAGAAAAGCTGCTGTCTGCAATCCACCAAAACCCTATCAAAACAAGAGCCAACAGACTGATAGGGAAAAAAGCCCTGAAGACGCTAGGCTTCAAAAAGAATATATCAGTACTCAGGTATTTTCTGAAGACAGAGCAAAAAGGAATTCAGCCCACCCCAGCAGGGAATGGTAGAAATCCAGAAAAACAAGGCAAAACAAAACCAAAACACAAATGCAAAAAGCAGAGCAGAAAACTTAGCTTTTGAGGAACAGGAATCAAACTGGTCTCCTAGAATCCCTCAGTAAGATCACCAGCAAGGCAGAAGGGCGTCGACTGCCTTATATCCAGTCAGCAATTCCAGTCATCATCATCCTGCTCAGGTGCTTGGTAATCAGCTTCACTACCTTCCTTCAGCAGAAGAGGGAGTTCATCAGACCTCAATGGTGAAGGGGAAAATGAACTCACAACGGTTTTGGCCGTTAGGGGAATCTCTTCCTCAGAGCTGCTCCCACCACCTTCCTGTTCCTCACGCCATGATGGGTCAAGGACCTCATCATCTACACTCCCCTCTTCAAACACCTGCTTCTCCTGGGTTGTCTCGCCAGCACCGTACGCAACAGAAAGTGGCACCTGTGTCTCGTCATCATCTGATGCGTACTGAGGTGTGTTGCCCATAGGCACTGGCCCACCCGCCTCTTCAGATTCAGAGGGACAAAGAAGTTGCGCATCACTGCATACTCCCTCTTCACATTCTGGAATGCTGCTTGGCTGGCCCCCTCTTTCCAAACCAACAGATTCTGAGAACAGAAGTAGAGACTGTGATGGCTCCTGTCCAGGGCTCTCTGACTGCCTGGGCACTTTGGCAGGTGGTGAAGAAACAGGTGGTTGCTCTTCGGTGCTCTGGCCCTGAGAGGATGTAATTGAAGTTGATGCGTTAGCTGCCATCCATCCGACAACGGCTTCAATTTGTTCCTCCCTCAGCAGTGGGGTACGGTGAGGTCCTACAAAGCTGCGCATAAAGGACTGTTGCCTGCTAAAACTGTGGGATGCTGACTCACTGGTGCCAACAGCAGGCACAGAATCCCCACGTTCTCTCCCTGCAGAATCCCCACGTCCTCTCCCTGCTGAAACTCCATGCCCACGGCCACGTGCCTTGCTCCCTGCCTTCTTCATCTTGCTAGACTGAGAAAGATAAGCAGAAAAGTACAAAGGGGCCCTTAGTGTGCTTATTCCTGAACAGCTGTTTTACGTTATAAGAAACACTAATTTTATGAAGTGTGTGTGTCCACTACACTTTAATGGGAGCTAATGTGGCCTACACAACTTTCAAATGTAGTGTTTGGTGAACTTTGTTGGTTTTTTTGGGGGGAAAAAAACTCAAAGGATGTGACCAAAGATTTGAAAGTGAGAGTATCACCAACTTTCTGGAGCTATTACAATGCAGGCAGGTAACCTACAATGCAAAAGATGAGGCTCCAAAAAAATTGGGTAATACTAATCTGGCTGCAGCTGAAGGGCACAAGCCAGAAAAAAGGCTCCTCTATCTACTCCTATATAGTGTTTGCAACCAACCAATGTAGATGGATATGGATGGATGCACACTAATAGGAGAAGAAAAAATGAGCTGCAATTAAAGAAAAATATGTGTGAGGCAGTGACGCACGCTGAGCGGCCTACAACCAGACGTAGCTGCAGGACACACTACTCAGCATGAGCTGCACTCACACACAGTCAGAGACCTCTCAGACAGCCTAGAACAGTGCAGCTAAGTGGGCACTAGGACTGACAGGCTGCAGAAAGGCTCCGCTGTCTACTACTAGTGTTTGCAACCAACGTATATGGATACGGATGGAAGCACACTAGATAGAATTTAAGAAAAATAAGCAGCTCAAAAAGAAAAATATGTATGAGGCAGCAGTGATGCACGCTGTGCGTCCTACAACCAGACGTGGCTGAAGGACCCACTCCACAGCGTGAGCTGCACTCACACAGCCCTTGCAGAGAGCTGTGAACACTGCTGCTAGGGAAAAGAAAGCTACAGTGGTGGTTTATGTAGCCTGGGTAAAGCACAATATGTTTAGTAGAATCGCTATTTCTAACTGTCCCTCACAGTCTTCAACAGCAGCCTGTCCCTAACTGAATTCACAGCAGAGTGACCAGAAATGGCGGTGGCTTTTACAGTGCATCATGACATCATTTCAGCAGCCAATCACAGCCATGCCAATAGTTAACATGCCTACATGCCTAACAGGATGTGCCCACACTTCTGAGGATTCCTATTGGCTGAATCAAAGCGAGCGGGCAGATAGCATTATGGGAACTTCCGATTCCGGTATCCAATATGAAAAAAGTATCGGAAGTCAGTATCGGAATTCCGATACAGTGAATATCGGCCGATACCCGATACTTGCGGTATCGGAAAGCTCAACACTAGTCATAAGTATTCAGACTCTTTGCCCAGTATTGAGTAGAAGCACCTTTTGAGTTAGTACAGCCATTAGTCTTCTTAGGAATGATGCAACAAGTTTTTCACAAGTTTTTCACACCTGGATTTTGGGATCCTCTGCCATTCTTCCTTGCAGGTCCTCTCCAGTTCCGTCAGGTTGGATGGTGAACATTGATGGACAGCCATTTTCAGGTCTCTCCAGAGATGATCAATTGAGTTTAGGTCAGGGCTCTGGCTGGGCCAGTCATGAATGGTCACAGAGTTGTTCTGAAGCCACTCCTTTGTTATTTTAGCTGCGTAGGGTCATTGTCTTGTTGGAAGGTGAACCTTCAGCCATGTCTGAGGTCCAGAGCACTCTGAAAGAGGTTTTCATCCAGTATATCTCTGTACTTGGCTGCATTCATGTTTCCTTCAATGGCAACCAGTTGTCCTGTCCCTGCAGCTGAAAAACACCCCCATAGCATGATGCTGCCTAATGGTCAGTGCCTGGTTTTCTCTGCATATACTGCTTAGAATTATCACCAAAAAGTTCTATCTTATTTCTCATAGTCTGGGAGTTATTCATGTGTTTCTCAGCAAACTCTAAGCGTGCTTTCATATGTCTTGCAGTTCTCCCCAATTTCTAAATATCTAGAAAAAATTCTAACACCCCTTATAAAATTAACACCGTCCTTCTTATTGGACACAGGGACCTTTCTAGATATTATTCATAATTTAGGATCTATTCCACAGGAGGCCATCCTAGTCACATTCGACGTCAAAGACCTGTATACATCCATTCCTCATATGGAGGGTATCCAGTCGGTGTGGAGGCTACTTGAATTGTCTAAATTTCATCCAGAACAAATCAACCATTGTTGTGAACTACTGTCCATAGTGTTAACAAAGAATTTTTTCCTATTTGAGGATACGTACTATCTACAGACCAAGGGGACCGCTATGGGCTCAAATACTGCACATCCGTATGCAAATTGCTACGTAGCCCACTTGGAGGATTGTGTCATATATCGTGATGATCTCTTCCGCACTTATTCTATAGTGTGGAAGAGATACATTGACGATATTTTCTGTATCTGGGGTGGGCCACTTGATACACTACATTCCTTTTTTTTCCATGTTACAAACATCCTGGCAAGGCCTCAGTTTTACGATGACACATCATACCAATCAGATTAACTTCTTGGACACGTTAGTCATAAAAGACAACTTGGGTCATCTCTCCACCGATCTCTATAGGAAACCAACGGATCGGAATAGCTTGCTCCATTATGAGAGCTTCCATCTGACCAAAATGAAGAATGCAATTCCTAAATCTCAACTTAAAAGGGTTCAGAGGATAGTCTCAAACACAGAGGTTCAAGAAGCACGCATGAATGAGATGCGCACAAAATTTTTAGAGAGGGGTTATCCACCAAATATATTGAATAATTTAGATCTCCTCTCCCCTCCCAAACCCAAGGCAACTAACCGTATTGCATTTGTACATGATTATCATCCTCTAGTCTATCGGATACATTCAAGTATCAGACGCCACTGGCATCTCCTCGCGACAGTCCACCCCAATGTAAGGGCCTTCAAAGAACCATTCCTCCCTTGTTTTAGGAGACCCCGCAATGTACGAGATATCCTAATTAAAGCAGATATAGGCTCACCCCGTCCCTCTATACAACAACGCTTTCTTAAAAATCCCAAATTTGGTACCTTCCCTTGCTTACAATGCACGCAGTGCAACAATATTCAGAAAAGAAACAGCTTTTATCACCCCCACACAGGCAAAAAGTATGACATTAGAGAGTATTATACCTATGATAGCTCTTTTGTGATATATATCATCAAATGTCCACGTGGCTTACTCTATGTGGGGGAAACTACACAACATATAAGGGATCGGATAGCTAAACATAAATCCACCATAAGGTGTAAAAATATGCTCCTCCCGGTCCCCCATCATTTTATCACTGCCGGCCATACCATCGCACAACTTAAGTTTCAAGTTGTAGAACAAATCCATCCTTCACGCAGGGGCGGTAACCGGATTAATATGTTAAAAAGAAGAGAGGCCTATTGGATCCACGAGCTGAATACCTTGGCACCCAAGGGGTTAAATAAGGATTATGATGTACAATCATTTCTTCAATCATGATTTAGCTATATCTTTATACGTGAGCCAGCACATGGCATTAAGGTTGATGAATGAGACAGTCTGTCCAGCATTTTCTTTATTGTACTTTGAGACATAGTATACCTTGTACCTGTTCACATTAAGCCTGCTTACCACATTCTAATCTGCTTTTATCTCTATTACAGAACCAACAATTGTGAATGTTCTTGAAATCACCGTCACCAGAACACTGAATTTCCTCTGCCGTCTTCTCTGGCACTTCCTGCAGCGGCGCCCCGGCGGTTACTATGGTAACCAAGGCACTACTCTGCACCTCCCCACATTCCGTCCTATTCTTCAGTGTTCAGCAGCTCATACAGGCAGACGTTCCCTGCTCACGCCCCCTTTCCATCATCACCCAGTGCCTGGAACGCATAATGATGTGAGTGGAGCGCACGCCGGCTCACTTCCGGTTGCACACTTCCACCCAGCCTCCATGTTCTCTCAGGGATATAAACCCTGACGCTCCCCACTGATATTGCGCTATTGATTCGCGGCGGATACCGCGTCCACCTGCCACAACTAAATCACGGTAAGACCTCATGGACACTCTTTTCACATTTACCATTATGGTTACTTAGCTGCTCATTATTATGTTCCCTTCTGTAGAGAGACGGCCTCCTGTGCCTCCTCACCCACCGGTATGTTATCCAGGAACTTCAATGCACACTCTTACCACGTGTTTTTCTTTGAGACTACAACAATACCTTTTCCCCTTAGGATTTTTTCTCTTCATGCCCAGTGTTCCTGAGCTCACAGTACAGCCTTTGGTATGTGTCTCTCTTTATTTGCAGATCTTGGTCTCCACCATTGTTTCTTCTGACTACACATTATATAAACTATGTACACATGTGCTTTAATGTGCTGGATGTCTCTGCATATGATTATGATATATTCTGGTTTATCTACCCAGATACCTTGTATATACTTTCTTTATGTCACCTTTATATTTATTTTACTTTTTATGTTCCAACCCACAGTACATTGATGAAGGTCATAGACTGAAACGTCTGTATGTATGTACTGTATTAAAAATCACCTTTCTGCATCAGAATTCACGAGTGTGTGCCAAGTTTCTGTATTTTGCACTGAGGAGAGGCTTCCGTCGGGCCGCTCTGAAATAAAGGTTTGACTGGTGGAGGGCTTCATTGCTAGTTGATTTGTGGAACTTTCTCCCATCTCCCTACTGCATCTGTGGAGCTCAGCCACAGTGATCTTGGGGTTCTTTATCTCTCTCACCAAGACTCTCTTCCCATGATTGCTCAGTTTGGATGGACGGCCAGGTCTAGGAAGACTTCTGGTGGTCCCAAACTTCTTCCATTTAAGGATTATGGAGGTCACTGTGCTCTCAGGAACCTTGAGTACTGCAGAAATTATTTTGTAGCCTTGGCCAGATCTGTGCCTTGCCACAATTTTGTCTGAGCTCCTTGGCCAGTTCCTTTGACCTCATGATTCTCATTTGGTCTGACATGCGCTGTTAGGTCTTATATAGACACGTGTGCGGCTTTACAAATCAAGTCTTATCAGTTTAATTACACACAGCTGGACTCCAATGAAGGAGTAGAACCATCTCAAGGAGGATCACAAGAAAATGGACAGCATGTTACTTAAATATGAGTGTCTGAGCAAAGGGTCTGAATACTTATGACCATGTGATATTTCAGTTTTTCTTGCAAAAATTTCTACATTTCTGTTTTTTCAGTCAAGATGGGGTGCAGAGTGTACACTGAAGAGAAAAAATGAACTTTTTTGAATTTACCAAATGGCTGCAATGAAACAAAGAGTGAAAAATGTAAAGGGGTGTGAATACTTTCCAAACCCACTGTATGTACATTATAAATATATATATGTTTTCCATATAGTGATGGATATTTCTTGTTGCTGAAACTGATATTTTTTCCACTTTAAACCTTTTTTAAACCCCTCTGATCAGTGCGATCATACAACATACAAGCCTCTGATGGCTCCGGTGATGCCCTGTACTACTGTAGTGCCGTGTATCATCACTGCCTGTCAGTGTAACACTAACGGCCCCACACACATGAGATCAGAGTTGGCTGATCGGTCATTTGGCAGACGGCGATCTCTCCCGACTCCCCCATACACACAAATATTCCAGCTTTCCTGTGGTCTGTATGACAGAGTCGCCTCCAGACTCCTCTAGAGGAGGATTATCTACAGGAAGAACAAACGGATTATCCTCTGAAATTCAGGATGCCAGATTCTTCTCTGCCCTGACATCATCTGTCGGGAGGCCCCCAAATACATTATATGGTCGACCAAACCCCCCGAAATCAGTGCTTTCATGGAACTTTAGTCTACTGTGTATGGGGGTGTAAGATGGGCGCCAGACGAGTCCTTGAGGGGAGATGTGTCATTGCAGCTCTTAGCTGCGGTGATATGAGCTCGGAAGAATGCTCCAGCACATATAGTGCTGAGAGAGTTATTAGGCCATTCCAGTGATGGGTGGGAATGACTGCTTACATGTCCCATTCCCAGGGGTGTAGTTTGGCAGATAAAATGGAGGATGAGTCTCTCAATCAGTGTCTGGCGCTGGAAATGTGCGGATCTCCTGTGTGTTGGTCTGTGCTAAGGCCTAATGAACTGGACACTATCCTGAGCGGGCATGCTCGAAGTTCGGGATCGCGTGTACGGCGCATGAGCGAACTCCTTACGTGTTCCTTCTGATTAGCTGCATGAGCGCATGCGCGGTTCAACGCATGCTCTGTTGATTTTCTCGGTGGCCATCTTTGAATCTCCCGGCGGTGCCCTCATTACTGACTTTGGGCTGAGCCTGCGCAGATGGAGGCCCTGAGGGACTTCCGCTTGCGTCACACGCCGGCCTCGGCACTTGGACATTATCATGATGATGTTCTCCAGCTGCTCTCTGGCAAATAGCACCATGTTAAGGTATTTATAAGACGCTCTCTCACACACTTTGCATTGCCCATGATGAAGCCAGGTCTCCTGGGGTAACGCGTCGGGCATCTTTTGGCCCCTGCCTCCCACACTACCCTGCTTATATTCAGCCCTCCCTGGATGTGTTACTCTGTTCAGGCGTATGTCTCCACTCTCTAGGGCTCAGGTTGTATCGGGCAGTCTGTTCTTTTTGCATCTTTGATCTATACTTTATATCTTGTATGTAGCAGTATGCCATTTTGGTGTGTTTTTTTGCAGCCCTGCAGCTTATATAGTATGGTACTCATATAATTTTATTGTGACTTGACAGGACTGTATTACACCATTATTGGCATGGTTTCCTGACTAAAGTGGTGTACTTGTATATTTATCACCTACAGATGGTTCCAATGTGGGTTTAAGCAGGGGTTCTTTCTAACCCTTTTGGGTTTTTTTGTATTTCTCTCATTGCCTTGGTGCATTTTTTAATGTTTTTAATGCTTTCAGTGTGTTTTATAGTGTTTCAATAAAGGTGAATTTTACACTTCATTACAATTTGGTGATCCCTGTTGTGTACATGCTCTTTCCTCTTTTTGCATATTGTTATTAGCATGTACAGGTGATCCCCTGCAGTGGTGCCCTCCAGCCCCAGGTTTATACTATCGTAGTAATGTAATAAACTTCCAGTTGCTGGTATGTCACGACGGAACCGAGACAAATCAAAAGTTAAAGGATTTTATTTACAGGGATATGATAATCCTCGCAGGGAGAAAGCACTGGGGGGTTAAACTGGTTTTAAAGCAGTATATCAAACAGTCAAAAAGAGTAACCGTTAGAAACGGGTGTTCTTGGAACTTATCAGTCTGCTGAGTACTTGCTTGTAGGGTCGTCTTCTCCCGCATCGGCACCGTCAGCAGCGGCAGTTGTTGTCTCTCTAGTCGCTGTAGGCTCTGCAGTCTCTAAGGACACACAACAGGGGTCTTGGGGGTTAATGAAGAAGGGCAGGGGGAACACAAGGCATTCCGGGACCCCCTGCTTTGAGTCTATGCTTCAAAACTAGCAGTCTCTCTGCAGGTACGGTGCTCTGTGTCTCTATAAGTCTCTCAACAGGAGTCAGGGGATCTGCACTGACACCGCAGGTACCGGGGATGCGCACAGGGGTCACTGTCTCTGCACGGGGGTCAGAGCGCACCTCTCCAGTCACTGCAGGCTCTGGTCTCACGTACTCACAAGATGCAGTATCTCTGCACACTTAAAATAGAAAATCTTCTTAAAAGTCGGGGGGTCTTCTTATATGCAGTGTGTCATGTTATATGATGGGTCTGGAGCAATCTGCATATGGCGGGGGAGTGGTCCCGATGACGAAGGGAGGGTGTAAGGGGAGTTATCATCCCCCTTTTACCTCATTGGTGGCAGCGGTGCTATCTGCAGGTCTCTGTGCTGGGGATTGGCGGCTCCTCCATCTGCAGTGTGGTGGCTCTGTGCTGGGGGTCAGCAGCAGTGGCGGCTCCTCTTTGTCCAGTGCGGGGTCGCTGTGCTGGGAGGCGGCAGCGGCGGCTCTCTGTCCAGCGTCGGGCCTCCTCCGGCATTTCCCCAAAGCCCGAAGGCCCAGGCAGCTCCATTGCTGCAATACGGTGGCCTCCGGAAAAATGGCCACCGGAGCCCGTGCATGCTGATTCAGATCTCGTCTCCCGAGATCTCGGGACGAGATCTGAATCTGAGCATACGTGGGCTCCGGCGGCCATTTTCCCCAGGCCACCACATCGCAGCAATGGCGCTGCCTTCGGCCTCCGGGCTTTGGGGAAATGCCGGAGGAGCCCCAACGCTGGACAGAGAGCCGCCGCTGCCGCCCCCCAGCCACGACCCCACGCTGGACAAAGAGGAGCTGCGTCGACCCCCAGCACAGAGCCGCCACACTGCTGAAGGAGGAGCCGCCGCACTGCTGCCACCAATGAGGTAAAAGAGGGATGGTAACACCACTTACACCCTCCCTTCTTCATCGGGACCACTCCCCCACCATATGCACCCAGCGTATAAGGCGACACCCCGCGTATAAGACGACCCCCGACTTTTTAGAAGATTTTCAGAGGTTAAAAAGTCATCTTATACGCCGGAAAATACGGTAGTTATTTCTCATGTCGCGTGTAATGAATATCTCCTGCAGTATTGCTAATGCCGATTCCAGTGTCTGTAATGAGACGAGAATGAGGCTAAGTGCACACGTTGCAGAAAATTTCTGCTTAAAAACCTGAATCCCTTCCCAGAAACCGCACTAATTTTTCCGCGGCGGTTTTTGCGCGGTTTTGATGCATTTTTTATGCGTTTTTTTCCGCAGCGGTTTCAAACCGCATGGAAGAAGCCAAAACCGCGGAAAAATCCGCAAAATTAGCATGCTGCGTTTTTTACCGCGATGCGGTTTTTTCGCGGTAAAAAGTGCAAAATGCATAGAAATGACTGGGAAGCTTATTTTTAGTGGTTTTATAGCGGTTTATAGTGAAAACCGCGGTAAAAACCGCTAAAAAAATGCTGTGTTTGAACACAGCCTTAGCGTTATGGAAGATGAGTCTATGAGGAACGTGTTCAGCTGCCGACTCCGAGGAGGAAACTGCTTGTTGTCTGTGGCCTAAATATATAGGTTTTATTAGTAGATGTCAGGGAACAAAACTAAACCCTGTAAGATAATAAATCTCCTCATATGTTTCCCTTATTATCTCCAGTAATTGTATTATTACACAGGATTCTTATGATGTTACATCGGATCATCTTCTTCTCATTCAGGTCTCTACAATATCGGATCCTCTCAGTGAAGATCTTCTACAAAAGAGAATTTTCCTGATTTCCCCATCAAGGATGGATATGGACAGAGACAAGATGGCGGAGAGGATACTACACCTCACCCTAGAGATCCTCTTCCGTCTCACTGGAGAGGTGAGAGATTCTGATGATGTCACATTACATCATTCTTATCTATGGGAATAACAGATGGACAGAACTGGAGAGGTGAGGACTCTGGAAATGTCTGTAGTGAGATTTATTAATGTGTCTCTCCATAACCAGGATTACACAGTGGTGAAGAAGACCTCTAGTGATCGCTGTCAGGACCCTATGTCTGAGGGATGGGGAAGACCCCTGAGCCCAATCACGGGGCCTCCACCTCACCCCCTGATCCATGAGGACATCAATGACCAGAAGATCCTAGAACTCATCTACAAGATGATTGAGCTACTGACTGGAGAGGTGACACTGCTGGGAATGCTGGGACATTATACAGTAAAACTATGAAGGGATCGGGGGGATGACGGTATCATTGTATGTGTCAGGTTCCTATAAGGTGTCAGGATGTCGCTGTCTATTTCTCCATGGAGGAGTGGGAGTATTTAGAAGGACACAGAGATCTGTACAAGAACGTCATAATGGAGGTTCCCCAGCCCCTCACATCTCCAGGTAATAGACAGGACTAAATACACATGGCCTATAATTATCTGTATGTAGAGGATGAATTCAGTCCCTGTATGTGTTTCCTCCAGATCTATCCAGTAAGAGGACAACACCAGAGCGATGTCCCCATCCTCTTCTTCCACAGGACTGTAACCAAGAAGATCCCAGTGCTCCTCAGGATCATCAGGTAGATGGAGAGAAGGTGTCAGGAGATCTCCCCTATGATGTGTAGACGGCTGTGAAGGTCTTGTGTCCAGTCTTGTTTTATCTCACCATCCTGTTAGCTCTTCTCTGATCTTGCACTCGCTTGTCAATGTTTTTTTGTAAATGTGTTGCCCAGAACTGGACACAGTGTTCCAGAAGAGATCTGACCAAGAAGGAGTAGAAGAGAATAATTATTTGACGTGATGTAGACTCTATACTTCTCTTAATACATCACAGAACTTGTGTTGGCAGCGGAGATTACTCACGATTCTCTCCAAGCGTGTGATAACAGAACTTGTTTTTTCAGGAACAATATATGATAAGCTTAATAGATCAGGAATAAATCATTTGTGTGTCTCTATCTGTGCAGCAGCTACAGAAGGCTGCTTCAGTCATACACAGACACAGCAGGAAAACAGGAAATACTGTCACATGCTCTCCCTGTGTAAGAGCCTCTGGGAGATTTTTTTCAACTTTATAAACAGCATACAAAACTAGCAACTAAACACTCATACAACCAAACTCAACAACTACTTAACCCTGTTAGTCACATTGTGGTTCTGAAGTCCACAAACTTGGCTCTTGATAATGGCTTTGTCATGCCATCAGCTATCATCTTGTCAGACTCGCAATAAACAAACTGGAGTACACCACTTTCTACTAAGTCACGTAAGTGGTGATGTTTTACATCGATGTGCTTAGTCCTTGCAATAATCTTCTTACTGCTGGCAAGATAACTGTTGGTTGAGCTAATGGCTTGCCGAAATCTTCTAAAATTGGTTCAACCAAATTACATAAGCATAAGCAGCAGATATATATTCTGCTTCTGTTGAAGATAATGCGAATGACACATGTTTTCTGCTGGACTTCCAACTAAGAAATTGAATTTTCTCCTAACTTGAACCAGTAACCACTTGTTGACTTTCGATCACTTGAATCTCCAGCCCAATCTGCATCTACATAACCTCTGAGTGTGAGATCTCCTGACGCAAATATCTTAACATTTAACCTTTGAGTTTCTTTAAGATGTTGAAGAATTCTCTTAATTGCATTCCACTCTCTTTGGCGTGGCTTGCTTACACGTCGACAGAATTCCGACTGTGGCTGTGATATCCGGACGAGTAGTGGTTGCTATGTACAGAAGCGCCCCCACTGCTTGTCTGTAACTCTCAGCCTTTGGCTTCTGACGTTCCAAACTGGTTTAGGATTGTGAAAATTTTAGAGCTTTGGTTGAGAAGAAAACTCCCATCTTCCTCTCTATGGATTTGGATTCCCAAATATGTCAGTTTTCCAAGGTCCTTAGTCTCAAAGTGCTGGTTGAGAATTTCACCTAGCTTTGCAATTTCTTTTTCATCTTGATGAGACATGATTACATCGTCTACATATAGGAGAAGATACATCCACTCCTTCGCTACATTTTTCGTATGCAAACATGGATCAGCTTGAGATCTTTTAAATCCTTCATCCATCAAGACTTTGTTCATATTCGAGTTCCAAGCTCTTGCCGACTGCTTAAGTCCATAGAGAGATTTTTGCATTTTTCAAACAAGGTGCTCTTAAACATAATAACATAGTTAGGCCGAAAAAAGCCATGTGTCCATCCAGTTCAGCCTATATTCCATCAGAATAAATCCCCAGATCTACGTCCTTCTAAAGAACCTAATAACTGTAAGATACAATATTGTTACTCTCCAGGAAGACATCCAGGCCTCTCTTGAACCCCTCGACTGAGTTCACCATCACCACCTCCTCAGGCAAGGAATTCTTCACCCTTTTTAATAAACCCCTTGGGTTGGCTCATGTACAACTCTTCTTCAATGTCACCATGTATTTTGTTTTTTTTTTTTTTTAAATGTTATGTGGTCAATTTGATTAGCGCTATGGCAATAGAGCACACTGTAATAAGTAGATAGTGAACAGCCTTTTATTAGACCACTACACGTTTCGGCAGCGGATCGCTGCCTTCCTCAGGTGGATTTATCAATATCACAATGTAGGAAGGTTGTTTTGATGTCAAAATGTCTCACTGTCATCTGTTGAACTGCAGCTACGGACATTAAAGTTCTGAATGTGGTTTGCTTCACAACTGCAGAAAATGTAGCATCATGATCTTCACCATACTTTTGCGACCAATCTTGCCTTAAACCAGTGAACGTTACCTTCATATTACAGTCATATTTGTTTTTGAAGACCCACTTACATCCGATAGCTCTTTTTCCTTGTGGTAGCTCAGTAAGCTCCCATGTCTGGAGTTGGTGAAGGGACTCCATCTCTTCATTAGCAGCATTTATCCACTTCTGCTTCTCGTGGACAGGCAGTTTTTACATCTGTTGCCATGACTTTAGCTCTGGTTCAGGAAGTGTTCTGATCATATAAGAAAGTCATCTAGCTGGGATACCTTTGTTTGGCCTTTCTGATCTCCTGACTGGAGGTTGACTTGGTTTTTCTGTGTCTTCCTTGGTGGCTTCAGAGCTTATCTTTTCGGCATCTGGGTTTGGTGACTGAGATTCTTGTTCTTGCTTCTCAGGTTGAATATCGGGTGTAACTTCATGGAATTTGAGCTTTACAGAGTTTTCATCAATCACTACATCTCTGCTGATTGTTGCTGTGTTGGTCTCTGGGTGTAGGATTCTGTATCCCTTTTGAGTTTCGCTATAGCCCACCAGGACTCCTTGCTTTGTGTGTGATTCCCACTTGGAACGTTTTTCTTTGGAAACATACACAAATGTTTTGCTTCCAAATATCCTGAGGTGCTTCAGGTTAGGCTTCTCGCAGTTCCACAGCTCATATGGAGTTTTATTTGTGGCTTTACCTGGCACTCTGTTTTGAAGATGGCAAGCTGTCATGATGGCTTCTACCCAATACGTTGTATGTAGATTCGCATCAAACAACATACTTCTTCCACTTTCTCAGAGAGTACGGTTCTTTCTCAATGCAATGCCTTTATGTTCTGAGTTGTATGGAATGGTTGTCTGGAACACGATTCCATCCTTTTTCAAAATGGTTTGCACCTTACCACTTGTATATTCGGTTCCATTTTCGGCACGCACGGCTTTTGGCATTCTTCCAAATTTGTTAAACACTACAGCAAGATATTCTTCAAGTTTCTGTGGAACTTCATCCTTACTGAGAAGCAGGTAGGCGACTGTATATCTGGAGTAGTCATCAATAAATGTGAGAAAATATCTCATCTTGCGAGGAGTTTGAACACTCATTGGACCACATACATCTGTATGTATCAGATCTAGAGGCTGTGCAGATCTAGTGGTGCTTATTTTAGGAAAGGATTTTCTGGACATTTTCCCTGTAAGACAGCTAGTGCACTTCATCATTTGACTACACTGGTTGATTTCAATACCATTTGCAAGATTTGCTAGCTTCCTTACTGCTTCTGGGTTTCTGTGCCAAAAAGACGTCTGTGCCATACATGGATACAGTTCTTATGCAGATCTTGTCTAGCACTGTACATTCATTCTTTGCATTTTAGCTGATAAAGTTCATGTTGGATTTTTCCTACTGCAAGAGTGTGACCCTTCTTTTAGATGATGCAGCTGTTATCTCTAAAAGTAACTACATTCCCCTTTTGCATGAGCTTCTTTACTGACAGAAGATTGCTTTCAAGGCTGGGAACATAGAGAACATCCTTTTGCCATGATTCAGGTCGGGGTTTGTTTCTTGTTATTCACTCCTCGGCCTGGTCATGCGAGGATTAACTTTCTCTGCCTTGTTTTGGAATCTGTTTGGCTATTTCAGTCTGCTGCTGCCTGCATGCAGCATCAGTTATAGTTCCTGCCCCTGGCTTGAGCGGCTGACCCTGTTACATCCTGATTTGTCCCCTGCCTGTTTACTGAGTTCCCGTGTCTGCCCACTCCTGTTAACTCGCTCATCTTAGTGTTTGTTCCCTGTGCTGTGACCCCTTGGTATCTGACCCGGCTTGATCTTTAACCTGTTTGACTGTCTCATGTCTCTAGCATCTCTGCTCCCGACCGTCTCCGTCTTCTCTGGCTTGTATCTGACCACATGTAATGCTATTTCCTCTGGTACTGCGTTTCCTGTCCATTAACGATCCAGCTTGTCTAACCACTCTTTCACCACCTAGTGGCACCTGTGCTGCTGCACTGTGGAGCTAGGCTGTGATTGCAACCTTTTTTCCCTCACCAGCACCCACTGGTGGAGATTGCATGCTACTGCACTGCAGCAGCATTTTACCTTTATTGGGATCTTTCTGCTTTGTGCTGATGAATCTGGACAGTGGAGGTAGCAGTATCCTACTCCTTCTGAAGTCATAGTGACCATTAGCTAAGATGACCTTTTCTGACTTGCTTTCATTAAGGTCAGTGAAGAAATCCTTATTATTTGTCATATTGCTGCTTGCACAAGAATTTATATACCGTATACACTTTGCAGAAGGGCTTGTTCTGGCATTAAATGCAGCTTCAGGACATGCAGAATCTTCCTTTACAGCTGTTTTAACCCTTTGATCACTGTTCTGCCTTTTAAGCTAACTCATTCTTGCTTTCCAAATTCTGCAGTCTACTTCATAGAATCATAGAGTTGGAAGGGACCACCTGGGCCATCTGGTCCAACCCCCTGCTTAAAGCAGGATTCGCTAAATCATCCCAGACAGATGTCTGTCCAGCCTCTGTTTTGAAGACTTCTATTGAAGGATAACTCACCATCTCTCGTGGCAGCCTGTTCCACTCATTGATCACTCTAACTGTCAAAAAGATTTTTCTAATATCTGATCTGTGTCTCCTACCATTCAGTTTCATCCCATTGCTTCTAGTCTTTCCTTTTACAAATAAGAACAAAGATGACC
This sequence comes from Dendrobates tinctorius, assembly GCF_039654945.1. Lineage (NCBI taxonomy): Eukaryota > Metazoa > Chordata > Amphibia > Anura > Dendrobatidae > Dendrobates > Dendrobates tinctorius. The sequence goes on along the minus strand of NW_027362069.1, from coordinate 880,868 downwards.
CTTCTACAATGTGACAGCCCTTGAGATATTTGTAGACCGCTATTAAGTCTCCTCTCAGTCTTCTCTTCTGCAAGCTAAACATTCCCAAATCCTGCAATCTTTCCTCATAAGACAGGGTTTGCAGACCGGTCACCATTCTGGTCGCTCTTTTCTGAACTTGCTCCAGTTTGTTGATGTCTTTTTTAAAATGTGGTGCCCAAAACTGGACACAATATTCCAGATGAGGTCTTATGAATCCACCTAACAGTTGCCTTGTCCATTCCATTCTTAGCCATTTTTTCAATAAGGATTGTGTGAGATACTTTGTCAAATGCTTTGCTGAAGTCAAGATTTACTATACAGCATTTCCCTGATCCACCCAATCAGTGATTCTGTCATAGAAGGAAATTAAGTTAGTCTGACATGACTTATTAGTTACAAACCCATGCTGACTCTGTTTAATCACTTCATTCTTATCCAGGTACTTACATACATGTTGTTTAATGATTTGTTCAAGCTCTTTCCTGGTATAGAAGTCAGACTCACCGGCCTATAGTTGCCTGCGTCCACCTTCTTCCCCTTTTTGAAGATAGGAACAACATTTGCCCTTCTCCAGTCTTCTGGGACTTCTCCTGTTCTCCAAGAATTTTCAAAGATTATGGAGAGGGGTTCAAAAATTTCTTCTGCTATCTCCTTTAGAACTCTCGGGTGTAATTCATCTGGACCTGGAGACTTGAATACATTTAGGTTAGCTAATTGTTTCCTCACTATCTTTCTGTTTATAGATATCCTGGATTCTTCTATTCCCTTAATAGGACAGTGAAGATCAGTTGATATGACATTTCCATTCTGAGAGAAAACAGATGCAAAGTAGGAATTTAAAAGTTCGGCCTTCTCAACATCCTGTTTTACCATTTCATCATTTTCATCCTGTAAAAATCCTACAGCATCTTTGACTTTTCTTTTACTTTTGACATATCCCCAAAATCCTTTTTTATTGCTTTTGACGTCTCTTGCAAGCCTCAATTCATTGTCAGCTTTAGTAATCTGCTTTGTGCCCTGCAAGTTCTGCAGACAGCATTATATTCTTCTTTAGATATGCCTCCCTCTTTCCATTTTATAAACATTTGTTTCTTCCTTTTTAGCATGTGCTTAAGTTCTGTGTTCAACCATCCTGGTTTCCTTAAATGCTTCCTATTCTTCACTCTTTTCGGAATTGTTAACAATTGTGCTTTGAGAATTTCATTTTTCAAGATTTCCCATCCTTCCTGGACATTTTTGTCCTTAAGGATATCCAGCCATTGGATCCCTCCAATTCTCTCTCTGAATCCCTCAAAATCTGCCTTTCTTAAATCTAACCTTGACGTCTGAGTCTTCACAGGTCTTCCTCCTCTAGTTATTCAAAATTCTAAAATAGCATGGTCGCTACCTCCTAGGGTCCCAGCCGCTTTTACCTCCTCAACCATTTCCTCCCTGTTTATAAGGATTAGATCCAAATAAGCAGATCACTTTAAGGTGTACGGGCTTTTTACAGACAAAACATACACAAGTTTCTCTTAGATTGCTCTTATAGTTAGGGAAATCCTGTGTCTTTAATGTTGTTTCTGCTCTGGATTCATTACTGCTGCTTACATGCTGCGTCTTTCTCTTGAATTCATCCACAAGTTTGCCTTTAACATACTCTAGTGTCAGCTCATCATCTGGCCGTGCATCTAGTGCAGTCACGAGTGTGTCATAACCCTCTGGAAGACCACTTAATATAAATGCAGCAGCATTTCTTCTCCAAAACCCCTGAGACGATCCACAATCTCTTGGGTGTTTCTTATATAGTCCTGCATATTCTGCCCATCACTTAGCTTATACAAACACAAACAGAGGAAAAAGTGACCCAATATCAGTGCACTATGATATTATATGTGTCAATTGTAAAGACATATATATGTCTGAATATATAAAATAATTAAATAAAGTGCTCACCGAAAAATTGGACAGTTGTAAACTACTGGACAATTGGAAAACAAACTACAAAAAAAAACCAAGGAAAAAAAATGATATTCAGTTCATATAATGTAGAAATATTAATTTTTATTAGTATCACAGGTTAAAAAACCATTACAAATCAATGTCAGATACATTCTCCATGATATCAGTATACTTATATAAGGGTGCAAATGTCCAATTGCACATATAAAAATAAAAGTGATATGGTGGTTGAATACAAAAATGAATAAAAAAGTGTAAAGAATATAAAAAAGTGCATATAAAAAGGTGTACCGTAAAGTCTACAAATTATGTGAGCAACAAGTGTTGGTGAAGTATTCAAAAAAACGGTGTGTGTATTTAGATAAACATTGAGTGAAACCAAATCTAAAGTGAAATGTGCAAAAGACACCACCGGGTATAGGGGGAACCACATACTATAATGTGCGACCAAGGAGTACGTAAATACAGAAAAATTATATAGGTATAATAGATGTCAAAAAAGTAACTTACAAGATAAGGACTCCTGGTCTCCTGAACAAACGCCCTCCCCAATGCGCGTTTCGGCACGCTGCCTTCGTCAGGGGGCACTTTTTTATTCATTTTTTTAATTCATTTTTGTATTCATCCATATCACTTTTATTTTTTTATGTGGAATTGGACATTTGCGCCCTTATATAAGTATACTGATTTCATGGGGAATGTATCTGACATTGATTTTTAATTGTTTTTTAACCTGTGATACTAATAAAAATTAATATTTCTACATTATATGGACTGAAGATTGTTTTTTTCTTGGCATTTTTTATCACTTAGCTTAGATTGATACAGCTTTATCATGAGATAAAGCTTATTGCTGAGATTTGATCTTTCATGCACTTTCTGTAACTCATCCCACATCTCTTTTGCAGTTGCACACTTGCATATATGCACAATCTGATTATCATCTACGCTGAGGGAGATTGTGCTTTGTGCTTTCTGATCCTTCTCTAGGCAATCATCTGGTAATGGATGAGGCACTTGATCCTGAGTGCATTTCCATGTACCTTCTCTTATGAGCAGCATCTTCCCCTTGAATTTCCAGGACTGGTAGTTCTGGTTAGTGAGGCTTGGCACTGACAAATTGACAGGATTGCTGCTAGTGGACATCTTCTCTATTGCTCTGTGCTGCTTTTGCTTTGGGCTATAGTTGCTGTGTTACTCTGGGGTTCTATGTCAATCTGGGCCCATAACCTGTTGGCGGATTACTCACGATTCTCTCCAAGCATGTGACAACAGAACTTGTTTATTCAGGAACAATCAGGAACAATATATGATGAGCTTAATAGAAAAGGGATAAATCATTTGTGTATCTTTATCTGTGCAGCATCTACAACAGGCTGCTTCTCTCATACTCAGACTCAGCAGGAAAACATGAAGTACAGTCACATTCTATTCCTGTGTGAGCCTCTGGGAGATTTTTTTAAACTCTACAGTATAAACAGCATACAAATTTAGCAGTTAAACACTAATAGACAGGAATGGAGTTATTGCACCAAACCTATCCCAACAACTTGTGTAATGAGAGCGGTGGAGATGGCAGGATTAGAACTGTTCATAGATGTAACTCTCCATCTGTCTGTGACTTTTACAATATTTGTTTCAGGGTGAAGATCTGACCCATATTAATACTACAGAGACATATGTGAGGGGTGATGAGTGGTGTAAAGAGATTCCCACATATGACTACCCAGGTGAGTAGTAACCACTGAATGCAGAGAAGTCACAGATTCCTCTCAGTCACCGGCTGTGGCTGCTTTATCGGTGGTGTAGCCCGGCCGTATTACCATGATCACCATTTTGCCTCTAGACCACAACATTCTCCTCCACCCAAAACTGTTCAAATGACTTTGGGCATTGAAAGCCCTTTTCTATAGAACTTACAACCTGGTAGATCCACCTACTCCCTGGTATTAGAAGACGCTGACCGTTACCTGCCCAGATCTGTAACTATAAAGCCAAATGACAGCGTACTTAGAATGTGCTGACAAGATAGAAAATCACTTGAAGAAAAATCGTATGCTGGGCCTGTAAGAGAAAGCGGAGGGTAATGATACTGTTGGCTTCCTAGATCCCTGAGATCTAATTTCAGGGCTGAAATCTCATATCCCAAGATCTTGATACCGAGATCTCCATCTGCGCATGCGCCACCCCCCGGCAGCCATGTTCACAGTCCTCCACACAGGAGGAAACCACGGACATGCGGGGGGCTCCGGCCTTTCAAGAAATGTCGGCGGACACCCCGGGCAGCAGCAGCAGCGGAGGCGGCCATTGTGGGCAGCAGCGGAAGCCCCGGGCAACAGTGCCAGGCACCCCAGCAGCACAAAACACTCGCAGCGGTGCACTGCACATCGGACACCCCCTCATCCCACCCTGTGGCCTGCAGCATCACCCCACCCCTGCTTCCTCCAGCAACGACCCTGGGACCCCGCTTCGCCACAGGAATAAGACGCATGGATTATAAGAAGCACCACAATTTTAATTAAAACAAATTTTTTCCTATTTTTCTCCTCAACATTTGGGGTGCATCTTATAATCCAAAAATACGGTAACATTTTTTTTATTCTAGTTCTTTTTGTACAGGTTCATTTTGTATGGCAGTTTGATGTTGGTGGGATCGGCCTGCCTCACTTATGTGAGTCTGCAATTACCTGGTAGCCTTTAAAATAAGGTCTCCATTACCTCTGCCATATGCCTGAGATCTAAATTTAAGACACATCTCAGCTCTGCACTATTATAAAAAGTTCTCTATGAATGTCTAATCTTTCTTCTTGAAACTCATCTGACAGAAAATATTGGTCCTTACGATAGTTTAGATTGCCAGGAGCCACCGAGCCCCATACTCTAATTACCCAGAGAGTTTTCACCAGGATAATAGGAAACAAATGGACCTTACAAATTATTTCCCAATGTCTCTTGAATCCAACAATCCCCTATATATGGTTGTACACTACTTTCTGGGCACATGGCAGGGTAAGAAAGGAAGGAGCGCCATTTAGCTATTCAGATCTTGATGGAATAGTTTGCAGACACGATGTATTGGGAGCACTGTTAGTGATCACCTGTCAGATGAAAAGATGGCCACCATGAGAAGGCTTGGCTCTATCTACTCTATTTTCCAGATCCCAGTGATTGCCTTGCTCATCATCCTTTAACCCCTCTACATGGATCTGGACTTACAGAGATCCCTAGGCTTGGGACATGGTGTTACCTGCTGTTCTGTGGAGTGAGATGGCAAGAAGAATAGTCAGGTAGTTGGTCATAACCAGGAGGGCAGAGAAAGTACAAAATCAGAAGACATAAGTGTAGTCAGTAAGCGAGCTGGGATTACACCAGGAAACAAATACAACAGCTGAGCACAGAGGACTGAACCAGAGGAGAACAAGGCTGTATCTGGCAGATTCCGGGAATAGGCTTCAAGCTTTAGTAGGGTTTGGTGCTTTCTAATTGGCTTAAGCAGGTAGCAGATTACTACCAGATTGCTGGACAGCACATAAACCCATACTGCCAGGCTGGATGAAACTACTGGTCTCAGGCACCCTAATATTAGTGGTTGGACAGAGCCAGCGCCACCCAGAGCTTCTGGTTTCGACGTTTCTTCTATTACCAGCAACGCCTGCACCATAAATAAGGCGCTGCTTGGTGATGGAACCAAACATCACAGGAGCAGATTCCAGTGGAGAGGGGACACACCATCTGCAGATGCCCTAATATAACAAAATTACAGAAAACTAAAGCAGTAGAAATCCCCATAAAGTGACTCCATTATGGAAATTATAACCCTCAGTGAATTATTCTATGGGAGTAGTGACACTTTACGGAAATTAGCTCGCACTGGATGTTGCAACATGAAAATTGCACATTTGCCATTTTATTATCCAACACATAATGCCCAGATTGTGCTCCAGGAAACACACACCGTAAATTAAGTGGGTTCTTCTCACTATAGTAATGCCAAATATATGGATGCTAAATATGGTTTGGGCGCACTACAAGGCTCAGAAGAGAGTGGATATTTGACTTTGGGAGAGCGGATATTGCTGGATTGGTTTATGGAAGCCATGTTGCTTTTCAAGAGCTTTTGAGCCACAAATATTGTGGAAACCTTTTGGTTTTCCTCTGACAGATGATGGACCTTAGTGGTGTCTTGTGTTTCCAAGAGATGAGTAGAAGTTTTATTGGTATAATTTTCACGTATATAACATTGTTTGGTGGCTTTTTATTCCATGTTTGGGAAGCAGAATGAACAAACCATTGAACACCATGATGCGCTGGTTCATGCTATGAGGCTTTCGATTAGACTGTGAACTATCATTGTCTTGGAGAATAATTCAATATTTTTAAAAAGCTTGTATTTTTTATGGACAGCTTAATTAGAAATGTCCAAAAGTATAAAATGTGAAGATATTTTATTCAAAATTATTATTTGGTTTTATTTTTAGCAGATGACTGTACCAGGAGATCAGAGGGAACGCTGACATCTTCAATTTTTAAATATAATGATCTTGAGATCTCACAGGATACAACTGAAGTTAATGCCATTACTCCAGATATACCATCATCCCTTCATAGCAAAGATCTGTCATCTGATCCTATGAAACAGGTCCCATCTTTTGGCTCATTACCAACTACTAAGGAAAATCAAGGTCACAATAAAAGCAGTAAAAAACTAATTGATTCTAAAGGAAAGGAGCCATTATCATATTCAGAATATGGAAATAGTTATCTTGAAAAGACTTTTCTTAAGCATGAAAAAATTCACATAACAGAGAATAGGTTTTCCTGTTCAGATTGTGGGAAATGCTTTACTCAGAATTCAGATCTTGTTAGACATGAGAGAATTCATACAGCAGAGAAGCCATATTCATGTTCAGAATGTGGGAAATGTTTTAGCCGGAAATCAGATTGTGTTAAGCACCAGAGAACTCACACAGGGGAGAAACCTTTTTCCTGTTCAGAATGTGGGAAATGTTTTACTCAGAATTCATATCTTGTTACACATGAGAGAATTCATACAGGAATGAAGCCATATTCATGTTCAGAATGTGGGAAATGTTTTAGGCAGAAATCAGATTTGGTTAGGCACCATAAAACTCACACAGGGGAGAAGCCTTTTTCCTGTTCAGAATGTGGGAAATGTTTTAGCAATAAATCATATTGTGTTAATCACCAGAGAACTCACACAGGGGAGAAGCCATTTTCCTGTTCAGAATGTGGGAAATGTTTTAGCAATAAATCAGATTGTGTTAATCACCAGAGAACTCACACAGGGGAGAAGCCTTTTTCCTGTTCAGAATGTGGGAAATGTTTTAGCAATAAATCAGATTGTGTTAAGCACCAAAGAACTCACACAGGGGAGAAACGTTTTTCATGTTCAGAATGTGGGAAATGTTTTAACCAGAATTGTCATCTTGTTAATCACCAGAGAACTCACACGGGGAGAAGCCTTTTCCCTGTTCAGAATGTGGGAAATGTTTTAACCAGAATTGTCATCTTGTTAATCACCAGAGAACTCACACGGGGAGAAGCCTTTTCCCTGTTCAGAATGTGGGAAATGTTTTAACCAGAAATCAGATTTGGTTAATCACCATAGAACTCATACAGAGGAGAAGCCTTTTTGCTGTTCAGAATGTGGGAAATGTTTTAACTGGAAATCAGGTTTGGTTCATCACCATAGAACTCACACAGGGGAGAAGCCTTTTTCCTGCTCAGAATGTGGGAAATGTTTTAACTGTAAATCATATTTGTTTAAGCACCAAAGAACTCACACAGGGGAGAAGCCTTTTTCCTGTTCAGAATGTGGGAAATGTTTTGTGAAGAAATCATCTCTTCTTAGTCACCAAAAAACTCACACAGGGGAGAAACCTTTTTCATGTTCTTAATGTGGGAATTGTTTTCTACCGAAATCAACTCTTAATAAACATCAGCGAAGTCATACGGGGAGAAGCTTTTTTGATGTTCAAAATGTTGGAAATATTTTAACTCAAAATTGTATCTTCTTAAAGGTGTTGACCACTACTAGGACAACCCATTCCTCATGTTTGGCCATGTTAAAATAAAAGCATTCAGTATATGAGAATGATCAGTAGTAAATATATTGAACAGCCATGTCAGACTGAGCTGCCATCTTAGAAGAACTTTTGCTAACTAACTTTGCAGCTAATGAGATGACCTTATGGGAGCTCTAGCCAGAATGGAGACATAAAATGACATCAGAGCCATTAGCAGGTATGGTTGGCATACACAAGGGTTAATAGGAGTAGCTGCAGGGCATTGTGAGAGTAAGTAATGGTGTCATATGGTAGTAAGTAGTGTCTGTGATGAGGACAATACAGTAGTCAATATGTGAAGAGTTATGTGAGTAATGACATTAGATAAAAGGGACATGGGGATTTATGGATTGTAATGGCGGTTGGTGAAATACTCCTAAATATTGTCATTTTGTGTTATCACTTTCTTTAGTATTCTAAAATACATGTGTTTCCCTGCAGTATGAGGTTATCATGTATACACCTTTTGCCGCTCTATGTAGTTTGTTTGTCTAACCATATATAGATAAAAAGCCCAAATGAGGTCCTCCACATATTCAGAAGTAGAAATCAACAACATGGCCTGCAAACGTTACTCCCATAAACAACATTTCAGTATGAAATATATCTTTATTTCAACAAAACACATAAAAAATGTAAAAAGAAGAGATTATGCAGAGAGAAATCATCAGGTATATATATAAAACATAGCTGAATCTGTCCCAAAATATAGTTTAGAAAAATCCTTAACATATATATATATATATATATACACACACACCGTATTTACTCGAATATAAGCCGACCCAAGTATAAGCCGACCCCCCAATTTTGCCACAAAAAACTGGGAGAACTTATTGACTCGAGTATAAGCCTAGGGTGGGAAATGCTCCATAGATTATTCCCCCATATGGTGTCCCCAGAAGAAGCTCCATAGATTATTCCCCCATATGCTGCCCCCATAAGAAGCTCCATACATTATTCCCCCATATGCTGACCCCATAAGAAGCTCCATAGATTGTTCCGCCATAAGCTGACCGCATAAGAAGCTCCATAGATTGTTCCCCCATATGCTTCCCCATAAGAAGCTCCATAGATTGTTCCCCCATATGCTGCCCCCATAAGAAGCTCCATAGATTGTTCCCCCTTATGCTGCCCCATAAGAAGCTCCATAGATTGTTCCCCCTTATGCTGCCCCCATAAGAAGCTCCATAGATTATTCCCCCATATGCTGACCCCATAAGAAGCACCTTAGATTATTCCCCCATATGCTGACCCCATAAGAAGCTCCTTAGATTATTCCCCCATATGCTGACCCCAGAAGAAGCTCCTTAGATTATTCCCCCTTATGCTGACCCAATAAGAAGCTCCTTAGATTATTCCCCCATGTGCTGCTGCCGCTGCTGCATGTAAAAATAAGAAAATTACATACCTCTCCGTCGCTGGGTGTCAGATACTCATCTGTCCTGCGTCCATGGCTGCTCACCGCTATCTGCCACATCATTGGTCAGTGACGTTCAGACTGCAGGGGGCGTGGCGTGCACTAATCACGTCACCGCGCCCTCTGCTGTCTAAAGTCACTGAACAATGACAGACAGCAGCAAGCAGCCATGGACGCAGGACAGGTGAGTATCGCTATACTTACCCATCCTGACGCTGTCTCTTGAGCCCCCAGCTTCTCCGCGCTCTCTCTTCCTGCATTCAGCGGTCATGTGATACAGCTCATTAAAACTCATGAATATGCGCATATTCATTAGTTTTAATGAGCGGTACCACATGACCACTGAAGGCAGGAAGAGAGAGCGCGGAGAAGCTGGGGGCTCAAGAGACAGCATCAGGATGGGTAAGTATGACCTGACACCCCCGCCACCCCTCCCCCTCCGACCCCCCGGTGTATATGACTCGAATATAAGCCGAGAGGGGGACTTTCAGCCCCAAAAAATGGGCTGAAAATCTCGGCTTATATTCGAGTATATACAGTAATTGTAAGTGGAGGTCAGGTTGGGCAGAGCGGGTTAGAGATGGCGGGGTGCACTAGTGAACCATTGTCGGTGTCGGTGCAAACGGAATAGGAGAAGGAGTGTCGCGTGCACTTGGACGACAGGGCTCACGGTGAGGTCTATGTATGCTTTGAGGGCCCACTGGGGGCTCATTTAAAGAAGGAGATTAAGGAGCGCATATGGAAGGACGAATACATGGAGATATTCTCGCTGTTGCCTCTCGAGAAATTTAATTTGGATAAGAGCAAGAAGGAGGATAGCAAAAAGGAGCAAGAGGAGAAACGCAGGTGGCGCTTAATTCCTCAGACGTTTGTGAATTGGCAGCAAGCGTTTGCCATTTTGGCAAGCGTTATTGGGGAAAGGGCCCCGGACAATTGCTCGGCATTGTTTTGTTACCTGGATGCGATAGGTGAAGCTTACAGAGTTTATGGGGCTCAGGCGTGGCTGAGGTATGACGAACAATTCCGGCAGAGGAAGGCCGTTCGCCCAGCTATTCGTTGGGATCAGAAGGATATTGGGTTATGGATGCGGGTTATTGCTCAAAACAAGTTTGGGAGCTCCTTTCATGGGGGGGCTGGCAGCACCAGCCAGAGCAGCGGTAACTCCAGCGCCACGAGCGGAAGTGGACTGGGGCAGGCGGGAAACCACAAGTTGGGGGTCTGCTGGCAGTTCAATGACGGGCAGTGTAAGTTCGGGGCAAATTGCAAATTCAAACACCTCTGTTCCACTTGCAACGGTGCTTCCCACGGAGCATCCAAGTGTTTCAAAAAAGGGAAGCCAGGAGCCGGGGCGGTAATTCTAAAGGGGGAGACTCCGGTGAAACTGGAAAGGATGGTCCCTTATCTTAAATAGATATGCTGACAGGGAAAAAGCGGCACTGTTGTACGCGGGTTTTAGAGATGGTTTTCTGATTCCGCACCCCCTTTTGTCATTCCGCTCGCTTTAAAAAATTTGCGTTCGGCTCTGCTTCACGCCGCCGTTGTTTCGGAAAAAATTGAAAAGGAAGTCTCTTTGGGCCGCATGACTGGCCCTTTCGCATCCCCACCATTTCCGGATTTGGTGGTCTCCCCCCTTGGCGTGGTTTCGAAGAAGGAGCCGAATAAGTTTCGGCTTATTCAGCACTTGTCTTTTCCACGGGATAGGTCAGTTAACGACAGTATGGATCTGGAGATATGTTCGGTGGTTTACTCCTCGTTCGACGAGGCTCCACAGTGGGTGCGGAGTTGTGGTCGGGGGGCCCTTATGGCTAAGACTGACATTGAAGCTGCATTTCGTCTTTTACCGGTCCATCCGGACAGCATGAGGCTCCTGGGCTGTTTTTGGGACGGCAAGATTTTTGTGGACAGGTGCTTACCCATGGGTTGCTCATTGTCCTGTGCGTATTTTGAGGCCTTTAGTTCTTTTCTTGAGTGGGTGGTGCGCAATGTTTCCGGTTTTGAATCATTTATCCATTATTTGGATGATTTTATGTGCGTCGGCCCTGCAGATTTGTTGCGCTGTCACAGAATATTGCAAACCATCGAGTGGGTGGCTGAGCATTTTGGAGTTCCGCTGGTGCTTGCGTTTCTTGGGGATTGTCATTGACACTGTCGAGTGGGAGTTTAGGCTGCCTGAGGACAAGTTAGCTGATCTGCGGGCTGAGGTGGTCCGAGCGCGCCGATTGAAGAAAATATCGTTTCATGATCTCCAGTCGTTGTTGGGGAAGTTGAATTTTGCGTGTCGTGTGATGCCGATGGGGCGAGTTTTTTCACGTAGGCTGGGGAGCGCTACTGCAGGGGTTCAAGCCCCCCATCATTTCATCAGATTGTTGTCGGAGCTCAGGGCGGATTTGACGGTTTGGGAGTCCTTTTTGGTTGGGTACAACGTCCGCTCTTTGGTGATGTCTGAGGTTGTTGGTAACGACGCTCTGCAGCTGTTTACGGATGCGGCCGGGGGTATTGGCTTTGGAGCTTACTTCAGAGGATAGTGGTGCGCGTCTCATTTACCCGACGAGTGGATTGCGTCTGGTCTGGTGCGTAACATTACGTTGATGGAGATCTTTCCGATCCTGGTGGCGGTGCATTTGTGGGGGCGGGAGTTTCGGGATCAGCGTGTGTGGTTTAATTGTGACAACATGGGTGTCATGTGCGCAATCAACGGGCTTACCGCCTCATCTCCTCCAGTCGTTCGTGTGTTGCAGCAATTGGTTTTGCTATACTTGTCTTTGAATGCGCACATGACCACGTCTCATGTTCCTGGAGTCAGGAATGAAATAGCTGACTCTCTCTCTCGTTCGCAGTGGGAACGTTTTTGCTCTTTGGCGCCAGAAGCGGAAGTTGAGGGTTTAGCTTGCCCGGAGGAACTGTGGAGATTGGTTTACGGGCCGCAGAGTCGCTGATCGAGTCTTCCTTGGCTCCAAAAACTTGGGAGGCCTACCGGGTTGTATGGCGGATGTGGGAGGAAGTTGTTGCAGCCAGCTCGGTTATTGGTTTCAGGCAGGATCAAGAGGGAATGCTGTTGGCCTGGTTGGGGCGCAGTTCAATTGAGGGCTGATCTTGCGCAAAAGTTTCACGGGTTTTGGCTGGATTGTCCGCTTACGCAATAGTTGGGATCCGACGAAGAAGTTTTTGGTCAGACAAGCGGTTAAGGGTTTTCGCCGCTGCAAAAGCAGGGGGATTTGAGAAGGCCAGTATCCTTTAATTTGTTGGAATGGTTGGGCCTTGTTCTGGAGTCGGTTTGTTCTTCACGTTATGAGCTTTTGTTATTTCATTTAGCTTTCTCATTCGCCTTTTTGGGGCTTTACGGGCAGGAGAGCTCGTTTCTCCCAGCAAAGGATCGGTTGGTGGGTTATTGGCTAGGGATGTCGTATCGACATCGCGTGGTGTGGAATTTTGGTTACGACGGTCCAAGTTGGATCAGTCAGGAAAAGGCCGCAGGGTGGTGTTGGGCAGTGTGCCCAGCTCTTCAATGTGCCCTGTTCAGTGCTTACAGAATTTTTGGGAGCTTCGTCCCAGCTTGAGCGGGTCACTTGTATAATGTTGATGGCAGTAGTTTGTCTCGGTATCAGTTTGGTGCTGTTTTCAGAAAGGCTATTCGGTTGTTGGGCCTGGACGAATCCCGCTTCGCTCCTCACTCTTTTAGGATAGGGGATGCCACGGAGGCAGTGGCTGGGGGTTTGGGTCCAGGGTCCATAATGCATATTGGTGGTTGGAAGTCTAATCGGTACCGAAGTTACGTTAGGCCTCAATTGTGAGGGGGGGGGCTTGAGTGGAGGCTTGGTGGCGCATATGGAGTTTACGTTTCTTGTATTTGTGGTATGTTTTGATGTTAGCACTCCCCCTTTTTTGTTCCAGGTATCGAGCCTTTGTTGGTTTGGATTTTTGGGCACTCCTTTGTTCATTGGGGAGCATTGTGAGCTGATGTCCGGAGCAAAGGCAGACAACTGGGCTTCCTCAGGACCGTGGCGGTGGTGCAGTGGCTCGGTTTCAGGGGAATGGAGTGGAGAAGGGTATTACAAGAAATTCATGTGTGTGCTCAGTTGGACCGTGCACTGGACATTCTGGTTCTTCATGTCGGGGGCAACGATTTGGTGGTCTGACCTTTTCGTGAACTGATAAAGGACATGAAGCAGGATTGCTTGTGTTTGTGGTTGTTGTACCGGGGTGTCACCATCGTCTGGTCCGAAATTTTTCCACGCAAGCGTTGGCGTTCCATGAGGTCCTTGGTGAAGGTCAACAAGGCTTGGATTAAAGTCAACAGGCCGGTGTCTTCCTTTGTGGTTAGGAACGGGGTTGTGCGTCATTTTGATCTTGAAAAGGGTGAAGGGGATTTTTGGTTAGCTGATGGTGTCCATTTGAATGCGGTTGGATCCGACATTTGGACTCTGGATCTACAGGAAGGCATTGAGAGGGCCATAGCATGGTGTGTTCAGGGGGGTCTCGCGCCGTTGAGGTGTTCAAGGGCCCTCGTTGTGGCGGTTCGGAAGGGGGGGAGTCCTTGGAGTCGTTTGGAAATTGGTTTTGGAGACTCACGGTATAGGGTCTCCTAAGTTCATAGGTATGGTGGTGGTGATCTGGTGAAAAGTGGACTCCTCCTCGGTGTTCAAGTATTGTATTTATGGTGTTCATAATACATTATTATTGTTGTTTGTTAATTTAATAAAAGGCTGCTGTGGCCATTAAAATTCCAAAAGAAACTTTTGGTCTCTGGAGTTATTAAGCGGCGTATGGGGCTAATACATGGGGGTGGTGTGGTGGTTTGGGATTGTCTTGTGTTCCCTAAATGAGAACAACTTGACAATCCCAACGTCAAGTAATGGCCGGAGCTGAGCCTCCCCTCCCCCCAGAAGAGACGTCAGGTGGAGGCCAGCATGACGGGGGGTTTGGAGGGTGAAGGTGGGGGGAGTGGGCTTGTTGGAGGGGGTGTTGCTGATATATATGGTTGAGCAACGGGCCTCCCTCCTCACAGTTCCCGCTCTTTTCCCCCAAGAAGTTTGTCCCGCCCTCCCTTTTCTATTTTGGTATATGGTAAGGTTGGAGTTACTTGGGTAATGGCGGTTCGGAAGGGGGTGGAGTCCTTGGAGTCATTTGGAAATTGGTTTTGGAGACTCACAGTATAGGGTCTCCTACTTTCATAGGTATGGTGGTGGTGATCTGGTGAAAAGTGGAAGGGGAGTTTCCGTAAAGTGGGCGCATCCCCTAGTTGCTTAGTGGACAATATGTCTCGGTGTGTTGGTGCGCCTGAGCCTGTGGGGTAACGGCTGGGAGTAATATGTTGGTTTTTGTCCACAACATTTTGGGGTAATTCACCTAGATCTCGTGGCTTCAAGGACTCCTCCTCAGTGTTCAAGTATTGTATTTATGGTGTTCATAATACATTATTATTGTTGTTTGTTAATTTAAAAGGCTGCTGTGGCCATTAATATTCCAAAAGAAGCTTTTGGTCTCTGGAGTTATTAAGCGACGTATGGGGCTAATACATGGGGGTGGTGTGGGGATTTGGGATGGTCTTGTCTTCCCTAAACGAGAACAACTTGACAACCCCAACGTCAAGTTTACATACGATAAACCATTGCAGAACAATTAGATTTATAGATGTCAGTGACTAATAGTGTTAGTACTATGTGTACTATGGCTAGAGGAGCACTAACGTGAGGTCAAAGGACACTACTTACTAGACACGAGAAGCATGCCCCTCTAGACCCATTAGCCCGGAACTGCTACTGCGGAGCCAGGGAAGGTTCCCCCTGGAACACAGTGCCCTGTTAACCATCACAGGGCGCAGCACACATTAGACTACCGCTCTGAGCATGTACTGCATCTGCACTTGCGATCGCCACTAACCAGCCTGAGCTTGGTGCTGGAAAGCACACTATCTGTGCACGGCACCGTACAGACGGACGCTGCTACACATGCGGTACTGTGATGCCTGTGCTGACTGGCACTAACGGATGAGAGAGCTGAATGCACTGTGGCGCTAGGCAGTACCAGTACTAGGTGCTGACTCTAACTCTGTGACCCTAACTCATACACAACCGATGGAGGGGAGTCATAATGAGTCATTCACCTGTCTCATACAGCCATCATCACATACACCACTATAACAATAAGAATTAATCTCTATCATAGCACATAGCGGGGCGACCATGCGAGGATTTTATAGCCACGATCTTCCGGGACCTTCCTAATGGTCGAATCAGAGCAGGAGCTGGACCTAAGCATGTGACCTCCAATCTCCAATGAGAGATCGTCCCACGGGCATGCTCAGTGGACCGAAAGGAGGACTTAGTCCCTGGAGTAGTTCGCTGCTGACCAGCATGCATTGCTATAGCTGGACCAGAGGTGGCAGCAGCAACCAAACCCACAGTGCTAGTCTGAGCAGGGCACTGGGATTGACGACCCTGGTGAGCAGCCTCCTCTGCGGCAGGAGAGTAATGGGAGACCGCAAAAGGCAAGGCTCAGGATTCCTCCTGTGCAGCAGCAGGAACCTGACGCCAAACATTAACCCCCCCTCCTAGAGTCCCCTCCTCCCTGAGCCTCGCTATGTTCAAATGCCACAATGAGAAGGGGAGCGTGGATGTTCTCCACTGGCTCCCAGGTTCGATCATCTGGGCTATGACCCTTCCAGTCCACCAGATAAAACTTTTTTCCAAGTACCACCCTGCATCCCACGATGGCATTAACCTCAAACTCGTCCGAGGACAAGTCAGATGTCCCGGCAGATGACTCGGAGAACCGGGACATGTGGACAGGCTTAAGAAGGGACACGTGGAAGGTGTCAGTGATAGCCAAGTGTGGCGGAAGGGCCAGACGGTTGACCACAGGGTTGATCTGCTCAAGGACCTTGAAGGGGCCAATGTAGCGAGGTATGAACTTAGTGGACTTGACCCGCAGCCTGATGTTATGGGCGGAGAGCCACACTAAGTCGCCAGGAGCAAAGGTCGGAGCAGGACGCCGGTGCATGTTGGCGAAGACCCTCATTCTCTCCTTGGAGGCCCGGATGGCATCCTGAGTGCAATCCCAAATGTCACGAGCCTCCACCATCCAGTCTGCCACCCTGGAATTGGTGGACAACACGGGCATAGGGACAGGGACGCGCGGAAGCTGGCCATAATTAAGGAGGAATGGGGTCTAGCCGGTGGAATTGGCCACAGCATTGTTCAAAGCAAACTCCGCTGTTGTGAGTTCATTTTCCCCTTCATTACTGAGGCCTGAGGAACTCCCTCTTCTGGTAAAGAAAGGTAGTGAGCCTGATTATCAAACACCTGAGGCTGATGATGATGACTGGCTGAGTGGAGTTACTGACTGGATATAAGGCTGCCGACGCCCTTCTGCCCTGCGGGTGATTTCTCTGTGGGATCCTTGGAGACCAGTCTGAATTCCTGCTCCTCTAAAGCTAAGTTTGCTGCTCGGCCTTTTGCTTTTGTGCTTTGACTTTGTTTTGCTTTGTTTTTCTGGATTTCTGCCATTCCCTGCTGGGGTGTGCTGAATTCATTTAGCTCTGTCTTCTGAAAATACCTGAGTGCTGATTTAGTTTTGAAGCCTAGCTGCTTCAGGGACTTTTTCATATCAGCTGTTGGCTTATGTCTTTGATAGGGTTTTGGCAGATTGCAGACAGCAGCCTTCATGTCCTTTCCTATCTAGGTAGTTTTGGGCCCCGTCTTTGCTCAGTCTTTCTGTCTGTGTTAGTATTTTCATCTTGCTTCACCGTCATTATATGTTGGGGGCTGCCTATTGCTTTGGGGTCTGCTCTGGGGCAGTTTAGATTTCCCCTTTCTTTTTTTAGGCCTATGTATTTCTCCGGCTGTGATCGAGGGGTCTAGGGTATCGTAGGAACCCCCCACGGCTACTGCTAGTTGTGTTGATAGGTTCAGGGGTCTGCAATCTGATAGTTGCCAACTTCTCTGGTTTTCTGGACTTAGCTTGTATTTCTGCTTTTGCCTCCTATGGTGACTCATTCATAACACTCCGCCCATGGTCGCAGGGATGCCCTGTCATCTTGCCTGGCCGAGACAAAATTTCGTAGGTATGTGACCATGGTCTGGTTGGCTCTCTCTACCAACCCGTTCGTCTCGGGATGATAGGCCGAGGAGAGATTTAGCTCAATGCTGAGCAGACTACAGAGCTCTCTCCAGAATTGAGACACAAACTGGGGACCCCGGTCACTGACTATCTTGTCTGGCATTCCATGCAAGTGAAAGACAAGTTTAATGAACAACGCTGCCAGGTCTTGTGCAGAAGGTAGCCGCGAGAGTGGCACCAGGTGCACCATCTTGGAGAAATCATAGAATCATAGAATCGTAGAGTTGGAAGGGACCTCCTGGGCCATCTGGCCCAACCCCCTGCTCAAAGCAGGATTCGCTAAATCATGCCAGACAGATGTCTGTTCAGCCTCTGTTTGAAGACTTCTATTGAAAGAGAACTCACCACCTCTCGTGGCAGCCTGTTCCACTCATTGATCACTCTAACTGTCAAAAAGTTTTTTCTAATATCTAATCTGTGTCTCCTTCCATTCAGTTTCATCCCATTGCTTCTAGTCTTTCCTTGTGCAAATGAGAATAAAGATGATCCTTCTACAATGTGACAGCCCTTGAGATATTTGTAGACAGCTATTAAGTCTCCTCTCAGTCTTCTCTTTTGCAAGCTAAACATTCCGAAATCCTGCAACCTTTCGTCATAAGACAGGGTTTGCAGACCGGTCACCATTCTGGTCGCTCTTTTCTGAACTTGCTCCAGTTTGTTGATGTCTTTTTTTAAATGTGGCGCCCAGAACTGGACACAGTATTCCAGATGAGGTCTGACCAAAGAGGAGTTGAGGGTAATAATGACTTCATGTGATCTAGACTGTATGCTTCTGTTAATACATCCAGAATTGCGTTTGCCTTTTTTGCTGCTGCATCACACTGTTGACTCATATTCAGTCTGTGATCTATTAGTATACCCAAGTCTGTTTCACATGTGCTGTTGCTTAACCCTATTCCTCCCATTCTGTATATGCTTTTTTCATTTTTATTGCCCAGATGTAACAAAGTAACATAGTTTCATAGTTTTGAAGGCTGAAGGAAGACCTTATGTCCATCTAGTTCAGCCTATTTTTAGTGCAGCTGTTCTGCATTGTTGATCCTGGGGAAGGCAAAAAACCCACAGAGTAGAAGCCAATTTTCTCCATAGGGAAAAAAATTCCTTCCCCAAAGCTGGGTCAACCATCTACCTATAATATTATATTATTCGTAACCTTCTATACTACTGTTACTCACAAGAAAAGCATCCATTCCTTTCTTACATTCATTCAGTGAGTTGGCCATCACCACTTCCTCAGGAAGAGAATTCCAGAGCCTCACTGCTCTTACCGTGAAGAACCCTCTTCTATGCTGGTGCAGAAATTCTTTCCTCCAAACGAAGATAATGCCCCCTTGTTCTTGTCACAATCCTTGGTACAAACAGTTCATTGGAGAGATCTCTGTATTGCCCTCTGATATGCTTGTACATATATAATAAGTTTCTCTTTTCTCTTTTCTTTTCTAGAGTAAATAGACCTAATTTTGATAACCTTTCTGGGTATTGTAGTGAACCAACTCCATTTATCATTTTAGTAGCCCGCCTTTGAACCCTTTCAAGTTCAGTAATGTCTTAATTACATTTCTATTATGCACTATATATATATACACAGTACAGACCAAAAGTTTGGACACACCTTCTCATTCAAAGAGCTTTCTTCACCTTCATGACTATGAACATCGCAGATTCACTCCGAAGGCACCAAAACTACGAATCAACACACGTGGAACTACACAATCAACAAAAAAGTGTGAAACAACTGAAAATACTGTGTGTCCTATATTCTAGGTTCTCCAAAGCAGCCACGTCTCGCCCCGACCACCGCCCTGCACACTCTCGGCACTCTCCCGATGAGCCCCAAGAGGCAGTCACCGGAAATGGTCTTCACTTCACAGGTGTGCCCTGTCAGGTTTAATAAGTGGGATTTTTTGCCTTATAATTGGGGTTGGGATAGTCCTACTGAATAGACTATTAGAATTTGTATTATGGCAAGAAAAAAGCAGCTAAGTAAAGAAAAACGTGTGGCCATCATTACTTTAAGAAATGAAGGTCAGTCAGTCTGAAAAATTGGGAAAACTTTGAAAGTGTCCCCAAGTGCAGTGGCAAAAACCATCAAGCGCTACAAAGAAACTGGCTCACATGAGGACCGCCCCAGGAAAGGAAGACCAAGAGTCACCTCTGCTGTGGAGGATAAGTTCATCCGAGTCACCAGCCTCAGAAATCGCAGGTTAACAGCAGCTCAGATTAGATACCAGGTCAATGCCACACAGAGTTCTAGCAGCAGAACTCTGCAGATACCAGGTCAATGCCACACAGAGTTCTAGCACCAGAACTTCTTGAGCACCGGCGTCCAAAATTGCACACAATACTCCAAGTGTGTTCTGATGAGTGATTTGTACAGAGGGAGAATTGTGTTTTCATCTCGTGTCCCCAGACCTCTTCTATGTAGTACTTGGCATTTTTCCCTGTTAAAAACCATTCCATTAGTTGCTGCCCACTGCTCCAGTTTATTTATATCTTTTTGAATCCTCTCTCTCTCTTCTCTAGTATTAGCTATCCCTCCTAGCTTTGTGTCATCAGCAAATTTAATCAGTTTACCCTCAATTCCTTCATCTAAATCGTTGAAAAAGATGTTGAACAATACAGGGCCCAGGACAGAGCCCTGTGGTACCCCACTTGAAACATTCTTCCAACTGGATGTGCAGCCATTTATGACCACTCTTTGGGTCCGATCACTAAGCCAGTTATGAATCCACCTAACAGTTGCCGTGTCCATTCCATACCAATTCATTTTTTCAATAAGGATTGTGTGAGATACTTTGTCAAATGCTTTGCTGAAGTCAAGATATACTATATCTACAGCATTTCCCTGATCCACCCAATCAGTGATTCCGTCATAGAAGGAAATTAAGTTAGTCTGACATGACTTATTAGTAACAAACCCTTGCTGACTCTGTTTAATCATTTCATTCTTATCCAGGTACTGACATACATGTTGTTTAATAATTTGTTCAAAGATCTTTCCTGGTATAGAAGTCAGACTCACCGGCCTATAGTTGCCTGGGTCCACCTTCTTCCCCTTTTTGAAGATAGGAACATTTGCTCTTCTCCAGTCTTCTGGGACTTCTCCTGTACTCCAAGAATTTTCAAATATTATGGAGAGGGGTTCAAAAATTTCTTCTGCTATCTCCTTCAGTACTCTTGGGTGTAGTTCATCTGGACCTGGAGACTTGAATTCATTTAGGTTAGCTAAGTGTTTCCTCACTATCTTTCTGTTTATAGATATCCTGGATTCCTCTATTCCCTTAATAGGACAGTGAAGAACAGTTGATGTTACATTTCCTTTCTGAGAGAAAACAGATGCAAAATAGGAATTTAAAAGTTCGGCCTTCTCAACATCCTTTCTTACCATTTCATCATTTTCATCCGGTAAAAATCCTATAGCATCTTTGACTTTTCTTTTACTTTTGACATATCCCCAAAATCCTTTATTTTTGCTTTTGACGTCTCTTGCAAGCCTCAATTCATTGTCAGCTTTAGTAATCTGATTTGTTCCCTTTAAGTTCTGCATACAGCATTATATTCTTTAGATATGCCTCCCTCTTTCCATTTTATAAACATTTTTTTCTTCCTTTTTAGCATGTGCTTAAGTTCTGTGTTCATCCATCCTGGTTTCCTGAAATGCTTCCTATTCTTCCCTCTTTTTGGAATTGTTAACAATTGTGCTTTGAGAATGTCATTTTTCAAGATTTCCCATCCTTCCTGGACATTTTTGTCCTTAAGGATATCCAGCCATTGGATCCCTCCAATTCTCTTTCTGAATCCCTTAAAATCTGCCTTTCTGAAATCTAACCTTGACGTCTGAGTCTTCACAGGTCTTCCTCCTCTAGTGATCCAAAATTCTAAAATAGCAAGGTCGCTACCTTCTAGGGTCCCAGCCACTTTTACCTCCTCAACCATTTCCTCCCTGTTTATAAGGATTAGATCCAATGTAGCAGATCCCCTTGTTTTCTCCCCTACCTTTTGGAAGATAAAGTTGTCAGCAAGAGAGGATAAGAATTTCCTTGACCTGTTAGTTTTGCCTGAGAGAGATTGCCAACAAATGTCTGGATAGTTGAAATCTCCCATGAAAACTATGTCATATTTTTGGAGAACTTGGCCATTTGATGCATAAAGAGTTCATCCATATCTTCAACTTGCACAGGCGGCCTGCAGTAAATGCCTACAATGATGCCCTTTCCATTGTTCTGTCCTTGTATTCTTACCCAAACAGTAAGTAAGTCCTTGTATTCTTACTCTCAACAGGTAATCCCCCATGACCACCACTCTCCGTTTCTTCTTCACATTTTTCTTTCTCCATCCAGGAGGATTCTGAAGGCGTACAAGGTTGCTGTTTGTGGACAAAGTCTTATCCTGATGTATTTCTTCATCATTCTCCTGCGTAAGAGCCTGGTACTGGCTCCTGAGCAGTATGGGGGCTGACTGCCTCCTGATCCTCCTGCTTCTCTGGGTCACATGTTTCTATTCCTCTGTTTCTTCAGGTGCACTTCGAATTTCTTCTCTTTTTGTAACATGAAGAGATAATTCTGCTCTGTCTAAGAACTCTTCACCTTCCTTAATGATCTTTAATGTAGCTAACCTCTCCTCGAGATTTTGCAACATTTCCTCCAACAGGGACACAAGCTTGCATTTGTGGCATGTGAAGTTTGGTTTTCCCACTGGGAAGTCTGTGAACATGTAGCAAGAAATGCAGCTCACCAAATGGCTCCTGGCCTCTTCCATATTGTTATTGTTAAAGAGATTTCAAAGCGATGAAAAATGAGCCAAAATTTACTGATTTCCTTTTTTCAGCTGCAACGGCCAAAATCCAGTGATCGTTGAGCTCGCGTAGACTCTTCACTTATGCTAAAATTTTTACCGCTTTGTTTCCTTGACAGTAATATTTGGCTTTACTTTTCCGTAGATTGTGCTCATATTTGGGTTGGAGCAGTTGGTATAGTTCATACCTTAGTTTCTGTAATGTTTGGAGGATTGTTTGAGGGGCTACGTTTGTGTGCCTCTTCTAGTGCGGCTATGTTTTGATTAATTTCCTCTATTTGGTGTAGTGTTTTTTTTTATTCTGGGACGCTATTTTACCCTGGATGTTGGCCTTGTGGGCGCACCATACTGTAGATACGGACACATCGGGTGTGTTATTAATTGTGAACTATTCTGATAATGATTCCTGCAATTGGGGCCTAATTTTATGGGATGTGATTCAGTAGTTATTTACTCTCCATGGGGAATATGTCGGATAGTTGTGTCCCTCTGTAATTTGACAGGAGAACGGGGCATGGTCCGACCAGGTGATGTTCCCTATCGTGGCCTTTTGGATGTCCTGTAATAACCATTTATCTGTGACCATTAGGTCAATTCTGGAGTCACCTCTATGGGAGTGTGAGTAGAAGGTGTAATCCTGCTCGGAGGCGTGTAGAACCCGCCTGACATCATAGAGTTCTTCCGCTAGAAGGGTCTGAGAGTGACCGGGGATTTTCTTTCTTTTGAGGGGATACTGATTTATCAATGTTAGGACAGGGGTGATGGTAAAGTCCCCACAGACTAACAGAGCGCCTTTTTTAACCTTTGCTACTACCACCAGAGTACCTTTAAGAAATTAAATCTGCTTGGCGTTAGGGGCATAACTACAGACAATTGTGTAGGTCTCGTTATTTATGGTGCAGACTAGGATGACGTATCTGCCCTCGTCGTCCACTACGCTGGTGATTAGCTGGAAGGCGACGGTGTTCTTTATCATGATTACTACTCCTCTTTTTTTATCAATTGCATGGGAATGAAAGACATTTGGGAAATTTCTATTCTGCAGTCTGGGGGCGTCAGTGCTATTTAGGTGGGTTTCCTGAACACACAATACATCTGATTTTAGGGATTTGGCCTCTTTCCATAGAAGGGATCTTCTCAATGGACTATTCAGTCCCTCTACATAAATGCTAGAAATGTGAAGAACCATGTACAGATTACAGATAAAATCTATGTATCACCACTACACAGTTAGAAAAAATGGGGGAATAACAAAAAACAAACTTTAATTTTGTGAAAAAACTGTAGCTTCAAAAATAGAGTTTGGTTCTAAGTGAACCTCCTGGATATGCTCCTCTATCCAGTATATAGAGGGGGTATTGGGGGCTGCTATGCTCCTCTATCCAGTATATAGTGGGGGCATTGGGGGCTGATATGCTCCTCTGTCCAGTATATAGTGGGGGGGGCATTGGGGGCTGATATGCTCCTCTATCCAGTATATAGTGGAGGGTATTGGGAGCTGATATGCTCCTCTATCCAGTATATAGAGGGGGTATTGGGGGCTGCTATGCTCCTCTATCCAGTATATAGTGGGGGCATTGGGGCTGATATGCTCCTCTATCCAGTATATAGTGGGGGGTATTGGGGGCTGATATGCTCCTCTATCCAGTATATAGTGGGGGCATTGGGGGCTGATATGCTCCTCTATCCAGTATATAGTGAGGGGGTGAAGAGAAAGAAAAAACCTCTCCTCTCGTGCCTCCGCAGACCACGGTGAAAAATAGTCTTGTATTCTCTTCTCTTGTTCATGTCCACTCCTTCATCAGGGTGGGCAGCATCTTCTTCAGCGGGGAGCTGGTATCCTCGTCCACCGTCGCCAGTGACCACTTCTGCAGAAGAGGCATGGCCTCTCGGGGGGAAGTCAGGAGCTGCGTGGCTCCATTCTTGGTGACGATCACCGTGTAGCCCCACTTGTACGTGATCCCGTTGTCCTGTAGGATCTTGGTGGCTGTGGAAATCTCCCGCCTTCTGTTCAGGGTCATGGCGGATAGGTCGGTGAACACCATGATGCTCTAGAACCTCTGGGAGCTCCGGTCCACTCGCTGCAGCTTTGCTAATGGCTTATTTAAAATGATAAAAATAGAGCCTGCAATTACATCCCTGAGCACAGAGGCGGGGGCACTTTTGGGTTTTGAGATCCTGTGCGCTCTATTATGAGGTCTCGCTGCTCCGCCTCAGGGACTAGTGCGGTAAAGAAATCTGTTAGGAACTCCTACAACGCACCCTGTTGTGAGTTCATTTTCCCCTTCGTCACTGAGGTCTGGTGAACTCCCTATTCTGGTAAGGGAAGGTAATGAGCCTGATTATCAGGCACCTGAGCCTAATGAGGATGACTGGCTGAGTGGAGTCACGGACTGGATATAAGGCTGCCGACGCCCTTCTGCCCTGCTGGTGATTTCTCTGTGGACTTCTAGGACACCAGTCTGATTCCTGCTCCTCTAAAGCTAAGTTTTCTGCTTTGCCTGTCAGCATTTGTGTTTTGTTTTTGTTTTCCTTGCTTTTCTGGATTCTGCCATTCCCTGCTGGGGTGAGCTGAACCTCCTTTTGCCTGTTGCTCTGTCTTCAGAATATTCCTGAGTACTGACATAGCTTTTTTGAAGCCTAGCGTCTTCAGGGCCTTTTTCACTGTCAGTCTGTTGGCTCTTATTTTCATAGGGTTTTTCACGGATTGCAGACAGCAGCCTTCCTGTACTTTCCTATCTAGTTAGCTTGGGCCCCGTCTTTGCTCAGTCTATCTTTCTGTCTGTGTTAGTGTTTTCATCTTGCTTCACCGTCATTATATGTTGGGGGCTGCCTATTGCTTTGGGGTCTGCTCTGGGGCAGTTTGGATTTCCCCTTTCTTTCTTTAGGCCTATTTAATTCTCCGGCTGTGATCGAGGGGTCTAGGGCATCGTAGGAACCCCCCACGGCTACTGTTAGTTGTGTGGATAGGATCAGGGGTCTGCAATCCGATAGCTGCCAACCTCTCTGGTTTTCTGGACTTAGCTAGCATTTCTGTTTTTGCCTCCTACGGTGACTCAATCATAACAGAATCACCCGCCATACCGCAGATCCTAGGGTACTCAATAGCAGGAAAGAATTGTGATAAAAAAAAAGTGTGTATATTCTTTCCTCTATATCTCTGAGGCCGTAGGGGGAATTTTTTTTTCTCTCAATGGAGATAAAGCAATTGTCTGATCGTGTGGAGCAGCTCGCTGCGGAAGTGCGGGGAATTTCCGCCTACCTTGCTCGTTCGCATGCTGTTGAACCAAAGATCCCTACACCTGATGTATTTTTTGGGGATCGATCTAAATTTTTGAGTTTCAAAAATAATTGTAAATTATTTTTTGCCTTGAAGCCTAATTCGTCAGGGAGCTCTGCGCAGCAGGTTAAAATTGTCATCTTTTTGCTGCGTGGCGATCCCCAGGATTGGGCGTTTTCTTTGAAACCAGATGATCCTATTCTGACTAATGTGAACGCATTCTTTCAAGCTTTGGGGTTGTTGTATGACGAACCTAATGCTATTGATCAGGCTGAAAAGACCCTGTTGGCATTGAACCAGGGTTGAGATTCTGCAGAGTTGTGCTGTCAAAAGTTCCGAAAGTGGGCGGTCCTTACTACCTGGAATGATAATGCCTTGGCTGCTTTCTTTCGGAAGGGTTTGTCAGAAGCCGTAAAAGATACTATGGTGGGATTTCCTGTTCCCTCTGGTCTGGACAATTCTATGTCATTAGCCATTCAGGTTGATCAGCGTTTACGTGAACGCAGGATTGCACGAGAGGTGTTGCCACGGTTGAACAGACATCTGAACCTATGCAATGTGATAGAGTTTTGTCTAAGGCGCAATGTCTGGAGTTCAGAAGGCGTAATAAGCTGTGTTTTTTCTGTGGAGATGCCTCGCATATTATTTCTGTTTGTCCTAAACGAGAGAAAAGCTTTGCACACACGTTTTCTGTTGGTGGTGTTCAATCTAAGTTTCTTCTGGCAATTACTCTGATCTGCTCCCTGTCCACATTTTCCGCCAAGGCTATTGTGGATTCGGGAGCAGCGCTAAACCTAATGGACTTGGATTTTGCTAAACGTTGTGGATTTCCGATGACACCTCTGCAGACGCCTATCCCTTTGAGGGGGATCGATGCTACTCCTTTGGCTAAAAATAAACCTCAGTTTTGGACCCAGGTGGTCATGCGGGTCGCCCCAGACCATCAAGAAAATTGCAGATTTTTGGTGTTGCATGGTCTGCATGATGCCGTTGTTCTGGGGTTTCCCTGGTTGCAAATTCATAATCCAGTTTTGGATTGGAAATTAGTGTCTGTGGTGAGTTGGGGTTGTCGGTGTGCCTTTAGTGAGGCTCCGTTTTTTTCCACCTCTCCTCAGTCGCATGATGTTCCTGACTATTTGGCGGACTTTTATGATGTATTTAGTGAGAATGAGTCTGCGTCCTTGCCTCCTCACAGGAGTTATGACTGTGCAATTGAACTAAGCCCGGGGTGTAAATTTCCCAAGAGTCGGCTCTTCAATTTATCTGTACCCGAGCACGAGGCTATGCGGTCCTATATTAAGGAGGCGTTGGAGAAGGGTCATATTAGACCATCCTCTTCACCCTTAGGTGCCGTTTTTTTTTTGTGGCCAAAAAGGATGGTTCTTTAAGGCCTTGTATTGATTATCGTGCCCTCAATAAAATTACTATTAAATATCAGTATCCGTTACCCCTGATTTCGGATCTATTCTCTAGAGTTAGAGGTGCTTGCTGGTTTACCAAGCTTGACCTCAGGGGGGCGTATAATCTTATCTGCATTAAGCAGGGGGATGAATGGAAGACGGCGTTTAATACTCCGGAGGGACACTTTGAGTACCTGGTGATGCCTTTTGGGCTCACTAATGCCCCTTCTGTCTTCCAGTGCTTCATGAACGATATTTTCCGAGACTTTGTCGATAAATTTTTGATTATCTATCTGGATGATATTTTGATCTTCTCCAAGGATTGGGATTCTCATGTGGAACATATTCGGACTGTGGTCCGGATCTTGAGGGAGAATTCCCTGTATGTCAAAGGATCGAAATGCCTTTTTGGAGTACAGAGGATTTCATTTTTGGGATTCATTTTGTCTCCGTCAACTATTGAAATGGACCCGGCCAAGGTACAGGCCATTTATGATTGGGTTCAGCCCACTTCTTTGAAGGCCCTCCAGAAGTTTTTGGGTTTTGCTAATTTTTATCGGAAATTTATAGCAAAATTTTCTAGTATTGCCAAGCCATTGACTGATCTGACTAAGAAGGGTGCTGATGTGTTGAATTGGTCTCCGGAGGCTGTTGCTTCCTTTCAGGAGCTGAAGCGAAGATTTACCTCCGCCCCGGTTTTGTGGCAACCTGATGTCTCACTCCCGTTCCAGGTAGAGGTGGATGCTTCTGAGATTGGTGCAGGAGCTGTTTTGTCCCAAAAGGATCATGTAACATCTAAAATGAATCCCTGTGCTTTCTTTTCCCAAAAGTTCTCTCCATCTGAACGTAACTATGATGTGGGGAATCGGGAACTGTTGGCCATGAAATGGGCATTTGAGGAGTGGAGACATTGGTTGGAGGGAGCTAAACATCAAGTTGTGGTCCTCACTGACCACAAGAATTTGATTTACCTAGAGTCGGCCAAACGCTTGAACCCTAGACAGGCTAGGTGGGCCTTGTTTTTTTACACGTTTTGATTTTGTGGTCTCTTTTCTTCCTGGAACTAAGAATGTCAAGGCAGACGTCCTCTCTAGGAGTTTCTTTGCTGATTCTCCTGTGGTGACCAAGCCTGCTACCATCTTAGGCGAAGGGGTAGTTCTTTCTGCCATCTCGCCCGATTTGAGACTTGCTCTGCAAGAGTTCCAGGAGGACAAACCTGAGCACTGTCCCAGTGGAAAGTTGTATGTTCCTGACCAGTGGAAGAAGAGAGTGATGTCTGAAGTTCATTGCTCTGCATTGGCTGGTCATCCAGGTATTTTTGGTACTAGAGATATGGTGAGTCGCTCTTTTTGGTGGCCCACCTTGTCTCATGATGTCAGGAATTTTATGCAGTCATGTGGGACTTGCTCCCGGTCTAAATCTTGTTCTCGCTCTAGTGGGTTGTTGATGCCTTTGCCGGTCCCCAGGAGGCCATGGACCCATATTTCAATGGATTTCATCTCTGATATGCCGGTGTCTCAAAGAATGACTGTTATTTGGGTGATTTGTGATAGGTTCTCTAAGATGGTTCATCTTGTACCACTCCCTAAGTTGCCATCTTCCTCTGAGTTGGTGCCCCTGTTTTTGCAACAGGTGGTTTGCTTACACGGGATTCCTGAGAACATTGTATCTGACAGAGGAGTTCAGTTTGTGTCTAGATTTTGGAGGACCTTCTGTTCCAAGCTGGGAATTCAGTTGTCCTTCTCCTCTGCTTTTCACCCTCAGACCAATGGGCAGACAGAGAGAACAAACCAGACCTTGGAGTCGTATTTGAGATGTTTTATTTCCGCTGATCAGGATGATTGGGTTTCATTTTTGCCCTTGGCCGAATTTGCTTTAAATAATAGAGCTAGTTCTGCCACTTTGATGTCACCTTTTTTTTGTAACTTTGGGTTTCATTTCATTACTAGCGATATCTCTTAGTGTGACATGCCCTTAACACAATGCATAATTAGCATATCAGCAAATATCACCAGTGATCAAGGATAAGCGCACAATAAAAGTCAATATTACCGGCTTACACAAACAAAAGTTTGCTTTCCTGACCAACCAGAAATCAACACTTAAATTTAAAGCCAACATACATTTAACATTCTATTATTCTTCGTTTGCTAAAAAATAGTCATCTGGTTAATTAAGATACAATGCTGTATGTCTTTACAATGCCAAAAGTAAAAAAAGAAATGTTTTTAAAAATATTAAAAAAAATAAAAACGTTCAAATTACCCCCCTTTCAAAATAAAATAAAAAAAATCAAACATACACATAGTTGTTGTAGCGGCGTTCAGAATCGCCCGATCTATCAATATAAAAAAGAATTAACCCTATCGCTAAATGGCGTAATGAGATAAAACGTAAAAAATGCCAGAATTACTTTTATTTGGTCGCCACAACATTGCATTGAAATGCAATAAAGGATGACCAAAAGATCATATCAGCACCAAAAAGGTATCCATTAATAACGTCAGCTCGGCACACAAAAAATAAGCCTTCACCCAACCCAAGACCATGAAAAATGGAGATGCGACGGGTATCGGAAAATGGAGCAATTCTTTTATACTTAACCTAATAAAGATGAGTTATTTTTACTGATACAGTGGGTATGGAAAGTATTCAGACCCCTTTAAATTTTTCACTCTTTGTTTCATTGCAGCCATTTGGTAAATTCAAATTCATACTATCTATTCCTGACACTGGAGGGGCTTATAAACTTCCGAAGTATATAGTTTGATGTTTGGGATCTGCCAATATGGGGCTAGTTTTCTGACTGTTTCGAATAACATGATACATGATTTTATTTTTTTTTTTTTCGTTTAGTCTCGCTTGAATAAAGGTCAATATTACATAGTCTCCTGATGAGTCGTCTTTGGTGAGGACGATGAAACCTGTAGAAATGAGAGGCTTGGAGAGTGAGTGTGTAAATGTCACCTCACCCTATATACTGAGATGTGGGGTACATGTTTTTTCTATTAGTCACTTTCCAACTAACCTTCAGGGGGTGAATTATGGGTATAGTTTTACATTTGCAATAAATAAGGTTAAATTTTTTCCTTTCGTCAGCAAACATGAGGAATGACAAGAGACAACCCATTTAAGAAGGTGCAATTTTGGTTAAAACTATTCTAACATTATAAACATATAAAAGTATACTCCGCTAAGTGACATCTCTGATGTTTATTAACAGTTGATTTCCAAGTAAAATATTTCCCACATTAAGGAAATGAAAATGGCTTTTCCTCTGTGTGACTGCTCTGATGGCGATCAAGAAGCGCTTTCTGGTTAAAATATTTCCCACATTCTGAACTGGAAGAAGGCTTCTCCTCTGTGTGAGTTCTCTGGTGGGTAAGAAAACGTGATTTCTGTGCAAAATATTTCCCACATTTTAAACATGAAAAAGGTTTCTCTCCTGTGTGAGTTCTCTGATGCCTAACACAATGTGATTTAGTATTAAAACATTTCCCACATTCTGAACATGAAAAAGGTTTCTCCCCTGTGTGGATTCTCTGGTGCTTAACACAATCTGATTTAGTGTTAAAACATTTCCCACATTCTGAACAGGGAAAAGGCTTCTCCCTTGTGTGAATTCTCTGGTGGACAACAAAATGTGCTTTCTGTGCAAAATATTTCCCACATTCTGAACAAGAAAAGGGTTTCTCCCCTGTGTGAATTCTTTGATGGGTAACAAAATGTGATTTATGTGCAAAACATTTCCCACATTCTGAACATGAAAAAGGCTTCTCCCCTGTGTGAGTTCTCTGGTGCATAACACAATCTGATTTATTCCTAAAACATTTCCCACATTCTGAACATGAAAAAGGCTTCTCCCCTGTGTGAGTTCTCTTGTGGGAAAGAAAACGTGATTTGTGTCCAAAACATTTCCCACATTCTAAACATGAAAATGGCTTCTCTCCTGTGTGGATTCTCTGGTGCTTAACACAATCTGATTTAGTGTTAAAACATTTCCCACATTCTGAACAGAAAAAAGGCTTCTCCCCTGTGTGGATTCTCTGGTGCTTAACACAATCTGATTTATTGTTAAAACATTTCCCACATTCTGAACAGGAAAAAGGCTTCTCCCCTGTGTGAGCTCTCTGGTGTCTAACAAAATGTGATTTCTGTGTAAAATATTTCCCACATTCTGAACAGTAAAAAGGCTTCTCCCCTGTGTGAGTTCTCTGGTGCCTAACAAAATGTGATTTAAGTGCAAAATTTTTTCCACATTCTGAACAGTAAAAAGGCTTCTCCCCTGTATGAATTCTCTGGTGAATAATAAAATGTGATTTCCATGTAAAACATTTCCCACATTCTGAACATGAAAATGACTTCTTTGCTTTAGGAGCAGTTTGTTTTTTAATGCCTCTTTTGTGACTTTGATTTTCCTTAGTAATCGGTAATGAATCAGAAGATGGGACCTGTTTCATAGGATCAGATGACATATCTTTGCTGTAAATGGATGATGGTATATCTGGAGTAATAGCAATCACTTTAGTTGTATCTTGTAGCATCTCAAGATCATCAGATTTAAAAATTGACGATGTCATCCGTCCCTCTGATCTCCTGCTACAGTCATCTGCTAAGATAAAAACAATTATTTTTTAATAAAATATCATTGAGTTTTATAATTTTGAGCATTTCTACTTAAACTGTCCATAAAAATGGCAAGCTATGTAAAAGCTTTAATTATTTACAAAGACAATGACAGTTCACACTCTAATAGAAAACTTTGTTGGATGAACCAGTAGTGTGCGGTGTTCAACTGTTTGTACATTCTGCCTCTCAAATATCGAATAAAAAGAAACCAATCAATGTTATGTAGGTGAAAATAATACCAATTCTCATCTCACAAAAACAAGTCCCAACTCAGGTCCATCATCTGTCAATAGAAAACCAGAGGTTCCCACACTATTAGTGACTCAAAGGCTGTTGAAAAGCAACAAGGTTTCCATAAACCAATCCAGCAAAATCCACTCTCACTTCGGAGTCTTGCAGTGTGCGCAAACAACATTTAGGATCCCTGTATTTAGCAATATTATAGTGAGAAGAATCCACTTAATTTGCGGTGTCTCCTGGAGAACAATCTGGGCACTATGTGCTGGGTAAGAAAATGGCAAATGTGTAATTTTCACTCTCCAACATCCACTGCGGGTTAATTTCCGGAAAGTGGCTGTGGAGTCAAAATATTCACTCCTCCTAAGGATTATAACCCTCAGTGAATTAATTAATAACATGGAATTACTTTCTGAGGATTTCGACTATTCTGGTTTTCTGTCATTTAGTTATATTAGGGCTTCTGCATATGGTGTGTCCAATCTCATCTGGGATCTGTTCCTGCTGTCCAGCTGGAGTAATCTGCTCCCTACTTCAGCCAATTGGAAAGTACCACACTCTACTAAAGCGCAAAGCACATGGCCGGAATCTGCCAGATACAGCGCTGTTCTCCTCTGGTTCAGTCCTCTGTGCTCAGCTTGTGGCTTGTGTATTTGTTTCCTGCTGTGACCGTGGCCAGTTTACTGACTACTCTTGTGTCTTCTGATTCTGGCCTTCTGGTTCTGACCCAGCTACCTGACTATTTTTCTTGCCATCTAACACCA
Organism: Dendrobates tinctorius; assembly: GCF_039654945.1. Taxonomy (NCBI): domain Eukaryota; kingdom Metazoa; phylum Chordata; class Amphibia; order Anura; family Dendrobatidae; genus Dendrobates; species Dendrobates tinctorius. The sequence goes on along the minus strand of NW_027362069.1, from coordinate 848,178 downwards.
CAAAATAGCAGGTAAGGCCATGGTCCAAGCCTAGGGGTCCCAGTGTAAGTCCAGATTCCATGTAAGGGTGTTAAAGGGCGATGAGGAAGGCAATCCTTGGGATATGGGAAGCAGAGAAGATAGAGCCAAGCATGTTCATGGTGGACATCTTTTGAGCTGCCAGGTGACTATGAACAGTGCTCCCAATACATTGTGTCTGCAAACTATTCCAGCTAGATCTGCATTCATATAGCTAAATGGCGCTCCTTCCCTTCTGAACACTGCCATGTGCCCAGACAGTAGTGTACAATCGTATATAGGGTACAGTGCGAAGCTGGAAAATAATTTGTAAGATCCATTTGTTTTCTATTATCCTTTGTGAAGAATTCCAAACTTACCACCACATAAAGTGACACACGTTAGATATTAATAATGGGGCCTGATTAGGAACTACTGAAATGATCAAACTCCACAGTCTCCATCAGTAATAAATGAGTAACTAGTGGTGAAACCTCTCTGGTGTAATTAGCGTATGGGTCTCGGAGACTTCACAATCTATACTATCGTAAGGTCCAATATTTTCTGTCAGATGAGTTTCAAGAAGAAATATATCATTTGAAGAGAACTGTGTATAAGGCCGGTTTCACACGTCCTGATATTTCCGGTACCGGAGATGTCCGTGTGTGTAATACTCGTGGCACACGTGTGACAACTATGTCAGCATCTGTACCACATGGACGGCCGGCAGGGAAGTAGCGCTACATTAATCTCTGTTCCCCGGTGGCGGGTGCTGAAGACGCTCTCATCATTCTCCTCTACTCTGCCGGCAGGGAGAATGATGAGAGTTATATTAAAGTGAGAATGATGATAGTAGGTGCGGGCGTTTGGGACTATTACTCCCATCAACCTACACCTGCTGCTGCCAAGAACAGTGACAGCAGGAGCGGATGATGGGAGTATTCCTCACCCACTGCCTGCGTTATAACTAAATAAATGAATGAAAAAAACGGTGTGGGTTCCCCTGTATTTTCTATAACCAGTCTGGCAAAACTGACAACTGGGGGCTGCAACCCTCAGCTGTCAGCTTCAGCAAGGCTGGTTATCAAGAATAGAGGGGTCCTCACACTGTTTTTTTTAATTATATAAAGAAATAATTTAAAAACATGGCATGGAGTCCCCCCATTTTTGACAACCAGCCTTGCTAAAGCTGACAGTTGGGGGCTGGTATTCTCAGGCTTGTAATGGGTCATGGATATTGACCCCCCAGCCTAAAAATAGCAGCCTGCAGCTGCCCAGAAAAGGCACATCTATTAGATGCGCCAATTCTGGTGCTTTGCCCGGCTCTTCCCACTTGCCCTGTGTTTTGCTTTATTTCTAATAAAAGACTTTATTCTGGCTGCATCTTTAGTTATCATATAACTATAGGATTAGTTATGGATAGGTGTCTTACTTTGATACCTGGTGATGAAATCTTTATTTGTAGCTTTCCGTTAATGAGATTCTCGTGCTCTGGGGCGGGGCTGTGGTGGCCTGTGGGCGGGGCTTTATGAGGTGTGCTGATTACATATTCATCTGTATTGGCTTGTGACAGGTCGCTGATCCCTCACTGACCTGCCCCCCATTATTACATAATACATATAATAGCATTGATATTATTGGTGATAATGCCTATAATATTGTGGCAATTGTGAGGCTTAGAAAAAAAATTACATCCAGCAAAATGTCACCAGCGGCCCCTGTGCAGTAGCCTCTATCTCTTACTTATAGATGCTACTGTGCAGGCGTCGCCATCGCCGGTGTCATTTTGCTGGATGTAATTTCTTTCTAAGCCTCACAATAGCCACAATATTATAGGCATTATCACCAATAATATCAACACTATTATATGCATTATGTAATAATGGGGGGCAGGTCAGTGAGGGATCAGCGACCTGTCATAAGCCAATACAGATGAATATGCAATCAGAGCACCACATAAAGCCCCGCCCACCGCCCCGCCCCAGAGCACGAGAATCTCTTTAACTGAAAACTACAAATAAAGATTAAACAACAACCACAAGACGGATTTCATCACCAGGTATCAATTTAATCAGTATAACGGTGCTGACCTGACAGTGTCTGTAGGTTACTGAGCACAATCCTGCTGACAGGGGCACTTTAAATTTAGATCTTAGGCATTTGGAAGAGGCAATGGAGAGATTTTTTGAAGACTATCAGAGAGTTACAGACTCACATTAGGCAGGTAGGCCGATCCCACCACAATCAAACTATCATACAGAAGGAACAGGTAAAAAAAAGACATAGAATAAAAAAATATGTTACATCCCCAACAACAACGTATGTACAAGGGGAGAACACTAAACTGGAGCTGCCTCATTTATGGTGGATCATTGGAACCACTATGAGTCCTGACCGGAAGAGTAGAGAAAGTATTAGTGCCCCCATTTCAGGAGAGATTGTGCAGTAATCTGAAATCCTTTGGCTGGAAAAGATAATGGAATTCATGACGTTTAGTAAATCTATGAAACCAGGGCTGGAGCCAACACATCTCCTGCAGGCGGGAATAAATGTATATTACAGCCATCAGCCACGCACAGCTTAGAGATCTATCATGGCACAGGTGGAATGTTTGTCCTGTAGATTATCACAATCCTCCTTGAAATTACTGTATTTTTTGGACTATAAGACGCACCTAGGTTTTAGAGGAAATTAGGAAAAAAAATTGAAGCAAAAAATGTGGTCAATTCTGTACTTAATATCCCCTAACCTGGTATATATGGCCCCCTCATCCTCATTCTGATACACATGGCCCCCTCATCCCTATCCTGGTATGCATGGATCCGTCATCCCTATCCTGGTATGCAGTGCCCGCTCCTTCCCATTCTGATACACATGGCCATCTCATCCCTATCCTGGTATGCATGGCCCCCTCATCCCTACCCTGGTATGCATGACCTCATCCCCATCCTGGTATGCATGGCCCCCTCATCCCTACCCTGGTATGCATGGCCCCCTCCTCCCCACCCTGATATGCATGGCCCCCTCCTCCCCACCCTGATATGCATGGCCCCCTCCAGCCCAACCTGGTATGCATGGCCCCCTCCTCCCCATTCTGATACACATGGCCCCCTCATCCCTATCCTGGTATGTATGGCCCCCTCATCCATATCCTGGTATGCATGGCCACCTCATCCTTATCCTGGTATGCATGGCCCCATCCCTACCCTGGTATGCAGGGTCCCCATCTCATCCTAGTATGGATGGTCCCATCCCTATCCTGGTATGCATGGTCCCATCATCCCTATCCTGGTATGCATGGTCCCATCCCTATCCTGGTATTCAGGGCCCCCATCTCGTCCTGGTATGCATGGCCCCATCTCGTCCTGGTATGCAGGGCCCCATCTCGTCCTGCTATGCATGGCCCCAACAGAAAACATAAAAAACCCAAAACATTGCACTTTCCTACCCGGCGCTCCCTTGCAGCATCCTGCTCCGGTGCCAGCAACTGCTTTATGCTTGTAAGCAGCGCTGAGAACAGTGAGTATTCACAAATATTAATTTCTCTTAAGTAGTGGCACACGTGACCGCAGGTAGCAGCAGGAAGCCGGTGGCTGACACTGTGCCATACTGAAGAGCAAAGAATACTCACTGTCCTTTGCGTACATAGTCCTGGCAGCTGTGCTCTGCTTGTGAGCAGCACATGACGTCCCTGCCATGCGCTGCTTACAAGCATATAGCAGTTGCTGGCACTGGAGCAGGACGCTGCGAGGGAGAGTGGGGTAGGTAAGTGTAATGGTTTGTTTTTTAACCTTTTCAGATGCGGCCATGCATACCAGGATGGGGATGGGGATGTGGGCCAATTATAAGGATGGGGCCATGCATACCAGGACCGGGGTTGGAGGCTAATCATATCAAGATACTATTATTAAAGAGAAATGAATATTCATTGCCCTCCAAGCCCATGGTAGTGGAATGCAGTGAATATTCATTTCTCTTTAGCAGCGGCAACAGGAGTTAGTCGCAGCCACCAGCTCCAGCCTCCTGTGACCCGCTGCTCCGCCGATGCCATTCCCCACCTCCCCACCACATCCAGAGCCGATGCATCCGGACTATAAGATGCACCCCCCATTTTCCTCCATATTTTTTAAGGAAAAAAGTGCATCTTATAGTCAGAAAAATACGGTAGTTTTAACACAAATTGAAAAGTCAGGAAAAAGGGAAACTCTGTTATTGTAGAGAAATTCACACTTGGCCTCACTGCACATTTACTGTTGTCGATCATAAAAGGGAAGTTTGGCCAGAAAGACTGGACCTGGTCTTGTAGGGACAATGAGACATTCAGCAGCACAGAAGGGAGAGAAGATTTATCCGATAAGATCTCAGGGATCTAGGAAGCCAACAGCATCATTACCCTCCGCTTTCTCTTACAGGCCCAGCATATTTTTCTTCAAGTGATTTTCTAACTTGTCAGCACATTCTACGTACGCTGTCATTTGGCTTTATAGTTACAGATCTGGGCAGGTAACAGTCAGTGTCTCCTAATCCCAGGGGGTAGGTGGATCCTCCAGGTCGTAAGTTCTATATGGGCAGCACGGTGGCTCAGTGGTTAGCGCTGAAGCCTTGCAGCGCTGGAGTCCTGGGTTCGAGTCCACCAAGGACAACATCTGCAAGGAGTTTGTATGTTCTCCCCGTGTTTGCGTGGGTTTCCTCCGGGCACTCAGGTTTCCTCCCACACTCCAAAAAACATACTGATAGGGAATTTAGATTGTGAGCCCCATCAGGGACAGTGATGAAAATATGTGCAAACTGTAAAGCGCTGCGGAATATGTTAGCGCTATATAAAAATAAAGTATTATTATTATTATTATAGAAAAGGGCTTTCAATGCCCAAAGTCATGTGAACAGTTTTAGGTGGAGGAGAATGTTGTGGTCTAGAGGCAAAATGGTGATCATGGTAATAGGGCCGGACTACACCACCGATAAAGCAGCCACAGCCGGTGACTGAGAGGAATCTGTGACTTCTCTGTATTCAGTGGTTACTACTTGTGAAGGGTTAATACTAAAATCACAGCTGAAGTTTCGTTTTGTCCATTCTCTGAAGGTTTCGTTTCTTAATTTTTGTTGCTGTAAGATACATTTTTGTAATTGGCAAGGGTTGTCATGAAACCAGACTGTTCCCATCAGGTGAAAGATAAGGGAACCGGGGGTGTAAAACTCTGAAGAATATGCCATTATACTACTTTCTATGATGGACATATATGTAGTTTCCGGTTTTCTTGCAATATTATTGGCTTATAAAGTGAAATGATGCTATTGGTACTTGAGAACCTTGCATAATTAAGCAAAAGATTATAAAATATGTGACTAAAATAAAGGGGCTTAGTGATCTGCCTCGATCCTCCTGTACAGAGACCCCCATCTCCGTGTGGTCATTTGAGTTGCTAACAACACTGCAATAATTTGGACATCACTGGCTCAACCGTGAAGGGTTAATTAGCCCTCTCTAAATAGCTACCTCGACAGCTTGGTGCGCAACGTGGGGCCCCTGAACAGGGACGCCTCTGCCCCCGGAGGACAACAACACAAAGGACCCTCGGAGCGGACACAGGTGCTGGAAAATTGGGACTGATCACGCCCCACGACAACCACAGTAAGTTGGCAGTTATACTGTTCAGACTGACCCTTGGTGTGGTTTTCCTGTGCTTGTTGCTGCAAAGAGGATCTGAGGTTTATCCCCTGGTGGGGTGATTCATGGGTGAAATCATATAGAGGTGTAGTCCCGTTGGGGGCCCAGTGCTCGAACCGTACCTCATAAGGGACGGACACCCCGGATTGACCAGTGATTGTGACTCTCTTTATAGTCAAAATATCCTGAAATTCCCGATCATTATTAGTATTGGGGGTGGTGATGTGATCGAAGATGGGTAGGATACGTAACTCAGGTATATATAGAAAGATATATATAACCAGAGGTGTCCGGAGGGATAGTCTGAGACGCCCTCCTCCTTTCACTGAGTACCGCAAATTTTGGGCAATTCCAGAGGGGGATTATTGACCCGGTGGAACAGAGACTGAAACGGCCGCCAGATCTGTGCACAATTTAAGTCAGGGTATTTAGCTCTAAAGGAAAGAATTATGTTTCTGTGGAAGAAAAAGAAAAGTTTGGAATTGTGCGAAGGATCAGATACTGTTAGTCTTATGATTCAAAGACGAGGAAAGAAATTTGTCAGGAATGCAGGAAAAATATTTTCGATTCTGGGATTTCCTAAGGGCGGGAGGTTGCAGCCTACGCTATGGGACGAAGGAGTTAAAAAGAATAAAGGAAGGTTGACTGATGATGGATTACTTGAAGGCGCTGAGGAATTCCGTGGCTTGGCACATGAATTGTATAATGAAGGTTATGTGGACATTGAACAGCAAGTGAATTCTGATTGTTTCTGTTACGGCTATGTTGAAGAAGCAAAATTGTCTATTATTATGGCAAAGACGGGATGTATTGTGGTTCAAGAAAGTGACTGTGGTGTGAGAAAGTGATTGATTAAAGAAGGAATTGAGATTAATGATACTAATGTGTTAGGCAGACGAATAGTTAAAAGTGATGATTTGAAAGAAGAGGTCTCCCTGCTGGATGACAATTGTACAAGGAGACCGAGAGTCGCAGCCCCCACCTCTGCTGACGGCACCTATTATCATCCGCTGCCAGCCTTAGTCCCCGTTATTGCTAGTGGTTAGTGGTTGCCACCCCTTCCATTTACCAGATCCAGAGGAAAAAAAAAAGTTTTGAGAAGACTTTAACCCACTCTGTTCAGCAAAGAGAGAAAAAAAAAAAAAAAAAGAGCAAACAGCAGCCTCTAGCCCCCACCGCAGCTGTGAGCACACAGTGTGCCCTTCAGCCCACACAGCAAACTCTCGCCCCCCCTCAGACTTCAGCAACTGGGAACCCTGCTCCTCAGCCCCTCCCTGTTAATTCTCATCTGCAATGCGCTGTGCCCGATTCGGACACTTTCAGAGAGATTGTCATTCCCCTGCTGTTTTAATCGGAGTAGATGGTAGACCCAATTAATATACTTTTATAAACCCTATTTCTGTGGGACCTTTCCCCAAGGTTACTATTCAGTTTGTAATCTCTCCCACATGTCCTGTAAATTTACTAGGGGCAGATTTATTATCACAGTTCCGCTCCAGAATACAATTCCAAGATGATGGTCAGATGGTTTTTTTCGTTATATAATCCCTATGTAGATGAAGACAATGAGGAAATCTGTATTTTTCATGCCATCCCTACTGTTATGATGGCCCTGATAGGCCCAGATCCACCCCCAATATTGCCTGAGGATCAACGACTCACCCCATACCTCTCAGAGAAACCATCTAAACTTTGGTGAAAAGGGCCAAATGATATAGGGAAAATGCCTTTAGAACCAGTAAAAGTGTTTCTCAAACCTGGTGCCTAATCCACATACTCTTTTGTCCCAAATACCCCAGGATGCTGCTTGGTTTACAGTTATTGATCTTACCAATGCCTTCTTTAGCATTCCGTTACACCCAGACTGCCAGTTTCTATTTGCATTCACTTAGCAGGGCCAACAGTTAACATGGACAGTTATGCCACAAGGGGCCCAAAACAGTCCCAACCAGTTTGCAAAAAAATATGAGCAGGTGTCTTTTGCCATTGTTGCCACTGTTAGCCTCCTTAAGTATCTGGCAGCACTGAACTGTCGGGTTTCGGCCTCGAGACTTCAGTTCTGCCTTGGTCAAGTGATATTCTTGGGTCACTGTCTCCTTCAGGGTGTCAGACACCTCGCAGAAGAAAGAAAAATAGCTGTCAGCTCCCTTCCTTTCCCAAAAGATGAAACTGAACTCCTTTTTCTTGGACTATGCACTTATTGTTGTCAGTGGATACCGGATGCATCCCGCATAATGCAACCCCTTTACAATGCCTTGAAAGACGCATAATGAACTATAAGGAAAGATGGCAGTGATGAGGATTACCTCCAACATGATTGTTCCCAATTTCTGATAGAAGAAACAGCTACTCCACCAAATGTCAGTGAGAATCCACTCCCAAATCCTGATCTGGTGTTATACACGGATGGTTCAAGATATGCTGATGGGTTTGGTAGATTGCACACGAAATATGCTGTTATCACAGAGGACACTGTAGTGCACACAGCTGCACTCCCACCCTCACAGTCAGCACAAGAAGCAGAACTCCAGGCTCTGTCTACTGCATGTACTTTGGCCAAGAACAGACGGGTTGATATATACACGGACTCACGGTATGCATTTGGTATTGCTCACGATTTTGGGGCTCTGTGGACCAATCGAGGGTTTATTACTACTGCTGGAACCCTAGTGAAAAATGCTGAAGCTGTTAAAACCCTCATGGACTCGATCAAATTACCTACTCAGGTGGCTATTATCAAAGTTAAGGCGCACGGTCCTAGGACCAGTCCACAGACTGTTGGCAACGCGTTTGCGGATATGCAAGCAAAAGCCGCCGCTCTCTTACCCGTTGAACCAACCACACCAACTATGGTGACCACATGCTCTCAGCGTAAACAGTTACAAGAAGCATTGACTCTACAAGAACCTGATGATCTACAACAGACTGAAGTTTTCTGTCAGACCGCTTAATGACGATGCAGAGAATGTCTCCAAAGGAAGAGGTGAAGCAATGGAAGACTGATGGGGAACGAATGGATAATGGTCTCTGGAAAAAGGACCAACTCGTGTGTCTCCCTAAGCGGATGTACCCTGCTATTGCCATATGGGCACATGGACCTACACATTGAGGAAAGAATGAGGCCCTCGCACTGGTGCAAAAATTCTACTGGGCCCCAGGTTCTCCAGTTGGCCGGAAGCATTCCCTGTTACCAACATGACTGCAAAGACCACAGCGAAGAAACTGGTGATGGAAGTTATATGCAGATATGGGGTTCCAGAAGTTATCAGAAGAAACTGACCGTGCTGTTCAATGTGTTATTCAGCTTAGTAAACATCTTACTAACACCTATGTTCTAGTTTTCTTTTCTTTTTTCCAGATTCAGCAGAAACCGACACCTGTTATAACCTGAAGCCTGGTGATTTGGTAGTCATGAAAAGGCATGTCAGAAACCACAGACTAGAACCCTTGTATGACGGTCCCTATCAAGTCCTCCTCATCACCCAACAAGCCAATAGCAAATGAAGGGGCATAATGTTTTGGTTTTCCCGCATTTTCCATATTATTATTGGTAGAAGTTAAGAGTTAAAGTTAGAATATACTCAATGACTCAGAGATCAATACGATAAAGACAATGATTGTAATAGGGACAGTTGGTGGTCAGACACTTTCTCCTTTCTCAATCTAGCCAATTGATTTAAGGGAATAGGGGGCTGGATAACTGGGATCTTACAAAGCTTGTTACACATTGCTGCTTGTATCCTTGTTGTATATGTGATACTAAAACTTGTTCTTTGGTGTATTTCTGTATATATTAGGAAATTCTACACTAAGACAGCTAATGATGATACCAAAAGTGTTGTTGCCCCTGCTCTTCTCTACACCGATCTCAAAAGGCTACTTGATGAAGATGTTGAAGCCAAGCACATGCCTACCTAAAAAAGATCCCCACCACCGTCATCAAAAATTGTTATTCATGAACTGCAGTATACAGGGGGGATGGGTGCGCCGCGACAGCCATGACTGATAACACGGCATCAGCCATGTGAAGACCAGTACCCCTCAAGCTGTTAGCTTGGGATAGCACCTCTGATGCTGCATATGTGTTTAAAAAATTTTTATCTAGGGGGGAATGTGAAGGGTTAATACTAAAATCAGAGCTGAAGTTTCGTTTTGTCCATTCTCTGAAGGTTTTGTTTCTTCATTTTTGTAATTGGCAAGGGGTGTCATGAAACCAGACTGTTCTCATCAGGTGCAAAGATAAGGGAGGCGGGGGTGTAAAACTCTGAAGAATATGCCATTATACTACTTTCTATGACGGATATATATGTAGTTTCCGGTTTTCTTGCAATATTATTGGCTTATAAAGTGAAATGATGCTATTGGTACTTGAGAACCTTGCATAATTAAGCAAAAGATTATAAAATATGTGACTAAAATAAAGGGGCTTAGTGATCTGCCTCGATCCTCCCGTACAGAGACCCCCGTCTCCGTGTGGTCATTTGAGTTGTTAGCAACACTGCAATAATTTGGACATCACTGGCTCAACCGTGAAAGGTTAATTAGCCCTCCCTAAATAGCTACCTCGACATACTCACCTGGGTAGTCATATGTGGGAATCTCCTCTTTACACCACTCATCACCCCTCACATATGTCTCTGTAGTATAAATATGGGTCAGATCTTCACCCTGAAACAAATATTGTAAAAGTCACCGACAGATGGAGAAGTCCCATCTATGATCAGCTCTCATCCTGCCATCTCCACCGTTCTCATTACACAAGTATAAAACATATAATACTGGTGGATAAAACAAGACTGAGCACAAGACCTTCACAGCCATCTACACATCATAGGGGAGATCTCCTGACACCTTCTCTCCATCTACCTGATGATCCTGAGGAGCACTGGGATCTTCTTGTTTACAGTCCTGTGGAAGAAGAGGACGGGGACATCTCTCTGGTGTTGACCTCTTACTGGAGAGATCTGGAGGAAACACATACAGGGACTGAATTCATTCTCTACATACAGATAATTATAGGCCGTGCGCATTTAGTCCTGTCTATTACCTGGTGATGTGAGGGGCTGGGGAACCTCCATTATGATGTTCTTGTACAGATCTCTGTGTCCTTCTAAGTAATCCAACTCCTCCATGGAGAAATAGACAGCGACATCCTGACACCTTATAGGAACCTGACACATACAATGATACCGTCATCCCCCGATCCCTTCATAGTGTTACTGTATAATGTCCCACCATTCCCAGCAGTGTCACCTCTCCAGTCAGCAGCTCAATCATCTTGTAGATGAGTTCTAGGATCTTCTGGTCATTGATGTCCTCATGGATCAGGGGGTGAAGTGGAGGCCCCGTGATTGGGCTCAGGGGTCTTCCCCATCCCTCAGACACAGGGTCTTGACAGGGATCACTAGAGGTCTTCTTCACCACTGTGTAATCCTGGTTATGGAGAGACATTAATAAATCTCACTACAGGCATTTCCAGAGTCCTCACCTCTCCAGTTCTGTCCATCTGTTATTCCCATAGATAAGAATGATGTAATGTGACGTCATCAGAATCTCTCACCTCTCCAGTGAGACGGAAGAGGATCTCTAGGGTGAGGTGTAACATCCTCTCCGCTATCTTGTCTCTGTCCATATCCATCCTTGATGGGTAAATCAGGAAAATTCTCTTTTGTAGAAGATCTTCACTGAGAGGATCCGATATTGTAGAGACCTGAATGAGAAGAAGATGATCCGATGTAACATCATAAGAATCCTGTGTAATAATACAATTACTGGAGATAATAAGGGAAACATATGAGGAGACTTATTATTTTACATATATGTCTCTGTAGTATTAATATGGGTCAGATCTTCACCCTGAAACAAATATTGTAAACGTCACAGACAGATGGAGAAGTCCCATCTATGGTCAGCTCTAATCCTGCCATCTCCACTGTTGTCATTACACAAGTATAAAACACTAGCTGCCTGGGCATAGTAACTAAGTAAAGTTAGATGTAATCATTATAATTTGTTATAACTATCTCTACATATAAAGCTGAGTGTATAGCCCCGCCCACTCCGCTTAGCCACATTCACGTTAATATCCCACATCATCCCATAATCCAGAGCCACCGGACTACTACCCCTAATATCCCACATCGTCCCGTCAGCCAGAGCCACCGGACTACTCCCCCTAATATCCCACATCATCCCGTCAGCCAGAGCCACCTGACTACTACCCCTAATATCCCACATCATCCCGTCAGCCAGAGCCACCGGACTACTACCCCTAATATCCCACATCTTCCCGTCAGCCAGAGCCATCGGACTACTACCCTTAATATCTCACATCACCCCATCAGCCAGAGCCACCTGACTACTACCCCTAATATCCCACATCATCCCGTCAGCCAGAGCCACCGGACTACTACCCCTAATATCTCACATCATCCCATCAACCAGAGCCACCGGACTACTACCCCTAATATCCCACATCATCCCGTCAGCCAGAGCTACCGGACTACTACCCCTAATATCCCACATCATCCCGTCAGCCAGAGCTACCGGACTACTACCCCTAATATCCCACATCATCCCGTCAGCCAGAGCCACCGGAATACTACCACTAATATCACACATCATCCCGTCAGCCAGAGCCACCGGACTACTACCCCTAATATCCCACATCATCCCGTCAGCCAGAGCCACCGGACTACTACCCCTAATATCCCACATCATCCCGTCAGCCAGAGCCACCGGACTACTACCCCTAATATCCCACATCATCCCATCAGTGAGAGCCACCGGACAACTACCACTAATATCCCACATCATCCCATCAGCCAGAGGCACCGGACTACTACCACTAATATCCCACATCATCCCGTCAGCCAGAGCCACCGGACTACTACCCCTAATATCCCACATCATCCCGTCACCCAGAGCCACCGGACTACTACCCCTAATATCCCACATCATCCCGTCAGCCAGAGCCACCGGACTACTACCCCTAATATCCCACATCATCCCGTCACCCAGAGCCACCGGACTACTACCCCTAATATCCCACATCATCCCGTCAGCCAGAGCCACCGGACTACTACCCCTAATATCCCACATCATCCCGTCAGCCAGAGCCACCGGACTACTACCCCTAATATCCCACATCATCCCATCAGCCAGAGCCACCGGACTACTACCCCTAATATCCCACATCATCCAGTCAGCCATAGCCACCGGACTACTACCCCTAATACCCCACATCATCCCATCACCCAGAGCCACCGGACTACTACCCCTAATATCCCACATCATCCCGTCAGCCAGAGCCACCGGACTACTACCCCTAATATCCCACATCTCCCAACATCCTGGCATCAGAACCAGAGCGCTGAGTGGATTTGCCCTGACTTCCATACGAATGATCCCTTTAATAGAAACCTGTGGTGAGAATCAGAGCGGAGGGATTTGCCCTAACTTCCATACAGTAGATCCCTTTAAGAGAAGACTGGGGTCAGAACCAAAGCGCTGGATGGATTTGTCCTGACTTCCATACTATAGATCCCTTTAAGAGGGGCCTGGGGTCAGTACCAAAGCGCAGAGTGGATTTGCCCTAATTTCCATACCAATGATCACTTTAATAGAAGCCTGGGGTTAGAATCAGAGTGCTGAGGGATTTACCCTAACTTCCATACCGGTGATCCCTTGAAGAGAGGCCTGGGGTCAGAACCAAAGCGCTGGATGGATTTGACCTCACTTCCTTACCGGGGATCCCTTTAAGAGGGGCCTGGGATCAAAACCAGAGCGCTGAGTGGATTTTCCCTGACTTGCATACCAATGATCCCTTTAATAGAACCCTGGGGTCAGAATCAGAGTGCTGAGGGATTTGCCCTAACTTCCATACAGGAGATCTCTTTAAGAGAGCCTGGGGTCAGTACCAGAACATTTGAAGGCAATTGCCATGACGTTCATACCGGAGATCCCTTTAAGAGAGGCCTGGGTTCAAAACTGAAGCGCTGGATGTATTTGCCCTAACTTCCATACCAATGATCCCTTTAAGAGGCAAGATGTGCCTATGGGACGGAGGATGTGTGATGGGTATATGGGCAGGGAGGGGGGGGATTCATTTCTGTCGTGCTCTCTGCTCCTTTCTGGGGGGCAGACAATGGCTGGGAGCTTATGTTCCCGGGGATGCTAGATTTCTCCCACCATGTCAGTGTCTGCTGAGGTGTTGTCAAGTGGGAAAACTTGCTCATATCAACCAGCTCAGCTCAACTTCTTTTGAACAGCTCTGGTGAAATGAAAGATGCTTTGTGATTGGTTGGCGATACACACACACACATTCAGTTTTATATATAGAGATATAATACTGGTGGATAAAACAAGACTGAGCACAAGACCTTCACAGCTGTCTACACATGATAGGGGAGATCTCCTGACACCTTCTCTCCATCTACCTGAGGATCCTGAGGAGCATTGGGATCTTCTTGGTTACAGTCCTGTGGAAGAAGAGGACGGGGACATCTCTCTGGTGTTGTCCTCTTACTGGATAGATCTGGAGGAAACACATACAGGGACTGAATTCATTCTCTACATACAGATAATTATAGGCCGTGTGTATTTAGTCCTGTCTATTACCTGGTGATGTGACGGGCTGGGGAACCTCCATTATGACGTTCTTGTACAGATCTCTGTGTCCTTCTAAATACTCCCACTCCTCCATGGAGAAATAGACAGCGACATCCTGACACCTTATAGGAACCTGACACATACAATGATACCGTCATCCCCCGATCCCTTCATAGTGTTACTGTATAATGTCCCAGCATTCCCAGGAGTGTCACCTCTCCAGTCAGCAGCTCCATCATCTTGTAGGTGAGTTCTAGGATCTTCTGGTCATTGATGTCCTCATGGATCAGGGGGTGAGGTGGAGGCCCCGTGATTGGGCTCAGGGGTCTTCCCCATCCCTCAGACACAGGGTCCTGACAGCGATCACTAGAGGTCTTCTTCACCACTGTGTAATCCTGGTTATGGAGAGACACATTAATAAATCTCACTATAGACATTTCCAGAGTCCTCACCTCTCCAGTTCTGTCCATCTGTTATTCCCATAGATAATGATGTAATGTGATGTCATCAGAATCTCTCACCTGTCCAGTGAGATGGAAGAGGATCTCTAGGGTGAGGTGTAATATCCTCTCCGCTATCTTGTCTCTGTCCATATCCATCCTTGATGGGTAAATCAGGAAAATTCTCTTTTGTAGAAGATCTTCACTGAGAGGATCCGATATTGTAGAGACCTGAATGAGAAGAAGATGATCTGATGTAACATCATAAGAATCCTGTGTAATAATACAATTACTGGAGATAATAAGGGAAACATACGAGGAGATTTATTATCTTACAGGGTTTAGTTTTCTCCCCTGACATCTACTAATAAAACCTATATATTTAGGCCACAGACAACAAGCAGTTTCCTCCTCGGAGTCGGCAGCTGAACACGTTCCTCATAGACTCATCTTCCATAACGCTAATTCTCGTCTCATTACCGACACTGGAATCGGCATTAGCAATACTGCAGGAGATATTCATTACACGCGACATGAGAAATAACTCCTTCATGATGAGGACGACATCTTCATCTTCTACTGCGGCTCTAGAGACAGATGTGGCCAGAGTCGGTCACTGCCTCCATCCCCACCGGCCGTCTATATGAAGGTTTCCCGTCTTCCCCGCACTGGAATCTTCTATCACGTTAGATCTCAGCTCTGAGTCACACACAGAAGTCTGAGGCTTTTCTGGAAGAACAGGACAGGAGAGATCTGAGGCCGATGTCTCCATGTACAGGGTTTCCCCTCGGGATAAGAGGCTTTTCTATCCCTTTCCCCCAATTAGAGGGGACACCTGTGGATATCGGGGTCTTTACCGGCTGCAGTCCTGGGGGGATTTACTCGGTAACGTGGACGTTGGAGAAACGTCACCATCAATTCCCATCAGAGTGAAGGAACATCGCTCCTCTATTCAGCTCTATGGATCCAGGATGAAATCCACTGCGGCCCCTGCAAGAAAAGAGCGAAGTCTGGTGAGACCCCCGAGGCCGGAGATTTCTACAGCTGCTCTGTGTAATGCAGGAAAAACCAGAGAGTTATTTTTAATCCTATTACAAGAAATCAAGAAAAAAGTCCAAATGACTCTATTCCAAGACAATTTAAAGATGGACATAGATGTGAATACAGATAGAAGATCAGAACTTATAATAACAGATACACACAGGAGCAGGCGGCAGCGGATCACCTGGAAGCACCGGAGGGTATGAAACATGAGACAAACGAGATCATCTCAATCACTACATAGTAAAGTGCAGATGCTAAAAATCAATATATCATATGCAAAAAATTGGAGGAAAAAGGAGGGGTAGAATGAAGGGTTAAATACCCATATTATATGGAATAAATAGCACTAAAAGGGCCACACATCAAGTAGAAAATCATGTGACCAGAAAAAATAATAATGGCAGCAATCATAAGCCAAGAGCCCCTGTACTCAAATGACACCACATAACCTACCCATATCCAGCACACAGAAGCCCCGAACCTGCAGAGCCGCACTCCACATATATTGCTGCTCTGTGCACAGGACCTGTGATGAGGTCACAGGAGGGGAGGAGTCAGGGGTCACATGATCAGAGGCCTCAGTGTGTGCAGGACTCTGCTGTGCTGGTTGTCATGGTGCTGGATGAGGGGAAGTTTATGTGTGGGGTCAGGAGGGGTTTACAGGGTGGATGTAGCAGAGCCGCCTGTGTACGAGGTGTAAGGAGCGGAGCCGCGTGTGTACGAGGTGTACAGAGCAGAGCCGTGTGTGTATGAGGTCTACGGAGCAGAGCCGTGTGTGTATGAGGTGTACGGAGCAGAGCTGTGTGTGTACGAGGTGTACGGAGCAGAGCCGTGTGTGTACGAGGTGTACGGAGCGGAGCCGCGTGTGTACGAGGTGTACGGAGCGGAGCTGTGTGTGTACGAGGTGTACGGAGTGGAGCCGTGTGTGTACAGGGTGTATGGAGTGGAGCCGTGTGTGTACAAGGTGTACGGAGCGGAGCCGTGTGTGTACAAGGTGTACGGAGCGGAGCCGTGTGTACGAGGTGTACGGAGCGGAGCCACGTGTGTTCGAGGTGTACGGAGCGGAGCTGTGTGTGTACGAGGTGTACGGAGCGGAGCCGTGTGTGTACAAGGTGTACGGAGCGGAGCCGTGTGTGTACGAGGTGTACGGAGCGGAGCCGTGTGTGTATGAGGTGTACGAAGCGGAGCCCTGTGTGTACGAGGTGTACGGAGCGGAGCCGCGTGTGTACGAGGTGTACGGAGCGGAGCCGTGTGTGTACGAGGTGTACGGAGCGGACCCGCGTGTGTACGAGGTGTATGGTGCGGAGCCGCGTGTGAACGAGGTGTACAGAGCGGAGCCACATTTGTGCCGACCTATCTGTGTACTCTGTATACCCCATCTTCAGTCACAGACCCCTCTGTGTACGCTGTATACACCCGTATACCCCCAGCTTCGGTTGGATACCCCTCTGTGTATGCTGTATACATCTGTATTCCCCCACCTTCAGTTGCAGACCCCCTCTGTGTACTCTGTATACACCTGTATACCCCAGGTTCAGTTGCAGACCCCTGTGTGTATGCTGTATACAACCGTATACCCTCAGGTTCGGTTGCAGACCCCTGTGTGTATGCTGTATACACCCGTACAACCCCAGCTTCGGTCGCAGACCCCTGTGTGTAGGCTATAAACACCCGTATATCCCTAGCTTCAGTTGCAGACTCCTGTGTACACTGTATACACATGTATACCCCCAGCTTTAGTCGCAGAACCCTGTTTACACTCTATACACCCATAACTCCCCAGCTTCGGTCACAGACTCCTCTGTCTACACTGTATGCACCTGTATACCCCCAGCTTCGGTCGCAGACACCTCTGTGTATGCTGTATACACCTGTATACCCCCAGCTTTGGTCGCAGACCCCTGTTCACACTGTATACACCTGTATACTCCCAACTTCAGTCGCAGACCCTGTGTACGCTATATACACCTGTATACCCCCAGGTTCGGTGTTATAAAAATTGTAATAAAGTCCTTTCTTTTATGTGTGTGTATATATATATACATACGTGTATGTGTGTGAGTATACATATATACACATGATTGCATATGCCATTTATTTTGCCTAGACTTTGAAACTCTTTTTTGTTTACATATTGTGAAGATATGGGTGTTACCTTTGGGTGTTACTTTTTGTGAACGTTAGCTGGCTTTCCTTATCTTGCGTGACTTCTCTGGTAATGTAGATAAGGATTGTTAACAGCTATGCTTATTCTAATTGCATGTACTATTTTTCTTGCAAATGTAGTGTTTTCAACGCCTTCTTTTCCTGCTATTTAAACTCTAAGAATATGTATTGAAGTTAGACAGAGGACTGCCCACACCTGGTGTGGCCGTCATTCTCTCTCCATGCCCGCATGTCCAACTAAAGAAGCATCTTACTTATTCAGGTCTGGACGATTTCTAATTGGAACATAAAAAAATCCCTGACATTTGGTGCGTTGGCCGGGAATCCAACACCTTTCCCTCACCGGTGAGTACTGTAAACCGTGCACGTGGGAGTCTGGAACTCCTTAAGCAAGTCCTCCGCCTTGCCATTAGGCGTCAACAGGGGCATTATCAGTTTCCCGGACTGAGGGAAAGTGACGGATTCCGTATAATCTAAGGATCTCTGGGAATCGTCTGTATCTGAATACAGGTAAGAACATTTAATAATTTTCATTATATTCGGTAACCTTGTTAATCCAGTATGAATGTTATTCTTGGAATTGAATGGGGACTGTGATTGTAGACTTTTCCAATTGGGGTTTGTGAGAGGCTCCTGTAAGTTGGTAGTTTGCATGCAATTGGAGTTATAATAACTCCTGTTGCTAAGCTCCATAGGAATGGGGTTTGTTTGTTCTTGTAAAATATTCCGAAGAATAATAATCTTTATCTTTTTATTTTTGAATGGGATGAATGTTATTTTAGGAATTGAATAGGGAACTTGTGGACTTTTCCAATTGGGGTTTGTGAGAGGCTCCTGTAAGTTGGAGGTTTACATGCAATTGGAGTTATTAAACCTCCTGTAAGTTGCGAAGCTCCATAGTGATTGGGGTTTGTTTGTTCTTTTAAGATATTCCACTGAATAGCAATAATCTTTTTTTTTTTATTATTTATTTTTATTTTTGAATGGGTACAAAGCCAGTGTGAGAAGGCTACTGTGCAATAAAAAACTCCGTGTGCATGTTAAATTGATCTAGATGGGAGAATCGAGGGAGATTCTTGTTAGATTAACCCCTTAATGACAGCCAATATGTCTTTTTACTGACCTGAGATTTAAGAGAATATCATCCCCGTGCAGGTGATGATCCAGCAGCTGTCGGCTGTCCACTATAGCTGACAACTTGCTGTATCCGGCTATACCACTTTGCAATAATTCCTGAAAATCACCTGAAGGGTTAATAAACTACCTGACAGAAGTTTTCAATATGTCAGGGGGTGCTGTTTTTTAAAAAATGGGCTACTAAGGGGTTAAGGAAGCCGGTATAAGATGAATTTTTGCCGGTATTCTGTTTTGTCTTCTGTACTTTGTTGAATGTTGTTTTCTGGTAAGTGTGCTGTTTTGTCTGTCTTTTAAAATTATAGAACTAAAACGCCATAAATATATGTTTTATATTACTCATGAGACTCCTTGAATGTTATCTTGAGTGAATGTATGAGGATTTAAATATAAAATCCTGAGTGTATAAGGGAGTCCAGTAGGCATGGTTAACAGTCATCTGTGGACTGGAGACAAATCATAGGTTATTATAGTGATATAAATCACCTAGGTACACGCCACCTGATCCCCATAGAGAATATTCTATGTTGTTATGTTATATGTTTTTCTTTTAATAAGACAGAGTGACTGAACCCTCCTCGTTTAAAAAGTGGACACAAAGTCAGATTAAGATCTTATAATGATCACTGAGGAGAGTCCGCGCCTGTGGTGCTCTGAATACCTGATATTAAGAACGGGAACGTCTCTGGATAAAAAGAGACAGTGTCATTAGACTTTATCTCAGCACTTCAGGAATAGGAGTACGAGGGAACTTTACTCTCTTGTCTTATATGTCTCTGTGTATGTGTGTATGTCCAGTCCCTAACTGTGGAAGCTGTTGTACCTTGTGTGTTTGCACTGTGACGTTAGTTAAAAGTCCATGAGAGTGACCATAGCCCTTGGGGACCTTTCTTGTTTGTTACACTGTGTTGTCACACTCACCCCTTACAGGCTTTCATTGGACGGAGGTGGCAAGATATAGAGATACAAGCTGGTAAATACCTAGGACATAGTGTAATCAGTGAGGATTATTTAGATCCTGGATATTAGTAACAGTAATTGTATTGTTGCTATTTTATCTTCTTGTTGACTTATGAATTTCACTGATATTTGTCAATCTTCTTGCAAGTGGGTAGAAATCCATTGTGCTCCAGGGTTTATATTGTGTATTGTCCTTATTTTGTTTTTTGTCTTTTTGTGTTTAAGAATTTTACGTAACATCCTTATGGGGCTTTATCCCATAGACATAAAGATATATATTTTAAGACCTTGTCCTCATTGTAGGGCAGGATTGTTATTGACCATTTCATCTGATGGCTGGAAAGTTATTAAGATTGTACCAAGAAGGTATCCCTGGAATGAAGCAGGATATGGTCCTTTTTCATCGAGTACCCAGAGAGAACAGCCTTCAGATCAAATGTGCAATGTGTCCTTATTGGTAACTTATAGGCCTAACTCTTATATATTATAACAAATAGAGAGTAAAAATTCTATATCGCTGACATTGTCTTTTTAGTCTTGACAAACTAGGAGTAGGCACCACCCAGAGCAAACAGTCCTGAAGTGGGGAGATAAGCTGTTAGCATGATTGTTGTGGAATGTGGTTGTGGTTTTGAGATAAGAAGGGGCCACTAGGAGACCCTGAATGTGTCCCCGGATGGATGGGTTGTATTTTATGATAAACTTAGTTTCATAAAATGTGAAAATTTGGTACAGGAAATGGAAAAGTGTAATGAGAGGAAATATTTAATTTGGCTAAAGTAGAAATACATTTATAAAACACTGTATTTCCAGAAGTAACTGTCCTTGTGGGAAGCCATGAGGTCACTTTTCTTGTTGATTTCTTGTTGATTCAGGAGCACTAGAACCTTAGTACTTCCAGAAGAGATACCGACTATTGGACTGTCTGCTGTCTGCATAGTGGTAAAAGGAGCAAGTGGTAAGACACAGGGAACCATTGTCTACGCCTGTGGAAACACCGGGCCCTCAGCACAGGTAAAAGTGCAATTACACAAATTATAATATCAACTGTGTGGGAGGGATATGATGCAAGCCCTGAGCCTGGGAATAATTCCTACTGCTGCCGGACTATAGGTGAAATCCATGGCTGAGACAATGGTGCTCCAGGGGTATGGGGAATCTAGATACTATTACAGTCTAGATCTAATAACTGAAGGACCATCCTCAGTTACTGAGTCCTTAATCAAGGAAGCAATAGATAAAGGTACACAAATGTAGATGTTCACACACCTGAAGAACTACACAGCACCATGTACTACAGGTATTTCAGGGGTCCTGATGTAAAATATGAGAATTTCCATGCTCTAGATTGTTCATTGCACACCATATACTGGAATTATAAAGGGAACTGTGCCGTCAGTTGTAAACTGTCAGAACAAATTAAATTGTTGTTTTTGCTTTTTAGAGGCACCGAGCCACATGTTTCCCTCTCCAGATGTAAAGGTAGATCATGGAAATTCCTTGGTGATTTTGTTGGAGTGTAAGGAAAGTAACAATGGGAGGATTTGAGTGATGGCTTATTTTGCAGTGCCAGACTGCAGGCATGTTCACAAGTACAAAAAGTGGAACACCATTTCTAAACCCAGTGTCCACCTGCAGCGAGGCAGGGGAACGAGTGAGAAATGCTGATCCTTTCCTAGAATTAGAAGAATTGACCACATACCCAGAATCTTTGTGGTCCTCATGACCTGCAGATGTGGGATTGATAAAAGGGGTGATTATACCCTGTCCAGCTCACCTTGTAACAGAACCTTGTTTCCAGTAGGGAGGGCGCCCCATCTGTAAACGAGGCTGTGATTCCAAGAGCCCCCACAGGGCCAGACCTCCATACTCTGCTGAATGACTGGAGGCCGGAACATAAGGTCTTTACAGTGATGTCAGTAATGTCTTCAGCATCCTGGTACATCCAGATAGCCAGGCTTGGTTTGTACTCACATATAAGGGGAGCAGGTATACATTCACCGGAATCCCACAAGGGTACTGTGAATCACCTACTATTGTTTTCCAGGTAAAATTGGCTAACCTAGCTCAATGTGAGTCACCAGAAGGGAGCCAGATGCTCTTATATGTGGATAACATGCTATTGGCATTAAAAAAAGAATAAAAACAAATTGGTAACCAAAGGGGTTATCTTTAAAGATGACCTATATGTATAAACTGCCCAGTGACCTCCTAAGATACAGTGGGGAAAAAAAGTATTTAGTCAGTCAGCAATAGTGCAAGTTCCACCACTTAAAAAGATGAGAGGCGTCTGTAACTTACATCATAGGTAGACCTCAACTATGGGAGACAAACTGAGAAAAAAAATCCAGAAAATCACATTGTCTGTTTTTTTTTCATTTTATTTGCATATTATGGTGGAAAATAAGTATTTGGTCAGAAACAAGCAATCAACATTTCTGGCTCTCACAGACCTGTAACTTCTTCTTTAAGAGTCTCCTCTTTCCTCCACTCATTACCTGTAGTAATGGCACCTGTTTAAACTTGTTATCAGTATAAAAAGACACCTGTGCACACCCTCAAACAGTCTGACTCCAAACTCCACTATGGTGAAGACCAAAGAGCTGTCAAAGGACACCAGAAACAAAATTGTAGCCCTGCACCAGGCTGGGAAGACTGAATCTGCAATAGCCAACCAGCTTGGAGTGAAGAAATCAACTGTGGGAGCAATAATTAGAAAATGGAAGACATACAAGACCACTGATAATCTCCCTCGATCT
This sequence comes from Dendrobates tinctorius, assembly GCF_039654945.1. Lineage (NCBI taxonomy): Eukaryota > Metazoa > Chordata > Amphibia > Anura > Dendrobatidae > Dendrobates > Dendrobates tinctorius. The sequence continues at coordinate 825,400 of NW_027362069.1, read as the reverse complement.
GGTGCTCCACGCAAAATCCCACCCCGTGGGGTCAGAATGATCACAAGAACGGTGAACAAAAATCCCAGAACCACGCGGGGGGACCTAGTGAATGAACTGCAGAGAGCTGGGACCAATGTAACAAGGCCTACCATAAGTAACACACTACGCCACCATGGACTCAGATCCTGCAGTGCCAGACGTGTCCCACTGCTTAAGCCTGTACATGTCCGGGCCCGTCTGAAGTTTGCTAGAGAGCATTTGGATGATCCAGAGGAGTTTTGGGAGAATGTCCTATGGTCTGATGAAACCAAACTGGAACTGTTTGGTAGAAACACAACTTGTCGTGTTTGGAGGAAAAAGAATACTGAGTTGCATCCATCAAACACCATACCTACTGTAAAGCATGGTGGTGGAAACATCATGCTTTGGGGCTGTTTCTCTGCAAAGGGGCCAGGACGACTGATCCGGGTACATGAAAGAATGAATGGGGCCATGTATCGTGAGATTTTGAGTGCAAACCTCCTTCCATCAGCAAGGGCATTGAAGATGAAACGTGGCTGGGTCTTTCAACATGACAATGATCCAAAGCACACCGCCAGGGCAACGAAGGAGTGGCTTCGTAAGAAGCATTTCAAGGTCCTGGAGTGGCCTAGCCAGTCTCCAGATCTCAACCCTATAGAAAACCTTTGGAGGGAGTTGAAAGTCCGTGTTGCCAAGCGAAAAGCCAAAAACATCACTGCTCTAGAGGAGATCTGCATGGAGGAATGGGCCAACATACCAACAACAGTGTGTGGCAACCTTGTGAAGACTTACAGAAAACGTTTGACCTCTGTCATTGCCAACAAAGGATATATCACAAAGTATTGAGATGAAATTTTGTTTCTGACCAAATACTTATTTTCCACCATAATATGCAAATAAAATGAAAAAAAAAACAGACAATGTGATTTTCTGGATTTTTTTTTCTCAGTTTGTCTCCCATAGTTGAGGTCTACCTATGATGTAAATTACAGACGCCTCTCATCTTTTTAAGTGGTGGAACTTGCACTATTGCTGACTGACTAAATACTTTTTTTCCCCACTGTATGTCACAGTATTGAGCCATGGTATAAGCTATGTCTCAACAGGAGGGGTGGTAGAGGTCATATCTTACGTATTTATGATGTATGGCTTTACTAACTATTAAAATTTTTTGTTTAATCTGCATTACTTGTGCAAAAAATAATTCCTAAGGGAATCTGAGACCAAAGAGAGGACAATGTCCTCACCCTGAATACTTATTCCAACACATTTGTATGGATTTTATTGAACAAGTGTGAGGGAAAAAGTCCAGCCTTGTTATTATGGATGCTTTCAGCAGGTGGATTGAAGCTGTCCACCCTGATGCATTAATGATACCGAAGGCCCTTCTAAAGGAAGTCATACCCAGATTTGGGGTTCCAGAAAATATATAGTAAACTAAGTAATGTTATTATTACCTAAAACATTGTCAATTGAGTTGGGAAACCGCTGTGCCTGTCATCCTCAGTCAGCCGGACTGGTTGGGAGACACAGTGGGATCTTGAAAAATAGGTTGACAAAGACCATGCAGGAAGCAGGAAAGATTGGTTGTACTGTTTCCTATTGGTTGTACTAAATATGTATGTCACACGGACATCGGTAGTGCTGACAGCCTTTTGAAGTCATATACGGGAGATCTTTTCTGTCACCTCAGCTAAAATCCTTTAAAAGGATAGAGGAGGAAGTTGGTTGTACATTAGCAGAATATATGGCTAAGATATTAACTCACAAAGAAGTTTCTACTCGTAGTTTTGTTCCAGGAAACTCACTAACAAAACCTGAGATTGTGAAACTTGCAGACTGGGTCCTTGTGAAGGTGATAAAGAAGAAACACCAGCACCATCCTAAGTGGGAAGGTCCTTACCAAATCCTGTGGACTACTACTGCGGTCAAGATTGCTGAGCGCAGTTCCTGGATCCATCTCTCACACTGTAAACTTGTCAGACAGGTAGGGACAGAGTAGGATCTGACTTGCTTGTCAAAGTCCAGCTACAAAGGGAGGTTTTCCACAAGGGAAAGCTTGTCTCAAACTGGTGAAGTCTCCCATTCATCCCCTTACCCGGACAAGACGGTCAGATCTAGGATGTGTACATCAGGGTTAGTCACAGGTATATTCTTCGTGACCATAGTGATGGGAGATTGGAGGGTAATAGACCCAGCAGGAGAGGAAAGTTCAGGGTGGTAGAATGGTTTCAGATTTAAGACTTTAAATCCTACTTTTGAAATCGGGCAGGCCACCATGTTAGTGGATTTCTGTCTGTTGTATAAATGATACAGAGACAGGGAACAAGCTGTGAAACTAGCAGTCTGATAAGTATGTCTGTGTTATGAGCTCTAATAGCAGAGGGGATGTATGTGTGTGACTGGAGTAATGCAGCATGGACAACTGCAGCCCGAGACTATAGGTATAAGCCTTATGGCTACATAGATTTAAAGCCTGATTCTCCATTAGGAAAAAGGAGATCCCCTTACACAAATAAGAATAATTGTAATCAGCTACTGAGAACTTTTAAAAAACCCTAAGATGAGGGATCAAAGGTTATAGGAGCTGATATGTCAGGAACAGACCCAATAGGACATTTCTACATAGAAGTTCAGAATAATAGCATACATAGACCCAAGGAAGGTATGCCAGAGAGAACCATAACAGAGTCCATAGGGTTCATAGTTAGATTGTCTAACCTAACTTATGAAGATAAACTAGCTCTAGGGAGAGAGGCTGTGAGAAGAATGAAAGGTTAGAATGGCTTAAATATATTGCAAAAACCTTAAAAAAATTAAGTTGTATAGTAAAACTTATGTCTGCTCAGAAAGTGAAGGAAAATGTAAAATGTTATCATTTTTATATCCTCCACTTGAGAAACCGGATATCCCACCACAGGTGATGGCTAATCCTGGTAACTATACTTGTTTTAGTCTTCCAGGGCATGGGCACGACTTCGGAGAGCTCCAAGGCGATTCTTGTAGAGAATGGATCATTGTCTCCCACAGGGCCAAGTACTCAGCCATATGGTCAGACCACACTACCCTGAGAGCGGATATATGGTGGTTATGCGGTGATAAAAGGATAAGAGCCAGACTACCACATGGTTCCCGAGGGGATTGTGCGGTGGTCCAGCCAATCATGCCGTTCCACCTGTTGTCAACAGGGCTATGGCCAAAGGTACATAGTGGAAGAGACAGAAGCGTGAAACTCTGCAAGGATCCTTCCATTCTAGTATCTACATAGATGACATTGGAGTTCCCAGGGGAGTGACCACCGAGTACAAGGGTAGGAACCAGGTAGCAGCCGGGTGGGAATCCATAATTTGGTGGGTGATGGATAAACTACTTGTACTATAACCAGCAGAGGATTGCTAATTATACCCGAGATGCAGTTAAAGGGATAGCTGAGCAATTAGGACCAACTCCTCTCATGGCTTGGTAGAATAGGATGGCATTAGACAAGTTCTTAGCAGAAAAGGGAGGTGTATATAAAATGTTTGGAGGATTTTGTTGCACCCTTTATCCCTAATACAGATCCTGATGGGAGTATCTTCAAAGCTCTTGATGGACTGACTGTCCTGTCTAATGAATTAGATTAGAAGTCTGGATATGATGACATATTCCTGGACTGAAGGATGGTTTGGGAAATGGTTTGGGAAATGGTCCGGAGTATTCACTTCTGCGTTGACATCTCTTACCATCGTGGCCGGAGTACTGATTGTTTGTGGATGCTGCGCTATTCTATGCATTAGAGGACTTGTTCAAAGACTGATTGACTCTGCCATAACAAAAACTATGCATCAAGGAATGGAGACCTTGGAATCCAACGAAAGAATGAAAATGTTAGGACTTAATGATAAATATACTGAACATATTACTCTCCATCTATATTATATGAAGATCTTCTGTGAAATCTGACAAAAAGAAATCTGTCCCCAATGTGTACAGATAAATGATTTTATTACAAGATGACTGAATGTTATGTTATAATTGTAATAAAGTTCTTTCTTTTATGTGCATGGGTGTATGTGTATATATATATATATATATATATACACATACATGTGTGTATGTGTGAGTATATATATATGTGTGCATCCACAGTATATATGCACACATGATTGCATAAGCCATTTATTTTGCCTAGACTTTGAAACTCTTTTTAGCTTACGTATTGTGAACATATGGGTGTTACCTTTGGGTGTTACTTTTTGTGAACGTTAGCTGGTTTTCCTTATCTTGCATGACTTCTCTGGTAACGTAGATAAGGATTAACAGCTACGCTTATTCTAATTGCATGTACTATTTTTCTTGCAAATGTAGTGTTTTCAACGCCTTCTTTTCCTGCTATTTAAACTCTTAAGAATATGTATTGAAGTTAGACAGAGGACGGCCCACACCTAGTGTGGCTGTCATTCTCTCTCTCCGTGCCGGCATGACCAAATAAAGAAACATCTTACTTATTCAGGTCTAGACGATTTCTAATTGGAACATAAAAAATCCCTGACAAAGGGTCTTGTGGCTCTGGGGGTCTCTGCCAGTCTTTGCACTGGCCTGCAGTGTTCTTGTGGCTCAGGGCTTCTCTGCTAGTCTCAGCACTAAGCTGCAGGGGTCTTGTGGCTCCGGGAGGTCTCTGCCTGTCTCAGCACTGGGCTGCAGTGGTCTTGTGGCTCTGGGGGTCTCCGTCAGTCTCAGCACTGGGCTGCAGTTGTCTTGTGGCTCCAGGGGTCTCAGTCAGTCTCAGCACTGGGCTGCAGTGGTCTTGTGGCTCTGGGGGTCTCTATCAGTCTCAGCACTGGGCTGCAGTGGTCTTGTGGCTCCGGGGTTCTCCGTCAGTCTCAGCACTGGGCTGCAGTGGTCTTGTGGCTCTGGGGGTTTCAGTCAGTCTCAGCACTGGGCTGAAGGTGTCTGGTGGCTCTGGGGGTCTCCGTCAGTCTCAGCACTGGGCTGCAGATGTCTTGTGGCTCCGGGGTTCTCCGTCAGTCTCAGCACTGGGCTGCAGTCGTCTTGTGGCTCCGGGGTTCTCCGTCAGTCTCAGAACTGGGCTGTAGGTGTCTGGTGGCTCCGGGGTTCTCCGTCAGTCTCAGCACTGGGCTGCAGTTGTCTGGTGGCTCCGGGGTTCTCCGTCAGTCTCAGCACTGGGCTGCAGTTGTCTTGTGGCTCCAGCGGTCTCCGTCAGTCTCAGCACTGGGCTGCAGAGGTCTTGTGGCTCCGGGGTTCTCCGTCAGTCTCAGCACTGGGCTGCAGTTGTCTTGTGGCTCCAGGGGTCTCTGTCAGTCTCAGCGCTGGGCTGCAGTGGTCTTGTGGCTCCGGGGTTCTCCGTCAGTCTCAGCACTGGGCTGCAGTGGTCTTGTGGCTCTGGGGGTTTCAGTCAGTCTCAGCACTGGGCTGCAGGTGTCTGGTGGCTCCGGGGATCTCCGTCAGTCTCAGCACTGGGCTGCAGAGGTCTTGTGGCTTCACCTTATATTATAGCTGCAAAGTGAATAATAACCATCAGGGAACCTGAACCATCGGCCACGGAGCCAGAGGGGATTAGCAGAGTAGTTTGGGGGACATGTAGGACTTGCTTTTATTCTGCTGTTTGCGAGGTGGGATGAAGAAAAAGATGGCAATTCTGTTTTCTATTTTGTGACTGTACGGCCCCTTCAAACGACTTATCATGTTTTTCACAGATGCCACGTGTCCCCTATTTGACCTACGGTGCTCCTCTCATGTCCGTGTTTCCCCATCAGCACAGATAGGGGGTGTATACAGCGTACACTGAGGGGTCTGCAACCAAACCTGGGGTATACAGGTGTATACAGTGTACACAGGGGGTTGTTACTGAAGCTGGGGGTATACGGGTGTATACAGCGCACACTGATGGGTCTGCGACCGAAGCTGGGGTATACGGGTGTATACAGTGTACACTGAGGGGTCTGCGACCAAAGCTGGGGGTGTACTGGTGTATACAGTGTACACAGAGGAGTCTGTGACCGAAACTGGGGGTATACGGGTGTATACAGCGTACACAGGGGGCTGTTACCGAAGCTGGGGGTATATGGGTGTAAACAGCTTACACAGGAGTCTGCGACCAAAGCTGGGGATATACGAGTGTGTACAGCCTACACACAGGGGTCTGTGACCAAAGCTGGTGTGATTACAGGTGTATACTGCGTACAACGAGGTGTCTGACTGAAGCTGGGGGTATACTGGTTTATACAGTGCACACTGAGGGGCCTGCGAACGAAGCTGGGGGCATACGGGTGTATACAGAGTACACAGGGGTCTGCGAACGAAGCTGGGGGTAAACATGTGTATACATTGTACACAGGGGTCTGTGACTGAAGCTGGGGGTATACGAGTGTATACAGGAGTCTGCGACTGAAGCTGGGGGAATACAGGTGTATATAGTGTATACAGGTTTCCACTCCGTACACCTCGTACACACACGGCTCCGCTCCGTACACCTAGCCAGGGCTGTGGAGTCGGTAAGCCAAACCTGCAACTCCGACTCCTCAATTTCCCTTACAGCGGCTCCGACTCCCACCTATTGCTTATATTTAAGTGAAAAATTTATTGTAGTACAATGTGAACATCAGACATTTAATCATTTCTATGATCCAATAATCAAGATATTTAGATAGAACATAATATCTATTTATAGAAATACAACTTTAGAACACAAAAAACTGTAATAAATTGTAAATATGTAATACGCTGTATAATATCGATTACATGTATACAGTACAGTCATGGCCAAAAGTTTTGAGAATGACACAAATATTATATTTTCACATGATCTGCTGCCCTCTGGTTTTTATGTGTGTTTGTCAGATGTTTTTATCACATACAGAAATATAATTGCAATCATATTATGAGTAACAAAAGGTTATATTGACAGTTAGAATGAGTTAATGCAGCAAGTCAATATTTGCAGTGTTGACCCTTCTTCTCCAGGACCTCAGCACTTCTCCCTGGCATGCTCTCAATCAACTTCTGGATCAAATCCTGACTGATAGCAGTCCATTCTTGCAAAATCAATGCTTTTATTTTGTCTGAATTTGAAGGTTTTTGTCCACCCGTCTCTTGATGATTGACCAAAAGTTCTCAATGGGATTAAGATCTGGGGAGTTTCCAGGCCATGGTCCCAATATCTCTATGTTTTGTTCCCTGAGCCATTTAGTTATCACCTTTGCTTTATGGCAAGGTGCTCCATCATGCTGAAAAAGGCATTGTTGATCGCCAAACTGCTCTTGGACGGTTGGGAGAAGTTGCTCTCGGAGGACATTCTGGTACCATTCTTTATTCATGGCTGTGTTTTTAGGCAAGACTGAGAGAGAGCCCATTCCCTTGGCTGAGAAGCCACCCCACACATGAATGGTTTCAGGATGCTTGACAGTTGGCATGATACAAGACTGGTGGTAGCGCTCACCTGGTCTTCTCCGAATAAGCCATTTTCCAGATGTCCCAAACAATCGAAAAGGGGATTCATCAGAGAAAATGACTTTACCCCAGTCCTCAGCAGTCCACTCCCTGTACCTCTTGCAGAATATCAGTCTGTCCATGATGTTTTTTCTGGAGAGAAGTGGCTTCTTTGCTGCCCTCCTTGAGACCAGGCCTTGCTCCAAGAGTCTCCGCCTCACAGTGCGTGCAGATGCACTCACACCTGCCTGCTGCCATTCCTGAGCAAGCTCTGTACTGCTGGTAGCCCGATCCGCAGCTGAAACACTTTTAAAAGACGGTCCTGGCACTTGCTGGTCTTTCTTGGGCGCCCTGGAGCCTTTTTGGCAACAAGGGAACCTCTCTCCTTGAAGTTCTTGATGATGCGATAGATTGTTGACTGAGGTGCAATCTTTCTAGCTGCGATACACTTCCCTGTTAGGCCATTTTTGTGCAGTGCAATGATGACTGCATGTGTTTCTTTAGAGATAACCATGGTTAACAGAAGAGAAACAATGATGCCAAGCACCAGCCTCCTTTTAAAGTGTCCAGTGGTGTCATTCTTACTTAATCATGACAGATTGATCTCCAGCCCTGTCCTCATCAACACCCACACCTGTGTTAATGGAGCAATCACTGAAACGATGTTAGCTGGGCCTTTTAAGGCAGGGCTGCAATGATGTTGAAATGTGTTTTGGGGCATAAAGTTAATTTTCTAGGCAAATATTGACTTTGCAAGTAATTGCTGTTAAGCTGATCACTCTTTATAACATTCTGGAGTTATGCAAATTGCCATTAGAAAAAATGAAGCAGTAGACTTTGTAAAAATTAATATTTGTGTCATTCTCAAAACTTTTGGCCATGGCTGTACAGACCAAAGTTTGGACACACCTTCTCATTCAAAGAGTTTTCTTTATTTTCATGACTATGAAAATTGTAGATTCACTCTGAAGGCATCAATACAATGAATTAACACATGTGGAATTATATAATTAACAAAAAAGTGTGAAACAACTGAAAATATGTCTTATATTCTAGGTTCTTCAAAGTAGCCACCTTTTGCTTTGATTACTGCTTTGCACACTCTTGGCATTCTCTTGATGAGCTTCAAGAGGTAGTCACCGGAAATGGTCTTCCAACAGTCTTGAAGGAGTTCTCAGAGATGCTTAGCACTTGTTGGCCCTTTTGCCTTCACTCTGCGGTCCAGCTCACCCCAAACCATCTCGATTGGGTTCAGGTCTGGTGACTGTGGAGGCCAGGTCATCTGGCGTAGCACCCTATCACTCTCCTTCTTGGTCAAATAGCCCTTACACAGCCTGGAGGTGTGTTTGGGCTCATTGTCCTGTTGAAAAATAAATGATGGTCCAGCTAAACACAAACCGGATGGAATAGCATGCCACTGCAAGATGCTGTGGTGGCCATGCTGGTTCAGTATGCCTTCAATTTTGAATAAATCCCCAACAGTGTCACCAGCAAAGCACCATCACACCTCCTCATCCATGCTTCACGGTGGGAACCAGGCATGTAGAGTCCATCCGTTCACCTTTTCTGCGTCGCACAAAGACAAGGTGGTTGGAACCAAAGATCTCAAATTTGGACTCACCAGACCAAAGCACAGATTTCCACTGGTCTAATGTCCATTCCTTGAGTTCTTTAGCCCAAACAAGTCTCTTCTGCTTGTTGCCTGTCCTTAGCAGTGGTTTCCTAGCAGCTATTTTACCATGAAGGCCTGCTGCACAAAGTCTCCTCTTAACAGTTGTTGTAGAGATGTGTCTGCTGCTAGAACTCTGTGTGACATTGACCTGGTCTCTAATCTGAGCTGCTGTTAACCTGTGATTTCTGAGGCTGGTGACTAGGATGAACTTATCCTCCGCAGCAGAGGTGACTCTTGGTCTTCCTTTCCTGGGGCGGTCCTCATGTGAGCCAGTTTCTTTGTAGCGCTTGATGGTTTTTGCCAATACACGTGGGGACACTTTCAAAGTTTTCCCAATTTTTCGGACTGACTGACCTTCATTTCTTAAAGTAATGATGGCCACTCGTTTTTCTTTACTCAGCTGCTTTTTTCTTGCCATAATACAAATTCTAACAGTCTATTCAGTAGGACTATCAGCTGTGTATCCACCAGACTTCTGCACAACTGATGGTCCCAACCCCATTTATAAGGCAAGAAATCCCACTTATTAAACCTGACAGGGCACATCTGTGAAGTGAAAACCATTTCCGGTGAGTACCTCTTGAAGCTCATCAAGAGAATGCCAAGAGTGTGCAAAGCAGTAATCAAAGCAAAAGGTGGCTACTTTGAAGAACCTAGAATATAAGACATACAGTATTTTCAGTTGTGTGACACATTTTTGTTAATTATATAATTCCACATGTGGCAATTCATAGTTTTGATGCCTTCAGAGTGAATCTACAATTTTCATAGTCATGAAAATAAAGAAAACGCTTTGATTGAGGTGTGTCCAAACCTTTGGTCTGTACTGTGTGTGTGTATATATATATATATATATATATATATATATATATATATATATATATATATATATATATATACACATACACACACACACACACACTATGACTTATCTTGGCTAAGACAAAGCCTAGATCCTCAGGCTACATCCACACCATGGGCGTAGCCAGGATCAAACCTGGGGGGCAGAACCTCATACTGCACACCCCTACACTTGAAAATAAAGCCTGCACCTTAAGAAGATGTGGTGATGAATACAGTCTATTTATTCCAACTATCAGTTGATGTTACTAAAGACGAGCAATGCCTGTCCTGGGCGTCCTTTTGGGCAGCTATGAGATGTACCTGACTGGTGCTAAAATAAAAAGGAGTGTTAGTCTGTGTGCTATCCGGCTTTCATTCTTTTTGGTACAGATATGATATGGATAGACAGATATGGATAAATGAATATATAGATAAAAGCAGATTAGAAATCTGCTCTGACATTGAAAACATTATCTATGAGCTCAAAAACCTTTCAAATGATGCAGTTTTTAAAAAGCTGATCTGCTTTTGCAACTGAAAAACGTATCCTCAAAAAACGCAGCAAAAACGCTGTGTGTGAATGTAGCCTTAGATCAGGAATAGAACAGCCATTTATAGGACATTTCATAACTTTCCCAAACTCCTATGAAAAAATATTCAGCACATTCTGCATTGAACTACTGTACCCAATTTATTATATATTTTAGGAGTCGGAATCGGTCCATTTTATACCAACTCCACCAAAATGAGCTCCAACTCTGACTCCACAGCCCTGGTGGTAAGTCTATTAATGTCATCCAGATTCCAGTCATTACTGTTATATGCAGCCAGAATCTGTCAGTCGCTGTTTGCGGGGTTCTGTGGGATTCTCCCAGATCCACAACGTGAGATTCTGGGACTTGCTGGTTGCAGTTCAGCCATTGCAAGTGGGAATCATTCCTCCTGATCGTGCTCCTCACGCCCCTTTATTTGTGACTTCACCCAAACATTTATATTCATTCACTCTGAGGGACACAACATTGTTTATATTCTACTATCTTACTAAAGGTTATGTTTTATCTCCCGTCCACCACACTCCAGCTCCGGCTCCGCCCCCCCACGCACCAGCTCCGGCTCCCATCCACCACAAGCCGGCTCCAGCTCTGCTCCCGTCCACCACACTCCAGCTCCGCCCCCGGCCGCCACGCGCCGGCTCCGCCCCCGTCCACCACACGCCAGCTCCACTCCCGTCCGCCACACCCCAGCTCCGGCCCCGCTCCCGTCCACCACACGACAGCTCCGGCTCCACTCCCGTCCGCCACACCCCAGCTTCGGCCCCGCTCCCGTCCACCACACGACAGCTCTGCCTCTGCTCCCATCCACCAAACGATAGCTCCGGCTCCCGTCCACCACACGCCAGCTCCGACTCCGCTCCCGTCCACCACACGACAGCTCCGAGTCCGCTCCCGTCCACCACACGACAGCTCCGAGTCCGCTCCCATCCACCACACGACAGCTCCGGCTCCGCTCCCGTCCACCACACGACAGCTCCGGCTCCGCTCCCGTCCACCACACGACAGCTCCGGCTCCACTCCCATCCACCACACGACAGCTCCGCTCCCGTCCACCACACGCCAGCTCCGGCTCCGCTCCCGTCCACCACACGACAGCTCCAACTCCGCTCCCGTCCACCACACGCCAGCTCCGGCTCCGGTCCGCCACACGCCAGCTCCGGCTCCGGTCCGCCATGCGCAGCTTCTGCCTGTTCCCCCATGCTCAGCCTCTGACCCCCCATGCTCAGCCTCTGCTCCCTCCCCATTCTCTCCCCCCATGCTCAGCCTCTGCCCCCTCCCCCAGCCTCTGCCCCCTCCCCCACTCTCTCCCCCCATGCTCAGCCTCTGCCCCCCTCCCCCATGCTCAGCCTCTGTCCCCCCCATGCCCAGCCTCTGCTCCCCTCCCACGCACCAGCCTCTGCTCCTCCCATGCTCAGCCTCTGCTCCTCCCCCATGCTCAGCCTCTGCTCCCCCCCCATTGCTCAGCCTCTGCTCCCCCCCCCATTGCTCAGCCTCTGCTCCCCCCCCCATTGCTCAGCCTCTGCTCCCCCCCCCATTGCTCAGCCTCTGCTCCCCCCCCATTGCTCAGCCTCTGCTCCCCCCCATTGCTCAGCCTCTGCTCCCCCCCCATTGCTCAGCCTCTGCTCCCCCCCCATTGCTCAGCCTCTGCTCCCCCCCCATTGCTCAGCCTCTGCTCCCCCACATGCTGAGCCTCTGCTCCCCCCACATGCTCAGCCTCTGCTCCCCCCCCATGCTCAGCCTCTGCTCCCCTCCATGCTCAGCCTCTGCTCCCCCCCATGCTCAGCCTCTGCTCCCCCCCCATGCTCAGCCTCTGCTCCCCCCCATGCTCAGCCTCTGCTCCCCTCCATGCTCAGCCTCTGCTCCCCTCCATGCTCAGCCTCTGCTCCCCCCCATGCTCAGCCTCTGCTCCCCCCCATGCTCAGCCTCTGCTCCCCCCCATGCTCAGCCTCTGCTCCCCCCCCATGCTCAGCCTCTGCTCCCCCCCCATGCTCAGCCTCTGCTCCCCCCCATGCTCAGCCTCTGCTCCCCTCCCATGCTCAGCCTCTGCTCCCCCCCCCATGCTCAGCCTCTGCTCCCCCCCCATGCTCAGCCTCTGCTCCTCCCCCATGCTCAGCCTCTGCTCCTCCCCCATGCTCAGCCTCTGCTCCCCCCCCATGCTCAGCCTCTGCTCCTCCCCCATGCTCAGCCTCTGCTCCCCCCCCATGCTCAGCCTCTGCTCCTCCCCCATGCTCAGCCTCTGCTCCCCCCCATGCTCAGCCTCTGCTCCCCCCCCCCCATGCTCAGCCTCTGCTCCCCCCCCATGCTCAGCCTCTGCTCCCCCCCCATGCTCAGCCTCTGCTCCCCCCCCATGCTCAGCCTCTGCTCCCCCCCCATGCTCAGCCTCTGCTCCCCCCCCATGCTCAGCCTCTGCTCCCCCCCCATGCTCAGCCTCTGCTCCCCCCCCATGCTCAGCCTCTGCTCCCCCCCCATGCTCAGCCTCTGCTCCCCTCCCATGCTCAGCCTCTGCTCCCCTCCCATGCTCAGCCTCTGCCCCCCCACACACCGTCTCCCTTCTGTCCTCTGCGGGGTGTCGCCGCTCCCTCCTCCGGGCTTCTCGGTGTGTTGTGTCGCGCTCTTCCCCGCTGACAGCTCCGCTCCTCTGCTGCGCGCTCTCCACACTGCTCTCCTATGGTGAATGCTGGACAGTGTGGGCGGGGCCACAGCTTCCTCCCGTCTGTTCTATGGAGGAGGAGGCGCCGCCCCTTCTGGTCACATGGGCATGACGTCACCACAGGTCCTGTGTGCACAGAGCAGTCATATATGTGGCAGACAGTGAGGCCCCTGATCATGTGACCCCTGACTCCTCCCCTCCTGTGACCTCTTCACAGGTCCTGTGTGCACAGAGCAGTCATATATGTGGCGGACGCTCCTGCACCTTCTGCTTTCTGGGCCGGTTCCTCCTGTGAGTCCTATTAACCCTTTCGCCCCCTGTCGTCTCCTTTCTGACAGGACAATCTCTGAATTCGGACAGTGTGACGAGAATTTCAGCAATGTGGAAGGAGGAAATGACAATTTTACTGTTTTCCTCACAGAAATGTGACTTTCCCCCCAATGTATCATTGTCCTACAGGTGACAGGAGCGCTGAGGCCGCACAGTGCGCCGCCGTGTCTCCTGAGTGCCGATACCCCACAGGCTCGGGAGGGAAGGGGCGCCATTGTGGCTGGGATAGACGGCGGACGCCGTGTGACGTGTGAAGAGCGCTGACACCAGAACAGCAGAGACCCCACAAGTGGCCCCGTGTTACCCCCTCCACCTCTGGGGGCTCATCTAGGGGGCCGGGAGGATTATTAACCCTCAGGGGAGTCGCTTGTGTAATACACGACTGCTCCGTTTGGGGTCACCAAGACAATTTTGTGTTTTCCATGAAAACTCTGACTTTTATTCATCCATTGAGTTGCCAAATGAATTTAACCCCTTAAAGGGAGTTATGTCACCCCATTTTAGCGCTATAAGCTGGGGCCGCCGCCATCAGGGGCTTATCTCCAGCATTCTGTAATGCATTCTGTAATGCTGTAGATAAGCCCCCGATGTAACCTAAAGATAAGAAAAACACGTGAGATTATACTCACCCCGGCGTCCGGTCCGATGGGTGTCTCCCATCTTCATACGATGATGTCCTCCTCCTAACTTCTCCCTCAGCTCCTGTGCAGGCGTGCTTTATTGGCCCTGTTGAGGGCAGAGCAGAGTACTGCAGTGCGAGGGGCCGGGAAAGGTCAGAGAGGTCCTGCGCACTGCAGTACTCTGCGCTGCCTTCTACAGGGCAGATAAAGCACGCCTGCGCGGGAGCCGAGGGATAGGAGGAGGACGTCATCGTATGAAGATGGGAGGCCCTGGACCGGACTGCAACACCCCCCGGTGAGTATAATCTCACGTGTTTTTCTTACCTTTCAGGTTACATCTGGGGCTTATCTACAGCATTACAGAACGCATTACAGAATGCTGTAGATAAGCCCCTGATGGCGGTGGCCGCAGTTGATAGGGCTAAAATGGGGTGACAGATTCCCTTTAATGAATGGAGCTTTTTACGTTTTTCGCTCCCATTTTTTCCAGAGCCATAATTTTTTTATTTCTCCGTCAGTATGGGCGTGTGAGGGTTTTTTTTTGCGGGATGAGTTGTGCTTTTGAACGACACCATTGCTTCTACCATGTCTTGTACTCAAAACCGGGAAAAAAATTCCAAGTGCGGTGAAATTGCAAAAAAAGTGCAATCCCACACTTGTTTCTTGCTTGGCCTTTTTGCTCGGTTCACTAAATGCTAAAACTGCCCTGCCATCATGATTCTCCGGGTCATTCCGAGTTCATAGACTCCAAACATGTCTAGGTTCTCTTTTATCTAAGTGGTGAAAAAAAATACAAAATTTGCTAAAAAATAAGCACAATTTTCCAAGCCCCGTAACGTCTCCATTTTTCGTGATCTTGTGCTTGGTGAGGGCTTATTTTTTGCGTGCCGGGCTGATGTTTTTAATGATACCACGTTTTTGCAGATACATTCTTTTCATCGCCCGTTATTGCATTTTAATGCAATGTCACGGTGACCAAAAAAAACGTAATTCTGTCATTTGATTTTTTTTCTCGCTACGCCATTTAGCAGTCGGGTTAATCCTTTTTTTATTGATAGAGCGGGCGATTCTGAATGCGGTGATACCTAATATCTGTAGGTTTGATTTTTTTTATTGTTTTATTTTGATTGGGGCGAAAGAGGGGTGATTTGAATTTTTATGTTTTTTATTTTCTTTAATTTTTAAACACTTATTTTTGGCATGCTTCAATAGCCTCCATGGGAGAGTAGAAGCATGCCATACTTGATCGGCTCTGCTACATATGGGAGATGAGCAGATCGCCCATATGTAGCAGTAATACAGCAATTGCTATGAGCGCCAACCACAGGTTGGCGCTCATAGCAATCTGACGGCAACAACCATAGAGGTCTCTATGAGACCTCTGATTGTCATGGCAACGCTGACACCCGATCACGTGACGGGGGTTGGTGATACGCTCATTTCTGGCTGGACGCCGGAAGTACTAGTTTAATGCCCGCTGTCAGTGTTTGACAGTGAGATTTAACTAGTTAATAGGCGCAGGCAGATCTTGATTCTGCCCGCGCCTATTGCCGGCACATGTCACCTGTTTATAACAGCTGACATGTCGAGGTTTTGAAGTGGGCTCACCGCCGAAGCCCACATCAAAGCAGAGGATACTGACCGCTGATGTACTATCCCGACAGCGGTCTGTAAGGGGTTAAAATCTCGTCCAGACATTGACAAGGTTCGAAAAAAAGATTTTTATTTGAAATAATAATTTTCTCCTTTAAACTTTGCTTTCGTCAAAGAATGCCCCCTTGGCAGCAATTTCAGCATTGCAGACCTTTGGCATGTGTACCATATGGTCAAGCTGCTCCCACAACTGCTCAATGGGGTTGCGATCTGGTGACTGCGCTGGCCACTCCATTACAGACAGAATAGCAGCTGCCGGCTTCTTCCCTAAATAGCTCTTGCATAATTTGGAGGTGTGCTTTGGGTCATTGTCCTGTTGTAGGATGAAATTGGCTACAATCAAGCGCTGTCCACAGGGTATGGCATGGCGGTGCAAAATGGAGTGATAGCCTTCCTTATTCAAAATCCCTTTTACCTTGTGCAAATCTCCCACTTTACCAGCACCAAAGCAACCCCAGACATCACATTACCTCCACCATGCTTGACAGATGGCGTCAGGCACTCTTCCAGCATCTTTTCAGTTGTTCTGTGTCTCACAAATGTTCTTCTGTGTGATACAAACACCTCAAACTTGGATTCGTCTGTCCATAACACTTTTTTCCAATCTTGTTCTGTCCAATGTCTGTGTTCTTTTGCCCATATTAATGTTTTCTTTCTATTAGCCAGTCTCAGATATGGCTTTTTCTTTGCCACTGTGCCCTGAAGGCCAGCATCCCGGAGTCGCCTCTTCACTGTAGACGTTGACTCTGGCGTTTTGCGTGTACTATTTATTGAAGCTGCCAGTTGAGGACCTGTGAGGCATCGATTTCTCAAACTACAGACTTTAATGTACTTGTTACTCAGTTGTGCAGCGGGGCCTCCTACTTTTCTTTCTACTATGGTTAAAGCCTGTTTTTGCTCTAGGAGTAGTACACACCGTTGTAGGAAATCTTCAGTTTCTTGGCAATTTCTTATATAGAATTAATTTCTAAGAACGAGAATAGACTGTTTTTTTTGGCCATTTTGAGAGTTTAATGGAACCAACAAATGTAATGCTCCAGATTCTCAACTAGCTCAAAGGAAGGTCAGGTTTATATCTTCTCTAATCAGCCAAACTGTTTTCAGCTGTGCTAACATACTTACTTACATACTTTTCAAGGGTATTCTAACCATTCATTAGCCTTCTTACACAGTTATCAAACACAAAGTACCATAAGAACACTGGAGTGATGGTTGTTGGAAATGGGCCTCTATACACCTATGAAGATATTGCATTACAAACCAGACGTTTGCAGCTAGAATAGTCATTTACCACATTAACAATGTATAGGGTGTATTTCTGAATCATTTAATGTTAGCTTCATTAGAGAAAACTATTTTCTTTCAAAAATAAGGAAATTTCTAAGTGACCGTAAACTTTTACATGGTAGTGTGCTTTAATATTAGCCGTATTTCCTGTTGGCAGGTATACCTTTTCTTTTAGGATTTGATTAAAAACTTCCACCAGTGGAGAAGAAACCTCTTCTACTAATGTTTTATAGAACTCCCCTGGCAGCCCATCTGGTCCGGGGGCCTTGCTATTTTTCAGGGAGTTAATAGTGTCTAGTATCTCTTCCTTTCTTATTGTAGAGTTGAATCTTTCTCACCTTCTGAGACTGTTGGGAGGGATAGTGTGTCTAGGAATGTCTTCCCCTCTTCTCCATCTACTGGTTCTTGTTCATACACTGTGTTATAGTATTTATGCCAGCTGTCATTTATGATTTTTGGGTCTGTTTGTGGTGAACCTTTGTGGTCATTCAAGCTACCTATAAATATCATAGGTGTTCGACCTTTTGCCAAGCGAGCCAATAATGAACCAGCCTTATTACCGTATCTAAAAATTCAGACGTTTTTTGGTTCCCCCTTATTCTTTCTAGTCTGTCCAGCTAAAGGTCAAATTCTGCTTTAGCTTTGATCCATTTATGCCTATTTTCTAAATTGGGTCAGTTAACCCCTTAACCCCCAAGGGTGGTTTGCACGTTCATGACCAGGCCAATTTTTACAATTTTGTCCACTGTCACTTTATGAGGTAATAACTCTGAAACACTTCCATGGATCCCGGTGATTCTGACATTGTTTTCTCGTGACATATTGTACTTCATGTTAGTGGTAAAATTTAATTCAATTAACTTGCGTTTATTTGTGAAAAAAACGGAAATTTGGCGAAAATTTTTAAAATTTCGCAATTTTCCAACTTTGAATTTTTATGCCCTTTAACAGAGATACGGCACACAAAAAACTTAATAAGTAACATTTCCCACATGTTTACTTTACATCAGCACAATTTTGGAACCAAAACTTTTTTTTTTTTAGGAAGTTATAAGGGTTAAAAGTTGACCAGCGATTTCTCATTTTTGCAACACCATTTTATTTTTAGGACCACATCACATTTGAAGCCACTTTGAGGGGTCTATGTGATAGAAAATACCCAAAAGTGACACCACTCTAAAAACTGCACCCCTTAAGGTGCTCAAAACCACATTCAAGGAGTTTATTAACCCTTCAGGTGCATCACAGAAATTTTTTGAATATTTAAAAAAATGAATATTTAACTTTTTTTCACAAAAAAATACTTCAGATTCAATTTTTTTTTATTTTACCAAGGGTAACAGGAGAAATTGGACGCAAAAGGTATTGTGCAGTTTGTACTGAGTACACTGATACCTAATATGTGGGGGGAATCACTGTTTCAGTGCATGACAGAGCTCAGAAGGGAAGGAGCGCCGTTTGACTTTTTCAATGCAAAATTGGCTGGAATTCAGATCGGATGCCATGTCACGTTTGGAGAGACCCTGAATTACCTAAACAGTGGAAACCCCCCACAAGTGACCCATTTTGGAAACTAGACCCCCCAAGGAACTTGTCTAGATATGTGGTGAGAACTTTGAACCCACAAGGGCTTCACAGAAGTTTATAACGTACAGCGGAACAATAAAAAAATCATATTTTTTCCACAAAAATAATCTTTTCACCCCCAATTTTTATTTTCCTAAGGGTAACAAGACCCTAAAAGTTATTGTGCAATTTCTCCTGAGTACGCTGATACCCCATATGTGGGTGTAAACGACTATTTCGGCGCATGGCAGAGCTCAGAAGGTAAGCAGCGCCATTTGACTTTTTTGGCTGGAATTGAGATCGGACACCATGTCGCGATTGGAAAACCCCTGATGTACCAAAACAGTGGAAACCCCCCACAAATGACCCCATTTTGGAAACTAGACCCCCTAAGGAACTTATCTAGATGTGTGGTGAGCACTTTTAAACCCCCAGTGCTTCACAGAAGTTTATAATGACCGGGCGTGAAAATAAAAAAATCGTATTTTTTCCACAAACATGATCTTTTAGTCCCCATTTTTTTTATTTTCCCAAGGGTACAAGGAGAAATTGGACCCTAAAAGTTGTTGTCCAATTTGTCCTGAGTGCGCTGATACCCCATATGTGGGAGAAAACTACTGTATGGGCACACGTCGGGGCTCGGAAGGGAAGTAGTGACGTTTTGGAATGCAGACTTTGATGGAATGCTCTGCAGGTGTCATGTTGCATTTGGAGAGCCCCTAATGTACCTAAACAGTGGAAACCCCCCCACAAATGACCCCATTTTGGAAACTAGACCCCTAAGGAACTTATCTAGATGTGTGGTGAGCACTTTGAACCCCCAAGGGCTTCACAGAAGTTTATAACGCCCGGGCGAGAAAATGAAAAAAATCATAATTTTTCCACAAACCTGATCATTTAGTCACCATTTTTTTATTTTCCCAAGGGTAGCAGGAGAAATTGGACCCCAAAAGTTGTTGTCCAATTTGTTCTGAGTACGCTGATACCTCATATGTGGGAGTAAACTACTGTATGGGCACACGTCGGGGCTCAGGAGGGAAGTAGTGACGTTTTGGAATGCAGACTTTGATGGACTGGTCTGCGGGTGTCGTGCGTTTGGAGAGCCCCTGATGTACCTAAACTATTGAAACTCCCCACAAGTGACCCCATTTTGGAAACTAGACCCCCCACGGAACTTATCTAGATGTGTGGTGAGCACTTTGAACCCCCAAGTGCTTTACAGAAGTTTATAACACCCGGGCGTGAAAATAAAAAAATCATTTTTTTGCACAAAAATGATATTTTTGCCCCCAATTTTTTATTTTCCTAAGGGTAACAGGAGAAATTGGACCCCAAAAGTTGTTTTGCAATTTGTCCTGAGTAGGCTGATACCCTATATGTGGGGGTAAAACACTGTTTGGGTGCATGGCAGAGCTTGGAAGGGAAGGAGCGCCGTTTGACTTTTTCAGCGCAGAATTGGCTGGAATTGAGATCAGACGCCATGTTGCGTTTGGAGAGCACCTGATGTGCCCAAACAGTGGAAACCCCCAATTCCTAACTCCAACCCGAACCCCAACACACCCCTAACCCTAATCTCAGCCCTAACCCTAGCTCTAACCCTAATGGGAAAATGGAAATAAATACATTTTCTTTTAATTTTATTGTTTTTCCCTAACTAAGGGGGTGATAACGGGGGGTTTGATTTACTATTTATGGCGGTTTTTATATTTGGCAGCTGTCGCACGCTAAAAGACGCGTTTTATTATAAAAAGTTTTTGCATCACCACATATTGAGAGCTATAATTTTTCCGTATTTTGACCCACCGAGTCATGTGAGGTCTTATTTTTTGCGGGACGAGTTGACGTTTTTATTGATACCATTTTCGGGAACGTGACATCTTTTGATCGCTTTTTATTCCGATTTTTGTGACGCAGAATGAACAAAAACCAGCGTTTCATGAATTTCTTTTGGGGGGGTGCGTTTACACCTTTCCGCCTGCGGTAAAATTGATAAAGCCCTTTTATTCTTCGGGTCAGTACGGTTACAGCGATACCTCATTTATGTCATTTTTTATGTTTTGGCGCTTTTATGCAATGAAAACAATTTTATATAAAAAATAATTATTTTTGCATTGCTTTATTCTGCGAGCTATAACTTTTTTATTTTTTCACTGATGATGCTGTGTGGTGGCTCGTTTTTTGCGGGACAAGATGACGTTTTCAGCGGTACCATGGATATTTATATGCGTCTTTTTGATCGCGCGTTATTGCACTTTTTGTTTGGCGGTATGATAATAAATCATTATTTTTTGCTTAGTTTTTTATTTTTATTTTTTAAGGGGTTCGCTAAAGGGGTTAACTAATGGGACAGTTTTATAGGGCGGGTCGTTATGGACGCGGCGATACCAAATATGTGTACTTTTAATGTTTTTGTTTTTTTTATTTCCAAAAAATGAATTTATTAGGGAATATATATATATTTTTTTTTAATTTATTTAGCGATATACAGTCATGGCCAAAAGTATTGACACCCCTGCAATTCTGTCAGATAATATTCAGTTTCTTCCTGAAAATGATTGCAAACACAAATTCTTTGGTATTATTATCTTCATTTAATTTGTCTTAAATGAAAAAACACAAAAGAGAATGAAGCAAAAAGCAAAACATTGATCATTTCACACAAAACTTCAAAAATGGGCCGGACAAAAGTATTGGCACCCTCAGCCTAATACTTGGTTGCACACGCTTTAGCCAAAATAACTGCGACCAACTGCTTCCGGTAACCATCAATGAGTTTCTTACAATGCTCTGCTGGAATTTTAGACCATTCTTCTTTGGCAAACTACTCCAGGTCCCTGATATTAGAAGGGTGCCTTCTCCAAACTGCCATTTTTAGATCTCTCCACAGGTGTTCTATGGGATTCAGGTCTGGACTCATTGCTGGCCACCTTAGAAGTCTCCAGTGCTTTCTCTCAAACCATTTTCTAGTGCTTTTTGAAGTGTGTTTTGGGTTATTGTCCTGCTGGAAGACCCATGACCTCTGAGTTAGACCCAGCTTTCTCACACTGGGCCCTATATTATGCTGCAAAATTTGTTGGTAGTCTTCTGACTTCATAATGCCAAGCACACGGTCAAGCAGTCCAGTGCCAGAGGCAGCAAAGCAACCCCAAAACATCAGGGAACCTCCGCCATGTTTGACTGTAGGGACCGTGTACTTTTCTTTGAATGCCTCTTTTTTTCTCCTGTAAACGCTATGTTGATGCTTTTGCCCTAAAAGCTCTACTTTTGTCTCATCTGACCAGAGAACATTCTTCCAAAATGTTTTAGGCTTTTTCAGGTAAGTTTTGGCAAACTCCAGCCTGGGTTTTTTATGTCTCGGGGTAAGAAGTGGAGTCTTCCTGGGTCTCCTACCATACAGTCCCTTTTCATTCAGATGCCGACGGATAGTACGGGTTGACACCGTTGTACCCTTGGACTGCAGGGCAGCTTGAACTTGTTTGGATGTTAGTGGAGGTTCTTTATCCAACATCCGCACAATCTTGCATTGAAATCTCTTGTCAATTTTTCTTTTCCGGCCACATCTAGAGAGGTTAGCCACAGTGCCATGGGCTTTAAACTTCTTGATGACACTGCGCACGGTAGACACAGGAACATTCAGGTCTTTGGAGATGGACTTGTAGCCTTGATATTGCTCATGCTTCCTCACAATTTGGTTTCTCAAGTCCTCAGACAGTTCTTTAGTCTTCTTTCTTTTCTCCATGCTCAATGTGGTACACACAAGGACACAGGACAGAGGTTGAGTCAACTTTAATACATGTCAACTGGCTGCAAGTGTGATTTAGTTATTGCCAACACCTGTTAGGTGCCACAGGTAAGTTATAGGTGCTGTTAATTACACAAATTAGAGAAGCATCACATGATTTTTCGAACAGTGCCAATACTTTTGTCCACCCTCTTTGTTATGTTTGGTGTGGAATTATATCCAATTTGGCTTTAGGACAATTCTTTTTGTGTTTTTTCATTTAAGACAAATTAAATGAAGATAATAATACCAAAGAATTTGAGTTTGCAATCATTTTCAGGAAGAAACTGAGTATAATCTGACAGAATTGCAGGGGTGTCAATACTTTTGGCCATGACTGTATTTTAAAATTATTTTTACACCTTTTTTTTTTTAACTTTATTTCATTGTCCCAGGGGGGACATCACTGTCCTGTGACAGATTGCTGATCTGTCACATCACAGATCACTGTGACAGATCAGCGATCTGTCACAGGCATTGAAGCAGACTTCCTCATGTCTGCGCTTTGCAGGCACTGAGGAAGCCAGCTCCCTGCAGGCCCCCGAAGGTCCCCGTCGCCATCTTGGATTCGGGGACCTGCAGGGAAGGAGCCCCCCGCAGCAGCGCTGCATATTGCGCTGCTCTGGGGGGCTCAGGGAAGCACGGAGGGAGCCCCCTCCCTGCCGATGCTTCCCTTTAACCCCTTTCTGCCATCCGACGTACTATCCCGTCCACGGTACCCGGGCCCGTATGACCGTGGACGGGATAGTACGTCGGGCCCTTTAATGCGATACCGTGACTAAAGTCGCGGTGATTGCATTAAAATTCCGACGCCATCTCACCTTAGAAAAGATGGCGTCGGCATCCCGGGCTGCGATCCCGCCCCCCGGCATCCAGAGCGCTGTGATTGGCTGTTCAATTCTGAACAGCCAATCGCAGCGTTTCTCATTGTTTCAGCCAATCAGCTTGGCTGAAACAATGATGTCCTAGGCTGGGATCGAGTACCGATGTACTCGATCCTAGAGCCGGTGCCTGGCAATGCCAGGCACCGGCAAAAAGCACCCGGATTGGCGCGATGGCCGATCTGATCGATCGCGCCAATCGCAGTGCACAGCGGCGCTATATCGCCGCTGTGCCCTGCCAGTACCGGCCAGGATCGGTGCTATATTAGCACCGATCGTGCTGGAGCCTGATGCAGGCCCAGCAGGGCCTGCAGGAGTTGGCTGGCGCGATCGATTAGATCGGCGATCGCGCCAACCACAGGGCACAGCTGCGGTCACCATGTGACCGCTCTGTGCCCTGCTGGTGACCTGGGCATGACCTGCCTAGTAATCGGAGCTGTGAGCTCCGATTCTAGGCAGTTGCCATGGTCACCAGGCAGATCAGGGATTGGTGGGATCGATGTAATCATTCGATCCCACCAATGACAGGTCACAGCAGTGATGTGACCGCTCTGTGACCTGCCCCCTGACCTGCCTCTGACCTGTCTGACCTGTCTGCAGGGGTCCTCACTCTAGCTGAGGATTCCTGCAGAGAGGTCGGACGCAGCAAGAGCTCCTGTGCTGGGTATTGTGGTGCCACAGATTGTAGCATCACAATCCCTGCAGAAGAAAGAAGAAAGAAAACTACAATTGTAAGTGTTAATTGATCCCTGATCCCCTGCCCAATCTATCTTCACCCCCCCAATCTATCTTCATCCCCCCATCCCCCCTCCACCCCTCCTCTTACCCCCCTCCACCCCCCTCCACCCCCCTTTTACCCCCCTCCACCCCACTTTTGCGCCACCTCCGTGCGCAGCCGGCGAGCGTTGATCGGTGACGCAGTTCACCGATCAACACTCGAGCTCGCTTTTTTTTCCTTAGCCCCCTTTGCGCCACTTCCGTTCACACATTCCGCAGCCGCAAAAGTTGGATAGGTGACACACGTCACTTATCCAAGCTTGTGCCTGCCGTTTTTCATTTTTTTCACCCCCCTTTGTGCCACCTAACTACAACCCTAACTGTTGATCCCTGCCCAATCTCTCTTCATCCACCCCAATCCCCCCTTCCCCCTATTTTTACCCCCCTCCACCCCACTTTTGCGCCACCTCCGTGCGCAGCCGCCGAGCGTTGATTGGTGACGCAGTTCACCGATCAACACTTGAGCTCACTTTTTTTTTCCTTAGCCCCTCCGTACACACATCCCGCAGCTGCGAAACTTGCATAAGTGACACAGTTCACTTATCAGAGTTTGCCGTTTTCCTTTTTTTTTTTTTTTCCACCCCCCCCTTGCGCCACCCCTTGCGCACATCCAGCAGCCTAGTTTTGATAAGTGACACTTATCAGCTAGGGCCTGCTGTTTTAGACTTTTTTCCACAGCTTTTTCTTTACAGAAATTTTACACCAATCACTCCCCCCCCCCCCCTCACGTACACATACAGTTTTCAATAAAGTGTACACCCAAGCACCATATTTACACAAAAATGTCATCAAATTCATCCCAACAGCGCTATTCAGTGGAGGCGGCATATGCTTTACTTGCCTCCGAAAATGATAGCGATTTGGATGACGATCCGACTTTTCTTTATTTTTCGGATTCTTCATCCTCTTCTTCTTCCTCTTCCCCCTCCTCATCTTCCTCCTCGGGTCCTGCGGAAACGCCACGCAGACGCTCCAGGACAGAAGATGAGGCAGCGCCCACCATTCCCGCAGCTGACCCAGTGCTCCCCGTATGGACCTCGCCCCCCGAAAATTACGAGCCACTGATTCCTGATTTTGTGGCAGAATCAGGAATCAAGTTTGACACCACCGGCCTCACAGAAATTGACTTTTTCAAAGTCTTTTTCTCTGAGGATTTTGTTAACCTCATGGTGGAGCAAACTAATTTTTACGCTCTTCAATTTTTGGAGCAAAACCCGCGTTCAACATTTTCAAACTGGTCTCCTGTAGACGCAGTTGAAATGACGCAGTTTTGGGGCCTGGTCCTTCATATGGGGATACTGAAGAAGCCGGAAATTCGGCAATATTGGAGTGTTGATATTTTATACAACACTCCAGTGTTCCGAATGGTCATGGCCCGGACGCGTTTTGAGGCCATCCACAAGTTTCTGCATTATACTGATAATGCAGAGTGTCCCGCACAAGATGACCCCAACTTTGACCGTCTGTTCAAAGTTCGGCCGGTCATCGAACACTTCAACAAAAAGTTTGCTGAAGTGTACGTGCCCCAAAGGAACATCTGCGTGGATGAGTCCTTGGTTCACTTCAAGGGAAGGCTGCGATTCCGTCAATACCTGCCCAGTAAGAGGGCCAGGTACGGAATCAAACTCTATAAATTGTGTGAGAGTACCTCAGGGTACACCCACAAGTTTAGAGTTTACGAAGGGAAGGACACCCGGATTGAACCCCCTGAGTGTCCTCCTTTCCTGGGAGTGAGTGGGAAAATTGTGTGGGATTTGGTGCACCCACTGCTGGATAAAGGTTATCACCTCTACACTGATAACTTTTATACCAGCATCCCACTCTACAAATCCCTCTCTGAGCGACGTACCGCAGCCTGCGGTACTGTCCGCAAAAATCAGAGAGGCCTCCCGAAGATGCTACTTGGGCAGATGCTCCGAAAAGGTGAGAGCAGAGCCCAATGTAGCGACCACCTGCTGGTGGTCAAGTACAAGGACAAGAGAGATGTCCATCTCTTGACCACCATACACGGTGATGGCAGTACCCTCTGCACTGTACGGGGTACCTCTACACAGGTCCTCAAACCGACATGTGTAGTGGGGTACAACAAAAAAATGGGGGGAGTTGATCTCTCCGATCAACTCCTCCAACCGTACAATGCATTGAGGAAGGCCAAGGTGTGGTACAAAAAGCTGGCCGTGCACATCGTCCAAATGGCAATGCTCAACGCATTCCTGCTGTCACAATGTGCATGCCCCAGCGATACGTCGTACCTTCATTTCCAGGAGGTAGTGGTTAAGGCCATGATGTTTGGCGCTCAGGAAGGAGCGGGCCCCAGTACTTCAGGAACTGAAGGTGCTCGTATTGTCCCAGGTCAGCATTTTCCGGGGGTGGTCCCGCCAACCCCAAGAAAAGGTAAGCCGCAAAAAAGGTGTCGAGTGTGTTACAAAAAAGGAATACGCAGGGACACCATTTACCAGTGCGACACCTGCCCCGAAAAACCTGGCCTGTGCATGAAGGATTGCTTCAAATTGTACCACACCTCCATGCACTACTAATTTACATTAGATTAGTTGGGGGCACATCTAGATTTGTTCATTGGGGGTCTAGTATCCAAAATGATGTCATATGTGGGTTTTTTCCTGTTTAGGCACATCAGGGACTCTGCAAATGGAACATGACGCCAGCAGACCATCAAAGTCTGCATTCCAAAACAACACTACTTCCCTTTCGAGCCCCAACGTGTGCCTAAACAGTTTTTTCCCACATGTGGGGTACCAGAGTACCCAGGACAAATTGGACAACGACTTTTGGGGTCCAATTTCTCCTGTTACTCTTGGGAAAATTAAAAATTGGGGACTAAATGATCATTTATGTGGGAACAAAACAGGATTTTATACTTTCACGCCTGGGCATTATAATCTTTAGTGAAACACTTGGGGGTTCAAAGTGCTCACCACACATCTAGATAAGTTCCTTAGGGGGTCTAGTTTCCAAAATGGGGTCACTTATGGGGGGGTTTCTACTGTTTAGGAACATCAAGGGCTCTGCAAATAGAACATGACGCCCGCAGACCATTCCATCAAAGTCTGCTTTCCAAAACGTCATTACTTCCCTTTCGAGCCCTGACGTGTGCCCAAACAGTAGTTTTCTCCCACATGTGGGGTATCAGGGTACTCAGGACAAATTGGACAACAACTTTTGGGGTCCAATTTCTCCTGTTACTCTTGGGAAAATTAAAAATTGGGGACTAAATGATCATTTATGTGGGAACAAAACAGGATTTTATATTTTCACGCCTGGGCATTATAATCTTTAATGAAACACTTGGGGGTTCAAAGTGCTCACCACACATCTAGATAAGTTCCTTAGGGGGTCTAGTTTCCAAAATGGGGTCACTTGTGGGGGGTTTCCACTGTTTAGGCACATCAGACGCTCGTCAAACGTGACATGGCGTCCGATCTCAATTCCAGCCAATTTTAGGTTGAAAAAGTCAAACGGGGCTCCTTCCCTTCTGAGCCCTGCCATGTGCCTAAACAGTGGTTCCCCCCCACATATTGGGTATCAGCGTACTCAAGACAAATTTGACAACAACCTTTGGAGTCCAATTTCTCCTGTTACCCTTGGGAAAACAAAATATTGGGGACTAAATGATCATGTTTGTGGAAAAAATATGATTTTTTTATTTTCACGCCCGGGTGTTATAAACTTCTGTGAAGCCCTTGGGGGTTCAAAGTGGTCACCACACATCTAGATAAGTTCCTTAGGGGGTCTAGTTTCCAAAATGGGGTCACTTGTGGGGGGTTTCCACTGTTTAGGCACATCAGACGCTCGTCAAACGCGACATGGCGTCCAATCTCAATTCCAGCCAATTTTAGGTTGAAAAAGTCAAACGGGGCTCCTTCCCTTCTGAGCCCTGCCATGTGCCCAAACAGTGGTTCCCCCCCACATATTGGGTATCAGCGTACTCAGGACAAATTTGACAAGAACCTTTGGGGTCCAATTTCTCCTGTTACCCTTGGGAAAACAAAATATTGGGGACTAAATTATCATGTTTGTGGAAAAAATATGATTTTTTATTTTCATGCCCGGGTGTTATAAACTTCTGTGAAGCCCTTGGGGGTTCAAAGTGGTCACCACACATCTAGATAAGTTCCTTAGGGGGTCTAGTTTCCAAAATGGGGTCACTTGTGGGGGGTTTCCACTGTTTAGGCACATCAGACGCTCGTCAAACTTGACATGGCGCCCGATCTCAATTCCAGCCAATTTTAGGTTGAAAAAGTCAAACGGGGCTCCTTCCCTTCTGAGCCCTGCCATGTGCCTAAACAGTGGTTCCCCCCCACATATTGGGAATCAGCGTACTCAGGACAAGTTTGACAACAACCATTGGGGTCCAATTTCTCCTATTACCCTTGGGAAAACAAAATATTGGGGATTAAATGATCATGTTTGTGGAAAAAATATGATTTTTTATTTTCACACCCGGGTGTTATAAACTTCTGTGAAGCCCTTGGGGGTTCAAAGTGGTCACCACACATCTAGATAAGTTCCTTAGGGGGTCTAGTTTCCAAAATGGGGTCACTTGTGGGGGGTTTCCACTGTTTAGGCACATCAGACACTCGTCAAACGCGACATGGCGTCCGATCTCAATTCCAGCCAATTTTAGGTTGAAAAAGTCAAACGGGGCTCCTTCCCTTTTGAACCCTGCCTTGTGCCCAAACAGTGGTTCCCCCCCATATATTGGGTATCAGCGTACTCAGGACAAATTTGACAACAACTTTTGGGGTCCAATTTCTTCTGTTACCCTTGGGAAAATAAAAAAATTGTTGCTAAAATATTTTTGTGACTAAAAAGTTAAATGTTCATTTTTTCCTTCCACGTTGCTTCTGCTCCTGTGAAGCACCTGAAGGGTTAATAATCTTCTTGAATGTAGTTTTGAGTAGCTTCAGGGGTGCAGTTTTTAGAATGGTGTCACTTTTGGGTATTTTCTGCCATATAGACCCCTCAAAGTGACTTCAAATGTGAGGTGGTCCCTAAAAAAAATGGTTTTGTAAGTTTTGTTGTAAAAATTAGAAATCGCTTGTCAAATTTTAACCCTTATAACTTCCTAACAAAAAAAAATGTTGTTTCCCAAATTGTGCTGATGTAAAGTAGACATGTGGGAAATGTTATTTAGTAACTATTTTGTGTCACATATTTCTCTGTTTTAAGGGCATACAAATTCAAAGTTTGAAAATTGCAAAATTTTCAAAATTTTTGCTATATTTCTGTTTTTTTCATAAATAAACGCAAGTTATAGCGAAAAATTTTTACCACTAAAGTGAAGTACAATATGTCACGAGAAAACAATCTAAGAAACGCCTAGATCCGTTGAAGCGTTCCAGAGTTATAACCTCATAAAGGGACAGTGGTCAGAATTGTAAAAATTGGCCTGGTCATGAACGTGCAAACCACCCTTGGGGGTGAAGGGGTTAACTCCCGGTACACCGCGATCGTGTTTGATCACGGTGTGCAAGGGGTTAACGTGTCGGGGGCGGTCCGTGACCGCCCCTGACACATTGTGCCGGGTGTCAGCTGTGATAATCAGCTGACACCCGGCCGCGATCAGCGGCGCTCACCACGTGGGCGCCGCTGATCGCTGTGACGTACTATCCCGTCCCTGGGAATAAAGTCCCAGGGCTCATGGACGAGATAGTACGTCACATGGCAGAAAGGGGTTAAACACGGAGGTATGAATAAGGCCTTATTCAGGGACTGGGCAGTAATAGAATAGTAAAATCCATCCAGTGATCCTCCAATGTCTGCTGGACATGGGATGGGGAGAGTTTCTAGATCTGTTAAAACATAGATACCAGACTTCTTGCTGTTAACCAGTTAATGCTTTCTTGTCCACCACACTGCAGTGTCCAAAGAGGAAGACGGTGAGACAGGCAGCGACATCGCATCAGAGAGCTCGTGACCTCAGAAGATCCCCAGATCCTGGTATTGTGACATAATATTATGAACAATATTCATTCATTGATATTACTCTATAGAAGGGAACCTGTTGCCTCGTGTTGCCGCTGTAAGATGCGGCCGCCGCCTTTAGGGGCTTATCTACAGCATTCTATAACGCTGCAGATAAACCCCCGATCTAACCTGAAAGGTGAGAAAAAGAAGTTTTCTTACACTCACCCGGGGGCGGTCCGGTCCGATGGATGCCGCAGCGATTTTTGCCGGCAGTTTTTCCGCCTCTGCCCCGTAACGGATCACTTATGGCCACACTGCGTTCGGCCTCATTCATTCCCTGTGGGAATTGTGAACATGTGCTGCACTTGCGGTTTTGAACTTGCAGTGAAACAAAAAAATCACTGCTCGCAGCGTTGTTTTCCGTTGCTGCAAGTACAGCATTTGCCGGATCTGCCGCGAATGGCAAAAATGGCTGATGTGACAGTAGCCTAAGTCCCTGACGACAGTGTCTGCATTAGTCATACTCATCAATGGGGGGGCAGCACTAAAAGTGCCCAGGGCAGCACCAACTCTAAATACGGCCCTGAGCGGAGGCTCCTGTTTAGGATAATAAGCCAACATGATCACATCTGCTCCAAATGAAAAGAAAATTAGTTTATTACAATGAGAGTTCGCTCACATAACTATATGATATGGTCGAGAACTATCCGATGTCTTATCAGATGGCGCTAGACCCAATATTATACCATGGGGCAGAGCAGAGCTGTACTCTGTATCTCATACTAATTCAGCATGAGGAAAAAAATCACAGCCACTGGCCACCTCCTGATGGGCACCATGAAGAATGTGACGTGACCAGATAAAGTCCATCAGCACCCTGCACCTTGGTTCAGCCGGACGTGGCTCTTCTTTACCACATGATGCTCACGAAGGAGTCACAAAAGCATTTTTTTACCAGGTAGATATTCTATATCCTGTTCAAATTGTTTTTATTGAAAATGTCCTAATTATTATACAATCCAGGTAATGACGGTCACAGAGGAGCGCCAGCCGTGCCTTCTCTGGGGAGATCAATGCCGCTCCAGCCGGGTGCCTCCAAAGAGGAAGGAGGTTGCGATGCTGGATGAACCCGGTCAGACGGAGCGCAAAGAGAGGGGAATGTAGATTTAAAATCTTCTTATATTAATCACATTGGACTACATTAATAAAAGAAGATTTTAAATCTACATTCCCCTCTCTTTGCGCTCCGTCCGACCGGGTTCATCCAGCATCGCTAATTATTATACAAGATAGAGTTAAACAAAATAAAGGAAAAAAAAGGGGAAACAAGGGAAAATAAAGGAAAATGGGAGAAGGAACTATCGCAAAGCAAGAACAGTTATTCTATCTCTGATACATGTACCAAGACATACTAAGATCAAGGGTAAGACAATGGAGTTATCATTTCTTTCACATTATCTCACCATTGTGATAATGAAACTATCACATATTATGGAAGCTATGTTCCTGATCAGGGCTGCCAAAAGGAATTTCAGGGCCCCATACTGGCAAAATTTTTGGGCTCCCATGAGACTCCGTCCAGGCTCCACCCCAGTTCTGCCTCCACTCAAGCCCCGCCTACACCCCTCAAACTTTCCACAGTCCCACCACCCACTATTGGAAAAACTCTTCTGCCCCATCCTCACCAATCACACACTAACTGTTCCCATGGAACCGTATCACATACATAACCATCAGCTTTTGTTTTGACCAACGGATTTTTTAAGCCTGCCACCACGACAAGGTAGACTCTTTTGGCAGGGCCCTACTCTACTCTAACCTATTAAACGTTTCTTAAAATATCCAATAATCTTATTAGCAATATTTTCTATTTATTTTTCTTTAAGGGAATGTGTCACATACATTTTTTAAAGTAATTGAGATCCTATTGTTATAATCTTTTGTATAATCTGTATTTCTGATTGCAGATTATTGTATGCTGTTTCCTGAACATTTATGGAAGCTGCTCTCTTGCCTGTTTGGAGATATGGATATTGGACATATACATGTGTATGTATATCATAAGACATTATAGGGGACTCTATTTCCTTGGGAGAGTTTTCTATTCATGTTCTCATGTTTAGTTTCATGCAGATGTCATTGTGCAGGAAGGGGGAAGAGGAGAGCTGTGACATTACCTACTGGGAATGGTGGATTCTGTTATCTCTCATTGTAATCCTGCTTGTTATGATAATGAGGTGACTGCTAATAAGGGATCTCTTCTGGAAGTCCCAGTCTATTAGAAAAGTCGTTTCTGTTTATTTATTATTTTATGATATAAGGGGTTACATACTTTAAACTCAATTCTTGCAAAACTTTTTTAACTATGATTAAAAGGATTGGCCATGTTCTGGTTATTGGTCATGAATGTGTTTGAGATGATAGGGCTCTTACTAATATGGCCTTTCTTGAATTACAGCAACAAATATGAAATATGGGAAATAGAAATATAGGCTATGCTGAATTTCTGCACTAAATGCCTTTTAATCATCTCATATAATTGTAGATCGTGAGCCCTCGCGGGCAGGGTCCTCGCTCCTCCTGTACCAGTCGTGACTTGTATTGTTTAAGATTATTCTACTTGTTTTTATTATGTATACCCCTCCTCACATGTAAAGTGCCATGGAATAAATGGTGCTATAATAATAGTAATAATAATATACTCATTGGTTAATAATAATAACTACCGTAGAGAGTGGACAATGCCCAAAACATAAAAGCTTCATAACACATTCCCACTAAATATTTTGCTAACTAAATCTATTTTCATAAGAGTCATTTAGTTAAATCCTTTGGTCAATTACATAAAGTGCAAAATTACAGTGCCAATAACAAAAGAGAAAACAAAGAAAACAGACAAAACAAAAACAACACATATAACAATAACATATAACACAATAAAAATAAGGTCATTTTGTGAGATCAGAGAAACATAATATAAAAACAACAAAGAGTATTGCACACAATCTAAGGAACTGAAGCAGGTCCGACCCCCCTCTTTGCTTCTGCTCACCGGGCACCATACACTAGTACGGGCAGTAATGCCCTGATGGCGGCCCTGTCCCTGCCTACATGAAGTATGTAGCTAGTCTACATAGATCATGGGATGTCAGACATCCATTCCTGGCTACCTACAGTTGCCATTTCATCTAAGTACTCAGTCAATCTATATTAAAAGGAAACCGTCACCCCGCCAAGGTCATATATGACCTACTAATATGGGCACACAGGTATTAGGTACTAGTCCTACCTGTATACCTCTTATTAACGGTCTTGTTGTGGAGAAATGTTATATTCTGTCTTTACGTTAATGATTTCTTCCAGGCTCCGGGGCATTCTCTGCCTGGAAGAAATCCCTGCCCTCTCTCCTCATTACAATACTGCCCTCCTCCCATCAGCGCCAGTAATAGCCCCAGAATCCTGCGCCTGAGCCATGCACCTTGTCGGCGCGCACACCAGAGATTACTGGAGCGGAAGGCGCCGGCACCTCTGCAGAAGATCCCTGAGTGCAGTACCCATAGAAGGGAGGATGAGATATGTATTTCTGGGGGAGTGCAGGGCGCAGGCATGGGATTCCAGGGCCAAAACTGCCGTGCATGAGAGGGGGTTAGTATTACAATGAAGAGAGAAGGCAGGGATTTCTTCCAGGCAATGCAAGCCCCTGGAAGAACTCATAAACTTGAAAAAAGAATATAACATTTCTCAATAACAAGACCATTATTATGAGGCATACAGGTAGGTCTAGCGTAACATTTCTATTACCTGTATGCCCAAATTAATAGGTCATATACATCTCGGGGGGTGACAGATTACCGTTAAAGCATAAACACACATAGATAAGAATTAATATATATAATATGATGACGACAGCCGTCCAGACCTGCATCCCACCACAAGAAACAGTCCAGAGTAATCCCTGGAGAATGCTATCATCCTCAGTGACACAGTGAGGGGCTATGCGCCCCCTTCTGATCTCAGGCTATTTACTCATCTAGGAGTGTCTGCTCAAACTGTTGGGGTGCAGCTGTGGGACCCTATTTTCAGAGATGATGTCCTCCACTCAAGTCTCAAAAAGCTGAAAGGGTCTTCAGGAGAGGTGGGTAGTCGAGCTAGGCTATCAGACGGTCACCTCTGTAGCTGTAGTCATCCTTCCTATGGTACTATTCAGGGGTGGACATGTTATTGGTGCAAATTGTGAAATTGCACACGGGCCAAGAGGTAAGGGGACCCATTTCCACCTCCAAAGCAGATACAATTGTGCATTATGATGAGTTATTGGGCTGATCTTTCGCATAAAGATATAATATATCCACAAGACCATTAATATGAGTCATACAGGTAGGTCTAACGTAACATTTCTATTACCTGTATGCCCATATTAATAGGTCATATACGTCTCAGGGGGTGACAGATTACTTTTAAAGCATAAACACACATATATTAATTCTTATCTATCTAATAGGATGACGACAGCTATCCAGACCTGCATCCCACCACAAGAAACAGTCCAGAGTAATCCCTGGAGAATGCTATCATCCTCAGTGACACAGTGAGGGGCTATGCGCCCCCTTCTGATCTCAGGCTATTTACTCATTTAGGAGTGTCTGCTCAAACTGTTGGGGTGCAGCTGTGGGACCCTATTTTCAGAGATGATGTCCTCCACCCAAGTCTCAAAAAGCTGAAAGGGTCTTCAGGAGAGGTGGGTAGTCGAGCTAGGCTATCAGACGGTCACCTCTGTAGCTGTAGTCATCCTTCCTATGGTACTATTCAGGGGTGGACATGTTATTGGTGCAAATTGTGAAATTGCACACGGGCCAAGAGGTAAGGGGACCCATTTCCACCTCCAAAGCAGATACAATTGTGCATTATGATGAGTTATTGGGCTGATCTTTAGCACAAAGACATAATATATCCACAAGACCATTAATATGAGGCATACAGGTAGGTCTAGCATAACATTTCTATTAACTGTATGGCCATATTAATAGGTCATATACGTCTCAGGGGGTGACAGATTACCTTTAAAGCATAAACACACATATATTAATTCTTATCTATAATAGGATGACGACAGCTGTCCAGACCTGCATCCCACCACAAGAAACAGTCCAGAGTAATCCCTGGAGAATGCTATCATCCTCAGTGACACAGTGAGGGGCTATGCGCCCCCTTCTGATCTCAGGCTATTTACTCATTTAGGAGTGTCTGCTCAAACTGTTGGGGTGCAGCTGTGGGACCCTATTTTCAGAGATGATGTCCTCCACCCAAGTCTCAAAAAGCTGAAAGGGTCTTCAGGAGAGGTGGGTAGTTGAGCTAGGCTATCAGACGGTCACCTCTGTAGCTGTCGTTCCATTCAGGGGTGGACAGTGTTGGACATGTTATTGGTGCAAATTGTGCAACTGCCCACGAGCCAAGAGGTAAGGGGACCCATTTCCACCTCCAAAGCAGATGAAATTGGGCATTATGATGAGTTATTGGGCTGCAAAGGATCCATATATTGTTCATGCACAGTGTCCCTCTTCCGCCTGTGTCTTCCAGTGGCTCCAATATATAATTAATTTCCTGCAGTGAGAATCACATCACATTAATAATTTCCCGGCAATCAAGCTCAACACCATCAATCCTATCACTACCAATACTGTGTGGGCTTTTGAAAAGTTGAGAGTAAATTGTTTAACCCAACTCTGATAGACCCCATCCAGAAAAAGGGATTCCATCCCTCCTTGGATATATCTCCAGCTTTTTGCTGCAGCTCCTTTACTTTATCCATTATTGAATCATGTGCATCTTCTAGGAGCAGCATTGCTCACCTATAACAGCGCAAGTGCCCCCTTCACCTGCTAACAGGCAGTCAAGCGCCATTGTCTTCTGAAGGGCTACTATCCTCAGTGACATCACAAGTAGAAGCTAATGGAGGAGACACCAACAACCAAAACATTTGGTGACATCACAAGTAGTAGCTTATGGGGGCAAAACTAAGCACCAAAACATTCCGTGAAATGACAAATAAGAGCTAATGTGGGCGGAGCCAAGAACCTCACTTCCATTGAAGTGCATTGCCCAATATACTAGAGATCAAACGATATGAATCCTCCAATGTGGGGGAAGATTTGACTAGCTTCACTGCATATGGAGCTAATATGTATATACATCGGTGTTGTACAAGGATTTCCCAATATTGGTTGGATTTATATTTTTGATCTGGACTGTATATTACTATATGTCTCAATAACATCCGACAATTACATAGTTATCTTCATGTTACACGTGTTCCCTTTACAGGATATAACTTTAATCTCCCAGATTTGGATGATTCTCTAACAATACATGGCCTAAAAATCGAGAAGTCGTCATGTTCCAGTTCTGGCTGAGGGGATCCTCTCAATTATAACTAATCTATGGAGCTGATGAGCAAGAAAGTCAGAAGCCAGAATCATGTGATGGATAATCGGTAAATCGCTGTCATTTCTGGGCTTGTAGATAAATCCCGTCACATCCTATATATCTCCCTTTACTATTGGTAGAAGAGCTGTAATGCTTGGACAGCTCCTAATCTGAGGGGTTCACTAATTATTTTGGACCTGCTTGTATTATATAGAATAAAGACTCCAAAATGAATAAAAAATAAATGAGAAATAGATGATAGAAGAGAATGAAGGACACAACAAGAGATGACATAGAGCCGACTTACCGCTCTCTCCACCGTCTGCAACTGTCAGACGGAATGTTGGCTCTGCAGCTCCATACACAATGTGTGTGATGTCATAAGGCAAGGGGGCGGAGCCAGAAACCTCAACATTCCGTGACATCAGCAGCAGGAGCAGCAGTTATTTACAGAGACCAGAGCAGGCCATACAACCCATTCATTACCATATAAATGAAATTGACTCTAATTATCCATCTTGACCTCTTAAAACTTTCAAAAAATGCCACAATGTCATTATTACCATACATTGTAATTCCGGAGTAGTTTCCACTGATGTGAACAGTGATAAATCAACAATAATAACCCATATATCCCAATATTACAGAAGATTAGATGATATGGATGGTTGGATGTGGAGGTGGACATGCTACTGTAGGATAAATGGCCAGTAAATAGGGGAGGACACTATAGACAGTGTTACTATATACCAGGATTGGGCTATTAATTTTCCCAAGTGGCTATATGAGAGACCATAACATATTAATTACAATTATTATTTTATATTAATAATAATTGTATAACTTAATATTGAGTAGAATTAAATATGCTGACACCCCCTACATACCATATGAACCCATATACAGCCCCCTTTAAACCTCTATATACTGTAAGAGCTCACACCTAGCTTCCTACATACAGTATGAGCCCTTACATAGCCCCTCCACATACATTGTAAGAACCCACCTAGCCTCTCTATATATAGTCTGAGCCCCCACATATCCTCTCTATATTCAATATCAGCCCTCACATAGCGCTTTGTATATAGTATGAGACCAACGCTAACCAAAAAAAGGTACACTAATGTCAATAATAATCCCAAATAGAGTGCAACACCTAGCCTATAAACTAATGAAGCCAAAAGACACGGAGAAAAAGAAAAGGCAAATAACACGGTATACACCTCCGTATATACAAAAGTGAAAAAACCTTTATTTCATCATGGTAACTTTAAAAACATTTAAAATACACAACAAACCAATAGCCCAAAACTCCCCAAAAGGCCCATAAGCCTTAAATACAACCCATGTAATGGGTGAATGGCAGCCCCCCAGCATATGCAGAAAGAAAATACATGTGTCATACGGTGATAATGATAAATGAACCTATAACTACAAATATAAACAGAATGGGTGATGGTACATGCAGGATGCGACTAATCATCATTTCCCATTGCACAGGTATAAACAGTCAGAAAATAGAGACTCCCACATATACCAAAGCATGTATGCAAAGAAGTCACCCTAAAATAGTTGTAACAATACAGATGACGTCAAAAAATGGGCATAACTGACTGAGAATGCTATAATGAAATAAAAGTATGATCACCCAAAATGAGAAAGCCAGACACTGACATGGGGGCGGCAAGAAGTCCCGAGGGGGACAAGAAGGGAGAGTGGGAAGAGGCCCCACGCGTATCGCCGCTTCGTCAGTCAGTTATGACTAAATCCAGTAACTGTTGACTACTAGTGATAGATATGGGTCGCCCTCCCAGGGCTGTGGGGTACTCGGTACCGGGCCGGTGTCGGCGGGATGTGTCACAGCAGCGGGGACCCGGTCCGTGGCCCTGGGAACCCAATTAATAGGGTGAGTTTGCATGGTAGAATGTAGTGAATGGAATAGTTCGTGACGCCACCTGTGGTGTTCGGCAAGTGAGATGTTAAACCGACGCTGCTTGCAGATCCTCTGGGGCTGGTGGTGTGTTGCAGCCAAGATGGTGAAGCTCCCCACAGGTGAAGCTATAGCCCCAGGGCAGTGTAGATGTGGAGTTAGAGGAGAGGCACAGGCAGTGTCGAAGCTGGTACCCAGATGTAGCAGTGCTGGGTGTGTTGACGCAAGAATCAATGGAGGACACCAGGGCTTGTAGTTCCAAAGCTTTACTCACAGTGTGTAGTACACACAGGTGCCTGCCTCCGTACTGTGTCCTCTGGGTCAGAGGCTCAATCAACCTCCAGGTCAGATGGAATGCTCCCTTCCAATGCTCTGCCAACATGTACCTTTCTGAACGTCTCCTCTTATAGCGCCTTTAAGTGTGAAGATCTCCTACTACTGAGTTACACTGGAGTTCCTCCTGACAGATGTTCCCAAGAACTCTACTTGTACGGCAGACAGCTGTAGCCTGCTTTGGGGACTCCTCACTCCTGAGTCCCGGCTCACTATCCAAGTTGCTGTTGTGCCCCCAAGTCTTAGATGGGAGTAGTGCATTTACAGCCCACTACTCCACTGGTGTCTGCTGCAGAACCATTAGTGTCCATACAACCTCGGGGACCGGGCCCCGGCCTTGCGCTTAGAACTTCTAGGCAGGGTTCTTCCTCTAACCCACGTCCTCTCTGTTCCCTTTACTCCTTCGTTCCATTCTAATCTCTCTCTCCTTCTTATGGAAGCTCAGGTTTCAGTTCAATGTCTTTCTCCTTCTTTCCTTTCCCGTGCCAGCAGACCCAGGTCACTGAGGTCTGCTGCAGCACCTCCTTCCTCCATTCCTCTCTCGGGGATCTTCTTTCCTCACTCCTCTCTGACTGGCTTCCTCTCCCAGACTGACCTGTAATCCAAAACCTTCCCACTCTTTTATGTATTCTCAACTCCACCCGCCTCCCAGCACGTTTCGTGTTCCAAGCAGGGAACCACCAAAGGTGCTCTGCTACTCTCTAAGCAAGGAGCCGCAATGTGGCTTTGCTGAACTACTCTGTTGTGTGGAGTGCGAGTGCTGGAGCGTGGTCAGGAGCCTCCAACTTACCTGGGTGGTGGGGCACCACACACCTCAGGAGGAGGTGCAGTACCTCTGTGGCGGCTGAGCGTATCACAGAAGAATATAAAATAATATTCAAGTCACCTTTATTCCATCCAGGTTAAAAATTAGAACATTCATGGTACAAGATTATTTTACGACTAAGGTCTTTAGCCAGAAACGCGTCAGAATGAACATGTTTTTAATCTTGTACCATGGATGATCTAATATTTAATCTGGAAGGAATAAATACTTGAATTCACATTCTGCTCTGCCCTCCAGTTCTTTAGAAGGAACATGAAGCAATTTGAGAGCCTTTTAGGCAGATAGGTCCAAGTTG
The DNA here is from genome assembly GCF_039654945.1 of Dendrobates tinctorius. Taxonomy (NCBI): domain Eukaryota; kingdom Metazoa; phylum Chordata; class Amphibia; order Anura; family Dendrobatidae; genus Dendrobates; species Dendrobates tinctorius. The sequence continues at coordinate 785,620 of NW_027362069.1, read as the reverse complement.
CCATCTCCTAGTCTGTGGTTAGGCTAGCTCTGCCCCGTAGGCACCACTAGGGACTGCGGTGCCAAGAGATCTATTCTGTACAAGAACCATCAGGGTCAGTTGCAGCTATTTAGTGTATAACCTATTTTCCCAAGTGAGTTACCACACAGGCATAACACCCCGATTTGCCTGAGCTACTTGTGAAGGAACGCCTCGTGTGCGCCCTTTTCCACAAGACAGCTACAGCTGCCGCCGGTCTAGCAGTGCTTCAGCAGCTCTTGCAAGTGCCAGTTCACACACTGGTGTGCGACGTGACCATACTCTGGAACCCCACATTACATATGTTGGCAAGTGTTTGTGAGCAGCAGAGGGCAGTAGTTAAATACGAGCTACAACATGCCGGTCAGTATTCCGATCAGTCTCCGCACATAACAACTGACAAGTTGGCATTACCAATTACCATTCATTACCAATATACAACACTACAGAGAGAGGTTGAGCTTTGTCCTGGGTAACTGTATCCCTGTAGAGACTTGTTATTAACACTATTATTTAGTCCTCTATCTCTTAAATCTGTGTAGTTATATCCTGTAAGTGAATGGTCACTGATACATCTAATATATAAAGCTCAAAGTGTGTATGTGTGTATGTATGTGTGTATGTCCGGGATAGGCATCCGCACCATCGCAGCTACAGCCACAAAATTTGGCACAGTCGCACGTCTGGACCCCGAGAGCGTCCTAAGCTATGTTGTGAGGTGAAATTTTATCCCCGCGCGTTCCAATTCACCAAACAATTTTGCCCCTATCTACATACTGGGGGGAAAAACTGTGTGCGTGTCAAGCCCCACCCCTCATTATGATGTCATAATGCCCCTATCTGCATACTGGGGAAGCAGTGTGTGCGCATCAAGCCCCGCCCCTCATTATGATGTCACAATGGTTGCCATGGCGACGCTGATGTCATCATAGGTTGCAAGCCCTGTCGCCGCTCATTATGATGTCATAATGGTTGACTATGGGATGGAGGATGTGTGATGGGTATATGGGCACTGGACTATGGGATGGCGGATATGTATGACGGGTATATGGGCATGGACCTATGGGTTGGTGGATATGTATGACGGGTATATGGGCACGGGACTATGGGATGGAGGATATGTATGATGGGCATATGGGCACGGGACTATGGGATGGAGGATGTGTGATGGGTATATGGGCACTGGACTATTGGATGGAGGATATGTATGACGGGTATATGGGCACGGGACTATGCGATGGACGATATGTAAGACCGGTATATGGGCACGGCACTATGGGATGGAGGATGTGTGATGGGTATATGGGCACTGGACTATGGGATGGTGGATATGTATGACGGGTATATGGGCACGGGCCTATGGGATGGAGGATATGTATGACGGGTATATGGGCACGGGCCTATGGGTTGGTGGATATGTATGACGGGTATATGGGCACAGGACTATGGGATGGAGGATATGTATGATGGGTATATGGGCATTGGACTATGAGATGAAGGATGTATGATGGGTATATAGGCACGGGACTATGGGATGGAGGATATGTATGATGGGTATATGGGCACGGGCCTATGGGATGGTGGATATGTATGATGGGTATATGGGCACGGGACTATGGGATGGAGGATAATTATAATTTGCTATAACTATCCACAGTTAGTTACTATGCCCGGGCAGCACTGGGCTCTTCAGCTAGTTGTCTCTAAATCTGGATAATTGTATCCCATTGGCCAGATAAATACCTTATATTCCAGTACCTGGGAAATTGTATCCCAGTAGTGATAGCTCTACTGATTTATACAGTATACCTATCCTGTTGGCTAATGGTCTGGCTAAATCTATCCCTCTACTATCAGCAACTATTGTATTTCTAATTGCACTTTAATCTTATTATATAATTTTTCAATAAAGGTTATATTTTAGTAGACTTTAGTTAGGGTTTATTTGCTGTCTCAGATTTTTCCCTCTCCCCATATTGTATACGCATACATCTCTTCCTTGCCCCCCAAGCTGTGTATTCAAATCTTCCCCAACCCCATTACAATAAATCGTTAGTTTCTTCAGTTCCATTGGAGCACTTAGCACCGATGCTGTTTGCGCCTCTGAGGCGCCGTCGAATGACGTCAACAGGGTGATCACATGACTTGATCACGTTGCTGACATCGCCATATCCCGGTGGTCAGGGCTTCAATTGTGCTCAGTCCATCTGAAAAATGCAAGTACAATTGATCACTGGGATCCGGCGCACTTCATCTTCTCTGAGCTTGACATCCGTCTCAGAGAACAGCCGACTCATAGTCTGCCTGGCCCATAATGCAACCTCAAGGAAATCACCTCGGACCGCCGGATGAGGCGGCTCAACGGTGTTCCCATGCCGGCTGAACCGGGGGCAGATACCCCTCCTGCCCTCCCCTAGACCTGCCTCTGGGTTAAGGCTAAATAACAGAAGCAGTTGCTGTTTTCTATAAAATTTATAAAAAGCAGTACATTATAGTAATACCTTGACTAACGAGTGCAACGACTTATGAATTTTGCGAGATGCGAGCCGTCGCTCTGTCAGCTTTATGATGTGAGCCGAGATCTGAGTTACAAGCGAGCGAGCTTACACCACTCACCTCGTGGTTACCCTGCCGTGCAAGCAGCTCTGTCATTGCTTCATTCTTCAACTATGGGTCCTAAAAAAGTGAGTTGTCCTGTCAGTTCTTTTTATCTTTTCTTTTGATTCAGGACCTTACCATCTTTTGCTGCACACAGGTTTTTAGTATTACCAACGTTGCCATTTTCCTCAGGTGGACTCTATTTTAAGCACTGCATGCTGTGTGTATTTGACATGGGGCTGTTCATAGCATAATGGTTATTTTTTGGTTCATTCTTCTGCTAATTTTGCTGTTAATGAATCTTTTTTAAAAACTCCTAATAAAATAATTGGTGTGGTTTTTGGGGGGCTGGAAGAACGGATTAATTGCATTTCATTTCATTTTAATGGGGACATTAAATTTGATATACAAGCAAATTGAGTTAAGAGCTCGGCCACAGAACGAATTAAACTTGTAAGTCAATCACTGTATATGGTTTTTAGTGATGAGCGAACATGCTCGGATAACGTCTGATCCAAGCATGCTCGGGTGTTATCCAATGCCTTCAGTGTCACCAACTCCCTGCCATCCCCTTGTCCGGTTCCAATACGGAAAGGTTCCAGGAAAGACATCTCAGCTACTCCTGCCTCGGTTGTAGACCCCGGATCCTTCTTGAGACAGTCCTTAAGCTGGTGCTCACCTGCACGATCCTCAGCCTGGGACCCCTTCCTGCTGTAGCAGCTCTATCCCCACAGCCGGCAGACTGTCTCTTTCACTGCTCCTTGCACCTTGCCCTAGGCAAGGCTGCCCGGGCTCTGCTGTCTATCCAGGAAGTGTCCTGACTATATCCCTATGCTCTGCCCTGCTCAACTCTGACTCCTCCCTACTGACAAACCTCTATGCTAACTGTACCTAACTAACACTCCTAATCTATTTTAATCTATTCCTTTTCTCTATGATGACCCCTCTATTCTAATCCCCCTACGGTCCTATACTATCTAAGATCCTATCCTGGCCCTAAGCCTATACATCGTACATGACAGATACATCACATTACAGTACATAACAAGTATAATAACGTTAGTGAACAATGAGGTGCCACACGTAACCATGAGAGCAGCGTCCAGGGAAGAGGAGGAATGTGAGGGTCCCCGCCACCTCCTTACACTCCTCCCTCCTAAAATATGGTCATCCCTGAACATGGCGGCACCTGTAAGCTTAAAATTGTTAGAATTTTTTTAAAATATATATACAGTTAGTACAGCCTATGTCCAATGCTGCTTAGGGTCAAACGTGACTCTGTCTCCACTTGGTTAGAGCCCCCCAACAAAAGAACTCAAGTTCCTTTAGTGTGGGTCTGACTGACCTCGGTCTACTGGCTCCTGGGACCCATCTTAAAGGGAACCTGTCACCCCCCTGGGCGTTCTTCAGTTAAAGAGCCACCTTCAGCAGCACTAAGGATGCATTCTGTGAAGGTGGCTCTTCTTTTTCTGACCCCCAGTAATGCCAAAATATTGACTTTTATAATTAGCTCCTCTTACCTGTAATGTGTCCCATAGGTATGATGTGTCCCCCATATCAGCCGCCTACCATCCGTCAATCATGCCTGAGTGGCGCCTCAGTGCCACCCACCATCTGTCCATCATGATGCCCCATGCGTCGCTACCTCCTCTTGATTTGAATCCTGGTGCCTGCGCTGTGACAAGCATTCTCGGGCATGCGTAGTGTGCGCTGCCCTAGAACCGATATCAGGCGCCTACGCGTTGTGGAGGCCCCAGATCCCGCCCTGCAATGTGTTATGACATATTCACACTGCGGGGCTGGGGCCTCCACAACGCGCAGACGCAATAGCCTGATGTCGTTCTCGGGCAGCGCACACTGCGCATGCCCGAGAACACTTGTCATAGCGCAGGCGCCGGGATTCAAATCAAGAGGAGGCAGCGACACACGGGGCATCATGATGGACAGATGGTGGGTGGCGCCGCACAGGCATGGTTGACGGATGGTAGGCGGCTGATAGAGGGGGACACATTATACTTGTGGGACACATTACAGGTATGAGGAGCTAATTATAAAAGTCAATATTTTGGCATTACTGGGGATCAGAAAAAGAAGAGCCACCTTCACAGAATGCAGCCTTAGTGCTGCTGAAGGTGGCTCTTTAAGTGAAAAACGCCCCTGGGGGGTGACAGGTTCCCTTTAACAACAACAGTACATATAGTCCTGACCTGACTTGCTCCTCGGTTCCTCCTGTTCAGATTTTCCCCCCTTCTCCTTTAGCAGAGTACGGACCCTTAACAAAACAAGTGGGCTGCTTTTATCAGAGGACAGTACAGGGTTAAAACAGGAAAAGTTCAGGGTTAAAACAGTCCAGTACATAAAGCAGCCATTACAGGCCATTACTGTTTCCAAGGGTGATTAACCCCTTCATGTTTTAGTCCCGTAATCCAGCAGGGGGTGTGCAAACGTACACAAATACAGTTGTGGTCAAAAGTATTGACACCCCTGCAATTCTGTCAGATAATACTCAGTTTCTTCCTGAAAATGATTGCAAACACAAATTATTTGTTATTATTATCTTCATGTAATTTGTCTTAAATGAAAAAACACAAAAAGAATTGTCCTAAAGCCAAATTGGATATAATTCCACACCAAACATAAAAAAAGAGAGTGGACAAAAGTATTGGCACTGTTCGAAAAATCATGTGATGCTTCTCTAATTTGTGTAATTAACAGCACCTGTAACTTACCTGTGGCACCTAACAGGTGTTGGCAATAACTAAATCACACTTGCAGCCAGTTGACATGGATTAAAGTTGACTCAACCTCTGTCCTGTGTCCTTGTGTGTACCACATTGAGCATGGAGAAAAGAAAGAAGACCAAAGAACTGTCTGAGGACTTGAGAAACCAAATTGTGAGGAAGCATGAGCAATCTCAAGGCTACAAGTCCATCTCCAAAGACCTGAATGTTCCTGTGTCTACCGTGCGCAGTGTCATCAAGTAGTTTAAAGTCCATAGCAATTGTGGCTAACCTCCCTAGATGTGGACGGAAAAGAAAATTTGACAAGAGATTTCAACGCAAGATTGTGCGTATGTTGGATAAAGAACCTCGACTAACATCTAAACAAGTTCAAGCTGCCCTGCAGTCCGAGGGTACAACAGCGTCAACCCGTACTATCCGTCGGCGCCTGAATGAAAAGGGACTGTATGGTAGGAGACCCAGGAAGACCCCACTTCTTACCCCGAGACATAAAAAAGCCAGGCTGGAGTTTGCCAAAACTTACCTGAAAAAGCCTAAAACGTTTTGGAAGAATGTTCTCTGGTCAGATGAGACAAAAGTAGAGCTTTTTGGGCAAAGGCATCAACATAGAGTTTACAGGAGAAAAAAAAAGGCATTCAAAGAAAAAAACACGGTCCCTACAGTCAAACATGGCGGAAGTTCCCTGATGTTTTGGGGTTGCTTTGCTGCCTCTGGCACTGGACTGCTTGACCGTGTGCATGGCATTATGAAGTCTGAAGACTACCAACAAATTTTGCAGCATAATGTAGGACCCAGTGTGAGAAAGCTGGGTCTCCCTCAGAGGTCATGGGTCTTCCAGCAGGACAATGACCCAAAACACACTTCAAAAAGCACTAGAAAATGGTTTGAGAGAAAGCACTGGAGACTTCTAAGGTGGCCAGCAATGAGTCCAGACCTGAATCCCATAGAACACCTGTGGAGAGATCTAAAAATCGCAGTTTGGAGAAGGCACCCCTCAAATATCAGGGACCTGGAGCAGTTTGCCAAAGAAGAATGGTCTAAAATTCCAGCAGAGCATTGTAAGAAACTCATTGATGGTTATCGGAAGCGGTTGGTCGCAGTTATTTTGGCTAAAGGGTGTGCAACCAAGTATTAGGCTGAGGGTGCCAATACTTTTGTCTGGCCCATGTTTGGAGTTTTGTGTGTAGTGATCAATGTTTTGCTTTTTGCTTCATTCTCTTTTGTGTTTTTTCATTTAAGACTAATTAAATGAAGATAATAAAAGCAAAGAATTTGTGTTTGCAATCATTTTCAGGAAGAAACTGAGTATTATCTGACAGAATTGCAGGGGTGTCAATACTTTTGGTCACAACTGTAAACTTGGATAAGGGATAGAAGAAAAACAAACAACAGTCCTTCAACTGTGACCATACTGGCCACCACTGACACCAAGTCCTGGTCCCGTCCAGGGCTCACTACCCTTTCACAGATACGGAACAGTCTCTCCTGCACTTCAATCCATGCAACTAGCACATCCAGTTCATTTTAGGGGCTGCCTTCACTCCTTGCTCTACTTGCAACTGGAATAATGGGCCGCATTCTGGTCCTGAATTATTATAAACGTGTTGCCCGAAGACCCGCTGGAGGGGAGGACTCTCCGCTCTTTCTCCTGCTCCTTTCCTCTGTCAGCGGCTGATTCATGGTACCTGGAACTTCCTGCTCCCGTGACCCGATTGTGGCCACCGCTTCCTTTAAGGGCGCCTCTGACTTTCTGTAGGGACTACGATCATTGCAGACGGCTGCACGCAATACTGCGCTTCCTGTGCCTGTCTCTCTTTGATGCTGGAGACCATTTTCACCGCCACAGCATACTGTCCACGGGGCCCTTGTTCTTTAATAAATGTCACTCGGTCCCATTCCTGAAAAGGACCGTCAAAACTAATGGACCCGGCATTCACATAGACCTTGTCCCCAGTCTCGACCTCATGGATGAATCATACAGCTCCTTATATACTATGATGGTCCAACTGTCAGCACCCTGTACATTATAGTGCGATTGTACCCCAGAGCTCCCCAAAAAAAAAAAAGAATCCCTATACTCTAATCGAGATTCCTCATCCTCCGCAGTGTCTGTCTCTTCTTCTATCCATTCTCGCAGTGGATTCTGATGGCATGATGCAGTGACATCTTTGCACTGCCAATGTTCCTTGCTTAGTGCTGGACTCCAGCAGGCCGAAGATAGAAGGGACGCCCACAGTGGGCTGGGGTAAGTGACGAAGCCAGTGACTATGTTCTCCGTCACAACTGTTAAAAGTATGCGCATCTTGAGGAAGCTGATTCTGTTAGCAACATAGCGGATAAGGCAGCCCACAACCAGACAGGCCCTTCTGCCATTTGCCAGAATTGGAAGATGGCCAGTCTGGCCCTGCAAGGTCCTTAATCCTGCAAATCTTCTAGCGCACTTTGGTTCCGCTTGATTTTGGCTGGCCAGCAGATAGCAGTCTTTCCTCATTAATGGCACATCTTGCACTAATTTTCCAGTGGTCTCATCACTTTGTTACTTTCTTCCCCCCCTTTTTGCTCGCCAGTCCTCGGGTGAGTGAATTCTTTTGAGTTTGAGGTTTCCCCACAGGTAGGCTGATGTCAGCCAACAATTGCGTGCATTCCTGGGTCTTCTGGGATCAAACAAATTCATCCTGAGCATACTTGTTAGAGGTAATCCCGGCATTGGCTCGCTCAGTCCTGAGGAGCTCTTCCTGCAGAGGCGCATTTGGGGTACTTGGAGACTCAAGCACTGGGTGTGGTAAGTCGACTCTGAATTTGTTTTGACCCTGTTAACCATTATTCTTCTTCCTCTAAGACTGCCCATTGTGGACCTCAGCCACTTCAGTTGGGGCCCCTGCCTGGTATGGTCTTCTGCTTCAGAAGAGCAGGGTCACAGCATATTCCTGTGCAACACCTGAGGTCTAACCTCATAGCCTGGGTTTTTCAGGTGATTCTTCCTCACCACTCGGTAGAGTACCGCCTCCCAATGATGATGCAGCTTGTTTCCGGGTCATTTGACCGGCATCAACACATGGTCCCCTGGCTGAAGTGGTCCATCTGACATCGATTATCGACTTGAATGTTCCACTTCCTGAAGCTTCTGCTCAACCAGCTTCCTTACCGTCTGAAATCTGTGACTGTGTTCTCGGATCCTGGCACTAGGACTACTGCCCGAACAGGAATCCTCTGCCTCCAGCTCCAGTTCAGTGGTCTCTCCGCCAAACAGTAACATGTAAGAGGTGTTACTAGCAGTCGCATGGAAACAATTATTGCAAACCCACAACAACTTAGAGGCAAATTCGAGCCGCTTCATCTTCTTGTCCTCTTCCAGGGTCCGCAACATTTGCAACAGGGTTCGGTTGAAGTGCTCACAATCCCCATTTCCCTGTGGATGATATGGTGTGGTTTGGGATCTGTTGATTCCATGGATGCAGTACAGTTTGTTTGTCACTTGCCCCTGGAAGCAGGACCCTGGGTCGTAGTGAATTCACTTTGGGCATCCATATATGCGAATGAAGTCCTGACAAATGGCTCTGGCTGTAGGTTCAGCTGTCTGATCCTGGGTGGGAGTCACCACTGCAGGGTTGCCATTAGGAATTTCGGGGCCCCATATTGGCAAAATTTTCGGATCCCCCTTGAAACTCTGCCCAGGCTCCACCATAGCCCCACCTCCACCCCTCGGACCTTCCACGGTCCCACCAACCTCTCTTTTAAAAACTCCACTTCTGCACCATATCCCCCCCCATTATACATCACCAGATCACATACATAGCCAGCAGCTTTTGTTTTGGCCAAAAGATTTTTTAATCCCCCTCCACGACAAAGTAGTCTCTTCTGGCCAGGCTTTACTCGACTGTAACTTATTAAACAATTGTTAAAATATCCAATACAATTTTAGGTATATTTTTATTTCATTTTTTTAAAATGACCATTAACATCACATACAAGGGAAAAATACCACTGCACCATGACCAGATCACATATTACCACCACATAGTGACCAAATATTACCACATACAGGGAATAAATACCACCACAATATAACTAGACAACATATTACCACCACTGTGACCGAATAATAGCACATATAAGGAACAAATACTGCCACACCATGACCTGACCACATATTACCACCACATAGTGACCAAATAATAGCACATACAAGGAACAAATGCCACCACATCATGACCAGATCACATATTACCACCACATAGTGATTGAATATTACAATATTGATCATTAATAAAATAAAAACACAGTACTAATGCCATTATACACAGGGGATATGTACTTAGTATACAGTGTCCGTGTACAGGTAATACAGTGATCACCTGTGACATTATACACAGGAGCTCTGTATATAGTGTCAGTGTACAGGTAATACTGTGATCACTAGTGACATTATGCACAGGAGCTATGTATATAGTATACAGTATATAGTGTCAGTGTACAGGTAACACACTGACTCACCGGTGACATCTCTAGTTAAAGTCCTTCATCTTCGCTTCTCTTCTTCATCCAGTTCATACCACGATCACTTCTTCCAGTCAGGACTCGTCTCTGCATAAAATAACACAGTAATCTATAGTACATTCCCGGATTTTTGCCCAACTTCTATACTACGCCAGATGAAAAAAGCGACCATGTCGCCTTGCATAGTGACAGGACTTCTCCTCCCCCACACTGAAAACAGTAACCTCAAAAATAATATCCCCTATAGTAATAATATCCCACATTCTGGACCCCACGTGTCCACACATTCTGCCTCATGTCTCTGCATATTGCCCCATAGTCATCCCTAATTGTATAATGCATCCCATAGTCATATATAGCAGTATAATGCACCCCCATAGGGGTATAATATAACCCATAGGGGTATTATGCACCCCCATAATGCTCCCCCATAGGGGTACAATGCTCCCCCATAATATAATGCGATAGGTAGAGTTGAGCGAAACGGGTCTGTCAAGTTCATAAGTCGCTGACTTTTGCTAAAGTCGGGTTTCATGAAACGAAATCCAACCATAGTGTGAGGTCGGCCATGAGGTCGGCGACCAGAGCGCCAAAGTCGCATTTCAAATGATGCTTCCAGCACCCTTTTTCACCCAATGATGGAGGACGCACACTGTGGGCAATGCGATGACATGGGCAGCGGTCACCACCATCTTTGAGAAGGGCATGCAAGTGATTGGCTTGCTTTGTGTGGCGTCACAGGGGCTATAAAAGGGCGTGCACGTCAACCGCCATCTTACTTCTGCCGACCTTAGCATAGGGAGGGAGAGGTGGCTGATTCTGAATAAGGGAGAGCGTTAGGCAGGGAAGAAGAACCCAAAAACTGCTTCTGCTGGTAGCGATTTCCAATTACAACACAACACTTTGTGTGCAGTGACAGGGGAGGCTCTATTTTTGTGCATCAGCTCTGTTGGTTATTAGGCTGCCTTATAAGGCTCCCTGATAGCTGCATTGCTGCTTGCACATTGCTGTGCAAACTGCTTTTTTAAAAGCAAAAATACTTTTCTTCCTCTTTTCTGCACAGTTACCAAGCGTTTATTTTCCACACTTTTGTGTGCAGCAGTCCTGCTTATTAGGCTGCCTGCGTCCATACTTGGACTGAGAGCATCATTGTCAGCCTCCTAACATCTCTAGGGAGATTCTCCCCCATACTATATACACCTTGTACTTTGTCATACACCAGCCAATTTCAGCCTGTTAAATTGAGGTGTAATCTATAGTGGGCCTGAGATAATAGTTCAGCCTCCTAAAATCTCTAGGGAGCTTCCAATTCTCCCCAATACTATATACACCTTGTACTTTGTCATACACCAGCCAATTTCAGCCTGTTAAATTGACGTGTAATCTATAGTGGGCCTGAGATAATAGTTCAGCCTCCTAAAATCTGTAGGGAGATTCAAATTCTCCCCAATACTATATACACCTTGTACCTGGTCATACACCTGCATATTTCAGCCTGTTAAATTGAGGTTTAATCTGTAGTGGACCTGAGATAATTGTTCAGCCTCCTAAAATCTCTAGGGGTATTCAAATTCTCTCCAATACTATATACACATTGTACCTTGTTTTACAGTACCATATAGCTGGTGGTATTTTGGGTACATTTTCCCAAAAATGAGGAAGTATGGTGGAAGAGGCCGTGAACGTGGGCGGGGGTTGCCAGCTGGTACTGATGGTGGTGGTGCTGGTGCTGCATCTGCTGGTAGTGGCAAAAGCACAATAGCACCTAAGGCAGGAGGTGTTGAGCCTGCGTCATCGTCTGGCTCCACAAGGCCTCGAAGGCTCCCTTTTCTGGGAGTAGGTAAACCGCTTTTAAAGCCGGAGCTTCAGGAACAAGTTTTGGCTAACATTGCTGACACAGCCTCCAGCTCTATCGCCTCCTCTTCTGAAGTTTCAAAAAATAAAAGCACTGTGTCATCAGTGGAGGCTCCTGGACAGGAACAAACCTTTCCTTGTGTCCTTCACCCCTACCAAAAGTGAAGGATGCGGCAGGCCACACTACAGATTTCTCCATGGAGCTCTTTTCACATACCATGCCTGGGTTATCAAGTCAAATCGTGAATTCCCCAGTCCAAGATGAATCTGACATGCAGTGCACTGATGCACAGCCACTGCTAGATTTTTCTGCTGGTACATTCACTCAGAGCACTACATTGTCCTCGCAGTGTACTGAGCCAGAATCTGACCCTGATGAGACTCAGGTGCCCCTTTCCGCATACTATACCACCTTACACGGTGACACAGAGGAAGGTGCACATGAAATTGAAGAGAAGGTGATGGATGACCCAGTTGTTGACCCAGATTGGCATCCATTGGGGAAAGAGGGTGCCGCTGCCAATAGCTCAGAAGAGGAGGAGGAGGAGGATCCGCAGCAGGCATCGACATCGCAACAGCTGTTATCTGGCAGGCCCGTAGCAGTCCAAAAACGGGTTACAAAAACCAAAAGTGTTGCAGGAAAGCTTGGCCAGACGGTCAAATTAGCACAGCGTGCAAGGCTTCAAAATGTTTTCCACAGTAGGAAGTGTGCAGTGTGGCACGTTTTTGAACGAAATCCTAATGATCAGGCAAAGGTTATCTGTAAGAAGTGCGCAAAGACCTTTAGCCGAGGGAAAAATCTGAGAAATTTGAATACCAGTTGCATGCTTAGACACTTAACCACCATGCACTTGCGAGCGTGGACGGACTACCAAACCTCACATACCACATGTGGACCTGCTCCGAATGAAGGTAGTCAGCAACGCTACATCGCTTCCCCCACTGTAAGCCCACCGGTTAGCACACCACCAGCAGCAAATGTTGAGGTGTCGTCGCAAGGCCAAAGCAGTCAGGGAATCACAATATTATTGCTACGAAAGACTGAATCTAGGCCATCAGCAAGACCACCAACACCATCACCAACCCTCTCTCAGTCCGCCATGTCCACCGCTAGTTCCACCATATGCAGCTCTCAAGTCCAGCTCACCCTACCAGAGACTCTGAGTAGGACAAGAAAGTACTCATCCTCTCATCCGCATACACTGTGTTTGAACGCCCACATTGCCAAACTAATCTCATTAGAGATGATGCCCTACCGGTTGGTTGAAAGTGAAGCTTTCCGTGAGCTCATGGCCTACGCAGTACCACGGTATGACCTACCCAGTCGACATTTCTTTTCTCGAAAAGCCATCCCAGCCCTCCACCTGCATGTGAAAGACCGCATTGTCCATGCACTCAAGCAATCAGTGAGTGGAAAGTTGCACCTCACAACAGATGCATGGTCCAGTAGGCATGGCCAGGGCCATTACGTGTCCATCACTGCGCACTGGGTTAATGTGGTGGATGCAGGGTCCACAGGGGACAGCGGCGGTGGGACAGTGCTGCCTAGCCCACGGTATAGGAAACGTTGGCTGTAGGCGTTCGACCCTCCTCTTCCTGAAGCGAAAGGTCGTCCACAGATCGCAGTCGCACGAGCACGCCATCCGCAGCTGCCAGTGTTGCACCCAAGGTGTCCCACTATCGAACAGCTAGTGGTAAGCGTCAGCAGACTGTGCTGAAGATGATGTGTTTGGGTGACAACAGACACACCGCGGAGGTACTGGCCGACTACTTGCAGCGGCAAACTTAGTCATGGCTGGGCAGTCTACATTATGAGGCAGGCAAGGTAGTTAGTGATAACGGCCAGAATTTTGTGGCAGCCATAGCCCTTTCAAAACTCAGACACATACCTTGTCTGGCTCACACCTTGAACCTGGTGGTGCAGTGCTTCCTCAATAATTATCCGGAGTTAACAGCCCTGCTCCATAAGGTGCGAAGACTGTGCTCGCACATCCACCGGTCGCCCGTACACTCCAGTCGTATGCAAAAGCTGCAGCAATTGCTCCACCTTCCCAAGCACTGCCTAATTATCGACGTTGCAACAAGGTGGAACTCCACCCTGCACATGGTTGAGAGGCTGTGCGAACAGAGGCAGACTGTAATGCATTTGTCGGAGAATACACGGGCAGGCAGTTTGAGGGCAGACATGGAGTTGTCTTATGTGCAGTGGTCGAAGCTGAAAGACCTCTGTAAAGTCCTTCAGTGTTTTGAGGAATGCACATGGCTGGTAAGCGCAGACGACGCCATCATAAGCATGAGTATCCCACTTATGCGTCTGCTTATGCAATCTTTGACGCACATTAAGGAGCAGGCGTCTGCAGCCAAGGAGGAAGAGGAAGAGGAGGAGGGAAGCCTTGATGACAGTCAGCCATTGTCTGCTCAGGGAACTCTCCTGGACGAGGTGGAGGAAGAAGAGGAGAAGGAGGAGGATGATGGGGATGATTATTTAGGGGAGGAGGATGCTTCTCTGGGGGCAAGAGAAAATGTTGGCGTGGCAAGGTCAGGTACAGGGTTTGTGCATTACTGGAGGGATGTGCATTTGCCAGACAGTGCTCCTCCACCCAGCACTCGCAGTGCATCATTGACACCTGGAACATTGGCCCACATGTGTGATTATGCCTTGCAGATCCTAAAAAGGGACCCCCGCATTGCCAAAATTATTATTATTATTATTATTATTATTTATTGTTATAGCGCCATTTATTCCATGGCGCTTTACATGTGAGGGGGGTATACATAAAAACAAGTACAATAATCTTAAACAATACAAGTCATAACTGGTACAGGAGGAGAGAGGACCCTGCCCGCGAGGGCTCACAATCTTCAAGGGATGGGTGATAATACAGTAGGCGAGGGTAGAGCTGGTCGTGCAGCGGTTTGGTCGATCGGTGGTTACTGCAGGTTATAGGCTTGTCGGAAGAGGTGGGTCTTCAGGCTCTTTTTGAAGGTTTCGATGGTAGGTGAGAGTCTGATATGTTGTGGTAGAGAGTTCCAGAGTAGGGGTGATGCGCGAGAGAAATCTTGTATGCGATTGTGGGAAGAGGAGATAAGAGGGGAGTAGAGAAGGAGATCTTGTGAGGATCGGAGGTTGCGTGCAGGAAAGTACCGGGAGACGAGGTCACAGATGTATGGAGGAGACAAGTTGTGGATGGCTTTGTATGTCATGGTTAGGGTTTTGTAATGGAGTCTCTGGGCAATTGGGAGCCAGTGAAGGGATTGACAGAGGGGAGAAGCTGGGGAATAGCGGGGGGACAGGTGGATTAGTCGGGCAGCAGAGTTTAGAATAGATTGGAGGGGTGCGAGAGTGATGAACGATGACGACTACTGGTTGACCAGCATCCTGGATCCACGCTATAAAGACAAATTCCAAAACATCATGCCACAGGAGAACCTTGACCTAATATTGGCTAACAAACAAGCAACTCTGGTAAACCATTTGTTTGAGGCATTCCCAGCACACAGCAGCGGTGATGGTTCTCACACGAGCCGTAGGGGCCGGGGGCAACTTGGAAGCGGTGTTGGTGGTGCACACATCAGAAGTGGCGTTGGAGACAGGGGTTTCATGACCATGTTGTGGACTGATTATTCAAGTACCGCTAACACGACTGATAATACTGCATCGATTGAAAGTGACAGGAGATAGCAGTTGTCATCTATGGTTACAAACTACTTCTCCTCCCATATCGATGTTCTCCCTCACAGGTCATTCCCCTTTGACTATTGGGCCTGTAAACTGGACACCTGGCCTGAATTGGCACAATTTGCCCTACTGGAGCTTGCTTGCCCTGCTGCTAGTGTGCTATCCGAAAGAGTCTTCAGTGCTGCTGGATCAATCCTGACAGAAAAAAGGACCCGTCTGTCGACCTAAAATATTGATGATCTAACCTGCATTAAAATGAACCATGCATGGGTTTCAAAGGATTTTTTTTTTTGTAAATTCTTTATTTTCGAAATTTAAGCATCACCATTAAACACAACACCAGTTCTCAGATACATTTGGCGAAATATTAATTAAGGGTTGGTTTAGGGCGAAGAGGAAGGAAAAAATAAGGGAAAAGTAGGTAGAGGAGAAAAGGGAAAAAGGAAGGGAAGGAAAAAGGGTACATAATCATAAACAGTATCAACAACATTAACATTAACATAATGTGGTTGACGGCATGAGCACAAACATTGAATGGGTGCACTTCAGAAAATAACATAGCACATTACATTAGGGCTATCTAATTGGAACAGTGAGGCCAGGAACCCCAGTGCAGAAGCCGTCAGGTCCAGGTAAACTTATGAGACTCTAAAATGCCCTTAAGGAGGATTGTCTTCTAAATATCTATTCCACGGGGCCCAAGTCAACACATAAGATCTATGATTAAAAATTTCCCAGCTAGACAGCTCCTCTAAGCGAGAGATCTGATTTATTTTAGCATGCCATTCTCCCAACGTGGGAGGAGCTACATCTTTCCAATGGGCAACTATTAACTGTCTCGCCGCACTCAACATCAGTGGGAGAAGACCATGTTTTTTTGGTAAAAAGTCCTTCGACGGACATGAAAGAAGAGCCTCCGTGGCTCTAAGATTAACCTTTATTAGTCTTAATTTTTTGAGAACTAGTTCAACTCCATCCCAAAAAACCCTCAGTCTAGGGCAGTCCCAGAATATATGTGAATGGTGTCCTCTAGAATTGAGGCATCGCCAACAATCGTCATTATCTGTGAGACCCATCTGGAATAATTTAGCTGGAGCTAAATGCCACCTAGTTAATATTTTATAAGAGTTCTCCTGCAGGAGTACACACCTGGAAAAGCCCCGAGCATTCGACAGCATTTTAGATATTTGGTCCTCTGTAAACGTGGTATTAAGTTCCATTTCCCAAGAGTATATAAACGAGGGTTTAAAATGTATATTCGGAGAGATGAGATGTGAATAAATGCGGGATAGAATTTTTAGCCGTGGGGGTGGAAGTTTAATCATAATATCTAACCAGGACCAATTAGATTTAGACGGGAATCTCCGTCTAAACTGTAAAAGTGTACGTCTGATGTGTTGTTTTTGGAGAAAATTTGTTGGTTGAGTCAACGCACCCGGTGGCCAAAACCCCTCCTGCAAGATTCTATTACCATAAAAACCATTCAACGTTTCTCTAGGGAGGTTGGACCATAAATTATATGGGTCTTGAAAATCTAACTCCAACAGATAGGGTATTGAGCCGATCGGTGTCAATGTCGAGGGGAAGGTGTCTTCTGGGAGCTCTCCCATCACCAATCTTTTAATACGCAATGTAGTTGTGGTTACCTCATCCAACCTAAGAGAGGTTGGCGGTTTAGCTTTAGTCCAGAGATACGGTAAACCCTTCAGGCCCAATAGAGCCAAGTCAATACTATCCCCCTCCTCACTCCCAGCACAGGACACCACCTTTAACCATCTACTGAGATGAATAGCCTTATAGTATAAAAGAGGGTCCGGGACCCCCAATCCTCCAGAAGAGATAGGGCAAGAAAGAAACTTATATGGCAACCTAGCCCTTTTTGATTTCCAAATAAATTTTCCAATAAGGGATTTTAACGTTCCAAAAAAGGTCAGGGGAATCTGAATCGGAGCCATGTTCATGTATACATTATAATAGGCATTATATACGCCATAAACACATTAATGCGACCCATCCAGGATAAAGCGGGTAGGTTATATTTTTGCTTCAGGCTTTTGACCTTTTGAATTAAAGGAGTGTAGTTATTTTGAAATAAGTTGGCGGGATCTCTAGTTATCGTTATTCCCAAATATCTAATAGAATTAGTAGCCCAAGAGAATGGAATCTGCGTGCGAATAGTGGAGATCTGAGAGTGGGGGAGAACAACGCTTAACACTTCAGATTTTGTTAAATTAATTTTAAAACTAGAGAGGGGACTAAATTGATGAAAGGCTTGAAGGATAATTGGGAATGCTTGGGATGGGTTGGAAATAAGGAAGAGCAGATCATCTGTGAAAGTTAGTTTTAAATGACCTCCGGCCCACCGACAACCCCTCTATGCGTTGGTCTTTTCTGATGCTTTGTATCAAAGTTTCTATAACTAAAATGAACAAAGATGGCGACAAGGGACAACCTTGTCTAGTCCCGTTATTAATCCCAAAACTATTTGACAGGGTGCCGTTGATCCTGACCCTGGCCGTCGGTTGAGAATAAAGCGAGAGAACTGCTGTTATATATTGAGGGGGAAAGCCAAACCTGATCATTACTTGTTCCATGAGCCTCCAGCTCACTCTGTCGAAAGCCTTCTCGGCATCCGTCGACAGGAGCATCAAGGGAACATCTCGAGTCTTAGGCCTCTTTCACACTTCAGTTTTTTAGCATCAGTTCAAATCCGCCAAAAAGTCAGAGAAGCAGATCCGTTCTGAACTGATGCGAACGGATGGCACAGGATCCGTTTTCAGACGGATCCTGAAAATGAGGAAATATAAAGGAACTGCTGGCCGGGAAGGGGGGAGAGAGAGAGGGAGAGAGAGAATTTTGTCCGGCACCCAGAAAGAATTTCGGGTTAAATCAGTGTCTGGAGGATCCGCCACAGAAAAAAATGTTGCAAGCTCCGTTTTGAAATCTTTGAGGATGGTGACGGACAGCAACTTTTGGCGGATCCTCACAAAAAACGGATGCAACGGACAGCAATCCGTCACAATCCGCCATTAATGCAAGTCAATGGGGAAAAAAACGGATCCTCAAAAGAAAATTGAGGATCCGTTTTTTTCAAAACCTGGCGGATTGTGACTGATTGTAAAAAACGGAAGTGTGAAAGAGGCCTTAGCAAACATTATAGACTGAATGACTTTAGTAGAATTATCCTTCCCTTCCCTGCCTCTCACAAAGCCTGCTTGATCTGTGTGAATTAGCTTAGGTAAGAAATTGCTTATTCTGCCCGCTAATATTTTAGCCCACATTTTAATGTCTGCATTAAGCAGTGATATTGGTCTGTAGCTAGCGCACAAATTGGGGTCTTTACCCTCCTTCGGGAGGACTGTGATGTATGCCTCTAAGGATTGTTTAGGGGGGAGCTGGCCTTCTAAATAGGAATTAAACAAAGACACTAGGTGAGGTAACAATGGTTTTATAAACTTTTTGTAATAGATAATGGGGAGACCATCTGGACCCGGTGCCTTTCCATTCGGAATAGTAGAAAGAGTGTCTAAAATTTCTTTGGGGGTAACTGGGGCAGTCAGCAAGGACTGGCCCTCAAGAGTTACTTTCGGGAGATTTAGTGGGGTCAGGTATTCTTTGATTTTTGCTAAGGCTGTGGCTGGCTCTTGCATGCTATCCGGTATATTTAAATTGTATAAATTTTCATAAAAGGTTCTAAACTCCCTGGCAATATCTGCGGTCTCGAAAATTGAAGAGCCATCTAAAGCTCTGAGTTGTCTAATAAACGTCTTTTCTTTTTGTTTCTTAAGTAGGGATGTCATGAGCTTACTACTTTTATTGCCATGAAGATAGAACTTCTGCTTACTTCTCATGTAGGTTTTCGCTAATTGAATGTTTAAAAGGTTTTTTAGTGAAGTTCTCAGATCTGTCAGTTCAGATAATATCTTGTTTACTTGAGATCTCTTATGTAGTCTCTCGAAGGAACTAATTTGATGTAGAATAGACACAACCTTTTTGTTCTTTCTTTTTTCAAATAGGAGCCTAGGGCTATAAATTCCCCTCTCATTACTGCTTTATGTGACTCCCATACCATAGACAAGGGCGGGCCTGAGTGTAAATTAGTTTGAAAAAAGAAGTCAAGAGTGCTTGTCAGTTTTGCAATGTGGGAATCAGAGTCCAGCAATGTCTCATTAAGTGACCATGACCCAGCCGGCCGTGGTAGAGTTTTTATCTCTATGTCAAGAAAAATGGGAGCGTGGTCTGAGAGAGAGATGATATCTATATTTGCATTTTTAACTAATGGGAGATTAGCTGTTTGTATCAATAGGTAGTCAATTCTGTGATAGCTATTATTTGGATGGGAATAAAAAGTATAATCTCTGCCTGAAGGAAAAAGTGTTCTCCAAGGGTCTATCAAATGCAATTTTTGTAATGAAAGGTGTAATTTTCTCAGTGCCCTTTGAGAAAGAGCCGACCTGCCCGACGAAGTATCTAAGGCTGGGTTCAAAGATACATTAAAATCCCCTCCCACCAACAACAGACCCTCAGTAAAGAGTTCTAGAGTGTTCATTGTTTTGCACAGCCAACCTATCTGATTCCTATTTGGGGCATATAAATTACACAGGGTAATCTTAGTGTTAGCCAAAAAACCCTTAATTATAATGTACCTGCCTTCTGAATCTGATAAACAATCACTCAAAACAAAGGGAACATTTTTTTTTATAGCAATGCTCACTCCACTGGACGCCGAACCGCCCGCACTGTGGTACCAGGTCGGGTAGCGAGATCTAGACATATCTGGGACTCTCCCTTTTTTAAAATGTGTCTCCTGCAGGAAAACTATACTAGACTTCTTTGAATACAAAAGATTCATTACTTGGCTTCTCTTACTCGGGGAACGTAAGCCCTTTACATTATACGAGGCCACTGTCATAGTGGCAAAGTTCACCTTATCACCCATAGTTTGGTAAGGGAAGTAATAATAAAGGTTCCTCTGTCATCAAACCACCGAAATTAAAAAAATACAAAGAAATGAAAAAAAAATACAAAAAACCTAAAAATTACTAAGATAAAACAGCAGAAATATAACAAGAACCAACTACCTGTCTGTAGCAGAGGTAGGGGGTCAAACATACCTCCCATAACAGAGCAGGAAATAACATTTCCGACACACGAGTGGCACAAACTTATACGGCAATTGAATGATATCAACAACACATAAGCAAGTGTCAAACTTAGCAAGCTAAAGTGAGTTAGAACATGTCCGAGTGGACCGAGGGGTCCGGCTCCAGGAGTGGTAAAATGCAACCGAAAGAAACACAAGAAAGCTCAGGGGGGTATCTCCTTCCCCATTCCAGATTTCCCTCTTTTAGGAGTCGAGCGTTTCTTTCCTGAGGCCCAGTCACCTTGCCCTCCAGCATAAGCATAGACAGGGGGAGGCGTGCGATGATCCATGTCCAGAGGTAGCCAGGAAGGAATATCAATAGGGGCAATGTCAAAAGTGTCCCATATTTTGGCTAAATCTTCAGGGGTCCGAACCATTATTTGCCTGCCGTCTCCATGTATAGATATACCAAACGGAAACAGCCATTTATATAAAATTTTACGTGAGCGTAACACCTCCAGGAGGGGCCTTAGGACTCTTCTTTTTGCAAGGGTCGACGGCGCAACGTCCTGATAAAGATGAATAGCAGATCCCTCATAAGAAAGATTTTTAATGTCTCTTGAGGCAGACAAAATAGCATTGGTATTCAAATAGCTCAATAAGCCGCAAATCACATCCCTCGGGGGTTCCGTTGGCTTCGGCTTTGGTCTAAGTGATCTATGCACCCTTTCTATTACAATTCGGTCACATTTTTCTTGTGGGATTAAGAGGGCAAAGATCTCCTTCGTAGATTTTTCTAATATTTCTGTAGAAACACTTTCAGGCAAGCCTTTTATCCGTATATTCTTCCTGCGGCTCCGATTTTCCTGGTCCTCCAAGGCCAGAAAAGAGTTGTTAAGCTGTGCTCTGTGGTAGTCCAGATGCTCTCTCATGGCATTGGAGTGGCTAATGATAGAGGACTGGGATGACTCCAAGGACTCCACTCTATTACCAATATGTAGCAAATCCGCTCTCATACCAGATATCTCATTAACTAATGGTTTTATAGCTTGTGCTAATAATTTTTTAAAAACCGATCTAGAAAGTTTCCCAGAGTCCGATTGAGTAACATCGCTGCCTGAAGCATCATCACTGGAGTCTGAGTCCTCGACATGTTCCTCTTCCACAACCTCTGTAGGGAGCCTTTTAGCATTAGGCCTAGTCGATGCAGATTTATTTTTCAAAAATTTATCCATTTCACCCTGCTTGCCTCGATACGCCTCTGCAGCCAACGGTTTTGCACGCTCTTTATTAGTTTTGACCATTCTGCTTAATTGAAGCGTGCCCTTAATTCACCACTCGTGCGTCAAGAAAAGTCTACTAGTGCATTTTTCTATATGTAAATAACCCCATGTAGCTTGGAGGGTGAGGAGCTAATATACAGTGGGGAAAAAAAGTATTTAGTCAGTCAGCAATAGTGCAAGTTCCACCACTTAAAAAGATGAGAGGCGTCTGTAATTTACATCATAGGTAGACCTCAACTATGGGAGACAAACTGAGAAAAAAAAATCCAGAAAATCACATTGTCTGTTTTTTTTTCATTTTATTTGCATATTATGGTGGAAAATAAGTATTTGGTCAGAAACAAGCAATCAAGATTTCTGGCTCTCACAGACCTGTAACTTCTTCTTTAAGAGTCTCCTCTTTCCTCCACTCATTACCTGTAGTAATGGCACCTGTTTAAACTTGTTATCAGTATAAAAAGACACCTGTGCACACCCTCAAACAGTCTGACTCCAAACTCCACTATGGTGAAGACCAAAGAGCTGTCAAAGGACACCAGAAACAAAATTGTAGCCCTGCACCAGGCTGGGAAGACTGAATCTGCAATAGCCAACCAGCTTGGAGTGAAGAAATCAACTGTGGGAGCAATAATTAGAAAATGGAAGACATACAAGACCACTGATAATCTCCCTCGATCTGGTGCTCCACGCAAAATCCCACCCTGTGGGGTCAGAATGATCACAAGAACGGTGAGCAAAAATCCCAGAACCATGCGGGGGGACCTAGTGAATGAACTGCAGAGAGCTGGGACCAATGTAACAAGGCCTACCATAAGTAACACACTACGCCACCATGGACTCAGATCCTGCAGTGCCAGACGTGTCCCACTGCTTAAGCCTGTACATGTCCGGGCCCGTCTGAAGTTTGCTAGAGAGCATTTGGATGATCCAGAGGAGTTTTGGGAGAATGTCCTATGGTCTGATGAAACCAAACTGGAACTGTTTGGTAGAAACACAACTTGTCGTGTTTGGAGGAAAAAGAATACTGAGTTGCATCCATCAAACACCATACCTACTGTAAAGCATGGTGGTGGAAACATCATGCTTTGGGGCTGTTTCTCTGCAAAGGGGCCAGGACGACTGATCCGGGTACATGAAAGAATGAATGGGGCCATGTATCGTGAGATTTTGAGTGCAAACCTCCTTCCATCAGCAAGGGCATTGAAGATGAAACGTGGCTGGGTCTTTCAACATGATAATGATCCAAAGCACACCGCCAGGGCAACGAAGGAGTGGCTTCGTAAGAAGCATTTCAAGATCCTGAAGTGGCCTAGCCAGTCTCCAGATCTCAACCCTATAGAAAACCTTTGGAGGGAGTTGAAAGTCCGTGTTGCCAAGCGAAAAGCCAAAAACATCACTGCTCTAGAGGAGATCTGCATGGAGGAATGGGCCAACATACCAACAACAGTGTGTGGCAACCTTGTGAAGACTTACAGAAAACGTTTGACCTCTGTCATTGCCAACAAAGGATATATCACAAAGTATTGAGATGAAATTTTGTTTCTGACCAAATACTTATTTTCCACCATAATATGCAAATAAAATGAAAAAAAAAACAGACAATGTGATTTTCTGGATTTTTTTTTCTCAGTTTGTCTCCCATAGTTGAGGTCTACCTATGATGTAAATTACAGACGCTTCTCATCTTTTTAAGTGGTGGAACTTGCACTATTGCTGACTGACAAAATACTTTTTTTCCCCATTGTATGAAAACATCCGTGGAGATCTGCAGGAGTCGGTAGGGACAGGGCAACGCCAACTCCCCCCGCGGCGCTTCAGAAATGATACAATGTCCTCCTCACCGGTGGCTCAAAGATCTGCAGACAGCAGCACCCCCATGAGGGGAGAGCGATATCCCCCGATCCAAGAGCGTCCCAGTCCCAGGTAAACGTCCCAGCGAGACAGGGGGCCGTCAACAACCCGGCCCCTCGGACACAGAGCCAACGCTCCCTTCCACCGCCAGTAGCAGTAGTATCCCCCGCAGGCCCCACAGACAGCTCACCGGGAGCTCCCCGCACCACGGCCGCCTCTCACCGCCTTCTGCTCCGACGGGCGAGACCGCTCCTTATTCCGCGGTCTCACGCCTCTGTCGAGGGCCTCCTGTGGTCCGGTTTCCAGGCCTTATCCGCGCCGCAGGGGGATGTAAAGATGGCGCCCTTCTCTCGTTGGCGCCGCAGCACTCTCCACGAGGCCGCTCTGCGCTCCGGTGTCCCAGCGGAGAGCAGCAGCCCCTCTCTTCTCTCCACCGCCCCTCACCTTCTTCTCCAAGCCCGGGACGCTCTGAGATTGATTTTTCCACTTTCGTCCGGGTCAAAATAGGCTAATTTTATGGCTGGAAGCGGGAGCTGCTGCAAGGCACGTCCTCCCTGTGTGAGATCCAAGCCACGGGGTTTCAAAGGATTTTGTCCCACCTTCCCCTGCTGACACATAGGTTGCCAGAAAAATGGCTCGCTTTTGT
This sequence comes from Dendrobates tinctorius, assembly GCF_039654945.1. Taxonomy (NCBI): domain Eukaryota; kingdom Metazoa; phylum Chordata; class Amphibia; order Anura; family Dendrobatidae; genus Dendrobates; species Dendrobates tinctorius. The sequence goes on along the minus strand of NW_027362069.1, from coordinate 761,370 downwards.
CCTCCTCTTCCTCGGACTTCTCCAATTCCTCCATTTGCAGCTGCTGAATGTCCAACATCAACAAATGCCATTTTTTCCACCTCCCTAACTGGGCTGCCTCCCCCCCAGGGCCGGGGTCACCACCTGTCGCATGCACCCGTGGGAGTGCCGTTGCCCTGGACAGGTGGGTGGGCCCACTCTTGGGCGACGGCACTGGCACAGAGTCCCTCATAGTACAATCAAGTGTCTCTGATGGTGGGGGTGCACACCTGCCGTCAGACACACCGGCATACTATGAGGGGCCCTGTGCCAGTACTGCCGCCCACAAGTGGGCCCCTCCTGCTTGCTCAGGGCCCCAGCACTTGCAATACTTACCTCTCCCTGCTCCACCGCTGTGTAGTCTGGGCTGTTAAATCCTTCACTGGGACTGCCACTACAAATTTGGTGAACTGATAGATGATGGTTAAGACGAAGCTATGCCCTGTCCTGCTGGGCTCTATCTTCAGATGATCAATGGCTTCCATTTTTTATGGATGTCGACTCACAATGAGATGTAGTGGTGGTTTATCATCAGCTTTCACAGTTTTCCTACTCACAGACGTGTGACATTCCTGCCCACAATTTTAAATGTGTCCTCTTATGCCAATCCAATAGAATCGCCTACGGCCTGTGGCTTCTGTCTTTTGCACTACAAAGTGACAGATCATGATAGGAAGTGAGGACCATGTCTACATCTCTCCCTGTGATCACAATTTGATGGAGATAAGTAACGGTGATGGGATCCACGGTACTGCGATACAGCAACCCTTTCTTCACAAAGAACTGTTTTCGCTGTCTCCACAGACAAAATAATTGCAGAAATTTTGGAATTACGACCCTCAATCACTTGACTTTCTGTCTGTACTTGTATTCATCTCGTTTCCTCTTGAGGAGAGTCTGGACTGTCTTACTGAGACTGAAATATATATGAAGATTTAAAAATGCCCCAACAGTGTATACTGGTGTACGCTTCGAATACATTACCCTTTTTCTACTTTTTAGATTCTTGTCTAATCCATACTGAGGCTGTGAGTGTCTTTGTCGGACTCCGGAAATATACACAGAGATTTTTAATGTTTAAACTATGCTATATATACCTGTTATCCAGTGATACTGTACCCTTTCTCAAGTTTCTACAATCTTGTTGAATCCATACTGGGCCTGAGACCGTGTGAGTCTGACTCCTGATTAGAGATGAGCGGTGTTCGAGTCGAACTGTTCGCCAAGTTCAAATTCGAGCTGTTTTGGGCGATGTTCGAGCCGTTCTTCGAGCTCGAACACTTTACTTAAAATTCGGCTGTTCGAGGTTCCGTTCGAGAACGGTTCGTTCACCAAAAGCGTAACTTTATTTCCACATTAATAATGGTTTTCAATGTTAATAGACAGTTTCATGGCATAGTAGCGGTGTCTGATAGCCAGCTGTGTAGTACACCTGTCAGGGAGCTACACCGTGTGTGTTTCTAATAATTTTTTACCGCATCTTGTCCAGAAAATCCTTTTGGGCCTTGTAGCACTGTCTGCTACTCAGCAGAGGAGCCCACCCGTGAACCTAGCTATGCCGCCTGTTTATGAAAGAACCAGTTTTTGACTGCATTTAGCCCAGTTAATACTTTGGGCCTAGTAACTGTGTCTGCTACTCAGCAGAGGAGCCCACCCGTGAACCAAGCTGTGCCACCTGTTTATGTAAGAACCATTTTTTAACTCCATTTAACACTTTGGGCCTAGTACCTGTGTGTACTGCTCAGCAGAGGAGCCCACCCGTGAACCTAGCTATGCCGCCTGTTTATGTAAGCACTGTCTGCTACTCAGCAGAGTTGCCCACCCGTGAACCAAGCTATGCCGCCTATTTATGTAAGAACTGTGTGCTACTCAGCATAGGAGCCCAGCTGTTAAGCAAGCTACAGCACCTGTGGTTTGGACACTTAATTTTTGCACATTCTTTCTGGAATGACGGTTAGGCCTAATTCCGGAATTCCGGTTGACCTGCACTTACTGGGAAATCCTCGTTCACGGGGAAGAATTGGAATCCCAGATCCCCATCACTAACGGGGTTCAGCGGGTTATCCGCACCTGTTAGCGACACACGCTGGTCCTTTCAGTGTAGCATGCGTGCAGCCCCGGACATGTAAGTTCATGACAGACCTGTTATTGCTCGATCTCGCGTGCCAGAGCCTCGCGTGTCCCTCTAGTAAGCTGGACGCGGACCACGGGGGCATGCCAGAGTCTCGTTCATTAACGGAATTAAGCTGACAAATCGCTAGCACAACTAAAAACGGCCATACACCACTACCCACAGAATCGAGAAAGCTTGCAATCTGTCCATCCTTTCCGTGGCTGGCATGGTTGAGGTTGCCCGTGTGGAGTCCAATTAAGCCGCAGGCTCCACTCCTTGTGGTGGTGCCCTTCTGGACATTCCTTGTGGTGGTGCCCTTCTGGACATTCCTTTAAGGTTCAGCTTTGCAACCATACTGCCCCCGTAAACCAAACACTTTGCCTTCATGGACGCTGTTCGGAGGGTCATGGGAATAACGCCGCCCGATCGGCAGTTGGCATAATTTATGGTGGGAAGTCCGACAGTATATGATCGTCTTCAATTTTAGAATTTTAGAATTTTTTTTGTATTTTAGATTTTTATTCCAGCCTTTCTTGACTTTATAAGGGCATGACATGCCTATATCTGTGTCTCTTCCTCCTTTTACTCCTCCACCTCTTTTCTATATGTAGTTGCCCTTTTTCATATGTTATTTGTGTCTTCTGAGCATTTTGTCTGCTTTGGGACACCTTTTAAGGTGTTTTGTATGTGTTTGTATGTGTTTGTATTTGCCTGCCATTGTTTTCAATTGGGTTCGACAGTGTTCGTCGAACGTTCGACAAACTTGCCTCCTGTTCGATGAACCGAACTCGAACACTAGCGGGGTGACTCAACACTACTCCTGATATAGATGTACTTTTTTAATGTTTAAACTATGCTATATATACCTGGTATCTGGTGATACTGTACCCTTTGTGCCAGAAAGTCCTCCTCCACCCACCACTCTATGTGTATCATTGACACCTGGAACATTGGCCCACATGTGTGATTATTTCTTGCGGATCTTCTTTTTATATTGTGGTGTGATCCTTCCTGAGCGTGTGAGAGTCTGTGGGTTACTCCTGCAATTTATATGTACATTTAAAAATTACCCCAACACTGTATACAGCTCTACGCGTGTGATACATTACCCATTTACTGCTTTTTATATTCTGGTCTAATCCAAACTTACCAAGTGAGAGTCTGTTTCTGACTGTGGAAATAAATACTGAGATTGACAATGACCCCCTACACTGTATACAGCTGTGCGCTTCAGATCCATTACCGTTTTACGGCATTTTATATTGTGTTGTAATCCATACTGAGCCTGAGAGCGTCTGTGTCTGCCTCCTGAAATATATACAGAGATTTAGAATGTTTAAACTATACTATATATACCTGCTATCTGATGATACTGTACCCTTTTTCTACTTTTTATATTCTTGTCTAATCCATACTGAGCCTGTGAGCGTCTCTGTGTGACTCATGAAATATATACAGAGATTTACAATTATCCTTTGACTGTATACAGCTATACACTTCTGATTCAGTACCATATATCTGATGTTATTTTGGGTACATTTTCTCCAAAATTTGGAAGAATGGTGGAAGAGGCCGTGGACGTGGGTGTGGGGAGGCCAGCTGGTACTGATGGTGGTGGTGCATCTGGTGGTAGTGGCAAAAGCACAATAGCAGCTAAGACAGGAGGTGTTGAGCCTGCGTCATGGTCTGGCTCCGGAAGGCCTGGAAGGCTACCTTTTCTGGGAGTAGGTTAACCGCTTTTAAAGCCGGAGCATCAGGAACTGGTTTTGACTTACATTGCCGAAACAGACTCCAGCTAATATGCCCTCCTCTTCTGAAGTTTCAAAAAAATGCAAGCACTGAGTCGTTAGTGCAGGCTTCTGGTCAGGAAGAACCCCTTTCCTTGTGTCCTTCACCCCCACCAAAAGTGAATGATGCAGCAGGCCACACTTCACATTAGTCCATGTAGTTCTTTCTCACATACCATGCCTGGGTTATCAAGTCAAATCGCGAATTCCCCAGTCCAAGATGAATCTGACATGGAGTGTGGGTCGCCAGCCAGGGCAGTGGGGTTAATCGGTACCGGGCCGGTGTCTCAGAGGGATGTGTCATGGTGGTGGTGACCCAGTCCGTGGCCCTGGGCGTCCATGCAAAGGGGTGAATAACGTTTATAGGTGAATGATAGGTGACGCCACCTGTGGTTTCTGATCAGATTGACCAGCGTTGCAGTGTCGCTTCTCTGAGACAGATGTTGTGGTGCAGCTAAGATGTAGAAGCCCTGCACAGGTAGGGCCGTAGTCGCAGGGCAGATGAAAGAGTTGGTAGATGGTGTGCAGTGCAGGATGTAGCAGAGCCCTGCACCAGGCGCAGGAGAAAGATGTCAGACACAGTCGTGCAGTTCCTTTACCTGTACTTGGTAAGTGCCGTCCAGGACCCAGAGTACAAATGGAGAAGGAGTTGGTCAACCTGGAAGCAAATTAGGAATTCTCTCTCTGCAGATAGGTAGTGTGGCCTCCGTTCTAGCGCTTATCTGAGTTAGTCGCAGTACTGAGTTCACTGAAGTTCCCCCTGTTGACTCTCTCTTGGAACTTTCTCGTATGGCAGGCAGCCATAGCCTTTTCTGTTGTGAGTTCATTCTCTGGTTCACCAGTTGTGAGTTCTCCTTCCAGACTCCCTCTGGTGGTAACAGGAGGTAGTGAGGCTGATTTGATTGGTGGAGATCTGCCATCTGAGAATGAGGATGACGATTGGACTTCAGGAGTCTCAGATTGGATGTTTGTCAGGTCTTGGTTCTCAGCTCTGTTCCAGTCAGCTCAAGCTAAGTTTCTCTGTTAATGTTCACACTTGATTTTGTTGGTCTATTCAGTTTTTTGTGGTCAGCCAGCCCCGGCTTGGGCTGTGCTGTATTTCCACTCTTATTTATCTGTGTTTGCCAATTTGCTTTTTGTCCCTTATTTGGCATCTTTTTGCTCTGTCTCAGAATATTTCAGAGTGCTGATAGAGTGGGAGAAGTCTAGTGACTTCAGGGTTATTTTTGCTATCAGAAGTGTTGGACATTATTTTTGTAGGGTTTTTTGCAGATTGCAGACAGTGTCTTTCCTTTCCTCTCCTTTCTAGTTAGTTTGGGCCCCATCATTTGCTCAGCCTATTTTCCTACCTGTGTTTGTGCTTTCATCTTGTTTCACCATCAATACATGTGTGGGGGCTGTCTATTCCTTTGGGTTCTGCTCTGGGGCAGTTAGTTTTCCCTTTTCTTGCTTAAGGCTTCTTTAGTCCTCCGGCTGTGACGAGGCGTCTAGGTTCATCGTAGGCACGCTCCACGGCTGCTGCTAGTTGTGTGGTAAGATCAGGGATCTGCAATCTGCATAGTTACCAACCTCTCTGGTTTTTCTGGGCTTAGAGTCAGGAACACCGCACTGTACTTGCTCACTGAGCCAGTGCGCGTGTCCTGAGTGTCAGGATCCTGTCAGCGCTGGCATGCAGCCTCCGCTGAGCAGGGACTCACCCGCACTATAGGGGTACCGGGGTCAGGTACAGCCAGAAAGTACCGATGCACAGGACCTGTGGATGCTGAAGTTTAGCAAGCAGACACGGGACCTACGGTCATGTGACTGCAAGGGGGCGGGGCTTAGCATCCTGCTTAGTGAGATGGAAAGACACTATACAGAATTACTCAGAGTCAGGCAAAACGGGGTTCATACACAGAGATAGCCGTAACGTACCAAGGATGAGACAGAGCGGATAGTCAGGGCCAAGCAGCAGTCAAAATCAAACAGACATAGAAGGTACCAAGCAGAATCCAAAGCAATATCCAGAGAACAGATCAAGTCATACACAGATTATCAAGCAACCAGAACACAGCAAAAACACACTCAGGGGTCACCACACTATGCCAAGGGCAAGAGTATAACTGACAAGGATGGGAGCATCCTGAGGCTATAAGAAGCCTCTCCCAGAACCAGGGAGAGGCCAAAATCATAGCCCCAGGTGTGCAGGTAAGCCTGCACCGGGATCACAACCTTTAACCCCAGAAATGCCAGTCATCAGCACTGGTTCCAGACATTAACCCCACGTGTGCGAGTCAAACCCGCACTGAGATCATGACAGTACCCCCCTCTCAACGAGGGGCCTCTGGACCCCCAGGCTTGCCCATGTACTTAGCATGGAAAGCCCGCACTAGGCAATCAGCATGCATCAACCGGGCCGGTACCCAGGACCTGTCTTCCGGTCCATACCCCTTCCAATGAACCAGGTACTGTACCGACCGCCGTACCAACCTGGAATCTACGATATGACCAACCTCATACTCCACCTGCCCCTTGACCAAAACAGGAGAAGCAGCAGACTTGGAGTCTCCACGGACTGCTTCAAAAGGTTTCAGTAGAGATTTGTGGAAGACGTTAGAGATCTTGAAAGAGGTTGGAAGGCACAGCGTACACGCCACTGGATTGATTTTTTCCACAATCTTGTATGGGCCAATGAATTTGGACCCCAACTTGGCTGAAGGAACCTTCAACTTAATGTTTCGAGTGGAGAGCCAAACCTTGTCTCCAACCTGAAACGTGGGCCCTAGTGTTCATATCCTGTCTGCGAAAACTTATACCTGCCCTAAGATCTAGATATACTCCGCTGAACTTCTGCCCACGTATTCTGTAATCGCTGAACAGAGCCCTCAGCCCCGGGACACCCCGAGTCCAGACGAGAAAACTCACCAAAATGAGGACTGAACCCATAATTGATCAAAAAAGGAGTCATACCCGTGGATTGACTCGCCCGACTATTGAAGGCAAATTCAGCCAAAGCAGTGCATCGCACCAGTCATTCTGTCTAGCAGAGGTTAGACACCTGAGGATCTGTTCTAGGGACTGGTTAGTGCGCTCCATCTGACCATTGCTCTCAGGATGGTATGCAGACGAAAAGGACTGAGACATCCCTAATTTTTTGCAGAAAGCACGCCAAAACTTAGCTACAATCTGCACACCACGATCAGACACCACATTCAGGGGTACCCCATGCAACCGGATCACATGCTGCACAAACAACCTGGACAACGTCTCAGCTGACGGTAGTGCGGACAGGGGTACAAAATGAGCCTGCTTAGAAAACCTGTCCACCACTACCTATACCACTGTAATACCCTTAGATGGAGGGTGATTGGTAGCAAAATCCATGGATAAGTGAGTCTATGGTCTTTCGGGCAGTGCCAAGGGCATCATCTCCCCTGCCAGCTGGCTATGAGAGCTTTTAGAACGAGTGCAGACCCCACAACCAGCAATGAATTTTTTTATGTCCGAACCAAGGGTAGGTCACCAAAAGATCCTAGCCACCGCCAGACGTGTGTCTGAAATACCAGGGTGAGCACTCAGCTTGGATTCATGGAACTCCTGCAAGAGTTTCAGTCGAAGTTGATCTGGGACAAACAACTTCCCATCCGACTTGGCCGCCGGGGCCCGCGACTGGGCCCCCTGAATCTCCCGTTCCAATTCAGATGAGGCCTCTGCTATCACAACCCCAGGGTGAAGAATGGAGGACGGTGGCTCAGGGGGTGACACCGGCTGAAAACTGCGCGATAAGGCATCAGCCTTGACATTCTTAGACCCTGGACGAAATGTAATCGTAAACTGAAAACGGGAAAAAAAAAGTGACCAACGGGCCTGTCTGGGCGTTAGTCTTTTAACGGACTCAATGTATGACAAATTTTTGTGATCCGTGATCACCGTAACCGGGTGACTGGCCCCCTCCAAAAAGTGCCTCCATTCTTCAAACGCCAATTTGACCGCAAGAAGCTCTCTATTGCCTACGTCGTAATTTCTTTCCGCAGCAGAGAACTTCTTCGAAAAGAAAACACATGGCCTGAGGTTGGTTAGAGTGGCAGGCCCTTGGGACAGCACCGCCCTCACCCCCACCTCAGAGGCGTCCACTTACACGACGAATGGTTTGGACGGATCTGGCTGTACTAACACAGGAGCAGACATAAAGCTTCTTTTCAGGGTCTTAAAGGCCTCTTTTGCGAGTGAGGACCATTTTCTCACATCCGCACCTTTACAAGTAAGATCTGTGAGTGGTTTGACCACCTGTGGAAACCCCCGAATAAATTTGCGGTAATAATTGGCGAACCCCAAGAAGCGCTGAAGACCCTTAAGGTCTCGGGGTTGCACCCAATCCGCAATGGCCTGCACCTTCTTGGGGTCCATGCGAAAACCCTCACAGGACACAATCCCAAAAAAGACAATTCTTGAACAAAAAACACATTTCTCCAATTTGGCATACAGATGATTTTCCCTCAGTCTTTGGAGAACGGTTCGTACATGATTCAGATGAGATTGACTGTCATGTGAGTATATCAGAATACCGTCTAAGTAAATGACAACAAAACGACCAATGAGATCCGAGAATACCACGTTGATGAAATTCTGAAATATGTCTCGGGCATTGGTAAGACCAAACGGCATGACTAAATTTTCAAACAGTCCCTCGGTCGTGAGGAACACGGTTTTCCATTCATCCCCCTCCCGGACCCTTATCAAATTATATGCCCCCCGAAGATCCAGTTTGGAGAACCATTTTGCCCCTGAAAGTTGGTTACACAGTGCCTTTGATCATCTAACCATCCCCTGGTGTGCTGGCCCCAGCTGCCAAATTATACCCAACCAGCTCCCACAATCCCTCTCTCCTGACCCTGTAGTGTGGCCTATATATGTAGTAGTTGCTAAGGGGAAGCACGCAGTGTGGGGTACAGCACGCAAGCATCCCATAAGCAAAGCATCACAGAAGATAAGCATCCAGCAAAATGGCAGTTATACATGGCAGTTAGTCAGGGCAGGAGTCAGGTAACCCACACTTTGCCTTCCCCTTTAACCATGTGCTTTATTTTTATCCTCCTGTGTTCCCTTGCCATCCACATTCATCACCCTATCCCCCCTCCATCACGACTCATACACATCAGCCCCTCTATACTTCCTTCTCCCATGTACAGCTCCCACACATTCCTCACCTTCCTGAGAAACCTCAGCCCATCTTGCCCAAACACATCGCAGAAAAAAACTACTTACAATTCCAACAACTATTGGCTCTTTATCTTCCTTCTCCTACTGATTTCAGGGGACATCTCCCCCAACCCTGGTCCACCATCCCCCAACCTCAACCCTTACCCTACCTCATATCGAAACCACAATAATCTGATTAACATTACTTGCACTCCCTCATCTCAATCTTTTAATTGTGCCCTCTGGAATCCACGGTCTGCTTGTAACAAGCTTCCTTTCCTACACAACTACTTTCTGAACAACTCTCTTAATCTGTTGGCCCTCACTGAAACCTGGATTCAGGATTCTGACACTGTCTCTCCTGCTGCCATTTCCTACGGTGGCTTACAATTCTCTCACTCCCCGAGACCCACAAACAGACCTGGTGGTGGAGTTGGCATACTCCTGTCCCCACAATGCACTTTCCAGGTCATTCCCCCAGTCCCATCACTCTTATTCCCTTCTTTTGAGGTCCACACCATCAGACTCTTCCGTCCCCTCTCCCTCAGGGTAGCGGTCATATACCGGCCCCCAGGCTCACCCACCCACTTCCTTGACCACTTTTCAGCCTGGCTGCCACACTTCATGTCCTCAGAACTACCAACCCTCATCCTGGGAGACTTCAACATCCCCATTAACAGCCCTAATTCCACATCTGCATCCCAGCTTCTATCACTAACCACCTCTCTAGGCCTCTCACAGCTTTCAACCTCTGAGACACATAAGGACGGTAACACCCTTGATCTGGTCTTCTGCCGGCTCTGTTCAATCTCCCACCTAAACAACTCACCGCTTCCACTCTCTGACCACAATATTCTCTCCTTCACGCTCACAAATCCTCGCCCACCCCAGCTCATTCCTACCTACCACACAGTCAGAAATCTACAAGCTATTAACCCTCAGACACTTTCAGATTCCCTACACTCATCTCTGTCCCCAATCTCCTCTCTTTCCTGTCCTAATCTGGCTGTTCATCACTACAATGACATTCTTAGAAGCACCCTTGACCAAGTAGCTCCCCTCACCCTCAGAACCTCCAAACACAGAGTAAAACAGCCCTGGCTCACATCGCAAACTCAACTTCTCCAGCGATGCTCCAGGAGTGCTGAACGCCTATGGAGAAAAACCCGCACACCAGAAGACTTCATCCACTTCAAATTTATGTTAAGAACCTATAACGCTGCCCTTCACCTTGCCAAACAGACCTACTTCACCACCCTGATCTCCTCACTAACCAACAACCCCAAGAAACTTTTTGACACTTTTCACTCCCTCCTCAGGCCAAAAGCACAAGCCCCTATCACAGACATTTGTGCTGATGACCTGGCCTCCCACTTTACAGAAAAAATAGATAATATCCGTCAAGAAATCTGCTCCCAACCACCAAGTGCTGTGACTCCCATCCCTTCCTGCATCTCCCCTGGCTCACTCTCCACATTTGATCCCATCACAGAAGAAGTCTCCAGACTCCTCTCTTCTTCTCGTCCGACTACATGCACTACCGACCCCATTCCCTCACATCTCCTCCAGTCTCTCTCTCCAGTCGTCACAACCCACCTAACGACAATCTTTAATCTCTCCCTCTCCTCGGGCATTTTCCCATCCTCCTTCAAACACGCCATCGTTACTCCATTACTAAAGAAACCTGCTCTCGACCCATCCTGCACAAACAACTACAGACCAGTCTCCAATCTCCCCTTCATCTCTAAACTTTTGGAACGCCTAGTTTACTCCCGCCTTACCCGTTACCTCTCCATTCACTCCCTTCTAGACCCTTCACAGTCTGGCTTCCGCCCCCTACATTCGACTGAAACTGCACTCATCAAAGTGACCAATGACCTTCTGACAGCAAAACGTAACGGTGACCACTCTCTGCTCATTCTTCTTGACCTATCTGCAGCTTTCGATACTGTTGACCACCATCTCCTACTCTCTAGGCTCCAGTCACTAGGCATTAAGGACACTGCACTCTCCTGGTTCTCTTCCTATCTCTCTGACCGCTCCTTCAGTGTTTTGTTCTCTGGCTCCACATCATCTCCTCTTCCTCTTGCTGTCGGGGTACCTCAGGGCTCAGTCCTTGGCCCCCTTCTTTTCTCTCTCTACACGGCCCCAATTGGACAGACCATCAGCAGATTTGGCTTTCAGTACCATCTTTATGCTGATGACACACAACTATACACGTCTTCCCCCGACCTTACCCCCGCTGTACTACAGAACGCCAGTGGCTGTCTGTCCGCAGTCTCCAATATCATGTCCGCTCTCTATCTGAAACTCAACCTCTCCAAAACTGAACTTCTTCTGCTCCCGCCGTCTACTACCCTCCCTAAATCTGACATTTCCCTCTCCGTGGGTGGTACCACAATAACACCCCGGCAGCAGGCGCGCTGTCTGGGTGTTATGTTTGACACCAATCTCTCCTTCACATCCCATATACAATCCCTTGCCCGCTCTTGCCGCTTACACCTAAAGAACATCTCTTGAATCCGCCCTTTTCTCACTATGGAAACAACAAAAACCCTCACTGTTGCATTGATCCACTCTCGCCTGGATTACTGCAACGCTCTATTAATTGGCCTCCCCGTCACTCGACTATCCCCTCTCCAGTCCATACTTAATGCAGCGGCCAGGATCGTCCATCTGGGTAATCGGTACTCGGACGCATCCGCTCTTCGCCAGTCCTTACATTGGCTGCCCATTCATTATAGGATCCAATTCAAAGTACTTGTTCTCACCCACAAAGCTCTCCACAGTGTGGCACCCCCTTACATCTCTTCTCTCATTTCTGTCTATCGGCCTAGCCGATCGCTGCGCTCTGCAAACGACTTTCGACTAACCTCTGCACTAATCCGTACCTCCCACTCCCGACTCCAAGACTTCTCCCGTGCTGCTCCTATCCTCTGGAATGCTCTACCCCAAGAAATCAGGACTATCCACAATTTGCATAGTTTTAGGCGCTCCCTCAAAACACACCTGTTCAGAGCGGCCTATCACATTCACTAATCAAAGTCATTCTCTGTGTAAGTGTGCGTGTGTAGCCCATTCACTATCTCCATCCATCCTTCACTCCCGCAAGATGGCTGGACCTTCATTGTAAATACACCATTGTAAATACACACCTGTACTCTGTATCTCCCTCACCTCATTGTAGATTGTAAGCTCTCACGAGTAGGGTCGTCTTATTTCGTCTTATTTTGCTTTAATTATTGTATTGTTAGCGTTGTTACTTATGACTTGTGTTTTGAACTGTTAAACTGTAAAGCGCTGCGGAATATGTTGGCGCTATATAAATAAAGATTATTATTATTATTATTATACAAATCGGGAATCAACGGAAGGGGGTACGTATTTCGTACAGTAATCTTGTTCAGCTCACGAAAATCGAGGCAGGGACGTAAACCACCATCTTTTTTCTTAACAAAAAAAAACCCTGCCGCCACAGGTGAGACTGAGGGACGTGTGTGTCCTTTGCGAAGACTCTCAGCAATGTAATCTTTCATGGCCAAGCGATCAGGGCCATATAAATTAAACAGACAGGCTTTAGGCAATTTAGCCCCCGGGACTAACTCGATAGCGCAGTCAAAGGGTCTATGTGGCAGCAACGTCTCGGCCTCGCTTTCAGAGAACACATCTTCGAATTCTTTCAGGTACTCCGGAATACCTTCCAGCTCGACAGATGACACAGATACAGATTTAACAGGTTCAACCAATAGTGCAGACTTATCACATAACATCGAATCATTAAACCCCCACTGAACAATCTCCCCCGTTTTCCAGTTAATGACTGGGTTATGGCGTTGTAACCAGGGCATGCCCAACACCAATCCTGCTGGTAGATTGTCCAGAACCAAACAACTTAATTTTTCCACATGGGTAGCGCCCACTTTGAGTGAAAACAAGTCAGACATAAAGAGAATTCCCTCTTTAGTGAGGGGGGAGGAGTCAATGGCCACCACTTTGATTGGAACCTTAAGTCTAACTGTCCCTATCTTACAGCGTGTGACCAATTGGGAGTCAATGAGATTGATGGATGATCCGCAGTCCACGAAAGCTGTAGAGGGAAAACAACAATCGTCCACTAACAGTTCCACATGAAGCAACACCTTAGAAAATGAGGAAAAGGGTACCTGAGGGTCTGAGTAGTCTCCCCGCTGACTACCCAGACCTAGTCGTTTCCCATCGACCGGGTTGAGGATGGACAATCAGGACACTCCCTTTTCCAATGTCCCGTTTTACCACAGTAGAAGCATAACTGCTTTTCTCTCCGGCGTTGTCTCTCTTTTTCCTTCAGGGAGAGAGCCCCTATGTCCATGGTTACAGAAACAGTCTCTTTTCCACTAGGGAACAATGGAGTCTCCACCTGCATCACCCCCCTGGCCCACTGCCTGCGGTCCATTCGGACGGCCTGGGTCATGGCGTCCTCGAGTGAGTTAGGTGGGGGATGTAATGCCAAGGCATCCTGTAACCGCTCGGGCAAGCCTCTGCGAAAGAGTCCTCGGAGTGCGTCGTCGTCCCAAGAGATCGCTGCGGCCAGCGGCGGAATTCAGTACAAAAACACTCAGCCGAGTGTTTCCCCTGACAGACACTCATCACCATGTCCTCTGCCAATCGCACTCGGTCTGGCTCATCATATATGTGCCCGAGGGCCTCAAAAAACGCATTCACAGACACTCTCTCAGGGGCAGTGAGAGGAAGGGAAAAAGCCCAAGCTTGTGGGGACCCTCTTAACAGAGACATAATGACCCCTACCTTCTGACTTTCGTCCCCAGAGGAACGTGGCCTCAAACTAAAGAAGAGTTTGCACCCCTCCATGAAGACCCTGAACTCCTTGTTGTTCCCAGAAAAAAAATCAGGCAGTTTAACAGGTGGTTCTGGGACACCAAAACAACATCACTCACCCCAGCCCCCAGAGACCCAGCAGCTAAAGCCCCCCTGTCTCAGAAACCTGCTGCTGAGAATGAGCCAGAGCTTGCTGCTCCAGAGATAGACCCTGAAACATCTGACTCAGACTTTTCATTTGCTCAGCAAGAGATTGTATGGGATCCATATTTCTCAGCAGAGAAAGAAAAAAAACCAAAAAAATTAATGGTCAGTTATAATGTCAGCAACACCGCACTGTACTTGCTCACTGAGGCAGTGCGCGTGTCCTGAGTGTCAGGATCCTGTCAGCGCCAGCGTGCAGCCTCCGCTGAGCAGGGACTCACCCACACTGTACGGGTACCGGGGTCAGGTACAGCCAGAAAGTACCGATGCACAGGACCTGTGGATGCTGAAGTTTAGCAAGCAGACACGGGACCTACGGTCATGTGACTGCAAGGGGGCGGGGCTTAGCATCCTGCTTAGTGAGATGGAAAGACACTATACAGAATTACTCAGAGTCAGGCAAAACGGAGGTCATACACAGAGATAGCAGTAACGTACCAAGGATGAGACAGAGCGGATAGTCAGGGCCAAGCAGCAGTCAAAACCAAACAGACATAGAAGGTACCAAGCAGAATCCAAAGCGATATCCAGAGAACAGACCAAGTCATACACAGAGAATCAAGCAACCAGAACACAGCAAAAACACACTCAGGGGTCACCACACTATGCCAAGGGCAAGAGTATAACTGACGGGGATGGGAGCGTCCTGAGGCTATAAGAAGCCTCCCCAGAACCAGGGAGAGGCCACAATCATAGCCCCAGGTGTGCAGGTAAGCCTGCACTGGGATCACAACCTTTAACCCCAGAAATGCCAGTCATCAGCACTGGTTCCAGACATTAACCCCACGTGTGCGAGTCAAACCCGCACTGAGATCATGACACTTAGCATGTTTAGATTTTTTCCTCCTCGGTGACCCATTCATAACACTTTTACTTCTGGCTCACACACATTGCTGCTGGGGCCTCCGAGCCTTAGTTAGGAACAGAGCATTTACAGCTGCTACTTCCTCTGGTTTCTGCTGCAGGACCGTGAGTGTCCCTACAAACTCGGAGACCGGAATACGGACCATGCGCTCCAGCTAGGAGTGAGCCTTAACTCTGCTCATCCTCCAGCTCCCCTTCTCACGTCCACACACTTCCCCTTCCCTTCACAGACTGCCCTAACTTCCCTCCTCCCGACCACAGAGAGCAGCTCCTCAGCAGTCAGGTTCAGAGCTCTGTGGAGTTTAGGCCACACCCATAGCAGTCACGTGCTTCAGGTCCTGCTGGTCTGAAGCACGCATCTTCACTGCTGCTGCCCGCTCCAGAGATATCTTAGAGCACAGTTTGTTTTACTCAGGACACGCGCACTGGCTCAGTGAGCAAGTGCAGTGCAGTGTTCCTGAAAATTATATTCTATGGGGGGCTACATTATATTCTATGGGGGGCTGTATTAGATTTTATGAGGGAGGATTTGATGGTGCTACATTATATTCTATGGGGAGGTGGGCTGTATTCTATTCTATTCGGGGCTACATTATATTCTATGGGGGGCTGTATTATATGTATTATATTCTATGATTGGTGGTTACATCATACTCTATGAGGGGGGCTGCATTATATTCTATGGGGGTTACGTTATACTCTGTGGGGTGGCTGCATTATACTCTATGGGGTGGCTGCATTATACTATATGTGGGCTGCATTATACTGTATCGAGGACTATGGGGGAATACATTATGCTATATGAAGAACTATGGGGTGCATTATACTATGGGAAGTGAATTGAAATGCATGGATGACTATGGTGTCATCCATTGGGCAGCACGGTGTCTCAGTGGATAGCACTGCAGCCTTGCAGCGCTGAAGTCCTGGGTTTGAATCCCACCAAGGACAACATCTGCAAGAAGTTTGTATGTTCTCCTCGTGTTTGCGTGGGTTTCCTCTGGGTTCTCCGTTTTCCTCCCACATTCCAAAGACATACTGATAGGAAATTTAGATTGTGAGCCCCATTGGGGACAGTGATGATGATGTGTGCAAACTGTAAAGCGCTGTGGAATATGTTAGCGCTATATAAAAATAAAGATTATTATTATAGTGGTGCGTTATACTATATGGAGCACTATGAGGAGTGTATTATTATTTATTATTATTATAGCGCCATTTATTCCATGTGAGGAGGGGTATACATAATATATACAAAAGAGAAAACTGAGCAGAGCTCCAAAAAAGCGACTATAAGTCCAGAGTAAAGTCAAAAAAGTTTTTATTTTAATTAAGACACATCCAGATACAAATGGGGGGGAGTGGGCGATAAAGTGCGAAACCACACACCGCATGGATAAAAAAGGATTGCTGTACAACCAGAACCTATGCAGTAACAAAGCATACATAAAGTTACTAAATTATCACAGCGTGCATATAGTGCATGGTAATGTATGGCAATTAGGAATAGACCGCCAAACAGTATATATGTAGATATATATCTCTTTATACCAGCTCCATCCATCAAGTAAACAGCTAGATACACAGATCATTATCAGGTAGCAGGTGACCATTCACCATGGTTAGACAGATATATGATGCCTAAGAAGCATAGTAATAAGAGAGGAAGCATAAATTACCTAATGAAATGGCGGGCAGAGGCTCCAGCAGTCAGCAATCCACCCAGCAGTGGATTGAGCCTCTGCCCGCCATTATATATGTCATCCCCTGAGGAAGAAGTGGTATACACTTTGAAACGCGTTGGGAAATAAAACAGTTAATCTTTTCTCATAACCTGAGTTCGTGAATTTGTAAAGCAGCGCACTGAAGTCCATGAATTTATTCCATAAAAATCTGCAGTTTTCTCTTTAGGTAGTTTGCGATTGTCCTTATCGTCCATTTATTTTCTGTCTGCTATTGAATTATTATGCTGATTTCTTGATATTTAAAATGCAGACACTTGTCAAAGGTATTTTTATTTATTTTTATTTATAATACATACAAGTACAGTAATCTTACACAATACAAGTCATGACTGGTCCAGGATGAGAGAGGACCCTGCCCGCGAGGGCTCACAATCTACAAGGGGATGGGTGAGGATACAGTGAGGGTAGAGCTGGTTGTGCGGCGGTTCAGTAGACGGAGGATCACTGCAGGTTGTAGGCTTGTCAGAAGTGGTAGGTCTTTAGGTTCTTTTTGAAGGTTTCCATGGTAGGTGAGAGTCTGAAATGTTGTGGTAGAGAGTTCTAGAGTAGGGGGAATGCGCGGGAGAAATCTTGTATGCGATTGTGGGAAGAGGAGATAAGAGGGGAGTAGAGAAGGAGATCTTGTGAGAATCGGAAGTTTCGTGCAGGAAAGTACCGGGAGACGAGGTCACAGATGTATGGAGGACTCAGGTTGTGGATGACACTGGGGTAAAGCAGGGGGTTAGTTGAAAGACATACCAAGTGAATATTAGAAGCAGAGGTAAGAAGTCTGTATGGAAAGCTGGGTGACGTACCTGTAGGGAGAATAGATAGACATGATGGTTAGAGTGCGATGGTGGCAGATGGCAGTATTATGGTGTATTATACTATTGGGATGACTATAGGGAGTGTATTATACTATATAGAGGACTATGGGGCACATTATATTATATGGAGGACTATGGGGTGTGCATTTTACATTATGGAGGACTGTGGTGCACATTATAAAGTATGGCGGACTATGGGGTGTATTATACTAAACAAGCAAAATGCTGCATATTCATCAAGTGATTGGATTGTTTATGCTGGAAGAAAAATCATTGTTCTCGGCAGCACATCGCCGGTGTAAACTGTAGATGTGCTGCTGATAACATGATCCTGTCTGGGGACAGATTCATCTAATAGTGATTGTTCCGTTCCCATCATTATTCCTCAGCCGGTGGAAAGAGGCCGGGAAACAAGTGTGGAACGATTTCAATATTGTCGATCACGCTTGTTTAGCGTCCTGAACTCAGCGCATGTAACTACAACCGAAATGCTCCTGTGTGATGTGCAATATGTCAGCATTTGGGCCCCATATTAAACTTTGCCTAAAACCGACCCTGTGTGTGAGGTCTATTTCCCTCCAGAGAAATCACACGTTACATTCCACACATAACACTGTGTAGAGAAGGCGGCGCGGGGTAATTGTGCCAGTAGTGAGGGGCGAATAATGGCAGGAATGTCACTGACTGAGGAGAAGTCTCCATGGAGCGTCTTCACTCCGGAGATCATGTGACCCCTGACTCCTCCCCTCCTGTGACCTCATCACAGGTCCTGTGCACAGAGCAGCCATATATGTGGAGTGCGGCTCTGCAGGTGGAGGTATGTGGAGATTCCCCCCCATTACTGAGCACATTAATACTAGAAATACTATATATTGCACAGGGGATATCGCAGCCGATTCCCACAAGAAGAAGCCTGGAAACATTGTCTCATCTTCTCATTCAGGTCTCTACAATATCGGATCCTCTCAGTGAAGATCTTCTACAGAAGAGAATTTTCCTGATTTACCCATCAAGGATGGATATGGACAGAGACAAGATGGCGGAGAGGATGTTACACCTCACCCTAGAGATCCTCTTCCGTCTCACTGGAGAGGTGAGAGATTCTGATGACGTCACATTACATCATTCTTATCTATGGGAATAACAGATGGACAGAACTGGAGAGGTGAGGACTCTGGAAATGTCTGTAGTGAGATTTATTAATGTGTCTCTCCATAACCAGGATTACACAGTGGTGAAGAAGACCTCTAGTGATCGCTGTCAGGACCCTGTGTCTGAGCGATGGGGAAGACCCCTGAGCCCAATCACGGGGCCTCCACCTCACCCCCTGATCCATGAGGACATCAATGACCAGAAGATCCTAGACCTCATCTACAAGATGATTGAGCTGCTGACTGGAGAGGTGACACTGCTGGGAATGCTGGGACATTATACAGTAACACTATGAAGGGATCGGGGGGATGACGATATCATTGTATGTGTCAGGTTCCTATAAGGTGTCAGGATGTCGCTGTCTATTTCTCCATGGAGGAGTGGGAGTATTTAGTAGGACACAGAGATCTGTACAAGAACGTCATAATGGAGGTTCCCCAGCCCCTCACATCTCCAGGTAATAGACAGGACTAAATACACACGGCCTATAATTATCTGTATGTAGAGAATGAATTCAGTCCCTGTATGTGTTTCCTCCAGATCTATCCAGTAAGAGGACAACACCAGAGAGATGTCCCCGTCCTCTTCTTCCACAGGACTGTAACCAAGAAGATCCCAGTGCTCCTCAGGATCATCAGGTAGATGGAGAGAAGGTGTCAGGAGATCTCCCCTATGATGTGTAGAAGGCTGTGAAGGTCTTGTGCTCAGTCTTGTTTTATCCACCAGTATTATATATTTTATACTTGTGTAATGAGAACGGTGGAGATGGCAGGATTAGAGCTGATCATAGATGGGACTTCTCCATCTGTCTGTGACTATTACAATATTTGTTTCAGGGTGAAGATCTGACCCATATTAATACTACAGAGACATATGTGAGGGGTGATGAGCGGTGTAAAGAGGAGATTCCCACATATGACTACCCAGGTGAGTAGTAACCACTGAATGCAGAGAAGTCACAGATTCCTCTCAGTCACCAGCTGTGGCTGCTTTATCGGTGGTGTAGTCTGGACATATCACAATCGTGTGATCACCATTTTGCCTCTAGACCACAGCATTCTCCTCCACCCAAAACTGTTCTAATGACTTACTGTTAGGAGTGGCAGAAGGCACTAAAAAAAAAAAAATTAAAGTGCCTTCTCCACTCAGGGTCCACCATGCGGTGGATGACAGAACCGCTGCTGAGAGAGGCAGAGCACTAAAGCGGTAATATGCACAGGGTTCTAACTCACCCAGGTGCAAAAAGGCAAGCTCTGTTAAATGACACAGAGCTGCAGGGAAAAATAATACCAAAAGTATCGCTGAGCCTGTTAACAGCACATGATCTCAGCGGCACACGTGCGGTAGCCGGAAACCGGAGTAGTTAAATACAGTCACTACAACCGAGCGGACTTACCATGTACACGTGTGCTTGGCGTTGCAACTGCGCACGCCTGGACAGGCTGCAACCGCAAATATCGCAAGCGCGATGCAGGACGCTAAGCTGCTGGAAAGATGGAGCTTGTGCGCTGGCGCTAGCGCAGGTGCTGACAGAATACCACTCACTCACACAGACGTAATAACCGAGGGAAGGGGTTTCATAATTAGTCAGTCACCAATCCAAGCATCCGTCACCAAACACACAGCTGCAGTATAAAAATACTAGCGCATGGCATAACGGCCATGCGCACTTTTTATAGCGTACGGGACCTGCCGGAAATCTCCAGAGCTCTGAGCTAAGCCAATGAAATCAGGAGCAGGACCTGAGCACCTGACTCCTGAACTCCAATGGGAGCTCGTCCCATGGGCATGCTCAGAAGCTGGGAAAAAGGACTTAGGCTCTGGAGACAAATGTGTGAATCTGGATTCCCGCATAGGCATTATTGAACCCAGATTCCTAACACTTACAACCTGGAGGATCCACCTACCCCCTGGTATTAGGAGACGCTGACCGTTACCTGCCCAGATCTGTAACTATAAAGCCAAATGACAGCGTACGTAGAATGTGCTGACAAGATAGAAAATCACTTGAAGAAAAATCTTATGCTGGGCCTGTAAGAGAAAGCGGAGGGTAATGATGCTGTTGGCTTCCTAGATCCCTGAGATCTTATCGGATGAATCTTCTCTCCCTTCTGTGCCGCTGAATGTCTCATGGTCCCTCCAAGACCAGGTCCAGTCTTTCTGGTCAAACTTCCCTTTTATGATTGACAACATTAATTGTACAGTGAGGCCAAGTGTGAATTTCTGTACAATAACAACAGATCTTCCCCTAGCCTGAGTTTTCAATTTCTTTTTTCTGTTTAAAACCAAATAACTTGAAGCAGGATTTTGATAAACTACATAAACCACATTCCACCTGTGCCATGATAGATCTCTACTCTCTGTGTGGTTTATGGCTGTAATATACACGTATAGGGGTTTGTCTACTGTGATGCGGTGTTGTGACACGTGGTGCCCGGCACACAATCAGCACTGGCGTCACTGTCTCCACCTTCGGACAAACTGAACATGAAGAGGAAGACAGAGCTGCAGCTCATCCCGGACTTCCTCTTCATGTTCAGTGACGCCAGCGCTGAATGGGTGCCGGGCATCACTTGTCATTCCACCACATCGCAGTCCCAATGCAGCGAGTGCCAACACCGCTGGAAGGGAGTCAGATTGGCAGGTGAATATAAGCTTTATTATTTTATCAGGGACGAAGATTTAGTTTAAGAAGTGCTTGTCCTAGTACTGGACAACCTCTTTAAGAAATAATAAAAGAAGAAGCGATGCAGCTGAGTGCTCTGGTGATTTATTGAATGCTGTTCAAACAACAGAACGTTGTTTACGCGTTTCTGGCTAGACGCCCTTAATCATAATGGTTATGATTAAGGGCGTCTAGCCAGAAACGCGTAAACAACGTTCTGTTGTTTGAACAGCATTCAATAAATCGCCAGAGCACTCAGCTGCATCGCTTCTTCTTTTATTATTGCTGTGCGGCCAGGGCAGGGCCGGATCCGAGTCTGAGGTGCGGTGAGGTCAGACGTGGGTGAGCTGGACTTTTATACAAATCTCTTTAAGAAATACTATAGATATGCGGTAAATACACTAAATGACACTGATATATGCATTACTAAACAGCTATGTGTATGGCTGGGCAAAGTAGTCAGGGGCATCCATACACTTAAGGCGATGATCAAATCGATAATGAAGCCATACTGTGTCTTGGATATATACTGTGTAGGATGATGCAGAGTTAGCAGCGTTCAGGCCGGCTGCGCTGATCCTGCCACCTGCTTGAAAAGGAAAGAGCTGCCGCCCTATGTCTGCGTGATGTCACTACACTGCCGGCTCTCTTCTATTGCAAAACCGAGTGATATTATCCAATGCGTTTCTGAGGCTTCAGTGTCCTTCGTCAGGGATCCCTTCTTTTTTGCAACAGAAGAGAGCCGGCAGTGTAGTGACATCACGCAGACATAGGGCGGCAGCTTTGTCCTTTTCAAGCAGGTGGCAGGATCAGCGCAGCCGGCTGCAACACTGCTGACTCTGCATCATCCAACATAGTACAGATCCAGGACAGAGTACGGCTTCACAATCAATTTGATCACCTCCTTAAGTGTACGTGTGCCCCAGCCTGCTCTACCCAGCCATACATGGAGACGTTCAGTAATTCATAGATCAGGGTCATCTGTGTATGTAGCGCATATCTACTGTATATATTTACTGCATTTCTACACGTTAAGCAAGAGGGCAAGCAGGTGCTGAAGCAGGGAGCAGATAACTTCACCTGGACAGCACCCACACATATATACTGCCAGACTGGACAGTACTACTGGTCCCAGGCACCCTCATCTTAGTGGCTGAACAGTGCCTGTGCCGCCTACAGCTTCTGTTTCTAATGTCGCCTCCATCACCGGTGCTGCCTGCAGAGTGAATAAGATGGCACTTGGTGACAGAAGCAGATGTCACAGGAGCAGATCCCAGAGAAAATGGGACATACCGTTTGCGGAAGTCTCAATATGACAAAATGTCAGAAATCCAGAGCAGTAGAAATCCTCATAAAGTGACTACATTTTGGAAATTATAACCCTCGGTCAATTAATCTATAAGAGTAGTGACTATTTTGACTCCACAGGCACTTTGTGGAAATTAGCACACAGGGGATGTTGGAGAGTGAAGATTAGAAATATGCCATATTATTGCCCAGCACATAATGCCCGGATTGTGCTCCACTAGACACGCACATAGGAAACTAAGTGGGTCCTTCTCATTACAGTGATGCCAAATACAGGGATGGTAAATGTGGTTTAGGTACACTGCAAAGCTCAGAAGCCAGGGGGAGAGTTGACTTGGAAAGAGTGCATTTTGCTGGATTTGTTTATGGAAGCCATGTTGCTTTTCAAGAGTCTTTGAGCCATTAATAATGTGGACATCTGTTTTTTCTCTGACAGATGATGGACCTGAATGGGAACTTGTTTTTTGTGAGATGAGTAGGAGTTGTTATTGGTGGTATTTTCGCCTACATATCATTGATGGGTTGCTTTTTATTTATTATATTTGGGAGGCAGAATGAACAAACAGTTGAACACCACACTCTACTGGTTCATCCTCTAACTTTATCTATTAGACTGTGAACTGTCATTGACTTAGACAGTCATTCAATATTTTTACATAACTTGCCATTTTCACTGGCGGTTTAAGCAGCCATTTTCAAAAATACAAAATTCAAGGATATTTTATTTAAAATAATTATCTTTTTTTCTTTGCAGGTGACTCTACCAGGAGATCAGGACAGCTGATATCTTCAATTTTTAAATCAGATGATCTCGAAATCCCACAGGATACAACTGAAGTGACTGCCATTGCTCCAGATATACCAGCATCCCTTTACAGTAAAGATCTGTCATCTGATCCTGTGAAACAGGTCCCATCTTCTGATTCATTACTGACTACTAAGGAAAATGAAAGTAAGAAAATAAGCATCAAAAAAGAAACTGCTCCTAAAGAAGATAAGTCATTTTCACATTCAGAATATAGAAATAGTTTTTCCCTCAAAAAGTCATTTCTTAATCAACAAAAAAATCACACAACGGAGAAGAGATTTTCATGTTCCAAGTGTGGGAAATGCTTTAACTGGAATTCAAACCTTATTAGGCATGAGAGAACTCACACGGGGGAGAAGCCATTTTCATGTTCAGAATGTGAGAAGTGTTTTAACCAGAAATCACATTTGGTTCAGCACCAGAGAACGCACCCAGGGAAGAAGCCTTTTTCCTGTTCAGAATGTGGGAAATGTTTTAACCAAAAATGTAATCTTGTTAGACACCAGAGAACTCACACAGGGGAGAAGCCTTTTTGCTGTTCAGAATGTGGGAAGTATTTTAACGAGAGATCAACTTTGGTTAAGCACCAGAGAATTCACACAGGGGAGAAGCCTTTTTTCTGTTCAGAATGTGGGAAATATTTTATCCAGAAATCAGATTTTGTTAAACACCAGAGAACTCACACAGGGGAGAAACCTTTTTCCTGTTCAGAATGTGGGAAATGTTTTAACCAGAAATCAGCTTTGGTTAAGCACCAGCGAACCCACACAGGGGAGAAGCCTTTTTCCTGTTCAGAATGTGGGAAGTGTTTTAACCAGAAATCAGATTTGGCTAAGCACCAGCGAACCCACACAGGGGAGATGCCTTTTTTCTGTTCAGAATGTGGGAAGTGTTTTTACCAGAAATCAGATTTGGTTAATCACCATAGAACTCACACAGGGGAGAAGCCTTTTTCCTGTTCAGAATGTGGGAAATGGTTTACACATAAATCAAATGTTGTTAGGCACCAGAAAACTCACACAAGGGAGAAGCCTTTTTCCTGTTTATAATAATAATAATAATAATAATAAAAAACGTTATTTTTATAGCGCCAACATATTCCACAGTGTTGACAGTTTAACAGTTTCAAACACAACAGTCGTAACAACGTTAACAATAATTCAATGAAGCAAAATATAACGACCCTGCTAATGAGAGCTTACAATCTACATGGTGGGCCATTTATATGGATACACCTAAATAAAATGGGAATGGTTGGTGACCAGATCGGTGTCATGAATATGCAGAATGGGCAAAACAAAAATTGGAACAGGACCCTCAGTTTACACAGAACATTATGTTTAGTGATGAGGCAAACTTTTTTGGGTGGCCCATTTATATGGATACACCTAAATAAAATGGGAATGGTGACAGATTTCTTGTGTGGGTTTTTTTGCATTGAAATCTGCTGCAATGACCCGGTACTGCGTTCAACAGACATCAACATAATTTTTATCCGCTCCTCTCATGTTAACCTCTGTGACACGTCAATGGCTGTAAACAAAGAGAAACTTGTAAATAACTCTTGAAAGAATAAAGTTATGTTAAAACCAAGCACACCATTGTTTTTTTGTGAAAATCTCAATACTTTTGTGTCACATGACCCTCTTTCCATTGAAAAAAATAAAGATAGATCCAAAATGGCCGACTTCAAAATGGCCGACTTCAAAATGGCCACCATGGTCACCACCCATCTTGAAAAGATTTTTTCCCCTCCCATATACTAATGTGCCACAAACAAGAAGCTGATATCACCAACCATTCCCATTTTATTAAGGTGTATCCATATAAATGGCACACCCTGTACAATGAGGTGGGGGAGATACAAAGTACAGGTGTGTATTTACAATGATAGTCCAGCCATCTTGAGGAAGGGATGGATGGAGATAGTGAATGGGCTACACATGCACACTTACACATAAAATGACTTTGATTAGGGAATGTGATAGGCTGCTCTGAACAAATGTGTTTTGAGAGAGCGCCTAAAACTATGCAACTTGTGGCTGATCCTAAGTTCTTGTGGTAGAGCATTCCAGAGGATAGGAGCGCAACACGGGAGAAGTCTTTGAGTTGGGAGTGGGAAGTATGGATTAGTGAAGAGGTTAGTCAAGTCATTTCCAGAGCGCAGCGATCGGCTAGGCCGATAGACAGAAATGAGGGAGGAGATGTAGGGGGGTGCTGCACTGTGGAGAGCTTTGAGGGTGAGAACAAGTACTTTGAATTGGATCCTATAATGAATGGAAAGCCAGTGTAACAGCTGGCAAAGAGTGGATGCATCCGAGTACCTATTAGCCAGATGGACAACCCTGGCTGCTGCAATAAGGATGGACTGGAGAGGGGATAGTCGAGTGAGGGGGAGGCCAATTAAATAGAGCATTACATTTAAAACATGCAAAAAGAAGGAGTCTATATCCTCATATAAAATCACATGATTATTTTATTGCTAAATAGCTCACAAATATAAGAATCGACAAAATAATGCAATAGTAGTATGGCTGAGTGTCAGAAAGAGACCTAGGTGCAACAAAAGTGCTGAGCTTATGACAGCGGGAGGGAATAGTATGTGTATTGCCAGTGCAAATAGATTCAAGAGGCCCCAAGAATGCAAATTAGCAGAGGTATAATAATCCCCTAGTGAGGTGTGAACATAACAATAGTCCCTCGCTAATCGCTCATCAGGTCATAACCCCATGTTTTCATTCCTTACTCATGGCTGCCAAGAGAACCACATGCTGCGCCCCAACACGCTGACAGGGAATTCTATATGTCCTTTTAATATCAATGTATTTCTGGGGTCTTACATGCATACTCTGTATATGAAAATGCTGTCTCATGATAATGATTACCTATAACCTTATTCTTCATAAGAAAATTGTACGTGATGGATAAACTGTTTACTGCACCCAGTTGGACATTGAAACTACACGTCCACATGTTAGGTAGATACTGGGGCCATGAATACTTAGTAAGACAGGTTAATGAGGCTAATGGAGCTATAACTGTCATGAGGATAGATTAATGAGAATAATATTGGGGTCTTGTGTAATTTACCCAAGACCTATTAAAGCTTTCAGCACGTCTACACAAATACTAATAATTAACAGCCGAGTACCATCTGATTGGTTAACGAATATGATTGGTTGGAACCATTTATGCTTACTGTTGAATGATCAATTGTCCAATGAAATGTGATGATGTAATGTTACCGCCTACTCAAATGAGCATATAAGCTGCCTAATTAAATCAGGAAATTGGGAACATCCTGCAGATACATATCCTGTCTCTGTGTGTGTTTGTTCTCCGCTACTCGAGTAGGCCTCAGACCAAAATCTGGCAACCTTCCAGCATATCGATCTCCCATTGAGAGATAAACATCAAATCACAAACCCATCAGTTGGCGTCCCTGGGTGGGCTGGTTACAACAGAAGACCCCAGTATCCTGAAATCCGGCACCCGCAGACTGAAGGCCTAGAGGACACACAGATCAAAATCACCGGTGAAGGTAAGAGCCATTGATTCTTACAAATTCTGTGTCTCCCCTCTGCTACATGCTCTGAACCGGCTCTTGGGGTACAGTATAGTCTGTCTTCTTAAATACCAGCGCTAAGAACCGTAGAATATCCTTGTGATACATAATACGTATGCTGGAGGGAGAAACCTAAAAGCTGCTACGTATGATTGCGCATGAATGATTGAACCAACCTTGAGGGTACTAGGAATTCTTTACTGTGCTTTTGCCCCTTGGGAGCGTCTCTCCATGGTAACTGGCTTGCCAGGATTCATGTGAGGACACGTCTCTGGCGGCATACGCATAAAGAAGGCTGTGTACGTCCTCTTGGAGAGTGCTAGAGGTACTATTACGGTGTTAAAACGCCGTTACAGACAGGATAGGTCTATCCACCTTCTATTCTGTCTGATACGCACAAACTGCCCTCTAATGGTGCTAAAGAACTTTGAGGTAGTAGGGATTACATTAGCCTGCATACTAATGATAGCTTTAGTCTTCTGGTTGATAAATAAGATCTCTGAGTATACAAGGCTCAGCAGGTTTAGTTGAGGGAAAAGATTTTTACTGGGCTAATAAGAAAATTTGGGTCATATTAGTCTGCCTACAGTTAATTGGATTTGCTCTCTGGTATATATATAGGTTTATTATAACTGTAGAGAAGTGCCATCTCATACTGAGTACGTAGAGATTTAGTGTTAGGTGACCAGGTGGGTCACGAGGTCTGGCCAGACCACTAAATAGTTAACCTTCTTATCAAGGTTCCCATGGGTTTGATGCCTATCAACTGATCAGTTTCAGTTTAGGACACGCAAGTTCAAACAGTGAGCGGGGACCTCTTATAACAACGGCACGCAGTCTATGTATCGAATTAGCGCAGTGCAGTCGGCATAGATATTGCTAGCGGAGTGATAATGAAGTACACTTGTTGAGACGTGGGCACACAGTAACAGCGTATATTAAGAGAATAAGTGAATAGCAACCAGAGAAAGAGGCAGATAGAGAGATACGGTCTAGGTGCGGCCTGTACATTGAGTTAGCGAAGTGCAGTCAGTATGGGTCCGCAAGCCATAGGCATTTTACATTTTAGGACAAGCCAGGAGAATTTTTAGCCCCAATACGGTCAAGTATCAACCAGAAAACATAGATAGGATTTTTAGCAGAAGCACCAGGAGATAATAAGCTTAAGGAGTTAACAGTTTACTGAATCTGTGTGAAGGAATGTGAATGACCTTTGAGACTCTCTGCTGATAAGTGGAAGCGCATGATCTCATGTGTGAAATTCTGTTTGAATGAGAGGCCACTGTAGGTTCTGTCTGCAGACTGCGATTTTCAAGAGAAAATCTGATGCAAATCATGTCTTGTATGGCAGATGGATATTTGCTGGGACAGTCCCAGGTACGAATGTGAAGAAATTCCATTACATACAGCGAGGAGATGATTGGTGGGTGCTGTTAGCATTAAACACGCATATCCCTTTAAGTAATGCGTTGAAAGGTCACACGTTACGAGACCTGAGGTTTGGTGAACAGTTTATATTGCAAAGCCCAGACGGACAAGTTTTCCACAATAGACGGTTCCGTGTCAGGAATCGAGGAGGCACCTGTTGAGTGGTGTATATTGTGGGTTGTATTGTATAGGAAAAGTTCTGTCTTATAGTCTGAGCTTGCCTTGTGTGTGTGTGTGCCAAATATTCCATGAGAAAATGTCGTGCCCTAATTGCACATTTGGATTAATGTTGATTATATCTCCTGAAGGTTGGAGAATTGTCAAAATTATACCAGGAGGGTATATCCAACAGCTCACTGGTTTTGGATTTCTGTCAGACAGATTTCCAGAGTATAAAGTATTTAGGCTCAATGTGCATGGTATTCCTGCAACTCCCTGGGTCGACGGAATTTCATTAGGTGACATAGAAAATTATAATCTTGTCAGATGTCCATTAAATAATGGAGAACCAGAGACGTACCTGGTAGAAGCGCAGCTTGCAGCTTTGCTCACTGGATTCACATTATAGCATAATACGTATTTGTAGAAGGTGTACAGCTAGTTTTTCTTAATGTCAAGTTTTTTTAGAATGCATGTTGATAAGAAAAAAAGGAGAGGCAGATGGTTCAAGGTACAACGTTGCCTTTGACTTGAAGCGGTGTCAGATATCCATGGAAGGCAATTGTCAGGTAGTAAAGATAAGGAATGCTTTTAGTATGTGTTAGAAAGAAAGGGAAAAAAAAAAAAAGAGAAAATCCCGTTATATGTGTAATGGAAATCCACCACTCTGCCCCCTATTCGGTATTAGTATGGTGATTTCCAAAGGGGGGGAGAAGAGAGGAGAGTCCGCTATTTTTAATATGCTAATCATAAAGGTATCTCTCATTAATCTGGATTTTGAGTTTTTCTTTCCGGAAGGTCCAAGAACCTGGTTGTATGGCGATCACACAGCATGATATAGTAGAAAGCAGAACCACTCCTCCCTCATAACTCTACAGGGGAGGTGGAGTTGACGGCACTCATTGAGGCGTTTAGGGGGCTTTAAGGTAAGCAAGACACCACATATACAAGTCATTGTTTTCAGGTGAACCCACAACTGCAGCCCCATATGGGGAGGAAAGGTCTTTTCTTACACCAACAGGCCCTGGAAGAGGTTGCCATAGTGGAAGTGAGGGTACATATGAGAAGGAACCCGTGAAGCACGAAGCAAACAAAGTGGCTGGGAATCAGCCAGAAGACCAAGGTACTGGGAGACCCCTGAGGCGCCTCCACTGGTCATGGTGAGCATTAAAGATAACCAGTTAGACTTAAGTATCTTACAGGCTCTGACTCGGTCACCAACCGGGGAAGAGACTGAAGTCTGGTCGGAAGCTGGAGCTCAGAACCGTGGATGGTGGGACAGTGGGTATGTTTGCTAAAACCCTTGCACCATGTGATGGCTCATGACTCAACGCACGTGAGTGAAGACAAAAACTATGTGCTCTGAAGAAAGATGCTGGGTCCACCTGTTTAGCTTTACATTAACATACATTAGATGCGCACAACACAGATAGACTAGAAAGATGCCATAGACATACACGTGCGCCTGGGCCCTCCTATCCGTTTCAATGACTGCAGATTGACTTCATACAGGTTGCCCAAGGTAAGATGTATGAAGTATGTGCTCGTGTGTTGATCTCTTTTCAGGGGACTGGAAGCCTTCCTGATGTCAGAAGCTACCACAACTGAGGTACTCTTTTGTCCACATAGATGTTGTAACTATTTGACAACCCCTGCAGCAGGTCCGGAGTCCAAAAGGGACTCCCATTTGTGTATAAATAAGTTTTTGATTCTATTTTAGTTAATCCAGACATTGGTTGCTGACCAAAAGACACAAAGACCACTGGAGCCACTGGTTGATGGTCCCCGCTAAGCCACATCCGTAGAGTTAAACGGAAGACCGGTCCATACAAGCTACTATGAGGTCCTGGAGCGGAAGAATGAGGGTCCTGTCCCTGATGATGTTGGCAGCTTTACTGCAAGAAGGACAAATGGACGAGACACTTCAGAATAGCACATCAGTAACCTTGTGGTTTGACACCAAGGCAGCAACAGCTACATTTAGGGTGGACTTGTGTCAGATAGTGAAGTGTCAATGGAATCTTAAATTTGGGAAGAAGAGTAGCAACCCCAATTATAAATATCTAACAGGAATTGAAGGGGCGGTGGTATATATCTGTGTAACTAGACCTGGAAATGAGAACTGTAATTCTTGGTCAGATGCAGCTTGGAACACGGGAACTTCATGGGGGTATAAGCCAGAGGAAGCCATGACTCGTGTTAGTTCATCAGGAAAGCCTCTCCTCAAGAGGATGAATATTGCTGTACCCATTCCAAAATGGGGTTGTGATCCAGAGGTTTTGGACTGGAGATTCTCTTGCAATCCTCTCCTTATAACACTGGATGAACCCTCTCTTGGAGATGAAGGTCTCTATGTATTGGGACTGTATACCCCAGGTAGACAGGTTCAGCAGGGAACATTTTGGTTAAAAGCTGTTCCTGCACAGGACAAGGAGCAAGAGGAGGACAAACCCCAAAGGTCAGGAGAAATGTTGGATGTTGATGGAATTAGGGAATTAGGCTATGAGGAGAAGTTAGCCGTAGAAACAGGCTATACAGAGAGGAATGAATGGTTGCTATGGATGAAGTATACTACAGAGCAAAATAACAAAACTGATTGTATTGCATGTGCAACCGCTAGGCCCCATTTAGGGACTATTCCCCTCAGATATTCAGAACAGGATCAAGTAGACTTACAGTGTATTCTAGCTTTGTATAATGCCACATATGACCCTAGTGATAATGTTTTATGTCAATCTCTATCAGTCCGGTATCCAATAGCAAAAATTGATCAGGTACCACCTAGAGTTTATGCATATCCAGGTGACTACACTTGCTTCCTGAGAACAGGACCAGGAAGATGGGTAGGAAATCTAACTTCAGAGTTTTGTCACATCACCATCCCAATAAATACAGATACAGGAGGCTTTAAAGCCAGTTGGTTTCAAAACCAAACTATAGCAAGGAGTGACATATGGTGGTTATGTGGAGATATGAAATTAAGGCCTAGGTTGCCACCAAGTTGGGTTGGCAGCTGTGCTCTAGTTCAAGTGCTCATGCCATTTAAAATAATTTCATCAGAAGAGATTAAAGGAGGTGGAATGAATGTTGAAACCCTGCACAGAAATAGAAGATCAGTACCTGCTGGGTCCTTTGATCCTAGAGTTTATATAGACAATATAGGGGTACCCAGAGGGGTACCGGATGAGTACAAGGCCAGGAACCAGATAGCAGCATGTTTTGAATCAATTTTCTTTTGGTGGGTGACAATTAATAAAAATGTGGATTGGATAAATTATATTTATTATAATCAGCAAAGGTTTATAAATTACACAAGGGATGCAGTAAAAGGGATAGCTGAACAATTAGGCCCAACTTCGGATGGGAGTATCACCAAGGCGTTGGAGGGTCTTACATCCCTGTCCGAAGAATTGGCAGAAAATTCGGGTATCAACAATCCCTTCATGGACTGGTTGGAATCCTGGTTCGGTAGATGGAGTCATCTTGTGTCCAGCCTCCTCATCTCTCTGGCAGTAGTAGCAGCAGTACTTGTGACCTGTGGATGCTGCTGCATACCATGTATCAGAGGACTACTTCAAAGATTGATTGATGCGTCTATTACTAAAACTATGTACATTACATTGAAACCTTATAATGATGATTATGAGCAAATGGTTTGAGGTTGAGAATTAGATATGATCTCCCTTTCCCTATGGGGAATTCGGCAGAAGAAGGGATAGGAAGTCCGACACTGGCATTAGGCCTTTGAATGTACCTATATGTGAATGGTAGAGTCATATCTGTTCTCAAAAGGGGGGACTGACAGGGAATTCTATATGTCCTTTTAGTATCAATGTATTTCTGGGGTCTTACATGCATACTCTGTATATGAAAATGCTGTCTCACAATGATGATTACCTATAACCTTATTCTTCATAAGAAATTGTACATGATGGATAAACTGCTTACTGCACCCAGTTGGACATTGAAACTACACGTCCACATGTTAGGTAGATACTGGGGCCATGAATACTTAGTAAGGCAGGTTAATGAGGCTAATGGAGCTATAACTGTCATGAGGATAGATTAATGAGAATGATATTGGGGTCTTGTGTAATTTACACAAGACCTATTAAAGCTTTCAGCACGTCTGCACAAATACTAATAATTAACAGCCGAGTACAATCTGATTGGTTAACGAATATGAATATGATTGGTTGAAACCATTTATGCTTACTGTTGAATGATCAATTGTCCAATGAAATGTGATGATGTAATGTTACCGCCTACTCGAATGAGCATATAAGCTACCTAATTAAATCAGGAAATGGGGAACATCCTGCAGATACATACCCTGTCTCTGTGTGTGTTTGTTCTCCGCTACTCGAGTAGGCCTCAGACCAAAATCTGGCAACCTTCCAGCATATCGATCTCCCATTGAGAGATAAACATCAAATCATAAACCCATCAGAAACCACAAAGGTTCTTTCATTACAAGAGAAAATGGAATTAGACTTACCGGTAATTCGGTTTCTAGAAACCTTCCACGACAGCATAGGAGGATGTCTCCACGCCCTAATGGGGGACAGGAAGCGCGAGAGGTTAAAAGGTCCCACCCACCTCCCTCTCAACAGTGACTTATAACTGATTACCATAGCACCGGTTGCCTTAAGATTCTCAGAATTTGTCCAAGAATGCAGGGAGGGAAATAGTGGTGTCGTGGAAGGTTTCTAGAAACCAAAATTACCGGTAAGTCTAATTCCATTTTCACTAGCAACCTTCCACGACAGCATAGGAGGCATAACAACCTATACTGCACTAGGGGGGGGGGGGGACAACGGCCTGAAGAACTTTTCGGCCAAAGACTAGATCCCTGTTGGACACAAGGTCCAACCTGTAGTGTTTAGTGAAAGTATGTAAGGAGGACCAGGTTGCTGCCTTACAAATCTGCTCTGAAGATGCACCTGCCCTCTCAGCCCATGAAGTAGAGGTAGATCGTATTGAATGCGCTTTGATCCCTGCAGAGGGAGTGATGTTTTGCGCCAGGTATGCTTCAGAGATAGCCTTTTTAATCCAATTGGCAATGGTGTTCTTTGCCACCTTCTTTCCTCTGTTTGGACCAGAGGTATGGATAAATAGGTTGTGGTCGATTCTATATGGTTTGGTGTACTCCAAGTAGTGGAGAATTATACGTCTTACATCCAGTGTGTGAAACATCTCCTCTTTGGGGTTTGCTGGGTTTTGGCAGAATGAAGGTAGAATTATATTCTGAGACATATGAAAGTCAGACACAACCTTTGGTAGAAAAGATGGATCAAGAGAGAGAACTATGGAATCGTCTCTAACTGTTAGGTAGGGTTCCTTGACAGAGAGCTTGAAGCTCTCCTACTCGCCTTGCTGAGGTTATTGCTATAAGGAAGGCTACTTTATAGGTGAGGAGCTGAGAAGTACAGGATGACAGAGGCTCAAAGGGTGATTGAGTGAGTCCCATAAGCACCACATTCAAGTCCCATGGCAGAACAGAAACTAGTTATTTTGGATGTAGCCTAGCGGCAGATGTCATGAATCTTCTTATCCACCTGTGGTTAGCCAAGTCACAGTCAAACATAGAGCTTAATGCTGATACCTATACTTTCAGTGTGCTAGGTTTTAGACCTAGTTCCAGCCCCCTCTGTAAGAAATCCAGGATACGGGAAATGTTAGGGTTCTCTGGGTCGGGAAGGTCTGGCAGACACCATGAGGAGAATATTTTCCATATTTTATTATATATGGCAATGGTGACCGGCTTCCGAGATTTCTGGAGGGTTTTAATTACCGCCTCTGATAGCCCCTTGGCCCTCAAGATCTGGGCCTCAGAAACCAGGCCGCTAACCTCATTCCCCGGAGGTTTGGGTGATATAGAGGACCCTGCAAGAGAAGGTCTTCTTCTATGGGTAGGATAAATGGCCCGTCTACCTGTAGTTCTGTGATTAGCCAATACCAGCTCTTTGGCCATAGCGGAGTTACTAGAATGGTTGGGGTCTGATCCTCCCTGATTTTCCTCAGGGTTGCAGCAAGGATCGGAACTGGCAGGAAGGCATATGCCAGATGGAACCTCCACCTGTGGGCGAAGGCGTCCACTCCCGGGG
Source organism: Dendrobates tinctorius (assembly GCF_039654945.1). Lineage (NCBI taxonomy): Eukaryota > Metazoa > Chordata > Amphibia > Anura > Dendrobatidae > Dendrobates > Dendrobates tinctorius. The sequence continues at coordinate 726,648 of NW_027362069.1, read as the reverse complement.
ATCTGTCCCTGGGGTTCAGGGAGAAGTAGTCCCTCACTTGAGCATTCTCTCCTGAGGCTAGTAGGTCCACCTCCAGGAGGCCCCACCTGCTGACTAGTGTTTGAAAGATTCTTCCATTCAGGGTCCACTTGCCGGGCTGGATGCGTTTTCTGCTCAGGAACTCTACCTGAAGATTGGCCGTACCCTTCAGGTGGACCGCTGTCAGTGAATGGAGGTGTCTTTCGGCCCAGCAAAATATTCGGCCTGAGAGGCCCTCCAGGTCGCTGGATCTTGTGCCGCCCTGGTGCTTGAGATGTGCCACTGTTGTTATGTTGTCCGAGTAGACTCTGATATGTTGGTCTTGGACCAGGTGTCTTGCTGCCAGGAGAGCTTCCTCCACTGCCTTCAGCTCCCTGAAGTTTGAGGATCTTGCACTCATTTTCTGCCTCCATAACCCTTAGAATGGCTGTCGAGACACTACGGCTCCCCAGACTTATTTTCTGGTGTCTGTCGTTAATGTAACCAAGGGGATCTGGGACCAGTTAATTCCCCTGCACAGGTTTTTGCGGTCCATCCACCATGCTAGCGAAGCCCTCACTATTCCTGGGGTCTGGACTCTTTTGTTCAGGCAGGTATGATCCCTGTTCCAGTTTCTTAAGATATGGGACTGGAGTGTTCTGGAGTGGGCCTGCGCCCAGGGCACCTACTGGATGCAGGAGGTCATTAACTCTAGTATGGACATGGCTGACCTGAGGGTCGGGGACCTCTGACCCCTGAAATCTGAGACTCTTGACATTACTGATCTCTGATGTTCCTCCGGTAGGAAGGACATTTGATTCTTTGAATCTAGTAGGATTCCCAAGAATTGTACCTCCTGAGAGGGTTGAATTTGTGATTTCTTTATATTTGGGATCCACCCCAATGATTGGAGAATGTCCAGAGTCTGGGCTACCTGGTCTTCCAGGGTCTGGTAGGAGAACCCTATTATCAGTAGGTCATCCAGGTAAGGTACAATAGATATACCCCGGCTTCTGATGTAGGACACAGCTTCTGTCATAATTTTGGAAAACACTCGAGGGGCAGAGGATATTCCGAAGGGAAGCATATTGTATTGAAAGTGCTTGACTTCCGGACCCTGACGAATCGCAAACCTCAGATACTTCCTGTGGGAAGGATGTATGGGGATGTGGAAATAAGCATCCTTCAGATCTATGGTTGCCATGAAGTACGACGGCCCTATCAGTGGAATGGCGGTCTTTACTGACTCCATCTTGAATTTGAGGTATGCAATGTGTCGGTTGAGGCCTTTCAGATTTACTATTCTTGCCTCCCCTGTGGGCTTTTTTACTAGGAACAATCTGGAATAATGCCCCCTTCCTTGTTCCTCCACAGGGACCCGAGAGATGGCATTTGAGTGTAGAAGCCGAATGTCGGATTTTAGTGCTGGGGTCTCCCGAGGTGGTAGGGAGGTAACTCTTATACCCCGCGGGGGGGGGGATTCGAGCTCTAGCAGTAGACCCTCTCTGATCACACTGAGGACCCAGGGGCTGTTGGAAATCAACTGCCAAGCAGGAAAAAACCTTGAAAGCCTTCCCCGACCGGGGTCGAGTCATTGTTTTTCTTGTGATTGCTGCTGCTGCTGGGGGACCAGGATGTTCCTGCCTCTCCCTTTAGCGTAGCTCCATCTTCCAGTCTTTCCCTTTCCTCGCGGTTGGGATGACTGACTCTGGGGGGCTCGAAAAAGACGCTTTCTTGTGGTCCTCTGCTCTGGAAGCACCTTCTTTTTATCTGTGGCCTTTTCTAGAATTTCATCTAAGGCCGGGCCGAAGACATGTTCACCTTTGAAGGGTAAAGAGCAGAGTTTAACCTTGGATGTAACGTCCCCGCTCCATGTTTTAAGCCAGAGGGCCTGCCTGGCGGAATTTGACTGGACCATAGCCCTGGCAGAGGCACGGATCATCTCCATTGATGCATCTGCCAGGAAACCCGTAGCTCTCTGCAAGATAGGGAGGGAGTTAAGGAGGTCACTCCTTGAGGTACCACGAGAAATATGGCTCTCTAGCTCCTCAATCCATTGGAAGGGGGACCTAGAGACACAAGTGGATACGATTCCTGATTTTAAAGTAAAGGCAGAGGTTTCCCAGGCTTTTCTTAGGAGGCTTTCTGCTTTACGGTCCATCGGGTCTCTAAGCTGGGATACATCATCAAACGGCAGAACCGTCTTTTTTACCACCCTTGCCACCTGGACATCAACTTTCGGGATGTCCCATTTAAATTCCTTTCCCTCCAGGGGAAATCTATGTCGGACTTCTGAAGGGGCCGAGTAGCGTTTTTCTGGATACTCCCATTCCTGGGAAATCATATTTGCTACGCTCCTGTGAACTGGAAAACATGTTCGTTTAGGCCCCTCATATCCGCCGAACATGCGATCCTGTGCTGTCTGCGTGACGGGTTCGTCCTCTAGGCCCATAGTTGCACGTACTGCACTGACCAGCTCTTCCACATATTCCGTGAAAAGGAGGCACTTCCTAGTGTCGGCTGACCTAGAGGTTACCGGTTGTTCCCAATTCTCGGATCCCGAATTGTATGATCTTTCTGATTCGGACCCGAATCGTCTATTTGAATTTTAGGTTTTTTTTGGGGGTGGTGAGCCCACAATCGGAGGGAGTGGAGGTGGTGGAGGGGGGGGGCAGGGCAGCTAAAGAGGTTTGAACCTGATGGGTAACCAAGCTGCGGATTTCGTCGATCAAAGACGGGTGCTCAGCCCTAACCACCTTATCCTTTGTCGATCAATGACAGATGCTCAGCCCTAACCACCTTATCCGTGCAAGCTTGACATAGCTTCTCCCAATTTGAGGGAAGTTTTGTGCTGCATATTGCACATTTGGCCGACTTACTGGATGTATTGGTGCTCTTATGGGCAGACTTTTTTCCCTATGGAACAAGGGGGAGAAGTATTTTGAGGACCTAAACCCTGGACTGCACCACTAGGAACCACACCAGGACACTTACTGTGGCAGCGCTGGGCTCTGCAGACGCAGGGCAGGAAGACCCGTCCATGCTAACAGGGGATTCTGCATCTTACCTGTCGGCGTCTTCCGGTGGGTTAATAACAGATTAACCCCGCCCTCAGCGCAGTCATTTGTTTCCCCCTCCTCCTCGACGGGTCCCGAAGCAGGCCCAGCAAGCGCTGGCGAGCTCCACGCGCCGGCAACAGGATAGGGGCCACCATGACAGCGCATCCTCCATATAACCCGGAAGTGACCCTGCACTGCACGCAGGGGGAGGAGGAGAGACCGGAGAGCTACAGGAGGCCTCTGGTCAGGGATCACTGGCCCGCTTTACTCCCCATAGGGGAGCGCGGGAGGGTCAGGAACGGTCCCCAGTTCAGGAGAAGACGGGAGCAGATCGGAGGAGGGAAGGCAGCGCCACCGACCACCACTGCCCGGCTTTTGGATCTTTCAGGTACGCTGCAGCAGCCGGCCACACAGCATACCGACCGCTCCATGCCCCATGGGGGACAGGAAAGTCACTGGTGAGAGGGAGGTGGGAGGGACCTTTTAACCTCTCGTGCTTCCTGTCTCCCATTAGGACGTGGAGAAATCCTCCTATGCTGTTGTGGAAGGTTGCTAGAGAAATAATAGGAAACATGGTGGCAAGAAATATAGGAATGAATATCTGACAAGAGTCTGACTCAAGTGCACAAGAAGAATCCCTCACTTCACCAGGCTATTCAGAAAGGACTTATGCTAATGCAGCAGATTCCGCTCCGGCGCCCCCTTTAGGCGGAGAACGCGCAGAGGGGAGAAGCGAGAGAAGGCGCAGGACGCCAGTGGAAAAGGAAACGTGTGTCATGGAGGCAGAAGCAGCAATAGACTCTTGTGATAACATGGTGAATTTAACTGATCATGCTCTGAATAGCTCACACGTGTCTGTTCTTTCAAAGGGATTGGGTTTTTGTGTTTCAGAAGCGTTTAACTTTGTGGACTTTAAAATAGATCTTTTCAGGGCTATGCGAAAAATTAATTTACACAAATCATTTGCTTCAGGTGTTTCAGAGGAAACAGTATTAGAAGGAGAGAGTCCGTGTCAGGTGGGCCCCATGGGGTTTCTTGCTGGCACCAATTCACTGGCCGATGTCAGGACGGATGCCCAGGTTTGGTGCGATCTGACTGCTCCAGAATTGGCTCATTCTGTAGTTTCAGACTCCTAAGAACTCTTTACAGGCGGTGTACCGTCCACTTTCATGCCCCAGGTGGCCCCTGGGAATGTTATCGATTTAGTTGAAACGCAGGTGTTGAAGAATGTTGAGTCCATTGTATATCTGACCGCCCCGCCCAATCTGTCGGCCTCTGAAAGACGTGCCCTCTTTGAGATTAGAGAGTGGTTGGATGTGGTCGTGAGGAACGCTGATAAGGGTGGCAATGTAGTCCTATTAAAAAACGAGCAGTACATGATGGAGGCTATGAGACAGTTATCTGACACATCTACTTATTTAAAATTGGCAAAAGATCCGACGATCAAGTATAAAAATGAATTGCCGAGCTTTTTATGGAAAAACGTGGAATTAGGTGTGTTATCTAAGAGAAAGGCTGAAAGGTTATTACCGGAGTTACCACGCCGCCCCCATTGGTATTATATTCCAAAGGTGCATAAATCCCTTATTGCTCCACCAGGACGCCACATTGTGTCAAGGATCGGATCCCTCACAGAACCATTGTCACAATACATGGATTGGCTGTTGCGCCCCGTATTGCATGATATCCCTTCCTACATCAAAGACACTGATGAATTTTTGGGGGCGCTTAGAGGCATTACATGGCAAACAGGCTTCTCTTTGGTGTCGATTGATGTAGAAAGCCTATACACGAGGATCCAGGTATTGTGGTTTTGAGGAGGATTTTGGGGTCTTTGAAGAGAAGTGACAGTTTTGTCAACATTGTATGCGAAGGGGTTGACTTTGTTTTAAAACATAATGCATTCAAGTTTGAAGACGCATGGTTTTTCCAATGCACTGGGACCGCGATGGGAAATCCGGTCGCTTGCACTTTCGTGAACCTTTTTCTAGCTGTGTTGGAGGAGGACTAGGTGTATAAAGTGGGGAATAATTTTCTGAGACATATCAGACTTTTTGTGAGCTATGTGGACGATATATTCATGATATGGGACGGACCCCGTGAATCATTTGATGAATTTGTCTAGTACCTCAGTAAGTCCAATGGCATGAATATGTCATTTACGTCGAGATATGGAGGTCTTAACCTCGATTTTTGGGATGTACAGATTAGTGTTGTAGATGGTGAGTTGCAGACCAAGGTATTTCATAAACCCTCCGCCACAAATACCGTTCTGCGGTTTGATAGCTTCCATCCAAATCATGTAAAACGGTCTCTCCCTTATAGCCAATTATTAGGATTGAAGAGGATTAATAATACCCAGGAAGGTTACAACCAGCAAGCAGAGGAATTATGTGATAGGTTCCCTTGTAGGGGCTATCCTAATGGTCTTCTCAATGAAGCTAAGGCTAGGGCTGATCAGGCAGGAGGTCGCAATCGTAGTCCTGCCTGTGGATCTGAAAAGAGATTTGTTTTTTGTTTCAAATTTGGCCCTATGGATGGGGTTATACGATCTGCCATTCGCAGGAATTGGCATATTTTGGAGCGTGATAAGGATATCAAGGATATCGTAGAGGTGGCAGCAAGGGGTCCCATTATTTCTAATAGACGGGGTACTACCTTGGGTGACATAGTAGTAAAAAAACGGATGGTGAAGCCACGAAATAATTGGTTAAGCAAGGGTGTTCCACATGGTAATTATAAGTGTGGCCATTGTCCTTTCTGTAATTACCATATTGTAGATAGAACACTGTGCATCGGGGGAGTGTCTCACGTTGTCAAGGATTTTATCACCTGCTCATGTGGTTTATGTTGTTTTATGTTGCCGTAAAGCTTTTTACATCGGTAAGACCATTCGCCCCCTATATGTGAGATTCAGGGAGCACTATAACTCGGTTGGAGCAGGTAAAGGTGTCCCACGCCTAATGAAGCATGTCAGGGAATCTCCTGGAGGAAATCCAGAGGTACTCTCTTTTGCTGGCCTGGAAAGGGTGTCTCTTCCAGTACAAGGGGGAGATTTACATGAACTTCTATTGAAAAGAGAGGCCATATGGATCATGTGCACTCGGGCACAAGAATCTGCTGGTCTAAATGAGAGATTGGATAGGTCTGTTTTCCTATAATAAGCTTTCATGATTGTATATGGGTTTTTTTATTTTTTTCTAAAATCTTTTAATTGTCATTGATAATTGCTGCATATGTGTTGAAGCAGTGGGGGTGAGGTTTGATTAAGAGGTGAGACTGGGCTCACTCCCCTCTGAGACCAGTAGAAGCGCCACTGCAGCACGAAACAGCTGTCGCCATCTCCACTCCCGCTCCCATCCTCCCTATGCCCATGTTTTAAAGAAACAGAATAAAGAAGATTTTGACCGGTGAGTGCCACCTGTATTTCTCTTTTCTTTTTTGGTGAAGTTGCTGTACTTACTACTTTGGAGTGGCACCCCGGTCCATGGAGAACTTCTTATACTGCACGCTTTTCTAGGCGGCAGTTCACACAGGCATGTGCACAATGAATGCAATTTCTTGCAGTGCGGATTGATTTCATGTTGGAGATATTATTTCAGGTGGTATGGATTTATCCATTTTTACAGTACATGATGTCACCTCCACTCAAACACTGGAGAAGGGGTCTGGGGTTCTTGGGAATAATACAGTGTTAGAATTTATAACCAATCCCTCAAAAAGCTCAATTACAACGGAAGGGACCCCATTCTCAGGGGATTTGATAGGCGAGAACAGTGGGGATCCAACAGGTGCATTGGAAGAACCCCATGGTCCTTCAAGGGATGGGGGTTCTAATAATCAGGTTGATCTATCTAATTTGACTATAAATAGCTCTTTATCGATTATGCCACTGGTAAGAGAGACCGCAAGGGTGAGCTCTTATGGGGTACATAATGTGGTGGATACCCTGATAGCATTAGAAGAGATTCTAAAGGATTCCAAAATCACCCAGCTTTTTTGGGTGGCTCCAGGCCGTCACCCCAAGAGAAAAAGGGGAGAAGAGGGTGTAGGAGGAGTGGATGTTCCAGAAAAGGGGGACACTCAAAATCAGGAGACCACACTGAAGCGATCAAAAGCAGCCAGCCCCACAAGGGATTAGATGTAGTAAAAGAGGGTTGTACTGAAAAGGAATTGGGGATTTATAATCTTTCCAAATACACTCTCCCACAGGAGGAGAAATCCCTATTGGGAAAGGGACTCTCTTTTTGCCCCACTGCGAATTTAGTTACTTTTTCATTATATTTGGATCTCAATGAATTTTTCCAGAAACTCACCATACAAAGGCATTTTATATTAGAAGAGAAAAACTAAAGTAGAACCAATATTCAGAAATTTCCCAGTGTCCAAGAAGAGTCAGAGTCCACTAAGAACATGCTACATGTTGATGTTAGGAATTCCAATGATAAATTCTATCCTCTTCGTCATAAGGGTCCCCATATTGAGACATTCCAGCAACTGGTTGTGAAAGAAGTTAGGGCAATTTCACAACCAAAAAGGAGGTGCAATCTAAGTAGGGCTGAGAGAGAAGCCATTACCTCCATTAGGGATAATGAATATATCGTCATACGCAGTGCGACAAGGGGGGGTAGTTATAATGGACAGGGCATGGTATATAGAGGAAGGGAGAAGGATTTTAGAAGAGGGTTTTTTATGAGAAATTAGATGATCCAAATATCAAAATGTTTTTGAATTATAATTCTTTGATTAAGGGAGCCTAGGAGAGGGAAATCATTAACAGAAAAGAACGCAAATTTCTTGATATTGCCCAATATAAAAGTACCATTTCTATATTTTCTACCCAAATTGCACAAGGACCCGAGTAACCCCCCAGGTAGGCCCATCATATGGGGCATCGGGTCCATAACATGTAAGTTATCTCACTACATATATTTATTCTTACAGAAATATGTAAAACAGTTAAAATCCTTCGTGTGGGACTCATCGCAACTTATCAGTGAGCTGAGGAATTTACCCCCAATGACGGGATGCATCCTGATAACACTGGATGTCACAGCCCTTTATAACAATATATCGCATGAACTGGGCCTTAAAGTGGTAATGAATGATACTACCATGCCAGCTGAACAAAGGGAACTCATACTGAAAGCCATCTTGTTCATCCTGAGTAACAATGTGTCCTCTTTTGAGGGGGAACTCTACCGCCAGGTGAAGGGCTGCGCAATGGGGACGAGATTCGCACCAAGCTATGCTAATTTATTCATGGGTGCGGTGGAGTCCGTCCTCATTGCGCAGCCCAGTCTTGAAAAAGAAGGGGTGGCCTTTTACCGAAGGTTCATTGATGATTTGTTTATCCTGTGGAGGGGGTCGGTTGAAGAGGCAGAAACATTTGCTAACAATCTCAATATGAATGATCGGGGACTAACCTTTACGGCTACCATTTCCACCGATTCCATCCAGTATTTGGACTTATGGGTGCGGCTTGACGACCTGGGGATGGTGTCCACTGCAACACACTTCAAACCGGTTGATGTCAACAGCTACCTTGGGTTTGACAGTGGGCACCTCCCCGGGTGGGTGAAGAATGTACCCTGTGGCCAATACTGGAGAATTAGGAAGAATTGCTCTTCTGACCAAGACATCCAAACTGAATCTAGAATACTCAGGATGAGGTTTGTGGAGAAAGGATACCCGAAAAATCTTTTAAAAGATGCTTATAAGAGGACATGCAATTTCACACAAGATTTGTCCATAAAAAAATGGAAGATAAAAATAGGACACCTGGGGTGAATTTGGAGAGGAATAAATGGAGTTTGATAACTCCCTTCTGTCATTCGAGATCAATTGTGCGTAAATTGCTGGAGAAACATTGCTTCATCCTACAAGGAGATCCTCTTTTGGCCCCAATGATTCCCAATAAACCAAATATTATTTATAGAAAAAATAGAAGTTTAAAGAACTTGGTAGCACCAAGCAACATAACGCGGAAATATAAAACGCCATATGGAAATGATAATAGCAGCTGGGGCTGTTTTGCATGTAAAGTACCCAAATGCTTGTGTTGTGGAGTGATTCAGGATAATGCGAGGGATTTTCATTCTAATACTACCAATGAGACATTCCAGATCAAGCACAAGGTTACTTGTCAGTCCACCAATATCATCTATCTATTGGAATGCCCTTGTGGGCTTCAATATGTGGGAAGGACCATCCAAACAGCACATGCAAGATGGAATAAGCACAGACAGAACATCCGCTCGGGTTACCAATTACACAGTGTATCCCGACACTTTGCAGGGAGTCACAATAAGGATCCAGGAAAGATAAGATTGACCATCACTGACCATATCAAGGAGCTTGGTGAAGAGAGGCTGAGTAACCTTATTAGAAGAGAAAGCTACTGGATGTTCAAGTTGGGTGCGTTATATCCGGAGGGACTGAATCTCACTATAGAGAAAGCTTCCAGGTAGGGTTAATAGATCAGTGAATATGATTGATTTCCTTTTTTATATGTGCAATTTGTATTTTTTTTTTTTTTTTTCATTTTCCTTTTTTTCTTTGGGGGGGGTTTATTACTTGGATAGGGTTTATCATCAGTTTTTTATGGAATATTGATGAGGTTGAATGTCATAACCTGCAAAATGTATAATGATTGTTTAACAAATGTTTTTTTTTAACAATGTTTTTATTGGGGATGTAAGGGTTAACGTGCAGCACCAGGGGGAGGTCGCATAGGATTCTGAGTTGTTCCAACTAGGGCTACCTACAAAGGCTGCAATAATTGATGCTTCCTTCATTCCACCTGAGGAAGACGGCTGTGACCGTAGAAACGCGTTGTGGGTATTGGAGGAAGGATAAAAGCTGAGATTTTATGCCCTTTTTGCTGGTTTCTGCCTCTCCTTTAGCGCTCCTATAGACCGCTTTTTTTGTTGCTTCACATTGAATTTTCCTCTCTGAGGATCAGCGGCAGGAGCAGCTTGGAGGACAGCTGTTTGTGGGAGAACCTGCGATTGCTGGGCGGTGCTGGGAAGCTCTGGGACCCTTGGTGTTCACTTACGGCTGGGATTGGTCTCAACATCACGTCCGGAAGCCTGTGAGAGATGGACTAACCAGGAGAGCGGAGATTGCTGACACCCACGTGCAGTGCCCTTCTGGGCTGCGAGGACACGCGCCCCAACTACCATTCACGTTCACACCGTGGTTGTGCAAGGGTGGCACCCTGCTGATTCAGTTAGGGAATTTTATTCTAACACAGGTACACTCATTGCGCCTCTCTTTGCATTTTATTTTTCTTGTAGGGACCATGAGACATTCAGCAGCACAGAAGGGAGAGAAGATTCATCCGATAAGATCTCAGGGATCTAGGAAGCCAACAGCATCATTACCCTCCGCTTTCTCTTACAGGCCCAGCATAAGATTTTTCTTCAAGGGATTTTCTATCTTGTCAGCACATTCTACGTACGCTGTCATTTGGCTTTATAGTTACAGATCTGGGCAGGTAACGGTCAGCGTCTTCTAATACCAGGGGGTAGGTGGAGTTTTGTGTGGAGGAGAATGTTGTGGTCTAGAGGCAAAATGGTGATCATGGTAATACGGCCGGACTACACCACCGATAAAGCAGCCACAGCCGGTGACTGAGAGGAATCTGTGACTTCTCTGCATTCAGTGGTTACTACTCACCTGGGTAGTCATATGTGGGAATCTCCTCTTTACACCACTCTTCACCCCTCACATATGTCTCTGTAGTATTAATATGGGTCAGATCTTCACCCTGAAACAAATATTGTAAAAGTCACCGACAGATGGAGAAGTCCCATCTATGATCAGCTCTAATCCTGCCATCTGCACCGTTCTCATTACACAAGTATAAAACATATAATACTGGTGGATAAAACAAGACTGAGCACAAGACCTTCACAGCCGTCTACACATCATAGGGGAGATCTCCTGACACCTTCTCTCCATCTACCTGATGATCCTGAGGAGCACTGGGATCTTCTTGGTTACAGTCCTGTGGAAGAAGAGGACGGGGACATCTCTCTGGTGTTGTCGTCTTACTGGATAGATCTGGAGGAAACACATACAGGGACTGAATTCATTCTCTACATACAGATAATTATAGGCCGTGTGTATTTAGTCCTGTCTATTACCTGGTGATGTGAGGGGCTGGGGAACCTCCATTATGACGTTCTTGTACAGATCTTTGTGTCCTTCTAAATACTCCCACTCCTCCATGGAGAAATAGACAGCGACATCCTGACACCTTATAGGAACCTGACACATACAATGATACCGTCATCCCCCCGATCCCTTCATAGCGTTACTGTATAATGTTCCAGCATTCCCAGCAGTGTCACCTCTCCAGTCAGCAGCTCAATCATCTTGTAGATGAGTTCTAGGAACTTCTGGTCATTGATGTCCTCATGGATCAGGGGGTGAGGTGGAGGCCCCGTGATTGGGCTCAGGGGTCTTCCCCATCCCTCAGACACAGGGTCCTGACAGCGATCACTAGAGGTCTTCTTCACCACTGTGTAATCCTGGTAATGGAGAGACACATTAATAAATCTCACTACAGGCATTTCCAGAGTCCTCACCTCTCCAGTTCTGTCCATCTGTTATTCCCATAGATAAGAATGATGTAATGTGACGTCATCAGAATCTCTCACCTCTCCAGTGAGATGGAAGAGGATCTCTAGGGTGAGGTGTAACATCCTCTCCGCCATCTTGTCTCTGTCCATATCCATCCTTGATGGGTAAATCAGGAAAATTCTCTTCTGTAGAAGATCTTCACTGAGAGGATCCGATATTGTAGAGACCTGAATGAGAAGATGATCCGATGTAACATCATAAGAATCCTGTGTAATAATACAATTACTGGAGATAATAAGGGAAACATAGGAGGAGATTTATTATCTTACAGGGTTTAGTTTTCTTCCCTGACATCTACTAATAAAACCTATATATTTAGGCCACAGACAACAAGCAGTTTCCTCCTCGGAGTCGGCAGCTGAACACGTTCCTCATAGACTCATCTTCCATAACGCTAATTCTCGTCTCATTACCGACACTGGAATCAGCATTAGCAATACAGTGAGGCCGTACTGGGGGGCCACAGGCCATAAAAGGGAGGACAGCATGACGGGGTTGAGAGGGACAATAGGGTAGGATATTTGTTAAGAGGGACAGGCTAGTAAGGGTTAAGGAATTTGAACGTGGATATCTGATAGGGCTGAGGGGTAGAAGGCGGGGTTAAGGTGTATACAATAAAAGGGGGTAGGCATTTTATAGGGCAACCATTTTAGGTTCCCGTATCACAGAGAACACAACCTCACACCCACCCGCCCTTGAAAATGGCATCGATATGCAGTTAATTCATAGTAATCTCATCTTTGTTACTACTAATGGTTATGTATAACTTGTCATAGCAGCGTGGCGTGGGGGAGGTGGTCCTCGAGGTTGATGGTGAAAGTAATTGGCGGCTTGGAAGGGGGGATCTCTAAGGTCCTGGACTCCCCCCTTGGTTGGTTTACGTGGAAATATTGGATCACTGGGAATTCATGACGGATATTGGCCGGGGGTGAGTCTCTTATTGTCTCTGAGCTGGTGCCTACTGGCTAGAGGCAGGACTCAACCTGGAGGCCAAGTTTATTATTATGGGACTGGAACCTGAGGCGATTATAATTTGGGGCCTCGAGGACCGCCCCCTTTTTCAATAACGTTTAAAGGAACTGTTATGTTAAATGTTTTAATAAATGGCTGCTGTGGCCAATTTATCCAAATATGGTGTTGAGTCATTTTTGTGGCGGGTCTATGGTATTCAGATGGGGGGAATTACGGGCTGAGGGTAGTTTTGGGAAATGGGGGTAAAACCCAACAGGGATCTCGAATACCCAACCGTCGTGCAGGAGATATTCATTACACGCGACATGAGAAATAACTCCTTCATGATGAGGACGACATCTTCATCTTCTACTACGGCTCTAGAGACAGATTTGGCCAGAGTCGGTCACTGACTCCATCCCCACCGGCCGTCTATATGAAGGTTTCCCGTCTTCCCCGCACTGGAATCTTCTCACTTTAGATCTCAGCTCTGAGTCACACACAGAAGTTTGAGGCTTTTAGAAAAGATTTTTTGTTTCGACAAACACAACGGACAGAAATGATCTGATCCCAAAGTCTCCATGTACAGTGATCTATGGGGTTTATTTCCGGCCTTAGGCTTTCCTAATTAGGAAATGATATAATTCCTTATGAAAACATCTACTATATAATCGTCTAATTCTGTCTGTCTCTCTGCTTGTAACGGAAATCCCGCGTCGCTGATTGGTCGCAGCCGGGCGCGACCAATCACTGACAGGCGCAGTCTGGACGCAAATTGGCGCAGAATTTGAACGACGCACGCCATCTCTACCGTCGGGAGATCAGCAGCGCTGTGGGTCATCTCCTACCGCACAGAGGTCAGCGGCGACGAAGCCGGGAGATAACCAGAGCTAGCCTGATTGGTCGCGGCCGGCAGGGCGCGACCAATCAGCGACAGGTGCAGTCCGCCCACGAATTGCCGCGGGATTTGAAACACGCTTTTCTGATTGGTCGCGCCTGGTGACCAATCAGCGAAATTGGCGCGAAATTTAACCCTCACTCACAGCGTGACATAGTTCACTCACTCTTTACTATATAGACACAGAAGATGTCCCCAGAAGTTCCATAGGATTCGGGAATGGTGGTGTAACTCACCCTTGTCACACTTGGCTCCTAATGCCATGGTCTCCTCCATCTCGGATACAATCCCTGATGTATATCCCTTCCAGAGTATGAAAGTGATGATATGTGTGGACTTGAGAATATGTGTCTATTATAACCTGACCTGGTACGAGCTCAAAACTCTGATAATGAACCTGTTGGTTAGGAGGAGCAATGCTTTATAGAGCACATTATGGTGAATGCTATGTCTCATTCGTTTTGTTAGTTTACTTTATTATTGAAAGTGTGATATTATATCTATGTCACTGTGGATGGTGATTATACGGATTACTTTGATCTTACACTGCATTGTCATGTTTGTCATCTTATTTTGTGGAATCTTTCAATAAAGAGTTTAAAAAAGAAATAATCCGTCACTATATGGAAAGCAGAGTCACTGCACAATGTTAGTGAAGTCTCGTCCTTAACAATTTTATTGTACCCTATTATCCTTGTGGTGTGACTGGTGGTCGCGTGGTTAATGGAAGGTATGTGTCACTGGGATGGCAGCTCCCTGTGATGTAGCCCGGAGTGTTTTCTTAAGTAGTTGTTCAAATTTGGGTCCGGGTTACGGGTAGCTTTGAGAGTTGGAAGGGTCAGGCTACCCATGTACCACACCCTGTGGTGAGGGGGCTCTCTGTACCCCGTTTTGGCTGAAAATATGTATATGGTTGTGAATCTGCAGGACCTGTGATGAGGTCATGAACATGTGACTAGCCATGTGATTGGTAACTGGGAGTGGTTACAGGCTAAGGCAGGTGTGCTGCACATGGGAGTGAGTGTGTTCGAGTCTGTCAGCCCAGGCAGAGCTCCCATGTTCCAGGCTCGGACGTCGCATAACCTAGGGAAGACATGCCGGCAACTCCGAGCCAAAAGGATCGGACGGTCTTGAAAACCGTGTGATACTGACCGGGGTCAGAGAGAAATGTGCACAGGATGCCTCTCCGCTAAGAGGGATTCGGGAACCTGCGTGGCCAACAGGTAACGGTTTGAAAACCGTGTGATACTGACCGGGGTCAGAAAGAGACTGGGTGTAAATGGACATTTATCAGATGCCTCTGAGGATAAGAGGAATCCGAGATCCTGTGTGGCGATCCAACAGGTAATGGTCTTGTCAACCGTGTGTTATACTGACCGGGGTCAGTGGAAGACTGCGTGAGAATTGGCTATGGGGTGCCTCTGTGGATAAGAGGTACCCGGGAACCTGTACAGCCGACACCAGCAGGTAATGGACAGGTGTCCGTGTTATACTGACCGGGGTCAGTGAGAAGTATTTTCAGTGAGAGACGGTATCTGTATTCATGTGCTACAGCTGAATGTTTAACAGACAGTGCAAATGACTGCTGGAACTGTCTTAGTAAAAAACCGAATGGCTTCAATTTAAACCCTGAGCGTGCCAGTGTTTACCTCAAAGACCTGCAAAGTGAGTAATCCCCGTCCACTCACATGGTGGAACGTTACATCCTATACACTGGTGTAGATAGAAATCATAGGTCTGACAGCAATAGCTGGAATTGGACCCCTCAACTTAAAGGGAAAAAATATACATATACACATACATACATACATATACACACATACACTGCTCAAATAAATAAAGGGAACACAACAGAATATAACTCCAAGTAGATCAAACCTCTGTGAAATCAAACTGTCCACTTAGGAAGCAACACTGATTGACAATCAATTTCACATGCTGTTGTGCAAACGGAAAAGACAACAGATGGAAATTATTACCAATTATCAAGACACCCTCAATAAAGGAGCGGTTCTGCAGGTGGGGACCACAGACCACGTCGCAGTATCAATGCTTTCTGGCTTATATTTTGGTCACTTTTGAATGTTGTTTGTGCTTTCACACTCGTGGTAACATGAGATGGACTCTACAACCCACACAAGTGGCTCAGGTAGTGCAGCTCATCCAGGATGGCACATCAATGCGAGCTGTGGCAAGAAGGTTTGCTGTGTCTGTCAGCGTAGTGTCCAGAGGCTGGAGGTGCTACCAGGAGACAGGCCAGTACACCAGGAGACATGGAGGGGCCGTAGGAGTGCAACAACCCAGCAGCAGGACTGATACCTCCGCCTCTGTTCAAGGAGGAACAGGAGGATCACTGCCAGAACCCTGTAAAATGACCTCCAGCAGGCCACATACGTGCATGTGACTGCACAAACGGTTAGAAACCGTCTCCATGAGGATGGTCTGAGTGCCCGACGTCCACAGATGGGGGTCCAGGATGCACATATATGGGTGACCAGGATGGATATATGGGGGAGCCAGGAAAAGGGACCAGGAAGGATATATGGTGATCCAGGAAAGATATATGGGGGCAGGATAAGACACATATGAGGGCCATTATGTATAGCTGGGGGTGCAGGATGGATATCTGGGGGTCAGGCTGGACAAGGGGCATAGGGGACCAGGCTGGGGCATATCATAAAATAAAGGAGGCCAGGCTGGAGCATATTATAAAATAAAGGGGGCCAGGCTGGGCAAGATTATTAAATAAAGGGGGCAGGACGAGGGACTAAATTACTGTTGGAGGGCCAGAATGAGGAACACTGTATATTAATTTATGGTGGCAAGTAGGAAACAATTTCTTTACGGTCCAATTAGGGACATTATTACTACCGTAATATAATTTACTTTTTAGGAAACACATTGGGGATCAGCACGATGGAGTCAAGCGCAAGCAAAAGGCAACAGGATTAACCACCTCTAAGATTTCGTAAGGACCAATAAACTTGGGACCCAACTTAGCAGAAGGAACCTTCAACCTTATATTCTTGGTGGATAACCATACCTTATCCCCCACCTGGAATGCCGGCCCCACCGACCGTCGTTTATCCACAAAAAATGTATACTTGGCCTGAGACTCCCCAATGTTCCTCTAGCCTTCCCTCCTGACCTCAGCCTACCACAGAATGGCTGAATCAGCCCCTGAACACCCCAAATCCAGCCAGGAAATTTGACCAAAATAAGGGTGAAAACCATAATTACAGAAGAACGGGGAAGTACCAGTGGACTGATTGACACGATTACTAAATGCAAATTCTGCCATAGGTAATGAAGAGCACCAATCATCCTGTCGAGATGTGGCAACGACACCGTAAAATCTGCTCCAAAGACTGATTGGTCCTTTCAGTCTGACCGTTGGTCTCGGGATGATAGGCTGATGAAAAGGTCAAACTGATACCCAGCCTTTTACAAAAAGCCCTCCAGAACTTAGACACAAACTGCACCCCTCTATCAAATACCACACTCATAGGCACACCATGTAATCGCACAACATGCTCTATGAATAGTTTCGATAAAGTCTCAGCATTAGGCAGTCCCGCCAACGGTACAAAGTGCGCCTGTTTACTGAACCTAACCACTACTACCCAGACCACAGTTTTGCCATTGGAAGGAGGGAGATAAGTGATAAAATTCACGGACAGATGAGTCCAAGGTCTATCTGGAGTTGGAAAAGGCATTAATTCCCCGGCCAGCCGGTTATGGGAGGTTTTAGCACAGTCACGTTTCACAAAAGGACACAAATACAGTGACATCAGAAGCCAACGCAGACCACCAAAATAGCCTAGCGACAGCTTTACACATGGCCGAGAATCCAGGATGCCCACTAAGAGCCAAGGTGTGGAACTCCCGGAGCACCCTTAACTGATATTGGACCAGCACAAAGAACTTATTATCAGGCACAGATGGAGGAGCAAGAGACTGGGCCTCCCGAATCTCCTGCTCCATCGCTGAGAAAACCCAAGCCACAACTACTCCGCACTGTAGAATGGATGAAGGAGGTTCAGGAGGTGACATTGGATCCAAGCTGCGAGATAAAGCATCAGCCTTCACATTCTTGGGCCCAGGTCTAAAAGTGATAGAAAACTGAAATCGAGAAAAAAAAAAAAAAAAGTGACCACCTTGTCTGACTCGGGGTTAAAAGTTTGGCAGACTCAATGTATGACAGGTTCTTGTGGTCTTTAAATGACTGTGGATTCAATGGACAGCCCCCTCCAAAAAATGCCTCCATTCTTCAAAAGCGTATTTAATGGCTAATAACTCCCAGTCAGCCACATCATAATTCCTTTCAGCAGAGGAAATTTATTTTCGAAAAGAAGGCACATGGTCTTAAATTGGTTAACATGGTGGGCCTCTGGGACAACACCGGCCCCACTCCCACCTCCGAGGCATCCACTTTCATGATAAATGGTTCAGATAGATCACGTTGAATTAGTACAGGGGCAGACATAAGATATTATTTTAAAGAAGAAAATGCTGCTAAAGCTGGAACTGACCAGTTTTTAAGATCAGCCCCCTTGCAAGTTAAATCCGTGAGGGGTTTAACCATCTGAGAAAACCCACTTAATGAATTTTCTATAATTGGCAAAACCCAGAAAACGCTGAAGACCTTTGAGATCTCTGGGTTGCACCCAATCCACAATAGCCTGTACCTTTCTAGGGTCCATGAGAAACCCCTCAGCAGACAAAATGAACCCCAGAAAGGATAATTCTTAAACAAAAAAAATGAAGACCTCCAGTTTAGCAAAGAAGGAGTTCTCCCTAAGCCTCTGGAGGACTGCACGAAGGTGACCCATGTGGTTCTGTTTTATCAGCAGAATATATAAGGTTATCATCCAGATAAACTACCATGAAGCGCCCAATAAAACCATAAACATATTTAACAAAATTCTGAAATACTGCTGGCGCGTTAGTGAGGCCAAAAGGCATAACCAAGTTCTCAAACAATCCCTCAGAGGTGAGAAATGCCATTTTCCACTCAAACCCCTCCCGCACACGGATGAGATTATATGCTCCCCTGAGATACAACTTTGAGAACCACCTGGCCCCAGACAATTGATTGTAAAAATCAGGAATGAGGGAGGGGGTAAGTATTCCTTACAGTGATTTTATTTAATTCTCGAAAATCGAGGCATGGGCATAAACCACCATCTTTTTTCTTAACAAAAAAGAACCACGCTGCCACAGGAAAAAGAGAAGGACGAATGAGTCCTTTACAAAGGCTCTCGGAGATATACTCCTTCATAGCAGCCTGCTCAAGGCCAGAGAGATTGCCCAAGGCCCGTTTGTACAATTTGGCACCAGGAACGATTTTAACAGCACAATCGATGGTGTGGTGGTAAGACCTCAGCCTCCTTTTCAGAGAACACATCCTTAAAATCCTTTAGGTGCTCCAGAATACCTTCCAGACTGATGGATGACACAGATACATTAACAATGCACCCCTTCAAACAAATAGGACCCCAATTTAACAATGTACCGGGATTCAATAATCGGGTTATGTACTCGTAACCAGGGAAACCCCAACACCAATCCCGCAGGAAGATTGTCCAAAACATGTAAAATGTTCCTGATGACAGGACCCCACATTGATAAACTCCTCATAGACAAACTTAATAACATTATTAGCAAGAGGTGTTTAATCAATGGCCACGATATTAATGGGACTTCCCAACCTGACTGTCCCTAACTTACATTTGGCAACCAAATCAGAGTCAATCAAGTGCAAAGATGACCCGCAGTCCACAAAAGATGAAGTGGGAGTACAACAGTTCTGGCCATAAAGTTCCACTTCCAGCTATAACCTAAACAATGACGAAAAAGGTACCTAAGGCTGGTTTCACATTTGCGTTTTTTAGCGCTGGAAAAAAACGCACACCTGCGCATGCGTTTTTTCCCCTATATTTAACATGGGTGCGCATACCTGCGCACTGGTCAGTGCATGTATGCGATTTTCATGCGCTGCGTTTTTTTGGGGTGTGCGTTGGGATTTTCCAGACGCAGCATGTTGCATTTTTTGGCCCTGCAAAAAAGCGCATGCGCACGTTTTGCGCTAAAAATGGCCATTATAGCCTATGGATGCGCATATGTGCGCACTGGCATGCTCATGTATGCGTTTTTTTGCATATGCGTTTTTTTTTTTAAACCATGGAATTTAGGGGTTTGGGTTAGAGTTAGGGTTAGTTAAGGGGGTTTAGGGTTAGGGTTATGGTCAGGGTCAGGGTTAGGGTTAAGTATGGTTTTGTTAAGGGTTAGGGTCATGGTTAGGGTCAGGATTAGGGTTAAGTATGGTTTTGTTAAGGGTTAGGGTCAGGGTCAGGGTTAGGGTCAGGGTTAGGGTCAGGATTAGGGTTAAGTATGGTTTTGTTAAGGATTAGGGTCAGGGTTAGGGTCAGGATTAGGGTTAAGTATGGTTTTGTTAAGGGTTAGGGTCAGGGTTAGGGTCAGGGTTAGGGTCAGGATTAGGGTTAGGGTTAAGTATGGTTTTGTTAAGGGTTAGGGTCAGGGTTAGGGTCAGGGTTAGGGTCAGGGTCAGGGTTAGGGTTAAGTATGGTTTTGTTAAGGGTTAGGGTCAGGGTTAGGGTTAGGGTCAGGGTTACGGTTAGGGTCAGGGTTAGTTAGGGTTTGGGTTAGGGTTAAGTATGATTTGGTTAAGGGTTAGGGTCAGGGTTAGGGTCAGGGTTAGGGTTAGTAAAGTCATGGTTTGGGTAGTGTGAGGGGCCACCTAAAAATGTTGGAAAAAAACGCAAACGCGGTAAAAACGCGCTAAAAACGCATACAAACGCATAAAAACGCTGCGTTTTTTTCATGCATGCTCATAAAAATGCTTGAAAAAAACGCAGCAGTTGTATGCTTATGTATGCGTTTTTTCAATGCGTTTTTTTGCGGGAAAAACGCGCTGCAAAAAAAAGCAAGTGTGAAACTAGCCTAAGAGTCTGGGCAACCTCCTCGATAGTTACCCAGACTTAGGTGTTTCCCGGCACATTGAGAATTGAAGGACAGGAGGGACAGTCCTTTTTCCAGTGTCCCGGACTACCACAGTAGAAGCAGAGTCTCCCTTTCCATCATCGTTTCCTCTCCTTTTCCTTGACGGCGGTGGCCCCCACCTCCATGGGCCCGGAATGTGGTGTAACGTCGAGATTACTCGGAAGTAATGGAACTTCCAGCTGCATAACACCCCTCTCCCGTAGTCTTCGACCGATCCGGATGGCGTGAGTCATAACCTTCTCCAAGGAACTAGGTGGGTGGTGGATGGAGAGCCAGAGCGTCCTTCAGATGATCAGGCATTCCCCTCCAGAACTGGCACCCGAGAGCAGAGTCGTTCCAGGACACCTCGGGGGACTATCATCTAAACTCCGAGCAATACTGCTTGGCTGAGCGCTTTCCCTGAACAAGACCCATGATAGTGCCCTCTGCTAACCTGACATGGTCTGGTTCATCATAGATAAGTCCTAGAGCCTCCAAAAACCTATCCACCGACATCCGTTCAGGGGCATTAGGGAGCAGCGAGAAAGCCCAGGATGGAGAATCCTCCCAGAGGAAGGATATAATAATCCCCACCCACTGACTCTCATCCCCAGAGGATCGAGGTCTAAAAATTTGCAACTCTCCCTGAACGTACGAAACTTATCCTTCTCATCAGAAAAGGTGTCAGGTAGCTTGACCGAGGGTTCGGGAGAGTGCAAGGTGACATCTACAAAATCACCAGTCCTACCAAGAACATGACGGGGGGCACCCTGCAAAGTCTTAACAGTCTCCAACTCTTTCTGCAATTGAGTATGGGACGTGGCCAGGGCCCGGTGTTCTACCCACAATTCCCGCATCATTTGCGTCAAACTGGACACCTGATCCGTCAAGTTACGAAGCAGATCCATAACCAGAGAAAAAAATGATAAACCCCTTTAGATATACTGGTCAGTTATAATGTAATGCTGCTGCAGCACAGTAGCGCACAAGCTCCAAAAGGGGGTGCTGGTGAGGGAAGAAAGGTTGCACTCACAGCGTAGCACCACAGTGCAGCAGCGCAGGTGCCACTAGGTGGCAAGAGAGTGGTCGGTGGAGCTGGGTCAGTAACCGCCAGGGAACGCAGTACCAGAGGAAACAGTAATACACATGGTCAGCTGCAAGCCAGAGAAATCAGAGCCAGTCGGGAGCAGAGATGCCAGAGACGTGAGACAGTAAAACAGGTCAGAGAACAAGCCGGGTCAAATACCAAGAGGTCACACACAGCATGGGGAGCAAACACTAAGATGAGCGGGGTAGTAGGAGTGGGGAAGGCACGGGAACTCAGGAAACGGGCAGAGGACAAATCAGAGTGTAACGGGGTGAGCCGGTCAAGCCAGGGGCACGAACTATAACTGACGGTGCCTGCAGGCAGCAGCGGACTGAAATAGTCAAACTAATCCCAAAATGAGGCAGAGAAAGTTAACCCCCGCATGACAAGGCTGGGGAGAGAATAACAAGAAACAAACCATGATCTGGATCATGACATAAGTCCTCCCACCTGCCACTCCATTTTAAAATGGAGATAAGTGTCCTATCAACGATAAAATTTCCTCATTCTTCTGAATGGTGCAGTTTCTATTGGTCGGACCTAAATGATCACCTATCCTGTGGAGCCCAAGGATCAGTGAAAACTTGTTTTAATCAAAGAACCCCATTAATGTAAACTACCGCAATCATACATCCGAGTTATGGGGGTGCGCAGTAGATGTGCAGGAGCCGCCTGCATTTTACAGTCGATGGTCCACTATAATCAGTATAACGACTGACAGATATTCGCATATAGGTGTAGGGTGGGCCCCTAGGGTCCATTCCCACTGTGGGCCCCAGACACCCCAGTCCGACCCGGTATATACATATATATATTTGGAGGAGTCATATCTCCCGTCTCTGCAGATCGCATGCTGGTGTTGTACTTGGCAGGTCCGGACCAGAGGTTATGGAGATGAATGAGGGAGACCAAAAGTTCAATAATAAACTTTCCTTTACTTAACAAGAACCTGATGAGAAGTATACACATCACATTTCAGTTGTCACACTTTATGAATGCTTCTTCTGTATTATGCAGTCAGGAACTTTCCGGTTACATGCGGCAGTACATAACCTTTGTTATAAGCCACAATAGTGCAGCAAACCTGAGCTAATGACCTCTTCCTGCTCTGTGTCTCCGCTATGCTCCCTGCCTGGAATCCGAATTCTTACTGCCATTATATCTTTGCTTTCCTTCAGAACGTACTATCTGATGTCTCCCTCCTGGCACACAACACCATATCAATTCAGGAGGACGGCAATCAGATAGACCAAAGGCCTGGATTTCTCACTTTCTGACTCATCACAAGGAAATTGTTCTCCTGTGTGGCCATGTAGCTCAGTATGAGGGCTCCCTCACAGTATGGTGGCCTCCACAAACCCCACACAGTATTACGGCCCCCACAGCACCTCACACAGTATTATGGCCAACACACCCTGCTACAGAAAATAAGGACCCCCAGTCAGTATGGAGGAATTTACAGTCCAGCACAACCCCTTACTCATAGCTCCCAACCGTCCCGATTCCCGTGGGACAGTCACGTTTTTGACACGCCCCACCCGCATCCCGCCCAGGACGCCATTTTTCCAGCATTGCACTGAGCCACCACGCCCCCCCCCCCCATGCACCGACCCCATCCTCCCTGTCCCAGAGATCCACCATAGCCTGCAATGATGTGGCTGGGCTGTGTGTTCTGTGCACACAGGACCAGTGATGAGGTCACAGGAGGGGAGGAGTCAGGGGTCACATGATCAGGGGCCTCAGTGTGTGCAGGACTCAGTGTGCTGGTTGTCATGGTTGCTGGATGAGGGGAAGTTTATGTGTGGGGTCAGGAGGGGTTTACAGGGGGGATGTAGCAGAGCCGTGTGTGTACAAGGTGTACGGAGCGGTGCTGCATGTGTACGAGGTGTACGGAGCGGAGCCGTGTGTGTACGAGGTGTACGGAGCGGAGCCGCGTGTGTACGAGGTGTATGGAGCAGAGCCGTGTGTGTACGAGGTGTATGGAGCAGAGCCGTGTGTGTACGAGGTGTATGGCGCGGAGCCATGTGTACGAGGTGAGCGGAGCGGAGCCCTGTGTTTACGATAAATCAAATAAATATAGTGCCAAAGTAAATGGGTACTTCCAAAAGATACATAAAAAACCCGAAAGAAAAAGGAAGCTTTTTACCATAAAAATAGAATTTATTTTAAACTGTTATTAGCGACAATGCAATTTTTTATATATCACAAAAAATACACAATTAAGTTTAATTAATACATGCAACAATGCGAAAAAAATTTTTAAGAGGGGAAACACCAATACAAAAAAAGTGCTGCAAGAATAATCTTATGGCATAAATAGACTAATTATTTACGTTGCACACATTTTCTATTGCACATATTGATGCAAAAAAGGACCAAATATGGACAGTATTTTAAATATAAGGTGCAAAAACGCCTCCGAAATATCCTATTCAAAGGCCTTAAATAGTAGCAAAAAAACTTTAAGATTATTTATAAGATGCAAATGCATAAATAGAAAAAGATTTCATATAGTGAAGCAGTGTTAGTGCAACAATGAGAGGAACTAACACCACAGCAAATATGCAAGGAAACAAATGTGCTAAATTGAGAAGTCTGTATTCATACCTGATAGCAGCAAAAAAAACCCTGCTATCACAGTATAATGTTCTCACAGTACCACCAACCCACCACACACAGTATAATCTTCTCACAGTATCACCATCCCACCACACACAGTATAATCTTCTCACAGTATCACCATCCCACCACACACAGTATAATCTTCTCACAGTACCACCATCCCACCACACACAGTATAATCTTCTCACAGTATCACCATCCCCCCACACACAGTATAATCTTCTCACAGTATCACCATCCCACCACACACAGTATAATCTTCTCACAGTACCACCATCCCACCACACACAGTATAATCTTCTCACAGTATCACCATCCCACCACACACAGTATAATCTTCTCACAGTATCACCATCCCACCACACACAGTATAATCTTCTCACAGTATCACCATCCCACCACACACAGCATAATCTTCTCACAGTACCACAATCCCACCACACACAGTATAATCTTCTCACAGTACCACCATCCCACCACACACAGTATAATCTTCTCACAGTATCACCATCCCACCACACACAGTATAATCTTCTCACAGTATCACCATCCCACCACACACAGTATAATCTTCTCACAGTATCACCATCCCACCACACACAGTATAATCTTCTCACAGTATCACCATCCCACCACACACAGTATAATCTTCTCACAGTACCACCATCCCCCCACACACAGTATAATCTTCTCACAGTATCACCATCCCACCACACACAGTATAATCTTCTCACAGTACCACCATCCCACCACACACAGCATAATCTTCTCACAGTACCACCATCCCACCACACACAGTATAATCTTCTCACAGTATCACCATCCCACCACACACAGTATAATCTTCTCACAGTATCACCATCCCACCACAGTATAATCTTCTCACAGTACCACCATCCCCCCACACACAGTATAATCTTCTCACAGTATCACCATCCCACCACACACAGTATAATCTTCTCACAGTACCACCATCCCACCACACACAGTATACGGTAATCTTCTCACAGTATCACCATCCCACCACACACAGTATAATCTTCTCACAGTATCACCATCCCACCACACACAGTATAATGTTCTCACAGTATCACCATCCCACCACACACAGTATAATCTTCTCACAGTATCACCATCCCACCACACACAGTATAATCTTCTCACAGTATCACCATCCCACCACACAGTATAATCTTCTCACAGTATTACCATCCCACCACACACAGTATAATCTTCTCACAGTATCACCATCCCACCACACACAGTATAATCTTCTCACAGTATCACCATCCCACCACACACAGTATAATCTTCTCACAGTATCACCATCCCACCACACACAGTATAATCTTCTCACAGTACCACCATCCCCCCACACACAGTATAATCTTCTCACAGTATCACCATCCCACCACACACAGTATAATCTTCTCACAGTACCACCATCCCACCACACACAGCATAATCTTCTCACAGTACCACCATCCCACCACACACAGTATAATCTTCTCACAGTACCACCATCCCACCACACACAGTATAATCTTCTCACAGTATCACCATCCCACCACACACAGTATAATCTTCTCACAGTATCACCATCCCACCACACACAGTATAATCTTCTCACAGTATCACCATCCCACCACACACAGTATAATCTTCTCACAGTACCACCATCCCCCCACACACAGTATAATCTTCTCACAGTATCACCATCCCACCACACACAGTATAATCTTCTCACAGTACCACCATCCCACCACACACAGCATAATCTTCTCACAGTACCACCATCCCACCACACAGTATAATCTTCTCACAGTATCACCATCCCACCACACACAGTATAATCTTCTCACAGTATCACCATCCCACCACACACAGTATAATCTTCTCACAGTACCACCATCCCACCACACACAGTATAATCTTCTCACAGTACCACCATCCCACCACACACAGTATAATCTTCTCACAGTACCACCATCCCACCACACACATTGTAATCTCACAGTACCACCATCCCACCACACACAGTATAATCTTCTCACAGTACCACCATCCCACCACACACAGTATAATCTTCTCACAGTATCACCATCCCCCCACACACAGTATAATCTTCTCACAGTATCACCATCCCACCACACACAGTATAATCTTCTCACAGTACCACCATCCCACCACACACAGTATAATCTTCTCACAGTATCACCATCCCCCCACACACAGTATAATCTTCTCACAGTATCACCATCCCACCACACACAGTATAATCTTCTCACAGTACCACCATCCCACCACACACAGCATAATCTTCTCACAGTACCACAATCCCACCACACACTGTATAATCTTCTCACAGTACCACCATCCCACCACACACAGTATAATCTTCTCACAGTATCACCATCCCACCACACACAGTATAATCTTCTCACAGTATCACCATCCCACCACACACAGTATAATCTTCTCACAGTATCACCATCCCACCACACACAGTATAATCTTCTCACAGTATCACCATCCCACCACACACAGTATAATCTTCTCACAGTACCACCATCCCCCCACACACAGTATAATCTTCTCACAGTATCACCATCCCACCACACACAGTATAATCTTCTCACAGTACCACCATCCCACCACACACAGCATAATCTTCTCACAGTACCACCATCCCACCACACACAGTATAATCTTCTCACAGTATCACCATCCCACCACACACAGTATAATCTTCTCACAGTATCACCATCCCACCACAGTATAATCTTCTCACAGTACCACCATCCCCCCACAGTATAATCTTCTCACAGTACCACCATCCCCCCACACACAGTATAATCTTCTCACAGTATCACCATCCCACCACACACAGTATAATCTTCTCACAGTACCACCATCCCACCACACACAGTATACGGTAATCTTCTCACAGTATCACCATCCCACCACACACAGTATAATCTTCTCACAGTATCACCATCCCACCACACACAGTATAATGTTCTCACAGTATCACCATCCCACCACACACAGTATAATCTTCTCACAGTATCACCATCCCACCACACACAGTATAATCTTCTCACAGTATCACCATCCCACCACACACAGTATAATCTTCTCACAGTATTACCATCCCACCACACACAGTATAATCTTCTCACAGTATCACCATCCCACCACACACAGTATAATCTTCTCACAGTATCACCATCCCACCACACACAGTATAATCTTCTCACAGTATCACCATCCCACCACACACAGTATAATCTTCTCACAGTATCACCATCCCACCACACACAGTATAATCTTCTCACAGTACCACCATCCCACCACACACAGTATAATCTTCTCACAGTATCACCATCCCCCCACACACAGTATAATCTTCTCACAGTATCACCATCCCACCACACACAGTATAATCTTCTCACAGTACCACCATCCCACCACACACAGCATAATCTTCTCACAGTACCACAA
Organism: Dendrobates tinctorius; assembly: GCF_039654945.1. Classification (NCBI taxonomy): domain Eukaryota; kingdom Metazoa; phylum Chordata; class Amphibia; order Anura; family Dendrobatidae; genus Dendrobates; species Dendrobates tinctorius. The sequence continues at coordinate 698,879 of NW_027362069.1, read as the reverse complement.
TCCCACCACACACAGTATAATCTTCTCACAGTACCACCATCCCACCACACACAGTATAATCTTCTCACAGTACCACCATCCCACCACACACAGTATAATCTTCTCACAGTATCACCATCCCACCACACACAGTATAATCTTCTCACAGTATCACCATCCCACCACACACAGTATAATCTTCTCACAGTATCACCATCCCACCACACACAGTATAATCTTCTCACAGTACCACCATCCCCCCACACACAGTATAATCTTCTCACAGTATCACCATCCCACCACACACAGTATAATCTTCTCACAGTACCACCATCCCACCACACACAGCATAATCTTCTCACAGTACCACCATCCCACCACACACAGTATAATCTTCTCACAGTATCACCATCCCACCACACACAGTATAATCTTCTCACAGTATCACCATCCCACCACAGTATAATCTTCTCACAGTACCACCATCCCCCCACACACAGTATAATCTTCTCACAGTATCACCATCCCACCACACACAGTATAATCTTCTCACAGTACCACCATCCCACCACACACAGTATACGGTAATCTTCTCACAGTATCACCATCCCACCACACACAGTATAATCTTCTCACAGTATCACCATCCCACCACACACAGTATAATGTTCTCACAGTATCACCATCCCACCACACACAGTATAATCTTCTCACAGTATCACCATCCCACCACACACAGTATAATCTTCTCACAGTATCACCATCCCACCACACACAGTATAATCTTCTCACAGTATCACCATCCCACCACACACAGTATAATCTTCTCACAGTATTACCATCCCACCACACACAGTATAATCTTCTCACAGTATCACCATCCCACCACACACAGTATAATCTTCTCACAGTATCACCATCCCACCACACACAGTATAATCTTCTCACAGTATCACCATCCCACCACACACAGTATAATCTTCTCACAGTATCACCATCCCACCACACACAGTATAATCTTCTCACAGTACCACCATCCCACCACACACAGTATAATCTTCTCACAGTATCACCATCCCACCACACACAGTATAATCTTCTCACAGTATCACCATCCCACCACACACAGTATAATCTTCTCACAGTATCACCATCCCACCACACACAGTATAATCTCACAGTATCACCATCCCACCACACAGTATAATCTTCTCACAGTATCACCATCCCACCACACACAGTATAATCTTCTCACAGTATCACCATCCCACCACACACAGTATAATCTTCTCACAGTATCACCATCCCACCACACACAGTATAATCTTCTTACAGTACCACCATCCCACCACACACATTGTAATCTCACAGTACCACCATCCCACCACACACAGTATAATCTTCTCACAGTACCACCATCCCACCACACACAGTATAATCTTCTCACAGTATCACCATCCCACCACACAGTATAATCTTCTCACAGTATCACCATCCCACCACACACAGTATAATCTTCTCACAGTATCATCATCCCACCACACACAGTATAATCTTCTCACAGTATCACCACACCCCCACACACAGTATAATCTTCTCACAGTATCACCATCCCACCACACACAGTATAATCTTCTCACAGTATCGCCATCCCACCACACACAGTATAATCTTCTCACAGTATCACCATACCCCCACACACAGTATAATCTTCTCACAGTATCACCATCCCCCACACACAGTATAATCTTCTCACAGTATCACCATCCCACCACACACAGTATAATCTTCTCACAGTATCACCATCCCACCACACAGTATAATCTTCTCACAGTACCACCATCCCACCACACACAGTATAATCTTCTCACAGTATCACCATCCCACCACACACAGTATAATCTTCTCACAGTATCACCATACCCCCACACAGTATAATCTTCTCACAGTATCACCATACCCCCACACACAGTATAATCTTCTCACAGTATCACCATCCCCCACACACAGTATAATCTTCTCACAGTATCACCATACCCCCACACAGTATAATCTTCTCACAGTATCACCATACCCCCACACACAGTATAATCTTCTCACAGTATCACCATCCCCCACACACAGTATAATCTTCTCACAGTATCACCATACCCCCACACAGTATAATCTTCTCACAGTATCACCATACCCCCACACAGTATAATCTTCTCACAGTATCACCATACCCCCACACACAGTATAATCTTCTCACAGTATCACCATCCCCCACACACAGTATAATCTTCTCACAATATCACCATCCCACCACACACAGTATAATCTTCTCACAGTATCACCATCCCACCACACAGTATAATCTTCTCACAGTATCACCATCCCACCACACACAGTATAATCTTCTCACAGTATCACCATACCCCCACACAGTATAATCTTCTCACAGTATCACCATCCCACCACACACAGTATAATCTTCTCACAGTATAACCATCCCACCACACAGTATAATCTTCTCACAGTATCACTATCCCACCACACACAGTATAATCTTCTCACAGTACCACCATTCCCCAGTGCTCAGTAATGGGGAATCTCCACATACCTCCACCTGCAGAGCTGCACTCCACATAGGACCTGTGATGAGGTCACAGGGGGGAGGAGTCAGGGGTCACATGATCTCCGGAGTGAAGACGCTCCATGGAGCCTTCTCCTCAGTCAGTGACATTCCCGCCATTATTCGCCCCTCACTACTGGCACAATTACCCCGCGCCGCCTTCTCTACACAGTGTTATGTGTGGAATGTAACGTGTGATTTCTCTGGAGGGAAATAGACCCCACACAGGAGGGAATTATCCCCAGATACCGGCCGTCTACTATATGGCGGCATATGATTGTGCTATCGACTCCACACCAGGAGAGAAAATGCCCAAATCTCGGTTATTTCCTCCCTTCCAGTGTCAGGCTGAGGCTCATATACGGCCATGCTCCTCTCCAGTCACCGTGGGGGGTTTGGTAGAAGGATGGAGGGTTGTGCCTGTGAGTCACGGTTCACCTTCCCTATCCTTTACCCCTTATACCTGACCTGTTTATCCAATTATCTGGAGCTAAATGGTTTTACAAACTTACCGTGAGAGGGGAATATAACCTTATAAGTGTACGTCAGGGGGACGAGTGGAAGACCGCATTCAATACACCTGAGGGGCAGATATAAAACCTGATGCTGCCATTCGGGGTAACCAATGCTCCGGCAGTCTGTGAAAATGTCAGTAATTATATTTTTCTCTCACCGATGGGTAGATTTGCGGTAGTTTACCTGATGATATATTGAGTTTCTCACGTCCTCTGCAGGAGCATCATGAGCATGTCAGACAGCTGGAATGGGAAAAACATTACCCAGCAATCCCTTTTTGACATTTTGAAGACCTCCATCACTGAAAAATGTCCTGGCACCAAGAAACATAAAAGAGAAGACGGAAGATTTGCTAAAAATCGCCTGTCTCCCGAATAAAATCATTACATGCAATCTGAAAACTTGCCTCTGTTGTGACTCGATCTGCCATGGTCTCTCTGAATTCACCCTTATTTCTACTGGTGAAATTTTCCCGACCAAAAGCCCCATGTCATGTTCCACCAGTTATATGTCCAGGGTCAGCCATTCCACAGACTCGCTCCTCAATACCCGGCACTGCCGCCGGCCCTCGGACCGGAGCACATTGAAATCCATGGAGCTGAACGCTCCGGTCCCGAGTGCCGGCGGCAGTGCCGGGTATTGAGGTGTGCGCCTCGTGCGAGTTTCTCTCATGTCTGACCCCGGCCTATATGTGATTATATGCTAATGTCAGAATTTATATGTGGGAAGGACGACCCAACCCGGCGCCGTATTTGGCATTGATGCTGCCCGAGGCGCTGTGAGTGGTCGCTCCCCCTATTGGGAAGTCAGACAACAGCCTCCTGCAGCCGTCAGTGTCACACGGACAAATTCTATCCGGAGTTTTCACACCTACAGGACACCATTATAGCCTATGAGGCCACATGGATGTGATTTCTCACTGCGAGCCTGGGCAAAACTTACAGAGATTTCTCCGTTTTTTTACAGTGCAACATATGAAAAGTGCTAATACAAGTCTATGGGTCCAGAAAACCCATCACACGGGTAATATTAGTATACAGCGTGTTCGCCATCCGTGTGCTGCCTGTGATTAACACTGCAAAGTATAACAGAGGCGCCATCATTTATTTATCCAGCTGTGAAAACCACTGACGATAACTGATGGTAAAAACGGGCACACGGACCGTACACTGATGACACGCGGACTGTACACTGATGACACACGGACCGTGTACTGATGACACGCGGACTGTACACTGATGACACACGGACCGTATACTGATGACACACATACAGACCGTACACTGATGACACACGGACCGTACACTGATGACACACGGACCGTACACTGATGACACACGGACCGTACACTGATGACCCCAGGTAGGAAATCACATGTGTAAGGGCACGGGGTCGCTGTCTGGTACCAGGGAACCGTCACAGCGTGAATACAGACTTCTAAGTCTGAGCGCCCCTTTATGGTATTGGCGGGATGTTTGGGCTCGCTGTACAATCTGGAGCCAGACGCCTCCTTGGTCATCACCTGCCTGAGCTAGGTGTATCCAGCCAAAAATGATGGCGGACAGAGCAGAGACCGACTCTGCCCCATTATAGTCACTGACCCCATCAGCCACATCACTGACCGCTGCTCTGTGGGGTCAGATCTAAGCCCGACAGCCCCCGAATGCACAGAACAGCCTGTCACTCACACACTGCACGAGCAACATGTCCGACCACTGAGCGACAGACAGGATAAGATTGTGTACAGAGGCCACGACTTTACCACTGATGACCGATCCGTATCCTTAGGACGGGTGATCACTGTCTGATCGGTGGGTGCAACACCGCCACTTCCATCACTCACCTGTCACTGGCAGCTGGAACTGCACACACCCTGCACCCCTCCATCTCCCGAACCGTCCATCTCCCGCACCCTGCAGCCCTCCATCTCCCGCACCCTGCAGCCCTCCATCTCCCGCACCCTACGCCCCTCTCTCATGTACCCTGCACCCTCTCGCTCCCGTCTATCACACTCCCCCTGCCCCCTCTCGCTCCCCTCTATCACACACCCCCTGCGCCCTCCCGCTCCCCTCTATCACACACCCCCTGCGCCCTCCCGCTCCCCTCTATCACACACCCCCTGCGCCCTCCCGCTCCCCTCTATCACACACCCCCTGCGCCCTCCCGCTCCCCTCTATCACACACCCCCTGCGCCCTCCCGCTCCCCTCTATCACACACCCCCTGCGCCCTCCCGCTCCCCTCTATCACACACCCCCTGCACCCTCCCGCTCCCCTCTATCACACACCCCCTGCACCCTCCCGCTCCCCTCTATCACACACCCCCTGCACCCTCCCGCTCCCCTCTATCACACACCCCCTGCACCCTCCCGCTCCCCTCTATCACACACCCCCTGCACCCTCCCGCTCCCCTCTATCACATACCCCCTGCACCCTCCCGCTCCCCTCTATCACACACCCCCTGCACCCTCCCGCTCCCCTCTATCACACACCCCCTGCACCCTCCCGCTCCCCTCTATCACGCACCCTCCCGCTCCCCTCTATCACGCACCCTCCCGCTCCCCTCTATCACGCACCCTCCTGCTCCCCTCTATCACGCACCCTCCTGCTCCCCTCTATCACGCACCCTCCCGCTCCCCTCTATCACGCACCCTCCTGCTCCCCTCTATCACGCACCCTCCTGCTCCCCTCTATCACGCACCCTCCCGCTCCCCTCTATCACGCACCCTCCTGCTCCCCTCTATCACGCACCCTCCTGCTCCCCTCTATCACGCACCCTCCTGCTCCCCTCTATCACGCACCCTCCTGCTCCCCTCTATCACGCACCCTCCTGCTCCCCTCTATCACGCACCCTCCTGCTCCCTCTATCACACACCCCCTGCACCCTCTATCACACACTCCCTGCACCCTCTCGCTCCCCTCTATCACACACCCCCTGCACCCTCCTGCTCCCCTCTATCACACACCCCCTGCACCCTCCTGCTCCCCTCTATCACACACCCTCCTGCTCCCCTCTATCACGCACCCTCCTGCTCCCCTCTATCACGCACCCTCCTGCTCCCCTCTATCACGCACCCTCCTGCTCCCCTCTATCACGCACCCTCCTGCTCCCCTCTATCACGCACCCCCTGCACCCTCTATCACGCACTCCCTGCACCCTCTATCACACACCCCCTGCACCCTCTTGCTCCTCTCTATCACACACCCCCTGCGCCCTCTCGCTCCCCTCTATCACACACCCCCTGCGCCCTCTCGCTCCCCTCTATCACACACCCCCTGCGCCCTCTCGCTCCCCTCTATCACACACCCCCTGCACCCTCTCGCTCCCCTCTATCACACACCCCCTGCACCCTCTCGCTCCCCTCTATCACACCCCCTGCACCCTCTCGCTCCCCTCTATCACACACCCCCTGCGCCCTCTCGCTCTCCTCTATCACACACCCCCTGCGCCCTCTCGCTCCCCTCTATCACACACCCCCTGCGCCCTCTCGCTCCCCTCTATCACACACCCCCTGCACCCTCTCGCTCCCCTCTATCACACACCCCCTGCACCCTCTCGCTCCCCTCTATCACACACCCCCTGCCCCCTCTCGCTCCCCTCTATCACACCCCCTGCACCCCTCTATCACACCCCCTGCACCCTCCTGCTCCCCTCTATCACACCCCCTGCACCCTCCTGCTCCCCTCTATCACACCCCCTGCACCCTCTTGCTCCCCTCTATCACACCCCCCCTGCTCCCCTCTATCACACACCCCCTGCACCCTCTCGCTCCCCTCTATCACACCCCCTGCACCCCTCTATCACACCCCCTGCACCCTCCTGCTCCCCTCTATCACACCCCCTGCACCCTCCTGCTCCCCTCTATCACACACTCCCTGCACCCTCTCGCTCCCCTCTATCACACACCCCCTGCACCCTCTCGCTCCCCTCTATCACACACCCCCTGCACCCTCTCGCTCCCCTCTATCACACCCCCTGCACCCCTCTATCCCCTCTATCACACCCCCTGCACCCCTCTATCACACCCCCTGCACCCTCCTGCTCCCCTCTATCACACACTCCCTGCACCCTCTCGCTCCCCTCTATCACACCCCCTGCACCCTCTTGCTCCCCTCTATCACACACCCCCTGCACCCTCTCGCTCCCCTCTATCACACACCCCCTGCACCCTCTCGCTCCCCTCTATCACACACCCCCTGCCCCCTCCTGCTCCCCTCTATCACACACCCCCTGCACCCTCCTGCTCCCCTCTATCACACACCCTCTGTCCTCCCCATGTTCCCTTTTCCCGCCATTACCTCTCACAAGTTTCCCATATCTTTCAGCTTTCAGCCTGCAAAATCCTCTGGCTCCTCCCCCATTGCGCCACATAGTCGTGACGTCACCGCAGGTCCTGTACCATCCAGTCAGATGTAATGTCTTCCGGCGGGGATGTGGCAGCCAGTGAGGCCCCTGATCATGTGACCCCTGACTCCTCCCCTCCTGTGACCTCATCACAGGTCCTGTGCACACAGAGCAGTCATATATGTGGCAGACACTCCTGGATCTTCTGCTTTCTGGGCCGGTTCCTCCTGTGAGTCCTATTAACCCTTTCGCTCCCTGTATTCTCCTTTCTGACAGGACAATCTCTGAATTCGGACAGTGTGACAGGAATTTCAGCAATGTGGAAGGAGAAAATGACAATGTTACTGTTTTCCTCACAGAAATGTGACTTTCCCCCAATGTATCATTGTCCTACAGGTGACAGGAGCGCTGAGGCCGCACAGTGCGCCGTGTCTCCTGAGTGCCGATACCCCACAGGCTCGGGAGGGAAGGGGCGCCATTGTGGCTGGGATAGACGGCGGACGCCGTGTGACGTGTGAAGAGCGCTGACACCAGAACAGCAGAGACCCCACAAGTGGCCCCATGTTACCCCCTCCACCTCTGGGGGGCTCATCTAGGGGGCAGGGAGGATTATTAACCCTCAGGGGGCACAGAATTGTGTAACATTGAGCGGAGGAATGAAATGTTCCCACTAAAATGTCGCTCCGTCCCCAAGTCTGTAATTATCACACGGGAGAAGAGGAGAAAACAGAAACCACTTGTTCCACAATTTCCCCTGAGCACCGATACCCCATAAGGGGCCGGACACTCCTCAGGAGGGAAGGAGCGCCGTCTGACAGGGCTGAGTCTTATGGTGTTAGGGGCCATGTCACATTATCAGAGCCCCCAATAAGAGGCGCCATGTTACACCCGCCACCTCTCAATTACTCATCTTTCTCCCAGAATTTTATACCATTGGGCGACGAAGACAAAATAATTACATTTTACCACAAAAAAAACCGTTTTCTCCCCAGAGTTTACCTTTACACAAGGGGAAATAGGCAAGAATGGCCCCAAAATGTGTCCGACAATTCCCGATGACTGTCCAGCGCTTCATGCCCACCCGGCGAGGCTTGGGAGGGAAGACGCTATTGGATTCCTGGAGAACACATTTTCTCAGGATACAGTAAGGAGAATAAGTCTTTGATGTTCTGCCGATTTTCCAAGTTTCCCCCTACAGAGAATGGAGAGGTCGGTAATTGTTATTGTAGGAAGACTTCACCTGTGAGAGACAGAATCTAACAATAAATAACAGAAGATCACATCCTATGATTTCTAAGGAATTAATGGGAATTTTATTGCATGAAATAAGTATTTGACACAATAGAAAAACAGGATTTTTGCCCCCCCCCCCCCCCATACAGATCTTCTCCAGATATTTCAGTTTTCGGGGCTGTCACTTGGTAACATTGAGTTTCAGCTCCTCCAAAGATTTTCTGCTGGGTTCAGGTCTGGAGACCGGCTAGGCCACTCCAGGACCCTGACATTCTTTAGTAGCCGCTCCTTAGTTTCCCTGTCTGTGTGTTCCGGGTCATTGTTCTGCTCGCAGACCAAGCCTCCACCCATCTTCAATGCTGTTACTGAGAGAAGGAGGTTGTTGGCCAAAATCTCCCGATACATGACCCCATCCATCCTTTCTTCAATACGTTGCAGTTGTCCTGTCCCCTTTACAGAAAAGCACCCCCAAAGTATGATGTTTCCCCCACTAGGCTTCACGGTTGGGACTGTGTTCTTGGGGTTGTACTCATCCTTCTTGTTCCTCCTCACATATGTAAGGAGTTGATACCCAAAAATTCTCTTTTGGTCTCATCTGACCACTTGACCTTCTCCCATGCCTCCTCTGGATCATCCAGATGGTCATTGGCGACCTTCAAATTGGCCTGGACATGTGCTGGCGTGAGCAGGGGAACCTTGTGTGCCTTGCAGGATTTTAATCCATGACAGCGTCCTGTATTACTAACTGTAATGTCTGAGACTGTGGTCCCAGCTCTCTTCTAGTCACTGACCAGGTCCTCGTCCCATGTAGTTCTGGCCTCATTCCTGACCTTTCTCAGAATCACCCTTACTCTACAAGGCGAGATCTTTCATGGAGCCGCGGACTGAGGAAGATCAGTCATCTTGTATTTCTTCAATGTTTCTAATAATTGCACCAACAGTTGCCTTCTCACCTAGCTGCTTGCCTATTGTCCTGTAGCTCATCCCAGCCTTGTGCAGGTCTACAATTTTTTCCCTGGTGTCCTTAGACAGCTCTTTGGTCTTGGCCATTGTAGAGAGGTTGGGAGTGTGATTGAGTGTGTGGACAGGTGTCTAGTATACAGGTAATGAGATTAAATAGGTGCAATTAATACAGGTAATGAGTGCAGAGGAGGCTTCATAAAGAAAAACTAACAGGTCTGTGAGAGCCAGAATTCTTGCTAATTGGCAGGTGATCAAATACTACTTTCCTGCAATAAAATGTAATTTAATTATTTAGAAAACATACAATGTGATTTTCTGTTTTTTATTTTTACATTTTGTCTCACAGTTGAAGTGTACCTGCAATAAAAATTACAGACCTCTTCATTCTTTGTAGGTGGGAAAACTTGCAAAATTGCCAGCATAACAGATACTTATTTTCCCCACTGTAGTTTGTGGACTCCATATACAGTATGTGGGCCGTGCTATATACTATGTGGGCCGTGCTATATACTATGTGGGCCGTGCTATATACTATGTGGGCCGTGCTATATACTATGTGGGCCATGCTATATACTATGTGGGCTGTGCTATATACTATATGGGCTGTGCTATATGCTATCTGGGTTGTGTTATATGCTATGTGGGCCGTGCGATATACTATGTGGACTGTGCTATATACTATGTGGGCCGTGCGATATACTATGTGGACTGTGCTATATACTATGTGGCTGTGCTATATGCTATGTGACTGTGCTATATACTATGTGGGCTGTGCTATATACTATGTGGACTGTGTTATATACTACGTGGGCTGTGCTATATACTATGTGGGCCGTGTTATATACTACGTGGGCTGTGTTATATACTATGTGGGCTGTGCTATATACTATGTGGGCTGTGCTATATACTATGTGGGCTGTGCTATATACTATGTGGACTGTGTTATATACTACGTGGGCTGTGTTATATACTATGTGGGCTGTGCTATATACTACGTGGGCTGTGTTATATACTATGTGGGCTGTGCTATATACTATGTGGGCTGTGTTATATACTATGTGGGCTGTGTTATATACTATGTGGGCTGTGCTATATACTATGTGAGCTGTGCTATATACTATGTGGGCTGTGCTATATACTATGTGGGCTGTGCTATACTATGTGGGCTGTGCTGTATACTATGTGGGCTGTGCTATATACTATGTGGGCTGTGCTATATACTATGTGGGCTGTGCTATATACTATGTGGGCTGTGCTGTATACTATGTGGGCTGTGCTATATACTATGTGGACTGTGTTATATACTATGTGGACTGTGTTATATACTACGTGGGCTGTGTTATATACTACGTGGGCTGTGCTATATACTACGTGGGCTGTGTTATATACTATGTGGGCTGTGCTATATACTATGTGGGCTGTGCTATATACTATGTGAGCTGTGCTATATACTATGTGGGCTGTGCTATATACTATGTGGGCTGTGCTATATACAACGTGGCTGTGCTATATACTATGTGGGCTGTGTTATAATATTATTGGGGGGTATATTATATTCTATGGGGGAGGCTGTGTTATATACTATGTGGCTGTGTTATATACTATGGGGAGTACATTATATTCTATGGGGGAGGCTGTGTTATATACTATGGGGGCTACATTATATTCTATATGGAGGACTATAGGGAGTGTATTATACTATATAGAGGACTATGGGGCACATATTATATGGAGGACTATGGGGTGTGGATTGTACAATATGGAGGACTGTGGTGCACATTATAATGTATGGCGGACTATGGTGTGAATAATACTAAACAAGCAAAATGCTGCATATTCATCGAGTGATTGGATTGTTCATGCTGCAAGAAAAATCATTGTTCTCAGCAGCACATCGGCGGTGTAAACTGTAGATGTGCTGCTGATAACATGATACTGTATGGGGACAGATTCATCTAATAGTGATTGTTCCGTTCCCATTATTATTCCTCAGCTGGTGTAAAGAGGCCGGGAAACAAGTGTGGAACGATTTCAATATTGTCGATCACACTCATTTAGCGGCCTGAACTCAGCGCATGTAACTACAACCGAAATGCTTCTGTGTGATGTGCCATATGTCAGCATTTGGGCCCCATTTTAAACTTTGCCTAAAATCGGCCCTGCGTGTCACGTTAAGTTTGTAAAACCATTTAGCTCCAGATAATTGTATAAACAGGTCAGGTATAAGGGGTAAAGGATAGGGAAGGTGACCCGTGACTCACAGGCACAGCCCTCCATCCTTCTACCAAACCCCCCACGGTGACCGGAGAGGAGCATGGCCGTATATGAGCCTCAGCCGGACTCTGGAAGGGAGGAAATAAACAAAATTTTGGCATTTTAGTTTCAATAAATTTGTATTTAGAAACTTATTAAACCAAGTCCAAGTTATGATCTCCCATGCAAGGGAGCGTAAACTAACAATTTACCACACATTCAATAAACTTCAAATAATATAAGGGAGACAGGACATAGACAGGGTAGGGAAAGGCACAAAGGATTTATTTATACGATATCCAATAATCTATAATGGTGTCATCAATAACCAATCCAGGGCGATTAAAGCGGTTATGCAACTCACTATTGTAGGATCATATATGAATCCCGTCCCAGGCCGTGATCAGTTCTCAGTTGGCTACGGAGAGAGCCTCAGAGCCTGATCCAGTCGAGTATCTGAGTGAAGCTCCATCCAGGGATGCCAAACCCTGAAGAAAGAATCCCACCTGTCGGTTCTAGTTTCTTCTATTCTTTCATATAACATAATGTTGTTCATCTTCTCTTTCACCATAGATATTGGCAGGGAGGGCGACTTCCACTTTGCCACAATGTGGATTTTAGTGGCCATACATAAGTAGCTTACTAGCTTCTGAAATCTTTGTGGAAGCCGGGAAGGCCTGGTTCCCAGTAAAAGGGTAGAAGGTTCCAGATTAACCGGTCCACCATACATCTGTGCTATCAGATGCTTCACCTTCTCCCAAAGCCCAGAAACCACCGTACAAGACCACCAAATATGTCTCATGTCACCAGATATTCCACAGCCCCTAAAACAGTCTCCCGAGATATTGGGAAAAATGCTGTGAATTTTTTCCTGTACATAATAGACTCTGTGCAATAGTTTTAAGGAGGTCTCCACAAGGGAAGTCTGGTGACTACCTCATGACAGGGTGTCACAGCTACGATACCATTCATCAATTGACTGTTCAAACCCCAAATCCTCCTCCCACTGTAACATATACTTCAATTTTTTATCATCTTGTGGAGAATTTATAGCATAGTAGATCAATGAGATCGTTCCCCTGCCCAAAGGGTCATTTAGACATTAATTTTCAAAACTCGTTGCCCTGAGAGTAGTACCGCTCGGGAGGATCTGCTTTGCAAAGTGGGAGATCTGGTTCAATCGCATTACCTCCCTAACTGGAGGGTCACATTTTTGAACAAATTCCTGTCTGTCAAGTAAGGCTGTGTTCACACACAGCATTTTTTTAGCGGTATTTTTAGCGGTTTTTCCAATAAAACCGCTAAAAATAAGCTTCCCATTCATTTCTATGCATTTTTCACCACGAAAAAAACCGCATCGCGGTAAAAAACGCAGCATGCTCAATAATTACGCAGATTTTTCCGCGTTTCTGGCTAGTTATATGCGTTTTGAAAACTCAGAAAAAAAAACGCACAAAAAACACGCGCAGAAAAAAACGCGCGGTTTCTGGAAAGGGAGTCAGGTTTTTCAGCAGAAAATTTCTGCTACGTGTGCACTTAGCCTAAGATATTAAATGGGGAACACAAATGTTTAAGGCTATGTGCACACGTAGCAGAAATTTTCTGCTGAAAAACCTGACTCCCTTTCCAGAAACCGCGCGTTTTTTCTGCGCGTTTTCCGCGTGTTTTTTTTGCGTTTTTTTCCGCGTAGTTTCTAGACACATGGAAAAAGCCAGAAACGCGGAACAAAACGCGAAATTAATGAGCATGCTGCGTTTTTTACCGCGATGCGTTTTTTTTTTCGCGGTAAAAAACGCATCAATGTGCACAAAAAGTGCAAAATTAATGGGAAGCTTCTTTTTCGCGTTTGCCAAAAAATCCGCGGGAAAAACCGCGATAAAAACGCTGTGTGTGAACACAGCCTAAGTATATGAATACCTTTCAGCTTCCACCAAGAAAACATTTGTGGCTCAAGGCCTGGCGGGAACATGGGGTTTTGTAATATAGCTGTCAGGGGAGAAGGGATTGATTGTAAGTTATATTTAAACCGGACTTTCCTCCAAAGAAGCAACGAGTGGACTGTAAAAGGAGCCACATTCATTAACCCCCGTGGAAGTCGGTCTGTGGTCCACATTAGGCCTGATAAAGAGAATGGTTTGGAGAGAAATGATTCCAGAATAACCCATCTCGGACTATTGGGATATGAACACGCACTTATTAATGGAGCAATCTGTGCCGACTTGTAATAAAGTGTAAAATTAGGGAGGGATAAACCCCCTTCTTTTCTGTGACGGAACATAAGTTTTTGCACAATTCTGGGTTGTTTTCCGAGCCAAAGAAACTTAGACATCATAGAGTGTGAATGAGTGAACGTTCTGGCTGGTACCATAATTGGGAGGGACCTAAATAGATATAAGAAGCGAGGCAGTGACACCATTTTTAATGCATGTATTCTGCCGGGCCAGGATAACTTTGAGGGAGCCCATCTATCCAGGTCCCTCTGGAAGTTTTGGATCAGTGGAGTGTAATTCCACCTAAACAGAGTTGACCTGTTGGCTGTTAAGTTGATACCCAGATATGTTAGATACCGTATTTTTCAGACCATAAGACGCACTTTTTTCCCTCAAAATTTTGGGGGAAAGTGGGGGGTGCGTCTTATGGTCGCAATATACTAACCTGCGGTGCGGTGGTGGCAGCGGGCAGGGCTCTGCGGTGCGGTGGTGGCAGCGGGCGGGGCTCTGCTGTGCGGGGTGGCGGCGAGATCTGAACCCGCGCATGCGCCGTCCCCGGATCGGCGGCCATCTTTCCGCCGTCCATGTTCCTGGAGGCCACTGCAACATGGCGGTGGCCAGCAAGGGATGTGCGGGGGCCTCCGGGCTGCGAGGAAATGGCGGTGGAGCCGCCGCCCCTGCATCGGAGCGCAGCCCGCCGCCACCCTCACCCCGCAGAGCCCACCTGCCCCAGCTCAGCACAGGCCACCTGCCCCAGCACAGCTGTCCCTGCCCCAGCACAACCAACCTGCCCCAGCACAGAGCCGCCACCGCACGAGCCTGGACCACTGAATGACCCCTGTGACTACTCCTCCACCTGTGCCGGATCCCTTCCCAGGTAAGCTGAATTCGGACTGTAAGACGGACCCCCATTTGACACATTATTATTTTTTTCCCTATTTTCCTTCTGAAAATTGGGGTGCGTCTTATGGTCCGGTGCATCTTATAGTCCGAAAAATACAGTAATGTTCTTTGTCTATAAACCCAAAATGGGAGGCTATATTAGTTTGCTCTTAGGAAAATTTACAAATAATGCTTCGGCTTTATCAATGTTAATCTTTAACCCTGAGATCTTGTCAAATTCTTGAAGGAAGGAAAACAAGTGAGGGAGTGTAGTGTGGGGACTTATTAATGTTAGCAGGAGATCATCCGCAAAGAGGCTGACTTTATATTGGTCTCCCATATTCTCAGGGCCCAGGATATTCTGATCTCTCCTTATTGCTTCCACAATGGGTTCCATTGCAAGTGCAAAAAGATCCGGAGATAGAGGACAGCCCTGCCTGGTACCCTCTGAATATTAATTGGAGGGGGATGTGGTGACGGGAGTTTTACATAAGCGATAGGGCTATCATATAACAATTGGAGGCACTTTATAAGTTTAGGGGAGAATCCGACTTCCGATAGAACCGTAAAGAGATATGTCCAGGACGCCGAATCGAAAGCCGTCTCAATATCTAATGCAAGCAGGAGAAGTCGCTTTCGCTGTAGGTTAGTTGTATGAATAATATTTAACGCTCTCCTAATATTATCTGGGGCCTGTCGCGCTGGTATAAAACCAACCTGACCCCGATGGATGAGGTGAGGGAGGATTTTATTGGTCCTGTTAGTCACAATGGATGTAAAGATTTTGAAGTCAATGTATAAGAGGGATATAGGTCTATAATTTGTTGTGAGATGATCTTTCTTAGGATTAGGGATTACGGTTACATGCGCCACGTAGAGCTCAGGGGGCAGCTGTGAGCCATTTAGTAGTGAATTACAGAGGTTTTTATATGTGGTGTCAGCACATCGCTGCATTTTATAATATATTGCTGTAAGACCATCCGGCCCCGGGGCCTTTCCTCTTTTAGTTTTTTGATTGTTGAAACTATTTCCTCCTCAGAGATGTGTAAATGGAGTTGTTGTGCCGCGGACTCAGTCAGGTTAGGTAGATGTAGTGTGTGAAGGAATGACTCCAGTAGTGAGGGGGGGTGATTGTGGGGGGAATACAAACTCTGGGGGTATTCATTATAAGTGCTATACATGACATCGGGGTGGGCTGAGGTCTGACCCTTAGGGTCTTTTATAGAGGAGATTATATGCAGTGACTCTCTCATTCTGAGCTTACGAGCGGCATCTTATTAGGCTTATTGGCATGGTTATAAAACGCGGCTTTAGTCCAAGTTAGGGTGTGATGAAGGAGCAGCCGCCATCTTAGATATGGGGCCTAATGCTCGCCTCATGTCTGAGCTTGGCATCCATTTTGGTCTGAGTTTACCAGAATTGCAGGCAGCCAACTTCTCCTACCCCCCCAGGGCCTGTGTGCATAGTGAATAATGCAGGAATTAGTGCTCCAATGTTGAATAGCAAGGCCTTTTAGTATGATAATGAGATAAGGCCCAAAACAGAACTTCAAAACTTAGGTAAGGAGCCGCGCCAGCATGGGGCAGGAAAATGCCTGAGGGCTTTAATTAGAATATACCTGTCAGCCAGACACAGGAATACACATCCATTGTGTGTCCCAGTCGCTCCAGCTCCATCGTAGGAGCATGGATTATGAACACATCTTGCGAGTTATGGACTCATGAAAATATCTTAGTGACCCTGAGGAAATTGCACATCTGGCAGTGTGACTCCTGAGTCGGTGAGGGCGCTGGGACCTGAGATATAGAGATTGGCCCTCCACAGTGACCCAATGGGGCCATGTTTGCTCTCCACACGACAGGCAAAACAAACCGCATTCACTGGTACCTCTCATGTCCTGATCCGACCATGCTGTAGAAAGTTACCCCCTTTCTTAGATATTGTGAATAAGTTCTGCAGAGAGCTAAAGGGTGGTGATTATTAGCCCTCCCTCTGACATAGGGGGAGGAACCTAGCGTGTTTAAGAACTAGCAGCACATGTGAGAGACTCACACAGAAGAACCAGACGATGATGATCTAAGAAGGAACTGGGGACAGATCTGCCAAGGGGAGCAGCGGCCCGCGCTTTGGGGTCTGTCCGGCAACTAAGATTCCTGTACCTGTGGACTGCAGAGATCCCGGCACCCTCATGCAGCCTGGTAAATTGACCTCCAGCTTAATATCTCTAAAGGGCGTTTTACACTAAGCGATATCGCTAGCAATATCGCTATAATGTCACTGGTTTTGTGACGTTATAGCGATATCGCTATGTGTGATACTTACCTCCGACCGGCTCCCCCGCTGTCCATCGCTGATCGCGCGAGAATGTCTGGCTCCATTTCTCGTCGTCAGCTTCCTACTGGGCTTCCTGCTGTGTGAGACGAGCGACGCGTGGAGGCGGGCGGGAGGACGCCAGGATCGCTGTGTGTGAAAGGTGAGTATCGTGCGCTGCGTCGCTGCTGCATCACTGTGAGATCTTTCTGTATGAAAGCTCACTAGCGATCATTTAGCGATGCACCAGCGATCCTGACCGGGTCGGATCGCTGGTGCATCGCTAAATGTAAAAGGGCCATATGTCTTGTACCCTATTGTTATATCTTACTCCGACTGCAAATCCACTGTAATTCCATTGTATAGCTTTCTGTATATTTCTATAATTATCTAATGCGCCCTTAAGGCAATTAAACTATAAAATTAATCTTGGGCTGATGCTTTTACTCTGATCACGAATCTTAGAATACCCAGCGGGTAACAGGACATCCTCCCCGGCGGCCATTTGCTGTAGGTGCAGTTCCTTTACTGACCTGAGAGACCGGGGGGGGGCGCCGGAGAGCTGTGCCTGTGTAGTTACGTCACAGTGGTGACGTGGGAGGAACGGGTCCTGTGTCCTCCACATAGGGCCTCTCCGTTCTGGTGGTGAGAATGGCGTCTAATTGTCATTTCATATCTTGTATTTGTGTAGATAAGTATAGGGGTGAAGAGCGCTGATTGGCCAATTCTCACTCCTGCAGTTTCTCCTCCAGTCTGGGCTGTAATTCAGACCTTTCTTCTTCCTGTCGGCCGATAACTTAATCACAGAACCGGGAATAGATTTTCTGTGCGCAAGTCACATTGCTCCAAGTGAGGCCTCCTCCGCTGTGTGAGTTTAGGGGAAATTTGTTATATCTTCTCTTATAGCGGTTACATTAGAGATTTGGGCATTTTAGCTCCTGGTGTGGAGTCGAGAGCACAATCATATGCCGCCATATAGTAGATGGCCGGTAACCGGTGAGAATTCCCTCATGTGTGGGGTCTATTTCCCTCCAGAGAAACCACACGTTACATTCCACACATAACACTGTGTAGAAAAGGCGGCGCAGGGTAATTGTGCCAGTAGTGAGGGGCGAATAATGGCGGGAATGTCACTGACTGAGGAGAAGGCTCCATGGAGGTCTGCACTCCGGAGATCATGTGACCCCTGACTCCTCCCCTCCTGTGACCTCATCACAGGTCCTGTGCACAGAGCAGCCATATATGTGGAGTGCGGCTCTGCAGGTTAGTGTCGGGATCCCTCAGATTACTCTTTCATCTGAAGGACCGATGTTCTTGGGTGTGAAGCATCATATGTCTCTAATTAAATCAGCTCCGTGGAGAAGAACTACACAGACACCAGCTGTATGGTACAACTCAGGATGCCTCCAAGACGCCTCTGGCTTATCAGTTAGGCTTCCGTCTTTTATAGTAAAGAATTTAAACATTTTACAGACATGCGCAGTACAAATGATTTTACAACTTGTTTTAGACAAAGAAAGTCATTTAGGCGAAAAAGCAGAGGTATTTGACCTTGGTTCACAAGGGAGATGTCTGAGACATCTCCTCGAAGAACAGATAAGGTTTTAAACAAGAGAATGCAACATAGACAGAACTCAATTTAACTCCTTCAGTTCCTATCATTCCCCCCTTTGACATCTTCATTTTCCACAATCTGGAACACTGGATCCTGCAACAACAGCGGATAGTGGCTCGTTCACCAGGTACTATCCCAGGCCGACGGGTTGCCCAAGGGAGACAGGTCTTCTACCTTCTCCATCCCCCAGATACTGAAGCCACGTCCATCATTGCAAGAGTACGCTCCTTCATGCCAGAAATGAGATGTCAATCTAGGACTCAAAGGAATAATAGTTAAATTCTTGTTGTTTACAGTCAAACTTCCTTATCTATTTCTACATCTTTTCTTGCATACAGAGATACACCAAAAAACAAGTTTCAATAGCACATATATTACGAAGATACAGACAACAATACGTAATAGACTTAGTATAATCCCAGTTATCCAGCCTCCAATACCCTTAAACCAATTAGCTGGATTAAGAAAGGAGAATGTATCTGACCACCAACTATCCTTAGTACGATCATTGTCTTTATTGTACTGATCTCTAAGTTTTTGAACATCCTCTATCTTTGATCTTAACTTTAAACTACTGTTGGGATCTATATAATGACAGCAAGCTGGTCCGATGACTTGACACCTCCTTGCGCTGCAGTTAAATAATCTAATACTATGGTATGCTGATTAGTGGCTATGATGAGCTGATTTTGGACAGCAACGGTGGTGTTCAATATATCCAATATATCCCATATTTGGTCATCTAAGTAATCTGTAGCCCTGACTAATTTATCTCACATTTGAGTAATCATAGGATAAATAAAAATAGAGCTGACAATTTTATTAGCCACACTCATCTGCACTATATGTGGTCTCCCAGAGAGGCGAGGTGTATTGTCAGCAGCTCTTTTGTACAACGTGTGTTTAGGTATGCTCTGAGTACTCAACTGGTCATTCGGAATAACAAAGGTAGCTGGAGTCAAACGACCCAGAGTACAAGCACCTTTTACCCCTACTGGCAACCATTTATATGCATTGTCTCCACATACCCAGAACATGTCACTAGGTAGGTCCCATAGGGCTGAATGTTGTAATACCAGTCTATGAACTAAATCTATGAACGCAGATACATTCTGAAGCATACACCAATTTGGAAGTTGTCCTAAAGGGCTACAATACCCTACATCGGGATTTCCACAGGTGGGAGTTCCTTTCTCATATCCAGATGACTCGTTGCAAGGTATATTACCTGAAATATTAAAACAAGTTTCATTATTGCCCTGGGGAAATAAATTGGAATACTCCCAGGACGTGTTATGCAACCTTCTTTCTAGCAGTATTGGTTTGAAGGCATCAGTAGAGTGGGAAGTTACATTAAAACTAACTTGTAGGCCATACATTGGAATTTGCCCCAGGTAGGTTAATCGAGTTCTATTCCTGGGTACCCAAGCCCCCCCTTTATATGCCAGATATTGAAGGTATGTATTACTTCCTGAAAGATTACCCTGCCACCAAGGGTATCCTACCCATCCCACAATAGGTATACCAACAGTTGTGTTCCATAACTTCACATTATTTGTGGCATTATTAGCAAGTGTATCAGAACAACTGGTCCAGGCAAATAATTCCTCGGGTGGCACAGGAATAACAAGGAACGGAATACTAGTGGCTGATACTGGTGAATGTGTGCAGATCTAGCAAATGATTTGACCAATCATTTAGTATTTTTTCATGATGTTGTATAAACTTATTATTCAAGGACATTGGAGAATTTAGATTGTCCCACGCAGCTACCATTATTACAGATAATGCAACAAAACCAAACCAAAACATTATGCACTCTTATGCTTTGTTAACTCCTGTGGCTAGTTTGCAATGCGATGCGTGGATCCAGGTTGGTCGTCCTTCCAACTTAACAGAAGTAGGCGTTGTTAGGAGTACTTGGTAAGGTCCTTGATATCGGGGTTCAAGGGTCTTTCTGGAGTGTTTCTTGACATATACGTAATCACCAGGTTGTAGACAGTGATTCCTTCCACACTATCTGGATCTGGAATGGAAGAGAAAACTAGAGAATGCATTTGAGTTAAATGCTTTTGCAACTGGATTACATAACTTGTCAAATTATCCACATTGAGTGTTAAGACCTGTGGGTAGTACAACCCTGTGTTCGGTGGTCTTCCAAACAGTATCTCGAAGGGTGACAGTTTAGCTTTCCCCGTGGGTGTGTACCTTACTGAGAATAATGCTAATGGGAGACACTCTGGCCATGGTTTATGGGTTTGTTCCATGGTTTTCTGTATTTTCAATTTCAGTGTCCCGTTCATTCTCTCTACCTTCCCTGAACTCTGTGGGTGGTAGGGTGTATGAAATGCTTGTTCTACACCTATCATTTGCATTACATTTTGCATTACCTCAGCAGTAAAGTGTGTACCTCTGTCTGATTCAATTGTTTCAGGGACACCGAATCGTGGTACTAGTTCCATCACCAGTTTCTTTGCAGTGGCTCGAGCTGTAGCCGTTTTCACCGGGTAGGCCTCTGGCCATCCAGAGAAGAGATCTACACATACTAGGATATTTGCATACACTCCTACCTTGGTAGCTGTATGTCGTCAATCTGCCGTCTCTGAAACGGGTAGAGAGGCCTAGGTGTCGCTTTCTTAGGGACTTTTACTGTTTTACCTGGGTTGTGCTGTGCACAGATGAGGCATGATTGTACAAGTTTCGCGGCTGCGCAACTGAAGCCAGGAGCGATCCAGAAGGCATCTACCATGGCACACATGTGACTTTTTGAGGTGTGATTGGGGCCATGTGCTGCTTGCGCCATGATTGGGAACAGGGACTTTGGTGGGCACATTTTATCCTTATTCTCCCATACTCCATTTGAGTTCAGCTCAGCTCCCAGTCTCCCTCGGTGTACCTTCTCTGTTTGGGCAGCCTTTTGCTGGAGGGATTTCAGGACATCTAGACCCAATGTGGCTGGAATACGCTGACTCCCCGCCACCGTCCACTGCTCTCTCTAGGCCGCCTTGTGCTATTTTAGCAGCCTCGTTCTCCCTTCTATTGCCCTCTACCTCCACGGAGTCACCTTTGTGTGTGCTTTTACCTTGACAATGCCAACCTGGACTGGTAACATCAATGCCTCCATCAATTGTTTCACCAGCTCTGCATTTTTAATGGGCTTCGAATCTGTGAAAATATTAGCGACTTTACCTGCAGCGGCTCTACACGCCTCAGTGAGTGCCTTCAACTCTGCCTCCTGCGCCGACATGTGAGGAGAGAGTGGTTCCGCTCGGATTACCTCATGTGAGGATACTACTGCATATCCAGTGTAGAATCGTCCATCCTGGTGGTATCTGGGGCCATCTACAAAAAAGAAACTCAAAGTCTGCATTAGGAGCAGGTTTTTCATGAATGTGTGCAAACCCAACTGTCTCCTGACTCATCAGTTCTATGCAGACATGTTCATGCGTCATGTCAAAGTATCCTTCCTCACTTGCCAATACGGTCACCAATTCCCCCTTTTCTGAATCCACAGGCAGGAGGGTGGCTGGATTCAGAACGTTACATCTTTTGAGGAGTGACATACTCAGGAATTAGTAGAGCACACTCAAGTCGGAGCTGTCTGGCCATAGACAGATGTTTTGGTTGAACTTGTAGGAGTATGGCATGGATGTCATGTGGGGAACAGATTGTCAAAAGAAACGTCAGTGTCATCTCACATGCCTTCCCTATTACGTCTCCACTTTTTTCCTTGTGCTCCAGCATACATGACAGGTCGTTTTATTGTCCTTGTTTGCTCAATTTCTTTAGCTACCTTAAGGAGGTCTTTCGGATCTACATGTCTCCATTCAGGTCTGGCTGTCTGTACTGCGTCTCGTAAGTCTTTGTTCATACCGTCAATGAATGCATTCACCAGTATTCTAACATCAAGTGGGTTTATGCAAATGTACCCCATGTCTGCCCATTTCAGCTGTAACCGTCCAAGGTATATCTCTACTCTCTCTCCTCTTTGCTGTGTCACATTAGTCAGGAGTACAGACTGCTCTGATTGTTCCACTGCAGCCCATTGTCTTAGTGACTCACAGTACGTCTCCCCAGATCGTGCAGATTTATCATCCATGCCCCAAGCCTGATTCTTTGTCACATCTGTGTGTCTTAATTATATGATCTAGTGCGTCACCTGCCTTTAAACTCACCAACCTCTCTAGGTCTGCCCAGGTACACTTATATGTCTGCTGTACTTTCTTTATGTGTCTGTAAAACGGGAATGGTTGGTCTTCAGGGGCAGGCAGCTGCTTCAGCAAAGCTAGCTGGTCAGAGGGGCTCCAGGGATAATACACCTGCATCTTTCTTATTCTAGTCACACTTCTAGGTCCTGATGGGGTTGGCCGTCTGATGTCTACTGTCAGCTTACTCCTCAAGGGCCAATGTCCCTACTACCCACTATCCACACTATTATGTCAGCTTCTTATGATCTTGTCTGGATAGGATTTAGTGCAATTCTCTTAGGTCAGTAGCACAGGTCACACAAGTAGCTATTCAGTCTGGGTTTGTCTGAGTCTGACCACAGTGTTTACAAGTCCATCTGTTTTGTCTGGGTCTCTGGTTACACTTTGTCAATCAAACATTCATAATACACCTTCCACACTGCTGCACATTCTCAAGCATCATTTATTCACTTGCTATTTTCTTCCCTTGTCTGTGCCTTTTTGTACATCCAAACATTCACACTCTGGTATTTTTGCCTTTTTCAATATTTGTCCCACTTGTTTTACTGCTTCCTTCCTTCTCTGTCTTTTGTAATTTGACACAATTTGCTATACAAATCAATCACACAACTAGAAGCAGGTTCAAACACATTAATGACCAAGCAATCACTTACAATTCCCTTCTAAATTAGGCACCATATCTTACTTTTAACTTCCAATCTTCAATTAAGTACTGTTGCTTTAAAATGCACAAATCTTTCAGCGTGTACCTTACGGATAGAATTACAGAGAATTTTGAGCACAGCTCACACTCAGCAGAGATAAGAGCGAAGGGAGAAGAAAAACTACGCAGCGGTATCATTCCCCCCTCCCATCAGAATGCAGCGTCGTCCTTCACAGAATTCTGTAGTTCTTTAGACTTATCAAAATCAATTTCTACAAAGAAACTCAAAATCACGGGATTTCACTGTAAGGGCAGATAACTGTATAATGAGATTAACCATGCCTTGCCCTTTTTCTGGCCAAATGCATTCAGGAAACTTTACAATGTAATGCCACATATAACACGAACTATATCATTACTCAATTCATTCAGTCTCAGATGTAGATTTGAAATATCTATAACGCATCTGTCCGGGATTCCACCACAACTAGAAAGGTCACAAATCTCTTGACACAAAAATGATGTGTGATGATTCATTCATACGTGCTCATTCACTGATTTTTTTTTTTTTTTTTTTTATACTCAATTACTCATCTCTCATCTTATTCAGAGGTTCTCATAGACATATATACAAGGATTCACACAGCCTGCCTATCTTGCACTTTGGATTTGATTAATACTTTTTCCAGGTTCTTTGCTGCACTACTTCCATATCTATCCTCAATTATATCACATAACCGATTTCCTTCTTCAGGTATCTTTCCCTGACTGTTCCCCATCTTATTTTTTATTCTTATCCTGTCTCTCTTGTTGTCTTCCTGTTAGTCCCCTGCCTTAGGTGGTGTATTGGGTAAGCTCAAGACTAGGCTCTACTATACCTCGTTACCTTCTTCCTAAGGTGCTAACAGGCTAAATGGAGTGTCTGTTCCTCGGTGTACTACGTGTTTCGTGTACTTATATGCTATGTAGCATCCGAACAGAAATACTCCCACAACACACAGGATTGTAAATAAAGTGTCCATCTACTGGGGTTCTTCAGTCATATCCTGTCACAGGCTCATTTCACGGTCCTGTGCTCATTCGGTCACACTCTTATCTGTCACAAGGTTTATTCGTAAAGGGTGTTGATTTAAGCTTAGGCGGTGACCTCCCCGAAAGGACGCTGTCACATGGCCCAGTTAGGCAATATCACCACTCTTTGAACGAATACCTACTGTGCAACTTATTTGTCTACTTTCCACAACCTTTCAAATCAAAGTAGCCATTCAACAACCTCCTCTATTCCTAGTGCGGAACCGTCTATTGTGAAAAACTTGTCCGTCCGGGCTGCGCAGTATGAACTGTTCACCCAGCCTTATATTCCGTAATGTCAGACCTCTCCCATTTTGATTTGCATCAGCTCTTTTACTAAAAATAGCTGTGCACAGACAGAACCTACAGTAACCTCTCATTCGAGCAGAAATTACATATGCGTGTCACACCCGATTTCCTCAGAGTTCTTATATGGACCTGATTTTACGGCCCCCTCCTCTACTAGATTCCCTTTTATACGGACCTTAGTTATAATGATAGATTATGAAGAGCAGAGAAGAGAAAAATTGATCTCTTACCTGGCCAGGTGTTTAGGTCTGCTGTTCACAATTTCATCAGTAACTGGAGTGGTCTGTAGATCGGGTAGTCTTGGAGAGGTGCCTATATCAGGTCCCTGTTTCGGGCGCCAGGAAACTGTCGGGATCCCTCAGATTACTCTTTCATCTGAAGGACCGATGTTCTTGGGTGTGAAGCATCATATGTCTCTAATTAAATCAGCTCCGTGGAGAAGAACTACACAGACACCAGCTGTATGGTACAACTCAGGATGCCTCCAAGACGCCTCTGGCTTATCAGTTAGGCTTCCGTCTTTTATAGTAAAGAATTTAAACATTTTACAGACATGCGCAGTACAAATGATTTTACAACTTGTTTTAGACAAAGAAAGTCATTTAGGCGAAAAAGCAGAGGTATTTGACCTTGGTTCACAAGGGAGATGTCTGAGACATCTCCTCGAAGAACAGATAAGGTTTTAAACAAGAGAATGCAACATAGACAGAACTCAATTTAACTCCTTCAGTTCCTATCATTAGTGATGGGCAGTCCGGCTCTTCTTGCTCCTGTCCCTTCACTATAAAGCCTGGGCCTCATTATACAGCTGTACAGGGGTCTAGTGAAGGCTTTTTAGCCCTTTCCTCAGTCTGTAGCTCCTGGGAACAGGCCCTCCTGTCCCTTCACTATAAAGCCTGGGCCTCATTATACAGCTGTACAGGGATCTAGTGAAGGCTTTTTAGCCCTTTCCTCAGACTGTAGCTCCTGGGAACAGGCCCTCACTCCTGTCCCTTCACTATAAAGCCTGGGCCTCATTATACAGCTGTACAGGGGTCTAGTGAAGGCTTTTTAGCCCTTTCCTCAGACTGTAGCTCCTGGGAACAGGCCCTCACTCCTGTCCCTTCACTATAAAGCCTGGGCCTCATTATACAGCTGGACAGGGGTCTAGTGAAGGCTTTTTAGCCCTTTCCTCAGACTGTAGCTCCTGGGCACAGACCCTCACTCCTGTCCCTTCACTATAAAGCCCGGGCCTAATTATACAGCTGTACAGGGGTCTAGTGAAGGCTTTTTAGCCCTTTCCTCAGTCTGTAGCTCCTGGGAACAGGCCCTCACTCCTGTCCCTTCACTATAAAGCCTGGGCCTCATTATACAGCTGTACAGGGGTCTAGTGAAGGCTCTTTAGCCCTTTCCTCAGACTGTAGCTCCTGGGAACAGGCCCTCACTCCTGTCCCTTCACTATAAAGCCTGGGCCTCATTATACAGCTGTACAGGGGTCTAGTGAAGGCTTTTTAGCCCTTTCCTCAGACTGTAGCTCCTGGGATCAGGCCCTCACTCCTGTCCCTTCACTATAAAGCCTGGGCCTCATTATACAGCTGTACAGGGGTCTAGTGAAGGCTTTTTAGCCCTTTCCTCAGACTGTAGCTCCTGGGATCAGGCCCTCACTCCTGTCCCTTCACTATAAAGCCTGGGCCTCATTATACAGCTGTACAGGGGTCTAGTGAAGGCTTTTTAGTCCTTTCCTCAGACTGTAGCTCCTGGGATCAGGCCCTCACTCCTGTCCCTTCACTATAAAGCCTGAGCCTCATTATACAGCTGTACAGGAGTCTAGTGAAGGCTGTTAGCCCTTTCCTCAGACTGTAGCTCCTGGGAACAGACCCTCACTTCTGTCCCTTCACTATAAAGCCTGGGCCTCATTATACAGCTGTACAGGGTTCTAGTGAAGGCTTTTTAACCCTTTCCTCAGACTGTAGCTCCTGGGCACAGGCCCTCACTCCTGTCCCTTCACTATAAAGCCTGGGCCTCATTATACAGCTGTACAGGGGTCTAGTGAAGGCTTTTTAGCCCTTTCCTCAGACTGTAGCTCCTGGTCACCATGTGATCTCACCATAACCCTAACAAGCTAATTAAGGTGTGAAATCTTGATCAAAATTATCTCGGTACACAAATCTCTAAAGGTGCTCAAAGTTTTGCATCGCTCCTTTTTCCTTTTTGCAATTATGAAATTGTAACATAGTAACATAGTTTTGAAGGCTGAAGGAAGACCTTATGTCCATCTAGTTCAGCCTATTTTTAGTGCAGCTGTTCTGCATTGTTGATCCAGGGGAAGGCAAAAAACCCACAGAGTAGAAGCCAATTTTCTCCATAGGGAAAAAAATTCCTTCCCCTAAGCTGGGTCAACCATCTACCTATAATATTCTGTTATTCGCAACCTTCTATACTGTGTGGTGTAATGACCACTGTGTCCACGAGGGGGCGCTGTGTGGATGTCCCAAGAGTGTGAGTGGTTGAAGAGCCATTATGTATCTCAAGGTGGGTGACCTTGAGATAGAGACATATGTATGTTTATGAATGCTATTGTAAAGTATATATGTCTGTGTGAAGGACCTGTGGTGAGGTCATAGTCATGTGACCCGGTGGGCGTGGCTATGGACCATATAATGTGGCCAGGTTAGGTCACATGGAGTGAATGCTGGGACCTGATTGGTCCAGTTTGGAAGGTCCCGTGAGGAGAAGGATCTCCTCACTAACAGCAGCCTGTGGAGCGGCTGTGTGTGTAATGGCGGCCAGTATCTGAGAGTCCCTGAGGAGTGAGTGGACTTCTGCGGCCTGGAGAAACAGCCATATGGGAACCCTGACGTGGGTGAGATAACCCTGGGGCTAAATAGCCTGTATAATGGACGCTCTCCTGTAATGCTGTGTATATTGCTGCTGGAGGTTTATGAAGGATGAATAAACCTCATAGACTATGATTTGTTGGAAAATCCTGTGCCGGATGTGTTTTTCGATCGCTGCAAGCGAGAACCCCTTACTTACATGACAGCGCTACCTCACATATGGTGGAGAAAGCAAAGGGCAATATTGTAGCCTTGTTGCTAGGGGCAACGGAAAAGGACTGTAGATTCGGTTGCTGGGGGCAACGCTGAGCCAGGAGGGCTGACGGTCTTAAAGCCATGTGATGTGCTGACAGGAGTCAGTGGCAAAGACTTATAGGATACCTCTGCGGTAGAGAGGTCCGAGAACCTGCGCGGCCAGCAGGTGCCGGTCGGGAAAGAAGCAAAAAAAAAAAAAAAAAAAGTGTTTTACTGACCTGGGTCATTGGTAAAGACTGTGTTCCTGGAGGGTTCAGTGAGCAAGGTCCTGGAGGGTCAGTGTTGGGAAGAGCCCTGGAGCACATGGTAGGACCTTGGACCTGGTGAGGCTTAAGTGTTGGGCAGTCTCAGGCCGAGACGGATGTCCTGAATAGCACCCGCTGAGCCCCTGGACCTGGTGAGGCCGGTGTGTTGGGAGACCCTGGGAGGAGGGTCGGCTCCCTGAATAGCACCCAGTGTGCCCTGTGTGGTGGATGGTCTCAGGCGGAGACGGTACGTCCTGAGTGGCACACGAACAGGACATGTGAGAGACTGTGCATGTGTTTTTTTTCTTTTTTTTTTTTCTTTTCCTCTGCAAAACCTGAAGGTGCTTGCTGTGGCTCAGTGGGGTCACGAAGGTCTCGCAGCACAAGGACCTGGTGTTTTCTTTAAGGGATCTGCCCTGGGAGCATTGGTAGCAGACGCTGTCTGTCTACACCATCCTGCTGCAGCTTTATTGCATGTGACTAAGCGGATACAGCAGTTGTGGCTTTACACAACTATTAAGGGTGAGTACCCTGTATTATTGCTGCATAACCCATTATACCTGCACTGGTAAGGCCCTATGGGCGCACTTTTGTGGCTTTTTTATCTTTGAGGGTGACAAGCGGCTTCCAGTAACCCGGCGGGGTTACAAAGGTGACAAGCGGCTTCCGGTGGATCGGCGGGTCCACGAAGATGGCGCAGCAGGAGCTGCAGTGACACCAGCCGCTGTGTGTGTGTGTGAACAGCAGCCGGAGGTGCCGGTGATCAGTGACAGCAGGAGCTGTGGTGGTGCCAGCAAAGACTTGTGTGGTATCGTTAAAAGACAAACTGTACTGTGTGAACTGTGGCCTAAGAGGTTCTGCAGGACGGACATGGGGAAATCCCAAAAGGGGGCGGTGACCCAAAAGGGGGCGGTGACCCATAAGGGGGTGGTGACCCAAAAGGGGGCGGTGACCCAAATTGGAGTGGTAACCCAAAAAGGGGTGGAAACCCAAAAGGGGGCGGTGACCCAAATTGGAGTGGTAACCCAAAAAGGGGTGGAGTCCCAAAAGGGGGCGGTGACCCAAATTGGAGTTGTAACCCAAAAAGGGGTGGAGTTCCAAAAGGGGCGGTGACCAAAATTGGGGTGGCAACCCAAAGCGGGGTGGTGGTCCAGAAAGTGGCCAAGTGTGAAGAAGTGACAGCACTGGGTGACTCAGTAGGTATGTCTGGAGTACCGCAGTGTATGTGCAGGTCTTTTTCAGAATGTGGAATATCCTTTCCAGGTAGTAATGATGGGCCACAGATGTGTACAGTGATGCTGCACCGGGAAGGAGCCTTTGGTCGGCTGGACTCAGAGAGTCAGGTGACTCTGACAGGAACTCCTCTCGTTTTCTCTCTGACCGAGAAAAACGTCAGGGTTCACTGTAAACACGGGGTCACGGTGAACTACGCAGTAGACACAGTAGTGTTTGAGGGGACCAAAGGTGGTGAGTGCCAAGGTAGAGGAATACCACGGGACTTAGTCTATGCCTGGGAGAGGGGCCGGGACTTTCTTTTGTTTGATGACGTTTGGTCTGACGATGGAGATGCTTCGACTGTGGGGCAAGCGGACACTGAGACAGTGACGGCTCCTGACATGGACAGGTCAGAGGTAGAACTGACCAGAGGAAGAAGTACATCTGCCCAAGTGACGGACCTGACGTCTCGTGATAAGACAGATGGTGGGCTGGGAGATGAGACGACTGGACTAGACACATTGGTGCTGGACGGTAACTGGAGGGTTCACTCGACTGGGGTGACTGACCCAGTGGTACCCTTTAACGATATAATTAAAGAGGTAGTGGTGCGACACGTGATTGACAAAAGAGAACAAGATCGTGAGATACAGCTGATAAAGGAGAATGTAACAGAACATGTCGAACGGGAAAGAGTCCTAAGGCAAGCAGCTGAGCACAGAGTGGATGAGCTGGAGAAGGAAGTCTCTGAGCTCAGAGGTCACCTGTCAGCGTGTAAAACCATGAACAAGACCCTGTTGGAAGATATGGAGGTGCTCAGAGAGGCCCAAGAGAAGCATCAACAGGAGATTCTCAGGAGAGAGGATGAGCGTCGCTACCTGGCAGAGGAGAAAGATAAAGTTCTGCAAGAACTCAGTGGAGTAGTAAAAGGTCTTCTGCAGGAGAAGTGGAGGGGCGAATACGTACAGCGGCCTTGCCCGACTGATAGCAAGGCAGAACTGCCAAAGCCCATCTTGGAAAAGGGTCCTGAAGACTGTAAATCTCAGGAAGATGGTGAGCCAAGAGCTGCACAAGACAGTCATCCGGTCATGACAGATATCTTGAGGGAAGTGTCCGTGGGGAACCCAGAGCCATCTGTCCAGGATGAGAGCAAGTCCACGACCTTCAAGGTTGTAATTGATGTACCAGAAGACATGCAAGAAGCCTGTGCTGAGGAAGGTGTGCATGAGGCTTTCAAAGAGGCGGTCAAAGCGTGTAAGGTGCACTGGGCACCTGAGACTCGGCAGTTGGTGATAGTATCAGCTAGGGAAAACACATCAAACCGAGTAGCTGTCCTGAAAGAGATGCATTTGCAGTGTCTACGTGTCAAACAATTGGTTAGGCGGAGTAATATGAAGGCTGCTCGACGCCTAGAGATAGCAAGAGAGGCTATGGATCGGTTGGGTTTGAGGAAAGATGTGGTTCCGGTACCCAAAGCTCTGATTGGGAGAATCATTGGAAGGTCCGGGAAGGTGATGCACGACCTTGTGAATGTCTCCGGTGTGGTGAGGGTGAGGATCCCTCCTGATGACGAAGACCAGGTGTCTGGTGAAGTGGGAAGGATTCCCATGATGGTGGTTGGCTCCATGGAAAGCCTGAGGAACTTTCAATTGCTCTTGGAGTATAGAGTGGGGTACCTGCAAGAGATTGAACAGTTGAAGCTGGACCGCCAGCGGATTAATAAAGAAGTGCGGAATACCAGGTGGCGGCCGCCTTCATACCAAGATGTAAGGACCCCAGGGGTACCGCCAAGAAGTGACATGGCAGATGGCCGAAGAATGTCAGCGAGTGGCAATTCGACAGACCGTACGAGGTTGAAGGGCTGTAGTTCCTGTGAGACGTTGACTGAGTCAGACTCGTGCCAGACAGCAGGATCGACTAAGACTTATGACCGCACCAACCGAGAGAGACGGTCAATGAGAGAAAGATCAGGTGACAAGGGGCACTGTAACAGTGTGGTGACTAAACAGTGTCTGATGATGCAGACAGACCGTGACTGGAGGGTCAAAGACAATGACCGGTATTATGACCGCTGGGGGTGGGGGAGGCCTAATGTAGAGATGAGGCCGTATGACAAATGGAGACAGTTCTCTCGACCTGTGGGGCAAGGTGCAATACGTGCCCGGTCTCGAGACCCTGGTGTGATGTTGTGTGTTCAACCCCACAAGTTTGAACATAGGGGGGAGGTATGTGGTGTAATGACCACTGTGTCCACGAGGGGGCGCTGTGTGGATGTCCCAAGAGTGTGAGTGGTTGAAGAGCCATTATGTATCTCAAGGTGGGTGGCCTTGAGATAGAGACATATGTATGTTTATGAATGCTATTGTAAAGTATATATGTCTGTGTGAAGGACCTGTGGTGAGGTCATAGTCATGTGACCCGGTGGGCGTGGCTATGGACCATATAATGTGGCCAGGTTAGGTCACATGGAGTGAATGCTGGGACCTGATTGGTCCAGTTTTTGGAAGGTCCCGTGAGGAGAAGGATCTCCTCACTAACAGCAGCCTGTGGAGCAGCTATGTGTGTAATGGCGGCCAGTATCTGAGAGTCCCTGAGGAGTGAGTGGACTTCTGCGGCCTGGAGAAACAGCCATATGGGAACCCTGACGTGGGTGAGATAACCCTGGGGCTAAATAGCCTGTATAATGGACGCTCTCCTGTAATGCTGTGTATATTGCTGCTGGAGGTTTATGAAGGATGAATAAACCTCATAGACTATGATTTGTTGGAAAATCCTGTGCCGGATGTGTTTTTCGATCGCTGCAAGCGAGAACCCCTTACTTACATGACAGCGCTACCTCACAACTGTTACTCACAAGAAAAGCATCCATTCCTTTCTTACATTCATTCAGTGAGTTGGCCATCACCACTTCCTCAGGAAGAGAATTCCAGAGCCTCACTGCTCTTACCGTGAAGAACCCTCTTCTATGCTGGTGCAGAAATTGTCTTTCCTCCAAACGAAGAGAATGCCCCCTTGTTCTTGTCACAGTCCTCGGTACAAACAGTTCATTGGAGAGATCTCTGTGTTGCCCTCTGATATACTTGTACATATATATTAGGTCTCCCCTAAGTCTTCTCTTTTCTAGAGTAAATAGACCTAATTTTGATAACCTTTCTGGGTATTGTAGTGAACCAACTCCATTTATCATTTTAGTAGCCCGTCTTTGAACCCTTTCAAGTTCAGTAATGTCTTTCTTGAGCACCGGCGTCCAAAATTGCACACAATCCTCCAAGTGTGGTCTGACGAGTGATTTGTACAGAGGGAGAATTATGTTTTCATCTCGTGTCCCCAGACCTCTTCTAATGCATCCCATGACCCTATTTGCTTTGGTGGCAGCTGCCTGACACTGGGCACTCCAATTTAGCTTCTTATTGACTAAGATGCCTAAGTCTTTTTCCATGTCTGATTTCCCCAGCAGTTTCCCATTTAGTAAGTAATTGTAGCCTCTGTTTCTCCTTCCCATGTGCATAACCTTACACTTATCTGGGTTAAACCTCATTTGCCATTTTCACCCCAATTCTCCAATTTACTCAAAACTGTCTGTTGTTGCAAACTGTCCTCCTTTGTGTTAGCTACCTTACATAGTTTTGTATCATCTGTAAATACTGATATTTTACTGTGTAAGCCATCCACTAGATCATTAATAAATATATTAAATAGTAGGGGGCCCAATACAGACCCCTGTGGTGCCCCACTAGTAACCCTGGCCCAATCTGAGGATGCACCATTAATAACCACTCTTTGTTTTCTATCACTAAGCCAGCTACCTACCCATCTACACACATTTTCCCCTAGCCCAAGCTTTCTCATCTTACTGACCAATCTTTTATGTGGGACAGTGTCACATGCTTTAGAGAAGTCGAGATAAATGACATCCAATGATTCTCCTTTGTCCATTTGAGAGCTTACATCCTCATAGAAGCTGATCAGGTTAGTTTGACAGGAGCGATCCTTCATAAATCCATGTTGATATGGAGTTAAACATTTATTAACATTGAGATATTCCATAATGGTATCCCTTAGAAACACTTCAAAAATTTTACCCACAACAGATGTTAAGCTTACCGGCCTATAGTTTCCAGGTTCCCTTTTACACCCCTTTTTGAATATTGGTACCACATTTGCTTGCCGCCAATCAAAAGGAACAGACCCTGTTTCTATAGAGTCTTTAAATATAAGGAATAGAGGTCTGTCTATCACATTACTTAACTCCCTTAATCCCCGAGGGTGAATGCCATCAGGGCCTGGTGATTTGTCAGTTTTAATCTTACTAAGGCGGTTCTGCACTTCTTCCTGGGTTAGGCAGGTAATACTTAATGGGGAGTTTACATTATCACTCTGCATTTCCCCTGGCAAATCCTTTTCCTGTGTGAACACTGTGGAGAAAAAAGTATTTAAAACATTTGCTTTTCCCACATCGCTCTCTATGATTTCACCCTCATTGTTCTTTAAAGGGCCGACACCATCAATTTGAATCTTTTTACTGTTTATATAAGTAAAGAATAGTTTGGGGTTTGTTTTACTTTCCTTAGCAATGAGTCTCTCAGTTTCCACTTTTGCTAAATGTATTTGTTTTTTACACATTTTATTTTTTTTCTCTATAACTTTTTAATGCTTCTTCATTGCCTTCTTGTTTTAGCTTCCTAAATGCCTTGTTCTTGTTCTTTATTGCCCTTTTTACATCCTTATTTAGCCACATTGGTGTTCTCCTGCTCCTAGCCCTTTTATTTCTGTACGGTATGGCTAGCTCGCAGTGGGGGTGTAAAACTGATTTCAATATTTCCCATTTATTTTCTGTGCTCCTATTTTTGAGGACATTGTCCCAATCAATTCGGCAAAGGTCCTCTCTAAGCTGATCAAACTTTGCTTTCCTGAAATTCAGCGTTTTTTGTAACCCCCTTCCAGGGCACCATACTGAAGGACAAGTGGAATTGTGTTATATTGTGGTCACTGTTCCCTCGGTGCCCATCGACTCGGACTTCTGTTATTCTATCTGGCCTGTGGCTTAACATTAAGTCCAGAAGGGCTGTCCCTCTAGTTGGGCCCTGCACAAGTGGTGACAGAGAATTATCCTTGGTCACTGACAGAAATTGGTTTCCTTTCTGAGATACGCAGGTTTCACTTTTCCATTTACATTTGTAATAGATATGGTCTTGCTTTTAAAATATTCAGGAGGCCGTAATGGCACAGTGAGTAATAAAAAATGTAGAGTAGTACCCCCCACATGAGATTGCCTTGGCGCGGCGGGGTGGCTCAATGTATTGATCAATATTTTGCCAAATGTCTCATTTTGATTACGGTTAGATTTCAATATGTGCATTGCACTTCATGTTATGCGTTCTGACCATCGGCAGCGCTGGCTTCTCTCTTTTTATATTTTCACTTTCCCGGTCTATGTCGGGGTAGTTGAAGTCCCCCATAATAATCACCTCATTGGGATTTGCTGCTTTGTCTATTTGTTTCAATAATACATTCTCAGTGGTTTCTGTTATATTTGGTGGCTTATAACAAACCCCTATGAGGATTTTATTACTTTTCCCTCCTTGTATCTCCACCCATAGAGACTCCACCTCTTCATTTCCCTCTTGTATATCTTCTCTTAGTGTGGGCTTTATATATAGACAGACTCCACCCCCTTTCCTTTTTTTACAATCCCTCCTAAACAAATCATATCCTTGCAAGTTAGCCGCCCAGTCATAGCTGTCATCTAACCATGTCTCAGTTATTCCTACTATGTCGTATTTTTCCTCATACATTACCAACTCCAGATCTTCAATCTCATTGGTCAGGCTCCGTGCGTTGGTCAGCATGCAGGAAAGAAGTTTTGCTTCCTTTTTCTTAGCTTCCTTCTGAGTTCCCTGTCTTGGGTCCTCAGTACCACATCTAGTATCCTTGATTAGTTTGTCTTTCTGCTGCATGTTCTTGTCGGCTGTTTTTCCTCCCATCCCCTCTTCTTCTAGTTTAAAGCCCTCCTGATGAGTGTGGCAAGTCTTCTGGCGAATGTGTGTTTCCCAGGTTTTGTGAGGTGTATCCCATCTCTTGCGAGACGTCCATCGTAGAGGTAATTCACGCCATGGTCCAAGAATCCAAATCCTTGCTGCCTGCACCACCGTCGTAGCCAGTTGCTCACCTCTAGTATCCTATTCCATCTCCTGATGCCATGACCATGTAAAAAAGTCTATATACAGTCATATGTTAAAGTTTGGGCACCCCTATTAATGTTAAGCTTTTTTCTTTATAACAATTTTGGTTTTTGCAACAGCTATTTCAGTTTCATATATCTAATAACTGATGGACTCAGTTATATTTCTGGATTCAAATGAGATTTATTGTACTAACAGAAAATGTGCAATCTGCATTTAAACAAAATTTGACTGGTGCAAAAGTATGGGCACCCTTATCATTTTCTTGATTTGAACACTCCTAACTACTTTTTACTGACTTCCTGAAGCACTAAATTGGTTTTGTAACCTCATTGAGCTTTGAACTTCATAGCCAGGTGTATCAAATCATGAGGAAAGGTATTTAAGGTGGCCACTTGCAAGTAGTTCTCCTATTTGATTCTCCTGTGAAGAGTGGCATCATGGGCTCCTCAAAACAACTCTCAAGTGATCTGAAAACAAAGATTATTCAACATAGCTTTTCAGGGGAAGGATACAAAAAGTTGTCTCAGAGATTTAACCTGTCAGTTTCCACTGTGAGGAACATAGTAAGGAAATGGAAGAACACAGGTACAGTTCTTGTTAAGCCCAGAAGTGGCAGGCCAAGAAAAATATCAGAAAGGCAGAGAAGAAGAATGGTGAGAAGAGTCAAGGACAATCCACAGACCACCTCCAAAGACCGGCAGCATCATCTTGCTGCAGATGGTGTCACTGTGCATCGGTCAACAATACAGCGCACTTTGCACAAGGAGAAGCTGTATGGGAGAGTGATGCGAAAGAAGCCGTTTCTGGAAGCACGCCACAAACAGTCGCCTGAGGTATGCCACAGCACATTTGGACAAGCCAGTTACATTTTGGAAGAAGGTCCTGTGGACTGATGAAACAAAGATTGAGTTGTTTGGTCATACAAAAAGGCGTTATGCATGGAGGCTAAAAAACACAGCATTCCAAGAAAAACACTTGCTACCCACAGTAAAATTTGGTGGAGGTACCATCATGCTTTGGGGCTGTGTGGCCAATGCCGGCACCGGCAATCTTGTTAAAGTTGAGGGTCGCATGGATTCAACTCAGTATCAGCAGATTCTTGACAATAATGTGCAAGAATCAGTGACGAAGTTGAAGTTACGGAGGGGATGGATATTTCAGCAAGACAATGATCCAAAACACTGCTCCAAATCTACTCAGGCATTCATGCATAGGAACAATTACAATGTTCTGGA
Organism: Dendrobates tinctorius; assembly: GCF_039654945.1. Lineage (NCBI taxonomy): Eukaryota > Metazoa > Chordata > Amphibia > Anura > Dendrobatidae > Dendrobates > Dendrobates tinctorius. The sequence continues at coordinate 661,779 of NW_027362069.1, read as the reverse complement.
ATGGCCATCCCAGTCCCCAGACCTGAATATCATTGAACATCTGTGGGATGATTTGAAGCGGGCTGTCCATGCTCGGCGACCATCAAACTTAACTGAACTGGAATTGTTTTGTAAACAGGAATGGTCACAAATACCTTCATCCAGGATCCAGGAACTCATTAATAGCTACAGAAAGCGACTAGAGGCTGTTATTTTTGCAAAAGGAGGATCTACGAAATATTAATGTCACTTTTATGTTGAGGTGCCCATACTTTTGCACCCGTCAAATTTTGTCTAAATGCAGATTGCACATTTTCTGTTAGTACAATAAACCTCATTTGAATCCAGAAATATAACTGAGTCCATTAGTTATTAGATATATGAAACTGAAATAGCTGTTGCAAAAACCAAAATTGTTATAAAGAAAAAAGGTTAACATTAATAGGGGTGCCCAAACTTTAACATATAACTGTATATATATATATATTTTATTATTATTTTTGCCTAAAATACAAAGGCCATGTGTCATCTTAGAGGTTCGGCCTTTTAGAGATCATTTCATCTTCTTCTTACTACTGCTCACAATAACGGTCATTTTGACCAGGGGCGCCCACACTTTTACATGCCGCTGTCAATGCTTCGTCCCGCTGGTGCTCAATATTTAATAGGGTCTCGCTATTAAACTTAATGAAAAGTTCGGTGAATATCTTTGAGCTGTTATTACTAGAGATGAGCGAATATCGTCGGAGAAGTTGTTTTTGGCTAATATCGCTTACCGAATAGCTGCATCGGGACCCCGGATCCCTGGAGCGCTCCCGATAATCAGGTGCATGTGTCGCCCTCCATGCAGCTGCTGTGACTATCACACAGCGCGACACACGCAGCTGATTATCGGGAGAGCTCCAGCACACTGAGTCCTGCACACACTGAGGCCGCTGATCATGTGACCCCTGACTCCTCCCCTCCTGTGACCTCATCACAGGTCCTGTGCACACAGAGCAGTCATATATGTGGCGGACACTCCTGGATCTTCTGCTTTCTGGGCCGGTTCCTCCTGTGAGTCCCATTAACCCTTTCGCTCCCTGTATTCTCCTTTCTGACAGGACAATATCTGAATTCGGATAGTGTGACAGGAATTTAAGCAATGCGGAAGGAAAAAATGACAATTTTACTTTATTTCCTCACAAAAATGTGACTTTAACCCCAAAATCGGCAGCGTAACAAATACTTATTTTCCCCCACTGTAGTTTGTAGACTCCATATACAGATCCCTTAAGTGCAAAAAGAGCTGAATTCCCCACTTAAGTTATTGCATTTTGGAAATTGCCCCCCACTGGGAATTTATCTCCAGGTAAAGGCACAATTGTGTCTCCATGGGGGTTGTGCTCACAGCCCAACATCGTGCGGCCTCCAAAGAAATGCCACCCCACACCATTACTGACCACTGCCAAACCGGTCATGCTGAAGGATGTTGCAGGCAGCAGATCGCTCTCCACGGCGTCTCCAGACTCTGTCACGGCTGTCACGTGCTCAGTGTGAACCTGCTTCCATCTGTGAAAAGCACAGGGCGCCAGTGGCAAATTTGCCAATCCCGGTGTTCTGTGGCAAATGCCAAACATCCTGTACGGTGTTGGGCTGTGAGCACAACCCCCATCTGTGGACGTTGGGACCTCAGACCATCCTCATGTAGTCAGTTTCTAACCGTTTGTGCAGAGACATGCACATTTGTGGCCTGCTAAAGATCATTTTGCAGGTCTCTGGCAGTACTCCTCCTGTTCTTCCTTGCATAAAGGTGGAGGTAGCGGTCCTGGTGCTGGGTTAATGCCTTCATACGACCCCCTTCACGTCTCCTTGTGTACTGGCCTGTCTCCTGGTAGCAACTCCAGCCTCTGGACACTACGCTGACAGACACAGTAAACCTTCTTGCTACAGCTCGCATTGATGTGCCATCCTGGATGAGCTGCACTACCTGAGCCACTTGTGTGGGTTTTAGAGGCCGTCTCATGTTACCACGAGTGTGAAAGCACAACCAACATTCGAAAGTGACCAAAACATCAGCCAGAAGCATTGGTACTGAGATGTGGTCTGTGGTCCCCACCTGCAGAACCACTCCTTTATTGAGGGTGTCTTGATAATTGCCAATAATTTCCATCTGTTGTCTATTCCATTTGCACAACAGCATGTGAAATTGATTGTCAGTCAGTGTTGCTTCCTAAGTGGACAGTTTGATTTCACAGAAGTTTGATTTACTTGGAGTTGTATTCTGTTGTTTAAGTGTTCCCTTTATTTTTTTGAACAGTGTATATAGATAGAGAGATTTTTTTTTTTCTTTACGTTGGAGGGCCCAATTCCAGCTATTGCTGTGGGATCTATGATTTCTATCTACTCCACTGTGTACAGGATAATAGAGTATAATAAAGTAGTTATGGACGTGACGTAACTAACATTGTGCAGTGACTCTGCTTTCCATATAGTGATGGATATTTCTTGTTGGTGAAACTGTGATTTTTTTTTCCACTTTAAACCTTTTTTAAACCCCTCTGATCAGTGCGATCATACAACATACAAGCCTCTGATGGCTCCAGTGATGCCCTGTACTACTGTAGTGCCGTGTATCATCACTGCCTGTCAGTGTAATACTAACGGCCCCATACACATGAGATCAGAGTTGGCTGATCGGTCATTTGGCAGACGGCGATCTCTCCCGACTCCCCCATACACACAAATATTCCAGCTTTCCTGTGGTCTGTATGAGAGAGTCGCCTCCAGACTCCTCTAGAGGAGGATTATCTACAGGAAGAACACACGGATTATCCTCTGAAATTCAGGATGCCAGATCCTTCTCTGCCCTGACATCATCTGTCGGGAGGCCCCCAAATACATTATATGGTCGGCCAATCCCCCGAAATCAGTGCTTTCATGGAACTTTAGTCTACTGTGTATGGGGGCGTTATAAGGTAACTTATTGGACGCTGCCTCTGGCCCGGCCTAATACACCTTCATACATTGCAGCCCAGACCCCATTATTAGGCATGTAAGTATCAGAGTAACTAGGCCGCCCCATACTATCGAGTACTTGGGGGCGGGGGGCATTCAGCCAAACTCTGTCACACCTTCTTAGATGTCATGTTTGCTTTTCACAGCAGCAAGTGGTTTTGTTGAAGCCTCATCTGTGCCGTCCCTGCGGTGTACATCTATGTTCTGGGGCCCAAAAAGATTCATTTATTTTTAATAAATGTTCAACATATTAAAAATTATACAATTGTGGCCAAAAGTATTGACACCCCTGCAATTCTGTCAGATAATACTCAGTTTCTTCCTGAAAATGATTGAAAACACAAATACTTTGGTATTATTATCTTCATTTAATTTGTCTTAAATGATAAAACACAAAAGAGAATGAAGCAAAAAGCAAAACATTGATCATTTCACACAAAACTTCAAAAATGGGCCAGACAAAAGTATTGGCACCCTCAGCCTAATACTTGGTTGCACAACCTTTAGCCAAAATAACTGCGACCAACCGCTTCCGGTAACCATCAATGAGTTTCTTACAATGCTCTGCTGGAATTTTAGACCATTCTTCTTTGGCAAACTGCTCCAGGTCCCTGATATTAGAAGGGTGCCTTCTCCAAACTGCCATTTTTAGATCTCTCCACAGGTGTTCTATGGGATTTAGGTCTGGACTCATTGCTGGCCACCTTAGAAGTCTCCAGTGCTTTCTCGCAAACCATTTTCTAGTGCTTTTTGAAGTGTGTTTTGGGTCATTGTCCTGCTGGAAGACCCATGATCTCTGAGGGAGACCCAGCTTTCTCACACTGGGCCCTACATTATGCTGCAAAATTTGTTGGTAATCTTCAGACTTCATTATGCCATGCACACGGTCAAGCAGTCCAGTGCCAGAGGCAGCAAAGCAACCCCAAAACATCAGGGAACCTCCGCCATGTTTGACTGTAGGGACCGTGTTTTTTTTCTTTGAATGCCTCTTTTTTTCTCCTGTAAACTCTATTTTGATGCCTTTGCCCAAAAAGCTCTACTTTTGTCTCATCTGACCAGAGAACATTCTTCCAAAACGTTTTAGGCTTTTTCAGGTAAGTTTTGGCAAACTCCAGCCTGGCTTTTTTATCTCTCGGGGTAAGAAGTGGGGTCTTCCTAGGTCTCCTACCATACAGTCCCTTTTCATTCAGACGCCGACGGATAGTACGGGTTGACACTGTTGTACCCTCAGACTGCTGGGCAGCTTGAACTTGTTTGGATGTTAGTCGAGGTTCTTTATCCAACATCCGCACAATCTTGCGTTGAAATCTCTTGTCAATTTTTCTTTTCCGTCCACATCTAGGGAGGTTAGCCACAATGCCATGGGCTCTTGACACTGTGCACGGTAGACACAGGAACATTCAGGTCTTTGGAGATGGACTTGTAGCCTTGAGATTGCTCATGCTTCCTCACAATTTGGTTTCTCAAGTCCTCAGACAGTTCTTTGGTCTTCTTTCTTTTCTCCATGCTCATTGTGGTACACACAAGGACACAGGACAGAGGTTGAGTCAACTTTAATCCATGTCAACTGGCTGCAAGTGTGATTTAGTTATTGCCAACACCTGTTAGGTGCCACAGATAAGTTACAGGTGCTGTTAATTACACAAATTAGAGAAGCATCACATGATTTTTCGAACAGTGCCAATACTTTTGTCCACCCTCTTTTTTATGTTTGGTGTGGAATTATATCCAATTTGGCTTTAGGACAATTCTTTTTGTGTTTTTTCATTTAAGACAAATTAAATGAAGATAATAATTTGTGTTTGCAATCATTTTCAGGAAGAAACTGAGTATTATCTGACAGAATTGCAGGGGTGTCAATACTTTTGGCCACAACTGTAAAATGTGTCTTCTGCTTTTTACATATTTTTTTCTTCTTACAAGAATTGTTGGAGCCAATTTTCTTTAGAAACATTTTAATATCGGCTTTTTCTGGAGTTTTTCTTGTAATATAGGAAAGCCTAAGGCCAGAAGTAAACTCCATAAATCACTGTACATGGAGACTTTGGGATCAGATCATTTCTGTCCGTTGTGTTTGTGGAAACAAAAAATCTTTTCTAAAAGCCTCAAACTTCTGTGTGTGACTCAGAGCTGAGATCTAACGTGAGAGAAGATTCCAGTGCGGGAAGACGGGAAACCTTCATATAGACGGCCGGTGGGGATGGAGTCAGTGACCGACTCTGGCGAAATCTGTCTCTAGAGCCGCAGTAGAAGATGAAGATGTCGTCCTCATCATGAAGGAGTTATTTCTCATGTCGTGTGTAATGAATATCTCCTGCAGTATTGCTAATGCCGATTCCAGGGTCGGTAATGAGACGAGAATTAGCGTTATGGAAGATGAGTCTATGAGGAACGTGTTCAGCTGACGACTCCGAGGAGGAAACTGCTTGTTGTCTGTGGCCTAAATATATAGGTTTTATTAGTAGATGTCAGGGAAGAAAACTAAACCCTGTAAGATAATAAATCTCCTCATATGTTTCCCTCATTATCTCCAGTAATTGTATTATTACACAGGATTCTTATGATGTTACATCGGATCATCTTCTCATTCAGGTCTCTACAATATCGGATCCTCTCAGTGAAGATCTTCTACAGAAGAGAATTTTCCTGATTTACCCATCAAGGATGGATATGGACAGAGACAAGATGGCGGAGAGGATGTTACACCTCACCCTAGAGATCCTCTTCCGTCTCACTGGAGAGGTGAGAGATTCTGATGACCTCACATTACATCATTCTTATCTATGGGAATAACAGATGGACAGAACTGGAGAGGTGAGGACTCTGGAAATGTCTATAGTGAGATTTATGATTGTGTCTCTCCATAACCAGGATTACACAGTGGTGAAGAAGACCTCTAGTGATCGCTGTCAGGACCCTGTGTCTGAGAGATGGGGAAGATCCCTGAGCCCAATCACGGGGCCTCCACCTCACCCCCTGATCCATGAGGACATCAATGACCAGAAGATCCTAGAACTCATCTACAAGATGCTTGAGCTTCTGACTGGAGAGGTGACACTGCTGGGACATTATACAGTAACAATATGAAGGGATCGGGGGATGACGGTATCATTGTACGTGTCAGGTTCCTATAAGGTGCCAGGATGTTGCTGTCTATTTCTCCATGGAGGAGTGGGAGTATTTAGACGGACACAGAGATCTGTACACGAACGTCATAATGGAGGTTCCCCAGCCCCTCACATCACCAGGTAATAGACAGGACTAATTACACACGGCCTATAATTATCTGTATGTAGAGAATTAATTCAGTCCCTGTATGTGTTTCCTCCAGATCTATCCAGTAAGAGGACAACACCAGAGAGATGTCCCCGTCCTCTTCTTCCACAGGACTGTAACCAAGAAGATCCCAGTGCTCCTCAGGATCATCAGGTAGATGGAGAGAAGGTGTCAGGAGATCTCCCCTATGATGTGTAGACGGCTGTGAAGGTCTTGTGCTCAGTCTTGTTTTATCCACCAGTATTATATGTTTTATACTTGTGTGATGAGAACGGTGGAGATGGCAGGATTAGAGCTGATCATAGATGGGACTTCTCCATCTGTCGGTGACTTTTACAATATTTGTTTCAGGGTGAAGATCTGACTCCTATTAATCCTACAGAGACATATGTGAGGGATGATGAGCGGTGTAAAGAGGAGATTCCCACATATGACTACCCAGGTGAGTAGTAACCACTGAATGCAGAGAAGTCACAGATTCCTCTCAGTCACCGGCTGTGGCTGCTTTATCGGTGGTGTAGTCTGGCCGTATTACCATGATCACCATTTTGCCTCTAGACCACAACATTCTCCTCTACCCAAAACTGTTCAAATGACTTTGGGCATTGAAAGCCCTTTTCTATAGAACTTAACCCTTGGAGGATCCACCTAACCCCTGGGATTAATGTGAGGGTGATCCCTTAAGGCAAGATCTATATGATTGCTTGTACCTGACCCAATATAGGCCGAGTGCGCGCTTAAAGAGTCACACGGAACACAGAGTTAGATGTCTACTCCTTTCTCAGTAAAGGCTTGCACGCAACTGAAGTTTATTCTCAAGACAAAGAGACAGGAAATGGGTGTCACACAATCTTCTGAGTAGCCAGTGTCAGTCTATGATAGGTCCATTTCAGCTTCACTTCCATATATGGTATCCAGTATCTCAGCTTCTGCATTCCAAGGATTCCTTCCAGGGTGCTGTCTGAAGACACAGACGCCATCTTGGTACACCATATCTGAACTGACTTATATAAGGTTGACCCAGCCTATTTTGACCTTAATGATCTGGCCATTTTTAGCAATTCTGACCAGTGTCCCTTTATGAGGTAATAACTCAGGAACGCTTCAACGGATCCTAGCGATTCTGAGAATTTTTTCATCACATATTGGGCTTCATGTTAGTGGTAAATTTAGGTCAATAATTTTTGCGTTTATTTGTGAAAAAATTGGAAATTTGGTGAAAATTTTGAATTTTTATTCTATTAAACCAGAGAGTTATGTGACACAAAATAGTTAATAAATAACATTTTCCAAATGTTTACTTTACATCAGCACAATTTTGGGAAAAAAAAATTTTTTTGTTAGGAAGTTATAAGGGTTAAAAGTTGACCAGCAATTTCTCATTTTTACAACACCATTTTTTTTTAGTGATGACCACCTCACAATTGAAGTCACTTTGAGGGATCAATATGACAGAAAACACCCAAAAGTGACACCATTCGAAAAACTGCACACCTCAAGGTGCTCAAAACCACATTCAAGAAGATTATTAACCCTTCAGGTGCTTCACAGGAACTAAAGCAATGTGGAAGGAAAAAATGGACATTTTAATTTTTCCAACAAAAATGTTCTTTTAGCCTCATTTTTTCATTTTCACATGGGCAACAGGATAAAATAGATCCTAAATTTGTTGGTCAATTTCTCCTGAGTACACAGATACCTCATATGTGGTCATAAACCACTGTTTGGGCGCACGGCAGGGCTCGGAAGGGAAGGAGCGCCATTTGACTTTTTGAAGGGAAAATTAGCTCCAATCGTTAGCGGACACCATGTCGTGTATGGAAAGTATGTAGTGTGTGTGGTGTTGTGTATGTCAGGTTGGTGTGTGGTGTAGTGTACATCAGGTCAGTGTGTGTGTGTGGTGCAGTGTACGTCTGGTTGTGGTGTAGTGTATGTCAGGTCGGTGTGTGTGTTGTAGTGTACGTCAGGTCGGTGTGTGTGGTGTAGTGTATGTCAGGTCGGTGTGTGTGTGGTGTAGTGTATGTCAGGTCGGTGTGTGTGTGGTGTAGTGTATGTCAGGTCGGTGTGTGTGGTGTAGTGTATGTCAGGTCGGTGTGTGTGGTGTAGTGTATGTCAGGTTGGTGTGTGGTGTAGTGTATGTCAGGTTGGTGTGTGTGGTGTAGTGTATGTCAGGTCGGTGTGTGTGGTGTAGTGTACATCAGGTCGGTGTGTGGTGTAGTGTATGTCAGGTTGGTGTGTGTGGTGTAGTGTATGTCAGGTCAGTGTGTGGTGTAGTGTACGTCAGGTCGGTGTGTGTGTGGTGTAGTGTACGTCAGGTTGTGGTGTGTGATGTAGTGCATGTCAGGTTGGGTGTGTTGTGTTGTGTATGTCAGCCTGGTGTGGGTGAGTTCTGTAGTGGAGTGTCAGGATGTGTTTAGTCCCTGGACGTGTGATGAATTCTGAAGCATTCATTCATACACAGTGCAGGTTTGTCGGGACACGTTTCACATTGGAAACGAGTTTCCCTTCTTATCCCCCTTTTATAGCACACCCGGCACCTTTATTTTTGCTCTCCCCTTAGTGGGAGCATGTTGTCCTGGTACCATACGGGAAACTTGAGTTCCAGGGGTGCTGGGACATGCTCCGTCCTCCTCTCCAAAATTCATGGCCTTTATCACCGCCTCCTGGAACTGAAGGAAGGTGCTGTTGGTCTGGCCTGCACATCGTGATAGCACGCATGCGTTATATAGTGCCATTTGTACGATGTGCACAGCCAGTTTTTTATACCACACTTTCGCCTTCCGCATGGCACGATAGGGCTGGGGGACTTTATCAGATAGATCAACTCCCCCCATGTTTTTGTTGTACCCCAGGGCACAGTCCGGTTTGTGGACCTGGTCTGGGGTACCTCGAACGGTGGTGGCCGTGGTGCCGGGACCATGGATTGTTGTCAAGAGAAAGACGTCTCTTTTGTCTTTGAACTTGACCACAACCATGTTGCCGCTACAATGGGCTCGGCTCTCACCCTTTGGGAGAGGCTGCTCAATTAGCGACAAAGGGAGACCCCTCTGGTTTCTGCGCACGGTACCGCAAGCGACAGTAGCTCTGGAAGAGAGGGATTGAAATAGTGCGATGCTTGTATAAAAGTTATCAACGTACAGATGGTCACCTTTATCAAGCAGAGGGTGGACCAAATCCCACACTGTTTTCCCACTCACCCCCAGAGCAGGTGGACATTCTGGGGGCTGGATCCTGGTGTCCTTCCCTTGGTAAACTCTAAAGCTGAGTGTGTACCCTGAGGTACTCTCACACAGCTTGTAGAGTTTTATCCCATACCTCGCCCTTTTGCTGGGCAGGTACTGACGGAACGGAAGCCTCGCTTTGAAGTGGATGAGGGATTCATCCACACAAATTTCCCTTTGGGGAATGTACACTTCAGAAAACTTGTTGCTGAAGTGTTCGATGACCGACCGAATTTTGAACAGTGTATCAAAATTGGGGTCATCGCGGGGAAGGCTGTCAGTGTTGTCCCTAAAATGGAGAAACTTATGAATCGCCTCAAAACGTCTGCGACTCATAACTATGCCAAATACTGGAGTTTGATATAAAATTACAGTACTCCAGTATTGACGAATTTCTGGTTTCTTCACAATCCCCATGTGAAGGACCAGTCCCCAATATTTCATCATTTCTACAGAGTCAATGGGGCTCCAAGTAGAGCATAATGAATTAGGGTTTTCAGCCAAAAATTGCTGGGCGTACAAGTTTGTTTGCTCCACCATAAGACTGACAATTGACTCCGAGAAATAGACTTTGAAAAAGTCTATTTCCCTGAAGTTGGCAGTCTCAAACTGGATTCCTGATTGGGGAACGAAATCAGGAATCCGTGGAGCAACATTCTCAGGGACAGGGGTCCAGGAGGGGGCACTAGTGCTAGGTTGGGGGTTACTCACATTTGGCTGTGGGTCTTCTTCCCCGGCTTCCGTCTCTTCCTCCCTGGGCTCCAGACTATTTCTCATCCTGCAACATCTTGGTGGTGGTAAGTCTGTGTCGCTGGAGGAGGAAGAGTGGGAGGAATAGAGAAAAGTGGGGTCCTCTCCCTCACTATCCGCTTCAGAGGCAGTAAAGGCATATGCCTCCTCAGCTGAGTACACCCTTTGAGACTGGGATGACTGTGACGAGTGGGACATTGTGTGTGTGGTGTGTATGTGTAAAAAAAGATAAACTTATAGTGTGCGTGTGTATGTGCGAGTGTTTGAAACTTTCTACTACAGGAGGGGGCTGTCAGGTGCCGTGGGTCAGGAGGTAGTAGCAGCAGGGTGGTGATCACTGGGGGCGATCACCGGGGCAGGGGGCGATCACAGGGCCAGGGGGGGCGGAATCAGGCAGCATAAGGGAGATCTGCGGCGGCAGCAGCAGGGCGTGATCACCGGGGCAGAGGGGCAATCACAGGGCCGGGGGGTGGAATCAGGCAGCAGAGGGGAGCGGAGGACCGCACAGAGGAGAGATCAGCGGCAGCAGCAGCAGGGGGCAGGGGGTGATTACAGGGCTGAGGGGTGATCATAGGGGCAGGGGGGTGATCACAGGGCCGGAGGGAGTGGAATTGGGCAGCAGAGGGGAGTGGAGGACAGCACAGAGGGGAGATCAGTGGCGACAGCAGCAGGGGGGTAATTACTGGGCGGGGGGTGCAATCACCTGGGCAGGGGGGCGATAACCTGGGCAGGAAGGGGCAATCACCTCTGCAGTGGGGGTGATCACAGGGGCAGGGGGTGTAATGAGGCAACAGAGGGGAGCGGAGCACAGTACCAGAGGGAAGATCGGCGGCAGTGGCAGCAGGCACGGTGATCGGCGACAGCAGCAGCAGGCAGAGACATGTCAGGTGTCAGGGCAGCAGGCAGCACCTCGCTCTTCACCTACCACGGACAGGATGAGGCTGAAGAGCGAGGGCAGCCATACCTGACACCTGCCCCACATCTGATTGGAGGGATAGCGTCACGTGTACGCTAGCTCCAATCAGATCTGGGGGATGACACAGAGGTCACCTAGCTACAGCCAATGGCTGATGCTATTGCAGCATCAGCCATTGCTGATTTGTAATAGTTCACCAAGTTTCATTAGTGAAATATTACAATCACTCTGTTTGGCTGTTTCACTTTCAAAAGCCAATCAGAGCGATCGTAACCATGAGGGGGGGGCAAAGCCACCCCCCTGGGGTTAACTACAGGTCCTGGTGCTCTGATTACACATTCATCTGTATTGGCCTATGACAGGTCGCTGACCCCTCACTGACCTGCCCCCATTATTACATAATGCATATAATAGCATTGATATTATTGGTGATAATGCCTATAATATTGTGGCTATTTTGAGGCTTAGAAAAAAAATTACATCCAGCAAAATGTCACCGGCGATGGCGGCGCCTGCGCAGCAGCCTCTATATCAACTATATCAACTTTCCATCAGCACAATTTTGAAAACAAAATTTTTTTTAGTTAGGAAGTTATAAGGGTTAAAAGTTAAACAGCGATTTTTCATTTTTACAAAAAAATTTAGAAAACCATTTTTTAGGGACCACCTCACATTTGAAGTGAGTTTGGGGGGTCAATATGACAGAAAATACCCAAAAGTGACACCATTCTAAAAACTGCACCCCTCCAGGTGCTCAAAACCACATTCAAGAAGGTTATTAACCCTTCAGGTGCTTCACAGGAATGAATCAAATGTGGAAGGAAAAAATAAACATTTACTTTTCTTTCACAAAAATTTTCCTTTAGACCTAATTTTTTTACTTTCACAAGGGTATCGAGAAGGTGGACTATAAATTTTGTTTTGCAATTTCTCATGAGCGTGCCGATACCCCATATATGGGGAAATCTACTGTTTGGGCGCACGGCAGGGCTCAGAAGGGAAGGAGCGCCATTTGACTTTTTGAATGTAAAATATGCTGGAATAATTAGCGGTTGCCATGTCGCGTTTGGAGAGCCCCTGATCTGCCTTAACAGTGGAAACCCCCAACAAGTGTTACCATTTTGGAAACTAGACCCCTTAGGGAACTTATCCCGATGTGTATTGAGCACCTTGAACCCACAGGTGCTTCACAGAAGTTTATAGCGTAGAGCCGTGAAAATAAAAAAAAATAACATTTTTCACAAATCACTTTAGCTCCATATTTTGCATTTTTATAAGGGTAACAGGAGAAATTGCTCCATACAATTTGTTGTGCAATTTCTCCTGAGCTCGCCGATACCCCATATGTGGGAGAATACTACTGTTTGGGCGCATGGCAGCGCTTGGAAGGGAAGGAGCGCCATATTGGAGAGCAGATTTTGCTGGAAGTGTTTGTGGGTGACATGTCACATTGTCAGAGCCCCTGAGGTGCCAGAACAGCATAAGCCCCAAAAGTGACTGCATTTTACCAAATACTTCCCTGAATGAATTCTTCTAGTGGTGCAGTGAGCATATTGACCCCACAGCTGTTCCATAGAAAATTATACCATTGGGCAGTGAAGAGAAAAATTACTGTATTTTTCGGACTATAAAGTGCACCCCAAATTTTCAAAAGGAAAATAGTGGAAAAAATGTGCCAAATGGGGGTCCGTCTTACAGTCCGAATTCAGCTTACCGGGGGAAATCAGCACAGGTGCAAGAGTGGTCACAGATCTTCGGTGGTGCGGTGGCCTCCGGAAAATCCCATCCCAGGCTGTTGCGGTAGCGATGCTCTGTGCTGGGGCGGCAGGTCTCTGTGCTGGAGTGGCGGCAGCGCTCTGCCCTGGGGTGGCGGCAGCGCTCTGTGCTGAGGTGGTGGCAGCTCCCTGCCCTGGGGAGGTGGCAGCGCTCTGTGCTGGGGCGGCCGCTGTGCTCTCTGCTGAGGTGACGGCAGCGCTCTGTGCTGGGACGGTGGCGCTCTGTGTTGCGTAAGGGGCTCCGCCGCCATTTTGTCAAAGCCGGAGGCCCCTGCAGCTCCATTACTGCGATGCGGTGGCCTCTGGGAAAATGGCAGCTGGGGGCGGCGCATGCTCACATTCAGATCTCGGCAACGAGATCTCTGGATGAGATCTGAATCTGAGCATGCGCCGCCCACAGCGTCCATTTTTCCGGAGACCACCGCATCGCAGCAATGGAACTGTGGGGGTTCCCCGGGCTTTGACAAAATTCCGAAGGAGCCCTCCACACAGCACAGAGCACCGCTGCCCCAGCATTTGTAAGTATATATTCATCTATGGATATAGTGACCATTATCACTACATGGATGATTTCCAGAAACTCGTAGTAGAAGTTTCAGAGCAAACATTGCAAAAATGTCATGGTAGTGCCCAATATATTGTGCCCAGCTTGTGTCTCTGGAGACCTCCCCCCACCTACCCCCGGAAATTATTAAGTCAGCTCTACTCAAATGTGTCTGTCACTAAATAAACCAAATGCTTGAATGTCAAAACAGTTCAAAAACGTGGTTCTGTGTGGAAGATTGTAAAGCCGTCATGGAGGCATAAGGCTGGCAGTGATGGGCATTGTGGGTAATAATAGCGGGGATCATGCCTCATTCCTCTCTAGGAACATACACGACATCTTCTCTGGGGGTTCTTTCTTGTTTCAGTTACTGGGATGAGTGCAATAAAATGTCGCTCAGTGAGTCTTCTCACATCTTCACATTCTAAAGGATTGGCGGGGACAAAATTGTCAAAAACAAGATATTCAGTGACCTTTTCCTGATAATCAAGGAAAGTATCTGCATTTCCGGCTTTTTTGTATAACACAAAAGAATTATATGTGGCCACCTGAAACAAATACATGACTAACTTTTTATACCAGATCTATGATTCTCTTGATACCTGGTATGGCTGTAGAACCTGATCTGCAAGGTCCACACCCCATATATTTGTTGTAGTCAATGACAGACACAGGTTTTGGAGTAGTGGATCCCTGTTGGTCTGCAGTGGCCCTTGTGGCATCTGTGGGGATCGAGCTCAGGATAAAAATATCTTTTTATCCTTAATATTAAGGGCAAGCAGCTCTCCATTGTGTAAAGCCCCTGACTGCCTCTTTCAGAACTTTTTGCTGACCAATGATTGTGGAAACCCCTGACGGTTTTTGTGAATGGTCCCACAATCCCCTATGTTATGTTCAACCAGACTTTTAAATAGGGGTATGCTGGTGTAGTAGTTGTCAATATACAGATTGTAGCCTTATTGTAAAAATGGAGTTATCAGCTCCCAAACCATTTTTCCAGATGTCCCCAGATAAGTAGGGCGTCCTGGTGGGTTTAGTTGGCTGTCTTTCCCCTCATAAATGCGAAAAGCTGATGTGTATCCGGTTGAACTCTCACACATTTTATAGAGCTTTATTCCGAACCTTGCCCTCTTAGTAATAAATTGCTTGAGGTGCAGTCTTCCTTTGAATTTTACAAGGGACTCATCAATGGAAATGTTTTCTGTTGGGGTGTAGAGCTTTAAGAACATTTCTGTGAAGTCTTCGATGATCGGTCTGATTTTGAATAGTCTGTCATGTTCTGGGGCATTTCTGGGCAGGCATTGACTATTGTCATTAAAATGCCAAAATCTCATGAGCATTTCATAACAGGTCCTAGGAAGAACAGCAGAAAACATAGGGGTGGCTTGAACAGGGCAGTTGGACCAATAGGACCGAATGCTCGTTTTTTTTAACAAGTCTCAAAGCAAATGTAAGTCCTAAAAATGTTTTCCATTCTAGGACATTACTTGATTCCATAAATTTGACCTAGCATAATAGGATCGTTGATTCTGGCTGATGAATTGGGACGCATATTATTATTATTTATTTATATAGCACCATTGATTCCATGGTGAGAAGGGGTTACATACAAATTACAGATATCACTTACAGTAAACAAACTAAGAATGACAGACTGATACAGAGGGGAGAGGACCCTGCCCTTTCAAGCTTACATACTACAGGATGGTGGGGAAGGAGACAGTAGGTTGGTGGGTTGCAGCAGTTCAGTTGTTGGTTGAGGCGATATCTCCGGTAGTGGTGAGGAGGTAGCGGGGTCATTGCAGGCTATAAGCTTTCTTGAAGAGGTGGGTTTTCAGGTTCCGTCTGAAGGATCCGAATGTGGTTGATAGTCGGACATGTTGGGGCAAAGAATTCCAGAGGATGGGGGATATTCGGGAGAAGTCTTGGAGGCGGTTGGGTGAGGAGCGACATAAATATATAAATTTGTAGGCTAATATGCTCTAGCAAGCTATCTGTCATAAACAAATTAAAAAAATTGGTCCAAAATTTTCCACCTCCACATTTATACCAGGAATGGCATTAAAATTAGGGATGAATGGAGTAGCCGAATCTGAAGCCTCCCATCTGGGAAATGCTACAGCAAAGCCCCTTGGACATTGGTGTGCGCCAATTCACGAGCACTAGGGACAGCGCTAGTACTGGGCATTGTTCCCTGAGTTGGAGACATTTCTCCAGAAGCGATATTTGTCCTTCTTGTTGTATTGGTCCTTGTGTGTGAGGATGGACCAGAATCACTGCTCATTTCTGAGCTATCACTGTCGCTGCTACTAAAGCCCTCGAAATCCACATCGCCATCTGACACTGCACTTTCTTCACTGTCAGAACATAAAAGTGCATAAGCCTCCTCTGCACTATAATACTGACGGGCCATTTTATTTATTTATTTATTTTTTTCCCGGAAATAGAAAACTGACTTGACTGAACTCTGACATGACTGACATGACCAAATTATTGGGGAGACAATTGAGAAAAGCCTAATTCTTTAGCCTAACCCTGACTTTAGCCTAACAGTAACCCTAACTGTAACCCAAACTTTAGCCTAACACTAACCCTAACTATAACATTAACTGTAGCCTGGCTTATCTGGTTTTCTATTGACAGATGATGGACCTGAGTGGGGACTTGTTTTTGTGAGATGAGAATTGGTATTATTTTCGCCTACATAACATTGATTGGTTTCTTTTTATTCAATATTTGGGAGGCAGAATGAACAAACAGTTGAACACCGCACACTACTGGCTCATCCAACAAGGTTTTCTATTAGACTGTGAACTGTCATTGTCTTGGTAAATAATTATTCTATCAATGGGATGAAACTGAATGGGAGGAGACACAGATTAGATATTAGAAAAAACTTTTTGACAGTTAGAGTGATCAATGAGTGGAACAGGCTGCCACGAGAAGTGGTGAGTTCTCCTTCAATGGAAGTCTTCAGAGGCTGGACAGACATCTGACTGGGATGATTTAGCGAATCCTGCTTTGAGCAGGGGGTTGGACCAGATGGCCCAGGAGGTCCCTTCCAACTCTATGATTCTATGATTCTAAAGTTTTTTACATAGCTTGCCATTTTTATGGACAGTTTAAGTTGAAATATTCAAAAATATAAAACTCAAGAATATTTTATTTAAAAAAAATGTTTTTTATTTTAGCAGATGACTGTACCAGGAGATCAGAGGGACAGCTGACATCTTCAATTTTTAAATCTGATGATCTTGAGATCCTACAAGATACAACTGAAGTGATTGCTATTACTCCAGATATATCATCATCCATTCACAGCAAAGATCTGTCTGATCCTATGAAACAGGTCCCACCTTCTGATTCATTACTTACTACTAAGGAAAATCAAAGTCACAAAAGAGGCATTAAAAAACAAACTGGTCCTAAAGCAAAGAAGTCATTTTCATGTTCAGAATGTAAGAAATGTTTTAACAAGAAATCTCATTTTGTTACACACCAGAGAACACACACAGGGGAGAAGCCTTTTTCCTGTTCAGAATGTGGGAAAAGTTTTATAAATACATCAAATCTTATTGCACATCAGAGAACTCACACAGGGGAGAAGCCTTTTTCATGTTCAGAATGTGGGAAATGTTTTAGCTGGAAAAAACTATTGGTTAATCACCATAGAATTCACACAGGGGAGAAGCCTTTTTCCTGTTCAGAATGTGGGAAATGTTTTACAGATACATCAAATCTTATTGCACATCAGAGAACTCACAGAGGGAAGAAGCCTTTTTCATGTTCAGAATGTGGTAAATGTTTTAACCGGAAATTAGATTTGGTTAATCACTATAGAACTCACACAGGGGAGAAGCCTTTTTCCTATTCAGAATGTGGGAAATGTTTTAACCAGAAAGGGAATCTTGATGAACACCAAAGAACTCACACAGGAGAGAAGCTTTTTTCATGTTCAGAATGTGGGAAATGTTTTACTCAGAATTCAAGTCTTGTTACACATAAGAAAATTCACACAGCAGAGAAGCCATATTCATGTTCAGAATGTGGGAAATGTTTTAAATGGAAATCACAATTGGTTAATCACCATAGAACTCACACAGGGGAGAAGCCTTTTTCCTGTTCAGAATGTGGGAAATGTTTTAACTGGAAATCACAGTTGATTAATCACCATAGAACTCACACAGGGAAGAAGCCTTTTTCCTGTTCAGAATGTGGGAAATGTTTTAACTGGAAATCACAATTGGTTAATCATCATAGAACTCACACAGGGGAGAAGCCATTTTCCTGTTCAGAATGTGTAAAATGTTTTAACCGGAAATCAGATTTGGTTAATCACCATAGAACTCACACAGGGGAGAAGCCTTTTTCATGTTCAGAATGTGGGAAATGTTTTAACTGGAAATCACAATTGGTTAATCACCATAGAACTCACACAGAGGAGAAGCCTTTTTCATGTTCATAATGTGGGAAATGTTTTAACAATAAATCAGATTGTGTTAAGTACCAGAGAACTCACACAGCAGAAAAGCAATATTCATGTTCAGAATGTGGGAAATGTTTTAGCAAGAAATCAAATTGTGTTAAGCATCAGAGAACTCACACAGGGGAGAAACCCTTTTTCCTGTTAATGTGGGAAATATTTTAACCAGAAAGCGCTTCTTGATCACAATCAGAGCAGTCACACAGAGGAGAAGCCATTTTCATTTTCTTAATGTGGGAAATGTTTTACTTGGAAATCAACTGTTAATAAACATCAGAGACGTCACATAGGGGAGAAGCCTTTTTTATGTTCATAGTGTTGGAATAGTTTTAATCAAAATTGAATCTTCTTAAATGGATTGTCTCTTGTCATTCCTCATGTTTTCTGACAAAAGGATAAAACTAAACCTTATTAATTCCAAATGTAAAACTAAACCCATAATTCACCCCCTGAAGGTTAATCAATAGGTGACTAATAGAAAAAACATGTACCCCACATCTCAGTATATAGGGTGAGGTGATGTATTGACACTCTCCAAGCCTCTAATTTCTATGGATTTCCTCGTCCTCACTAAAGGCTTCATCAGGAGACTATTTAATATTGACCTATTTTGTTTTTTAAATTCGTTTATTGAACCATAAACAAGTGTACTGCATACATACTGGTATATAATGTTAAGCATAATATAATTACACATATATTTCACACTGCATTAAAATGTACAGCAAAATGTAAATACCAGTTGCATACAAATAAAGCAAAACATAATATGCATTAAATCACAGTGGCCTTGTGTTATTATTCCAGTGATGAGATCTACCTGACTACTAAATCATACCTACCTCTACGAGAACAAAAAAAAAAAACTATTCCGCAGCCTACTTCCACACACTTAGTTGTTTATTATGTGACATCTACACTCTGCAAAGTAAGGTGAGAGGAATTCCACCTCTCCCATATCTTGTCGAATTTACCTGGGCACCCTTTTTTCTGATATAACGTGCGCTCATATGGAATAATCGAGTTTACCAGGCTGATCCAGGACCCGAGAGAGGGAGATGAACTCCTCATCCACCGCAATGCCAATACCTTTCGTGCCATAAACAGCGTCTCTCTTAGGAATATCCCAACATATTGACCCCATGTCTCCTCATCCCATACTCCAAGTAGACAGACCAGTGGCTCAAGGGGAACAGGAATTTGTACCATAGACGTCCGTAGTGATGTCACTTCCCTCCAATATTGTGCAACAACCGGACAACCCCAGATCATATGAACAAAGTCTGCATCTATTGAGTGACATCTCAAACATTCCGACGATTGGTATCGGTCGAGTTGGAGTCAAATATGATTGATTTACAATATATAACTGTATCATCCTGTTGTTAACAGACGGAGATACCTTGATCGATGACTCTAGGATTTCTTCCCACTCCTCTCCCTGTGTATCTGGGATGAGCCTTTCCCACTTCTTCTTAACGGAGTCTATGGTGGATTCTGTCCCTATTGCCAACAGATATGTATATAGAGAGGAGATGAGACCCTGGGGGCCCTGTGATTTAAGGATCCCTATCAAGGGTAGAGATGAAATAGCATTATCTGTACCTATACATCTCATATGTGATTGAAACGCTGATCTTAGCTGTAAATAATGAAAGAACTGAGACCTCAGGACACTGCGATTAATTTGTAATTGTTCAAAAGAGATCAAAGTTCCACAGTCATACAGATCGCCTATCGTAGAGACACTATATTGAGCCCAAAACTCGGCAGATGGATGTTCAAGTAACGCCGGAAGGTAACCATTATTCCATAGGGGCATCTCAGCTACAATATCCTCAAATCCAACCACCCACTTGATCTGTTTCCATATTGATCGTGCCAGACGAAGCAGGGGCAGCAGTCGTGAGACATTTGTTTTCCTCATTTCAAAAAATCCCAACGGGCAACTAGTTTGTGTGGCATGAAGTAAATGGTTTTCAGAATTAGGTAGGTGACCGCCGGGCATCCACGTGCTTATGGCTTTGGCCTGCCTAGACAAATAATACAGGAAGATATCGGGTAACGCTGTCCCCCCTCCCTTCTTGGGCCTCTGCAAAGTGGCTAGCTTAAGTTTGGTCCTAGTTTTCCCCCATATAAAAGATGTGATTTGGGAATTCAAATTAGCGAAAAAGGATCTGGGCACCACTACAGCACTATGTTGAAGAAAGTAGCTAAGTTTGGGGAGTAATATCATTTTAATTAAATTAATACGTCCGGCCACAGACAGTGGAAGTTTACCCCAAATTTGACTTTAACCATCTCCTGTAGCGGATATATATTAAGGTGCAAATCAAGTTTACTGTCTTTAGAAATATGGACACCCATTTATTTAAAACTGGTTACAATGGGTAGCAAAGAGAGAGTCTCAAGTCGTGGCATCGGAGCATGGGAAAGAGGCATCAGAGCAGATTTCCCCCAATTTATATATAGGCCAGAAAATTTACCAAATTTATTTATAATAGTGATCACTCTTGTCAGGGTTTCCTCCGCTTTGTCCATAAATATCACCATGTCATCAGCATATAGGACCATGGTGTCTGTCCGACCTGCTATTTCTATACCAGCAACATTAGGGGAAGATCTTATACGAATTGCCAGTGCCTCCATAGCAAGAGCAAAAAGGGCCGGGGAAAGGGGACACCCCTGACGAGTTCCCCTATGCAGTGAAAATGGCTCAGATATGGAATTATTTACAATGACCCGGGCCTTAGGCTTCATGTACAAAATACTGACCCATTTTTGAAATCTATCACCGAATCCATACCTCTGCAAACATGCATGGAGAAAAGGCCATTCAAGAGAGTCAAAGGCCTTGGCCGCTACCATCGATGCCAATGCACATTCATTGTCCTGCACCAGGGAGCTATATTGGACCACTGACTGGACTCGTCTAATATTAATGGAGGTGCTCTTACCAGGCATAAAGCCAGTTTGGTCAGAGTGTACAAGATCTAATATGACTAAATTCAACCTCTTGGCCAAAATTTTTGTAAAAATCTTATAATCCACATTTACCAATGATATGGGCCGATAAGATCCACAATCTAAAGGATCTTTCCCCTCCTTTTTAAGAACTATTATATTGGCCTCATAGAAGGATTCCGGCATGCATCCCCCCTCCCAAATCCCCTGAAACACCGTCAACAAAAGAGGCGCCAGTATCTCCTGGTATTTCCTATACAGTTCAACAGGAAAGCCATCCGGCCCAGGGGCCTTCCCAGAGGCCATATCCTTTATGGCATCCTCCACCTCCTCCAGAGTAAATTCAGCATCCATAAAGGCCCGCTGGGAAGGACTCAGCGTAGGAAACTCCATATCTGACAAGTAATTTAGACACTCCGGGCCGTCCATATCAGTTTTAGAATTATACAATGAACTATAAGGCTATGTGCCCACGTTGCGTGTTAAAACGCACACCAAAAACCGGACTCCTTCCCAGAAATTGCGCATTTTTTTCTGCGCGATTTCACCGCGATTATGATCTCGATTTTGCCGCGATTTTCATGTGCGATATTCAAGCACTTTCCAAGCGATTTGAAACATCGCTTGGAAAGTGATTGACAGGTTGGTCACACTCGTCAAACATAGTGTTTGACAAGTGTGACCAGGTTTTTACTATTGAGGCCACCTATGCGGCATCAATAGTAAAAGATAGAATGTTAAAATGCTAAAAAAAATAAAAAAATCGGTGTATATTTACCTTCCGGCGTCCCGCGCTGCATTCCTGGGCCTCAGCGTTCCCAGCGATGCCTTGCGAGACCTGTGATGACGTAGTCTCGCGTTGCTATAGCGATCTCGCGAGACTGCTAGAGTCACGCGAGACTACGTCTCACAGGACCGTGCCGCAAGGAATTACTGGGAACGCTTAGGCCGGGAATGCAGCGCGGGACGCCGGAAGGTAAATATACCCAGATTTTTTATTTTTTATTCTTTTTTTTACAGGGGTATGGTACCCAGGGCCTGGAGGACAGTCTCCTCTCCTCCACACCGTGGGTACCAACCGCACATGAGACGCTTAACTTCCCGCATGGTGGGCATAGCCACATGCGGGAGGTAAGCGATTCTCATGCATTCCTATGGGTGCGGAATCGCGGCAATTCTTTGCGATTCCGCACAAAAGAATGAGCATGCTGCGATTTTTTTCCGCGATGCGATTCCGCCGCGGAAAAAAAGCGCAGCATTAGCACAGCATGTGCAGAATGCCATAGGAATGCATGGGGGGCGTTCTGTACACGATTTTTAAACGTTTTCGTGCCGAAAATCGCGGCAAAAATGCTTAAAAACGCTACGTGGGCACATAGCCTTATAATCAGAAAAACATTTCAGAATTTCCTCCGTTGAAGAAACCAGAGTACCATCCATGTTGTGAATCTGTAGAATTGTGTTAGTTGTATTATGCTGTCGCACCAAATCAGCCAAGAATTTACTCGCCTGATTCCCCATTTCAAAATAAGATTGTCTAGTAAAAAATAGTTTACGTTTAGTTTTAGTATCAATGTATTGAGTATATAGCCTTTGAGCAGTCAACCACTCCACCCTATTGCTGTTAGTTTGATCAGATACAGTGGGGCAAAAAAGTATTTAGTCAGTCAGCAATAGTGCAAGTTCCACCACTTAAAAAGATGAGAGGCGTCTGTAATTTACATCATAGGTAGACCTCAACTATGGGAGACAAACTGAGAAAAAAAAATCCAGAAAATCACATTGTCTGTTTTTTTTTTCATTTTATTTGCATATTATGGTGGAAAATAAGTATTTGGTCAGAAACAAAATTTCATCTCAATACTTTGTGATATATCCTTTGTTGGCAATGACAGAGGTCAAACGTTTTCTGTAAGTCTTCACAAGGTTGCCACGCACTGTTGTTGGTATGTTGGCCCATTCCTCCATGCAGATCTCCTCTAGAGCAGTGATGTTTATGGCTTTTCGCTTGGCAACACGGACTTTCAACTCCCTCCAAAGGTTTTCTATAGGGTTGAGATCTGGAGACTGGCTAGGCCACTCCAGGACCTTGAAATGCTTCTTACGAAGCCACTCCTTCGTTGCCCTGGCGGTGTGCTTTGGATCATTGTCATGTTGAAAGACCCAGCCACGTTTCATCTTCAATGCCCTTGCTGATGGAAGGAGGTTTGCACTCAAAATCTCACGATACATGGCCCCATTCATTCTTTCATGTACCCGGATCAGTCGTCCTGGCCCCTTTGCAGAGTAACAGCCCCAAAGCATGATGTTTCCACCACCATGCTTTACAGTAGGTATGGTGTTTGATGGATGCAACTCAGTATTCTTTTTCCTCCAAACACGACAAGTTGTGTTTCTACCAAACAGTTCCAGTTTGGTTTCATCAGACCATAGGACATTCTCCCAAAACTCCTCTGGATCATCCAAATGCTCTCTAGCAAACTTCAGACGGGCCCGGACATGTACAGGCTTAAGCAGTGGGACACGTCTGGCACTGCAGGATCTGAGTCCATGGTGGCGTAGTGTGTTACTTATGGTAGGCCTTGTTACATTGGTCCCAGCTCTCTGCAGTTCATTCACTAGGTCCCCCCGCGTGGTTCTGGGATTTTTGCTCATTGTTCTTGTGATCATTCTGACCCCACGGGGTGGGATTTTGCGTGGAGCACCAGATCGAGGGAGATTATCAGTGGTCTTGTATGTCTTCCATTTTCTAATTATTGCTCTCAC
Organism: Dendrobates tinctorius; assembly: GCF_039654945.1. Lineage (NCBI taxonomy): Eukaryota > Metazoa > Chordata > Amphibia > Anura > Dendrobatidae > Dendrobates > Dendrobates tinctorius. Next base: position 638,108 of record NW_027362069.1, on the reverse strand, counting down.
AGTTGATTTCTTCACTCCAAGCTGGTTGGCTATTGCAGATTCAGTCTTCCCAGCCTGGTGCAGGGCTACAATTTTGTTTCTGGTGTCCTTTGACAGCTCTTTGGTCTTCACCATAGTGGAGTTTGGAGTCAGACTGTTTGAGGGTTTTGCACAGGTGTCTTTTTATACTGATATCAAGTTTAAACAGGTGCCATTACTACAGGTAATGAGTGGAGGAAAGAGGAGACTCTTAAAGAAGAAGTTACAGGTCTGTGAGAGCCAGAAATCTTGATTGCTTGTTTCTGACCAAATACTTATTTTCCACCATAATATGCAAATAAAATGAAAAAAAAACAGACAATGTGATTTTCTGGATTTTTTTTTCTCAGTTTGTCTCCCATAGTTGAGGTCTACCTATGATGTAAATTACAGATGCATCTCATCATTTTAAGTGGTGGAACTTGCACTATTGCTGACTGACTAAATACTTTTTTTCCCCACTGTATATAGGCTGCCTCCGAATTTTTCAGACGTTGCTCCATCTCGCCATCCTCCTCCGATGTCACCCGTTTAATATAAGAGATCGTAGAGTATAAACAACCCCTCAGATAAGCTTTAAGAGTGTCCCAAAATATATTAACATTTCGGGGTTCAGGGTGGGACGAGACGAAGCAACGTAACTGATCTATCGATCTATCAGGCGATTTTATCAACTTCAGCCAAAAGGGTTCAACTTCCATGTTATCCTGTTGGTCGATGGGCCAAATTTAAGCTTAAGAACAACCGGACAATGGTCTGAAATCCCCCTAGTGCCATGTTCAATATTGTCAACGCATATCGCTAGGCTGCTGGATCCAAAAATGTAGTCTATACGAGATAGGGAGCGTTTAATGGAGGAATGGCAAGTATACTCCCTTGTCTCAGGATGGCGCATTCTCCATAGATCTAGCCACCCGCTTCCCGCCATGAATTGTGACAGCTGGGATGTAACCGGGGGGGATGTCCCGTTCCGCACCCCATCATCCAGCCTCAGCTTATCTAGATGATTATGCATCACTAGTGTTGAGCGATACCATCCGATACCCTAAAATATCGGATCGGATGGTATCGGCCCGATACGAAAAAAGTATCGGGTATCTCCGATACCGGAAGTCCCATTCAAGTCTATGGGACTTCCGGTATCGGAATAAGAAAAACCCTTTTCTGTCCTTGTACAGCCTCTCGGGGGGGGTGTACGGACCTTCCGGGGGTCTGTGCCGACTGCCCGGGGGTCTGTGCGGACTGCCGGGGGTCTGTACCGGCCTGCCGGGGGGGGCTGTGCCGGCCTGCCGGTGGTCTGTACCGACTGTCCGGGGGTCTGTGCGGGCTGCGGGGGTCTGTACCGGCCTGCCGGGGGGCTGTGCCGGCCTGCCGGTGGTCTGTACCGACTGTCCGGGGGTCTGTGCGGGCTGCGGGGGTCTGTACCGGCCTGCCGGGGGGCTGTGCTGGCCTGCCGGTGGTCTGTACCGACTGTCCGGGGGTCTGTGCAGGCTGCGGGGGACTGTACCGGCCTGCCGGGGGGCTGTGCCGACTGTCCGGGGGTCTGTGCAGCCTGCGGAGGTCTGTGCAGGATTGTCCGATAGGACTACAAGTCCCCTCGGGCGATGCCTGCTACCATGACGGTGATTGACACATTAGCCAATGATGGGACAGTAGTAGTCCCATCATCCGGCTAATGTGCTGAATATACAAAAAAAAAATACATACTACATACATACTACATACATACTACATATATACTACATGCATGCAACATACATACATATATACTACATATATACTACATGCAACATACATACTACATATATACTACATGCATGCAACATACATATATACTACATATACACTACATGCATGCAACATACTACATATATACTACATGCATGCAACATGCATACTACATATATACTACATGCATGCAACATACATACTACATATATACCACATATATACTGCATGCATGCAACATACATATATAATACATGCATGCAACATACATATATACTACATATATACTACATGCATGCAACATACATACTACATATATACCACATGCATACTACATATATACCACATACAGTGGGGGAAAAAAGTATTTAGTCAGTCAGCAATAGTGCAAGTTCCACCACTTAAAAAGATGAGAGGCGTCTGTAATTTACATCATAGGTAGACCTCAACTATGGGAGACAAACTGAGAAAAAAAAATCCAGAAAATCACATTGTCTGTTTTTTTTCATTTTATTTGCATATTATGGTGGAAAATAAGTATTTGGTCAGAAACAAAATTTCATCTCAATACTTTGTGATATATCCTTTGTTGGCAATGACAGAGGTCAAACGTTTTCTGTAAGTCTTCACAAGGTTGCCACACGCTGTTGTTGGTATGTTGGCCCATTCCTCCATGCAGATCTCCTCTAGAGCAGTGATGTTTTTGGCTTTTCGCTTGGCAACACGGACTTTCAACTCCCTCCAAAGGTTTTCTATAGGGTTGAGATCTGGAGACTGGCTAGGCCACTCCAGGACCTTGAAATGCTTCTTACGAAGCCACTCCTTCGTTGCCCTGGCGGTGTGCTTTGGATCATTGTCTTGTTGAAAGACCCAGCCACGTTTCATCTTCAATGCCCTTGCTGATGGGAGGTTTGCACTCAAAATCTCACGATACATGGCCCCATTCATTCTTTCATGTACCTGGATCAGTCGTCCTGGCCCCTTTGCAGAGTAACAGCCCCAAAGCATGATGTTTCCACCACCATGCTTTACAGTAGGTATGGTGTTTGATGGATGCAACTCAGTATTCTTTTTCCTCCAAACACGACAAGTTGTGTTTCTACCAAACAGTTCCAGTTTGGTTTCATCAGACCATAGGACATTCTCCCAAAACTCCTCTGGATCATCCAAATGCTCTCTAGCAAACTTCAGACGGGCCCGGACATGTACAGGCTTAAGCAGTGGGACACGTCTGGCACTGCAGGATCTGAGTCCATGGTGGCGTAGTGTGTTACTTATGGTAGGCCTTGTTACATTGGTCCCAGCTCTCTGCAGTTCATTCACTAGGTCCCCCCGCGTGGTTCTGGGATTTTTGCTCACCGTTCTTGTGATCATTCTGACCCCACGGGGTGGGATTTTGCGTGGAGCACCAGATCGAGGGAGATTATCAGTGGTCTTGTATGTCTTCCATTTTCTAATTATTGCTCCCACAGTTGATTTCTTCACTCCAAGCTGGTTGGCTATTGCAGATTCAGTCTTCCCAGCCTGGTGCAGGGCTATAATTTTGTTTCTGGTGTCCTTTGACAGCTCTTTGGTCTTCACCATAGTGGAGTTTGGAGTCAGACTGTTTGAGGGTGTGCACAGGTGTCTTTTTATACTGATATCAAGTTTAAACAGGTGCCATTACTACAGGTAATGAGTGGAGGAAAGAGGAGACTCTTAAAGAAGAAGTTACATGTCTGTGAGAGCCAGAAATCTTGATTGCTTGTTTCTGACCAAATACTTATTTTCCACCATAATATGCAAATAAAATGAAAAAAAAACAGACAATGTGATTTTCTGGATTTTTTTTTCTCAGTTTGTCTCCCATAGTTGAGGTCTACCTATGATGTAAATTACAGACGCCTCTCATCTTTTTAAGTGGTGGAACTTGCACTATTGCTGACTGACTAAATACTTTTCTTCCCCACTGTATATACTGCATGCATGCAACATACATATATGCAACATGCATACTACATATATACTACATGCAACATGCATACTACATATATACTACATGCATGCAACATGCATACTACATATATACCACATATATACTACATGCATGCAACATACATATATACTACATATATACTACATGCATGCAACATACATACTACATAAATACTACATGCATGCAACATACATATATACTACATATATACTACATGCATGCAACATACATACTACATATATACTACATGCATGCAACATACATACTACATATATACCACATATATACTACATGCATGCAACATACATATATACTACATATATACTACATGCATGCAACATACATATATACTACATATATACTACATGCATGCAACATACATATATACTACATATATACTACATGCATGCAACATGCATACTACATATATACTACATGCATGCAACATACATACTACATATATACCACATATATACTGCATGCATGCAACATACATATATAATACATGCATGCAACATACATATATACAACATATATACTACATGCATGCAACATACATACTACATACATACTACATATATACCACATGCATGCAACATGCATACTACATATATACCACATATATACTGCATGCATGCAACATACATATATGCAACATGCATACTACATATATACTACATGGAACATGCATACTACATATATACTACATGCATGCAACATACATATATACTACATATATACTACATGCAACATGCATACTACATATATACTACATGCATACTACATATATACCACATGCATGCAACATACATACATACTACTAGTGTTGAGCATTCCGATACTGCAAATATCGGGTATCGGCCGATATTCGCTGTATCGGAATTCCGATACCGAGTACCGATATTTTTTCAATATTGGATATCGGAATCGGAAGTTCCCATAATGCAAAGAGCCACTGCTGTGGCTCTGATTGGCTGCTGAAATGACGTCATCATGATGCGCGGTCTGTGCGCATCATGATGCGCCGTTAGTTCGGGCCTTCCGGGGGGTCTATGCCGACTGCCCGGGGGTCTGTACCGGCCTGCCTGGGGGTCTGTACCGGCCTGCCGGGGGTCTGTGCCAGCCTGCCGGGGGTCTGTGCCGACTGCCCGGGGCTCTGTACCGGCCTGCCGGGAGTCTGTGCCGACTGCCTGGGGCTCTGTACCGGCCTGCCGGGGGTCTGTGCCAACTGCCCGGAGGTCTGTGCTGACTGCCCGGGGGTCTGTGCGGACTGCCAGGGGTCTGTGCCGGTCTGCCGGGGGTCTGTGCCGGCCTGCCGGTGGTCTGTACCGACTGTCCGGGGGTCTGTGCAGGCTGCGGGGGTCTGTACCGGCCTGCCGGGGGGCTGTGCCGGCCTGCCGGTGGTCTGTACCGACTGTCCGGGGGTCTGAGCAGACTGCCGGGGGTCTGTACCGGCCTGCCGGGGGGCTGTGCCGGCCTGCCGGGGGGGCTGTGCCGACTGTCTGGGGGTCTGTGCAGGCTGCGGGGGTCTGTACCGGCCTGCCGAGGGGCTGTGCCGGCCTGCCGGTGGTCTGTACCGACTGTCCGGGGGTCTGAGCGGACTGCCGGGGGTCTGTACCGGCCTGCCGGGGGGCTGTGCCGGCCTGCCGGTGGTCTATACCGACTGTCCGGGGGTCTGAGCAGGATCGTCCGATGGGACTACAAGTCCCATCGGGCGATGCCTGCTACCATGATGGTGATTGACACATTAGCCAATGATGGGACAGTAGTAGTCCCATCATCCGGCTAATGTGTTGAATGTACAAAAAAAAAAAAATACATATTACATACATACTACATGCTACATACATACTACATATATACTACATGCATGCAACATGCATACTACATGCAACATGCATACTACATATATACTACATGCATGCAATATACATACATACAACATATATACTACATGCATGCAACATGCATACTACATATATACCACATATATACCACATGCATGCAACATACATATATACAATATATATACTACATGCAACATGCATACTACATATATACCACATGCATGCAACATACATACATACTACTAGTGTTGAGCATTCCGATACTGCAAATATCGGGTATTGGCCGATATTCGCTGTATCGGAATTCCGATACCGAGTACCGATATTTTTTCAATATCGGATATCGGAATCGGAAGTTCCCATAATGCAAAGAGCCACTGCTGTGGCTCTGATTGGCTGTCGAAATGACGTCATCATGATGCGCGGTCTGTGCGCATCATGATGCGCCGTCAGTTCGGGCCTTCCGGGGGGTCTATGCCGACTGCCCGGGGGTCTGTACCTGCCTGCCGGGGGTCTGTGCCGACTGCCCGGGGATCTGTACCGGCCTGCCGGGGGTCTGTGCCGACTGCCCGGGGGTCTGTGCCGACTGCCCGTGGGTCTGTGCGGACTGCCGGGGGTCTATACCGGCCTGCCGGGGGGCTGTGCCGGCCTGCCGGTGGTCTGTACCGACTGTCCGGGGGTCTGAGTGGACTGCCGGGGGTCTGTACCGGCCGGTACAGACCCCCGCAGCCTGCACAGACCCCCGGACAGTCGGTACAGACCACCGGCAGGCCGGCACAGCCCCCCGGCAGGCCGGTACAGACCACCGGCAGTCTGCTCAGACCCCCGGACAGTCGGTACAGACCACCGGCAGGCCGGCACAGCCCCCCAGCAGGTCGGTACAGACCCCCGCAGCCTGCACAGCCCCCCGGCAGGCCGGCACAGCCCCCCGGCAGGCCGGTACAGACCCCCGGCAGTCCGCACAGACACCTGGGCAGTCGGCACAGACCCCCGGGCAGTCGGCACAGACCACCGGCAGGCCGGCACAGCCCCCCGGGAGGCCAGTACGGACCCCCGGCAGTCAGCACAGACCCCGGGCAGTCGGCACAGACCCCCGGCAGGCCGGTACAGAACCTCGGACAGTCGGCATAGACCCCCCCGGAAGGCCCGAACTGACGGCGCATCATGATGCGCACAGACCGCGCATCATGATGACGTCATTTCGACAGCCAATCAGAGCCACAGCAGTGGCTCTTTGCATTATGGGAACTTCCGATTCCGATATCCGATATTGAAAAAATATTGGTACTCGGTATCGGAATTCCGATACAGCGAATATCGGCCGATACCCGATATTTGCAGTATCGAAATGCTCAACACTATTCATCACCAAATTAAAATCTCCCATACAAATAACATGAGCATCTGGGTAATTCAGGGCGAAACGCAATGCCTTCTGGATAATGGACATATTTGCTGGAGGAGGGTTGTAAATACACAGGATAACATATTTCTGAGTCAATTAGCGCATGTACAAACACAAATCGTCCCTCAGGGTCTTTCCAGGCCTCCCTGGTCTCCCACAGAACATCTTTATGTATTAATAGTGAAACTCCCCTGGAATAGCTGGTGTGAAAGGCATGTATAAACCACTGTACCCATGGTTTTTGCACCCACCGAACCATATCCCTGGTCAGGTGCGTCTCAACCAGAGCCACAATATGAGGGCGATATTGTCTAATCTGTGAGAATACCTTAATTTTCTTTCGGGGGGTTTTATGCTCCTTACATTCCAGGTCATACAAATTAGCTCAGAACCCATTCCCGCCTATCTGGGTATGTTGCGCAGTGGTACCCGAACAGAATGTAGAGACATTACCTAGAGAACAAAGTTGGCATCGGCTGCGGCATTTACCTAAATACCTATAAAAACTAAAACCTTGAAAAGAGAAAGCACAAAACAAGAACTTAGTGATGTAGGAGCACAGTCTCACGCCCCCATCAAAAAATAAGGAAGGGGATACCATCACTGAACACAGCGTCCGGTATTGTTGGTAACTGGATCCTTGCCGAAGAAGCTCCAATTAGACCTGTAACTGAAAGGATTCAAATTAACAGCCGTCACATTAGGATTCCTTCGCAGGGGATCCCCCATGGGACTGCAGCCACTCAGCCGCCTCCGCCGGATCTGTAAAAAACATGGAGGTACCTCCGTGATCAACCCGGAGCCGGGCCGGGTATGTCATCGAGTACACAATGTTTCTGTCCCTGAGCCGTTTCTTGACCTCGATGAACTGTGCCCGCTGCTTCTGCAATTCCATGGAGAAGTCCGGAAAGATGGAGACGACAGCATTATTGAAATTGATGGGACTTTTTAGTTGTGCAGACGTAGAGTGGTGTCCCTGTCCTTACAATTGAGCAGGCGTGCCAGGAAAGGCTGAGGTGGGGCCCCCGGAGGCAGGAGTTTTGTAAGGACCCTGTGGGCTCTTTCAATAGCGAACATTGGCGAGAATTCATCCCCCAGGGAGGTCTTAAGCCAGTCCTCCTGAAACTGCTCAGGATGCTGACCTTCCGAGCGCTCAGGCAGGCCAATAATGCGGATATTATTCCGACGCATTCTATTTTCCAAGTCGTCCGCCTTTTGTTTCCAAGCATTCATGGAGCCCGCCACCTTCGTCAATTTGGCCTCCATAGGTGTAATGTTATGCTCCACCCTGGAAACCCTCGTCTCCACCTCCGTAATACGTCCCTTCATGGCCTGCATATCGTGACGAAGCCTCCCCACCTCCGTGTAGACATCCTCGATTTTCTCCATCAGGGATGTCCTGGTCAGCGAGATAGCCTGCATCAACTGCTCCTGCTCCGTCTCCTCCTCATCCGCAGAAGGGCTATTTTTGCGTTGAACTTGAGAGGAGGTATTCCTAAGGAGTCGGGCACTTTCGGAGGGGTTGGGTCTTGCATACTCTTTTAATTTTTCTGCCGCTCCTGGCCCTTTAAATCGACTCATGACTGATTGCAATACGATCTAGTGAGGCAGTCAGAAATATGTACCCCGGACAATTCCCACCGCAGAGGGCAATCACAGCAGGGTTAATAATAGATATTATAGTTTCAGCATAGGCCGCAGATAGGAGGCTATATATAATCGTGAGCACTATTCATAAGAGTCCCTTGCGGCCAGGGGAGGGAGAGGGATCCCCACCCAGACAGCAGTAGTGGGGGGAGGGTGCTCAAAGCCTCCCTCAGTAATGGCACCAGCCAGCGCAGTGAGGGGTTAACGGAGGGGAGAATAACACGCAGGGTCCAATTTTCCAGGGCACTCACCACGTGTCCCCTCTATCGGTCTGCCAGTATCTTCACTGCCTGCGGTGCAGCGGTGTGAATCAGCGCCGCAGCTCTCAGCAGCAGAGCCGCATGACCAAGATGGCCACCACCTCGTGGAGGAGCAGGATCAGCCGCCCGCCTGCAGCAACCACCTCACGCTCTCTTGCGGGGCACCAGGGGGTCCCAACGTCCAGGGGGTCCAGATCGCCACCAGTAAGTTATGTAGAAAGGGGTCTAGATGCCAGGATTTCTTCAGGATTCTAAGGAGCTCTTTCAGCTGCGTCCTCTTCTGCACGCTACATAGCCACGCCACCAATATTGACCGATTTTCAAGCGAGACTAAACAAAAAAAACTAAAATCATATTATCCGAAACAGTCAGAAAACTAGCCCCATATTGGCAGATCCCAGACCTCAGACTATATACTGTGTAAGTTTATAAGTCACTCCAGTGTCAGGAATAGATAGTATGTGATAATACAGTATCATTCTTGTGTTTTCTCCTATAGGGACTGCCCTAGTTTGGTAATGTAGCTGCTGATAATTAGTAGTGCAGACAAATTGTCCTAGACTAAACTCAGTTTTCAGGCGGCCCAATATGTACCACTCAGGGAAAACTTACCTGCTCCAAAGATCATTAGCAGCTTCTAACTAATGGCCATGCTGCGGTCTGTCAGGGAATGAGTGCAATATCGGTATAAAGACTAGGGATATGTGCAATCATAATGTCTGGCAGATCTGTGCCATTATTTAGTATGAATATGGAAATTATCTCTGAAAGGTAAGTGTTCCCTGAGTGGTATATACGGTATTATCACATACTATCTATTCCTGACACTGGAGGGGCTTATAAACTTACACAGTAAATAGTCTGAGGTCTGGGATCTGCCAATATGGGGCTAGTTTTCTGACTGTTTCGGATAACATGATACATGATTTTAGGGTTTTCTTCGTCTAGTCCTGCTTGAATATAGTTCAATATTAAATAGTCTCCTGATGAATGAATGATGAATCCAATGAATATTCATTTCTCTTAAGTAGCGGCACACGTGACCGCCGGCAGCAGCAGGAAGCTGGTGACTGACACTGCGCGCTACCGAAGAGGAATGAATACTCACTGCTCTCTGTGCACACAGTCCCGGTGAGTGCTCCGGCAGCTGTGCTCTGTATATGAGCAGTGCATGACGTCCCTGCCATGTGCTGCTTACAAGCATAAAGCAGTTGCTGGCATCGGAGCAGGATGCTGTGAGGGAGCGCCGGGTAGGTAAGTGTAATTTTTTTAATGTATTTTGATGGGGCCATGTATACCAGGACTGGGATGGGGGCCAATCATACCAGAATAGCGATTGGGCCCTGCATAACAGGACGACATGGGGGCCCTGCATACCAGGATAAGGATGCGGCCATGCATACCAGGACGAGATGGGGGCCCTGCATACCAGGGTAAGGATGGGGGCCATGCATACCAGGATAGGGATGAGGGCAATCATTCCTGCCAGGATAGGGATGAGGGATCCATGCATACCAGGATAGGGATGAGAGATCCATGCACACCAGGATAGGGATGAGGGAACCATATATACCAGGATGAGATGGGGACACTGCATACCAGGACAGGGATGGGGCCATGCATACCAGTATAGGAATGAGGGCCATGCATACCAGAATGGGGATCAGGGGGCCATGCATACCAGGGTAGGGAATATTAAGTACAGAATCGACCACATTTTTTGCTTTAATTTTTTTCCCTAATTTCCTGCTCTGAAACGGGTGCGTTTTATAGTTCACAAAATACAGCATATATATTTTTTTTTTCTCAGTGAACTCATTCCTCATGTTTGGCCTCATTAAAATAAAACCAGTCATACTCCACTGGCGTGCCGGCTCCACTTCAGCGGTGTTGAGACTCACTGTCCCGGGGCTTATGTGAGGTTCTCACATCACACGAGCCCTGCACCCAATCAGCGGCAGCTTCACTGTTCCTTCCTTCGGATGTATTGAACATCGAGAGGAAGCCAGGGCTGCGGCTGCTCTCTGACGGCCTCATGATGCTTGATTTGTCTGAAGGTGGGGACAGTGACGTCAGCGCTGATTGGGCACAGGGCTCACATGACGTAAAAACCTCAAAAGAGCCCCAAGAACACAAGTGCCGACACCACTGAAACGGAGCCAGCATGGGAGGTTTGTGGAGGAATGAGAAGGGGTTGTCCAACTAGTTGTTAACCTTTTCATCAAAAATCCCACACAGGGAAAAGTCATTATTATACCTAGAGGGCGAGAAATGAATGACAGGAAAATTTTGTTGACCTTCAAAATAACTCAGACGGGCAGAACCTATTGTGAGGTAGCACTGTCATTCAAGTAGGGGATACTCGCTCAGCAGCCACAAAATCAGATCCGGCACAGATTTTCCATAAACTCATAACAGTCCATGCGGTTTATTCAGCAGCATAAACCCATAGCAGTAACATAAACTTCATAACATCAGTACAGCGTCCATGGCAGAGTTCAGCTCTGTAATCCTTTAGCATACAGGTTAAGCAAATGTCCATTACACAGGCTCTTCAGCCTCAGTGTTATCTCACCCCGTCAGGGTCACTCATGGTTCCTTCACCATCATGCGGCAGACGTCCATTCCCTCCAGGGATTTACCAGGCACGTGCAGCCATTAACACAGGGTTCACTTACTGTCAGAAGGCAGCCCCATCTCACTCAGACGGGACCTTCCACACTGGACCAACCAGGTCCCACCATTCACCACATGTGACCTACCCTGGCCACGTTATATGGTCCATAGCCGCGCCCACCGGGTCACATGACTATGACCTCATCACAGGTCCTTCAACCACTCACACTCTTTACAACAGTGTTCTTTAAACACACCCCCTGGGTGGGTTTGTAGGTAGCCAGGTCCGCCCATCTCTCTAGTTACCTAGAGACTTCTCCCTGACACATTGAAGCAACACCTCAGCAATGTCCTTGCTGATCAACACACATACATAAGTCTCCATGTCAAGGCCACCCACCTTGAGATACATAACCATCCTTCAGGATTCTGACACTCATCCTCTCTCTTGGGACATCCACACAGCGCCCCCTAGCGGACACAGTGGTTACTACACCACACTATATATATTATTCACAAATTGTACAAAAACATGATGCACGCGGCGTGCGTTCAAGGATGGAATATGATATGGGAGTTTTATAGGATAAATTCAAGGTGAGAATATTATATGGGAGTTTTATAGGATAAATTCAAGGTGAGAATATTATATGGGAGATTTATAGGATAAATTCAAGGTGAGAATATTATATGGGAGTTTTATAGGATAAATTCAAGGTGAGAATATTATATGGGAGTTTTATAGAATAAATTCAAGGTGAGAATATTATATGGGAGTTTTATAGGATAAATTCAAGGTGAGAATATTATATGGGAGTTTTATAGGATAAATTCAAGGTGAGAATATTATATGGGAGATTTATAGGATAAATTCAAGGTGAGAATATTATATGGGAGTTTTATAGAATAAATTCAAGGTGAGAATATTATATGGGAGTTTTATAGGATAAATTCAAGGTGAGAATATTATATGGGTGTTTTATAGGATAAATTCAAGGTGAGAATATTATATGGGAGTTTTATAAGATAAATTCAAGGTGAGAATATTATATGGGAGATTTATAGGATAAATTCAAGGTGAGAATATTATATGGGAGATTTATAGGATAAATTCAAGGTGAGAATATTATATGGGAGTTTTATAGGATAAATTCAAGGTGAGAATATTATATGGGAGTTTTATAGGATAAATTCAAGGTGAGAATATTATATGGGAGTTTTATAGGATAACTTCAAGGTGAGAATATTATATGGGAGTTTTATAGGATAAATACAAGGTGAGAATATTATATGGAAGTTTTATAGGATAAATTCAAGGATGGAATATTATATGTGAGTTTTATAGGATAAATTCAAGGTGAGAATATTATATGGGAGTTTTATAGAATAAATTCAAGGTGAGAATATTATATGGGAGTTTTATAGGATAAATTCAAGGTGAGAATATTATATGGGAGTTTTATAGGATAAATTCAAGGTGAGAATATTATATGGGAGTTTTTTAGGATAAATTCAAGGTGAGAATATTATATGGGAGTTTATAGGATAAATTCAAGGTGAGAATATTATATGGGAGTTTTATAAGATAAATTCAAGGTGAGAATATTATATGGGAGTTTTATAGGATAAATTCAAGGTGAGAATATTATATGGGAGATTTATAGGATAAATTCAAGGTGAGAATATTATATAGGAGTTTTATAGAATAAATTCAAGGTGAGAATATTATATGGGAGTTTTATAGAATAAATTCAAGGTGAGAATATTATATGGGAGTTTTATAGAATAAATTCAAGGTGAGAATATTATATGGGAGTTTTATAGGATAAATTCAAGGTGAGAATATTATATGGGAGTTTTATAGGATAAATTCAAGGTGAGAATATTATATGGGAGTTTTTTAGGATAAATTCAAGGTGAGAATATTATATGGGAGTTTATAGGATAAATTCAAGGTGAGAATATTATATGGGAGTTTTATAAGATAAATTCAAGGTGAGAATATTATATGGGAGTTTTATAGGATAAATTCAAGGTGAGAATATTATATGGGAGATTTATAGGATAAATTCAAGGTGAGAATATTATATAGGAGTTTTATAGAATAAATTCAAGGTGAGAATATTATATGGGAGTTTTATAGGATAGATTCAAGGTGAGAATATTATATGGGAGATTTATAGGATAAATTCAAGGTGAGAATATTATATGGGAGATTTATAGGATAAATTCAAGGTGAGAATATTATATAGGAGTTTTATAGAATAAATTCAAGGTGAGAATATTATATGGGAGTTTTATAGGATAGATTCAAGGTGAGAATATTATACGGGAGATTTATAGGATAAATTCAAGGTGAGAATATTATATGGGAGATTTATAGGATAAATTCAAGGTGAGAATATTATATGGGAGTTTTATAGGATAACTTCAAGGTGAGAATATTATATGGGAGTTTTATAGGATAAATTCAAGGTGAGAATATTATATGGGAGTTTTACAGGATAAACCAAATACCAACAGAAAATAAACGACCAAAACAAACATTTATCAGTAAAAATAACTCCTCTTTATTAGGTAAAGTATGAAAGAATTGCACCATTTTCCGATACCCGTCGCGTGTCCATTTTTCATGATTTTGGGCTGGGTTTGGGATTATTTTTTGTGTGCCAAGCTGATGATTTTAATGGAGACCATTTTGGTGCAGATACGATCTTTTGATCGCCCGTTATTGCATTTTAATGCAATGTTGCGGCGACCAAAAAAACATAATTCTGGTGTTTTGGCTTTTTCTCGTTACGCCATTTAGCGATCGGTTTAAATGTTTTTTTTATATTGATAGATCGGGCGATTCTGAACGCGGTGATACCAAATATGTATATGTTTTAGTTTCTTTCTATTGTTTTATTTTGAATGGGGCGAAAGGGCAGTGATTTAAACTTTTATATATTTTTTATATATTTTTAAAAACTTTTTTTACTTTTGGCATTGTGAAGACATACAGCATTGTATCTTAATTAACCAGATGACTATTTTTTAGCAAACGAAGAATAATAGAATGTTATCTGTATGTTGGCTTTAAAGTTAAGTGTAGATTTCTAGTTGGTCAAGAAAACAGACTTTTGTTTGTGTAAGTCGGTAATACTGACTTTTATTGTGCGCTTATCCTTGATCACTAGTGATGTTTGCTGATATGCTAATTATACATTGTGTTATGGAGCCAGTTTGTTGACTTCTAAAGCAGAGAGAGAAAAACTATGCAAATAGTTTAAATAATCAAGTAATGCTATAATAATCTCATCTCCATTCTTAAGGCCCTTTTACATTTAGCGATGCACCAGCGATCCAACCAGCAATCCGACCCGGTCAGGATCGCTGGTGCATCGCTAAATGATCGCTAGTGAGCTTTCATACAGAAAGATCTCACAGCGATGCAGCAGCGACGCAGCGCACGATACTCACCTTTCACACATAGCGATCCTGCGTCCTCCCGCCCGCCTCCACGCGTCGCTGGACGTCACAGCAGGAAGTCTCAGCAGGAAGCAGGCAACGAGAAATGGAGCCGGACATTCTCGCGCGATCAGCGATGGACAGCGGGGGAGCCGGTCGCTGGTAAGTATCACACATAGCGATATCGCTAGCAATATCGCTATAACGTCACAAAACCAGTGACAATTTAGCGATATTGCTAGCGATATTGCTTAGTGTAAAACCCCCTTTAGGGTCCCGTTACACTAAACGATGCACCAGCGATCCTGACAACGATACGACCTGCTCAGGATCCCTGGTGAGCTGTCAAACAGGCAGATCTCACCAGCGGTCAGGACAAACGAGGACGCTGGTATCCAAGGTAAACAGTGGGTAACTAAGCGCCGCGACACTAATGTGCGCCATCTTGGGTGCTGTGCGGGGACTGTTCTATGTGTTATCTGCCTGTTCTGTGGTAGAATAAAGCATTGCCCACACTGTGTTACCCTCACCCTGTGTTGCCTGAGTAGCGTTTTGCCCATATTAAAAGGAGAGCGGGAGTTTGGCGGGACGATCCCTGGTCCATGCGTTTTCAGCTAGTGGGCAGCGCTCATAGCATTCCAGCAGTGACAACCATAGACTTCTGCTGGAGGCCTCTCGTTGTCATGCCAACCCATTGGTGACCCGCGATCATGTGACGGGGTCACTGATGGGCGGGATTTCCGGCGCACTTGCTGACATGTGCCAGAAAAGATGTGGCCTCAGTGCTGGAGCCGACATCAAATGGGACAGTCCAACATCGGCATACATTTACCCCTGATGTCAGAAAGGGGTTAAAGGGGATTGTTTTCACAGAGACAGAAGTGGTGATCAATCATGTATACATACAGATAATTACAGAAATACACAGCTTCTAATGGTAAATAGTATAGAGTTACCACAAGAAATATAATTTGTGTAAACCAGGTGTAGATATAAAAATTCAGGCAAATGTCAAATGTAGCTCCATCTAGTGGCCATGTGCAGAAGTGCCATCATAGAGTAACATGTATCCTAAGAGAGCGTCACTATCAAGGTGGAGATGAGATTAAAGGGAAGGTGCCGTGATTTTTGATAATTTATTATAAAAATGAAAATTATGTAAAAAGATGTTTTCATCTAAGCTTGACGCTGTTATGTTTATTTTTTTACTCTTTTAGTGCAGCCACTGGGTGCTGCCATTTTACCTTGCAGGTCTGTAATGGCTGCTGAACGACACTTTCCGTCATCAAATACGGCAGTCCCTGGGCATAGGAGACAGCGGTCGGACACCGAACCTATCTCTCACTCAATTCACAGCTGTAGTTATGGCCAGGCGCCATTTTATTAGACACCAGCGCTTATCCGCTGAGCTCCATTTACACTATCGCTAGCCCTATTATGCCGGATGCTGTACTGTTCACTTCCAGCATAACAGGTCTCGGATGGTCACACCACACCTACCGGAGGAGGTGCAGGAGATCAGGACAGGATACCGGAGAAGCTCCTGGAGACCTGATGAGCTGCTGCCTGATGGAGAACCGATGAACTGCTGCCTGATGGAGACCCAACGAACTGCTGCCTGCTGGAGACCCAACGAACTGCTGTCTGCTGTAGACTCGATGAGCTGCTGTCTGCTGTAGACCCGACGAACTGCTGTCTGCTGGAGACCCGACGCGCTGCTGCCTGCTGGAGACCCGACGAGCTGCTGTCTGCTGGAGACCCGACGCGCTGCTGCCTGATGGAGACCCGACGAGCTGCTGTCTTCTGGAAACCCAATGAACTGCTGTCTGCTGTAGACCCAATGAACTGCTGCCTGCTGGAGACCCGACGAACTGCTGCCTGCTGGAGACCCGACGCGCTGCTGCCTGCTGGAGACCCGACGCGCTGCTGCCTGCTGGAGACCCGACGAACTGCTGCCTGCTGGAGACCCGACGAGCTGCTGTCTGCTGGAGACCCAATGAACTGCTGTCTGCTGTAGACCCGATGAGCTGCTGTCTGCTGGAGACCCGACGCGCTGCTGCCTGCTGGAGACCCGACGAGCTGCTGTGTGCTGTAGACCCAATGAGCTGCTGAAGACAAGATGACCTGCCACATGCCATCCTGGATAACTTCGCCTCTGGACACCTCTGATTGGATGGCGTCACCGAAATGACACTGGATGGACTCGTTGCCATGGAGACCGGATGGGTCCACACCACGCGAGCGTTCAGCATCCCAGTGAAGCAGGATGTTCAGGATGAAAACCTGTTGGTAAGACCAAGATGAATAATGCTGCATAGAGCCATCTGGTAGCGATCAATCAGGTAAAGTGATAGTGAGGGGGGTCCGGAAACAGAACAATGCAGGTGAAAAGAGCCAAATGTGACCCCACCAAGTGACCAGTGAGAGTGCAACTGTGCAACGGGTAAGAAAAGAGAATAAACAGTGATATGGTAAAGATATAAAGAGAAAAGCAGCTTAATAACAGTGATGATAATAAAATATATGGGAAAGTATTTGTGGTGAAGTGTATACACTCATAAAAATATTTTCTTTAACCCCTTAGTGACAGAGCCATTTTGCAGCTTAATGACCAGGCCAATTTTTACAATTCTGGATCGCTTTAACGGATCCTGGTGATTCGGACATTGTTTTTTCGTGACATATTGTACTTTATCTTAGTGGTAAAATTTCTTCGATATGACTTGCGTTTATTTATAAAAAGAATGAAAATATGGCAAAAATTTTGAAAATTTTGCAATTTTCAAAATTTAAATTTTTATGCCCTTAAATCAGAGAGATATGTCACACAAATTTCTTATTAAATTACATTTCCCACATGTCTACTTTACATCAGCACAATTTTGGAAACAATTTTTTTTATTAGGAAGTTCTAAGGGTTAAAAGTTGACCAGCGATTTCTCATTTTTACAACAAAATTTGCAAAACCCTTTTTTTAAGGACCACCTCACATTTAAAGTCATTTTGAGGGGTGTATATGATAGAAAATACCCAAAAGTGACACCACTCTAAATACTGGACCCCTCAAGATGCTCAAAACCACATTCAAGAAGTTTATTAACCCTTTACGTGCTTCACAGGAACTGAAGCAATGTGGAAGGAAAAAAATAATTTAACTTTTTTTTACAAAAAATTTACTTCAGAACCAATTTTTTTTATTTTCACAAGTGTTAAAAGAGAAAATGAACCACAACGTTTGTTTTGTAATTTCTCATAAATGCGCCGATACCCCATATGTGGGGGTAAACCACTTTTTGGGCAGACGGCAGAGCTCGCAAGGGAATGAGCGCCGTTAGACTTTTTCAAAGCAGAATTTGCTGGAATTGAGATCGGACGCTATGTTGCGTTCGGAGAGCCCCTGATGTGCCTAAACAGTGGAAACCCCCAACAAGTGACCTCATTTTGGAAACTAGACCCCTTAAGGAACTTATCTAGATGTGTGATGAGCACTTTGAACCTCTAAGTGCTTCACAGAAGTTTATAACGTAGAGCCATGAAAATAAAAAATAATTTTTTTTCCACAAAAATTATATTTTCGCCCCCAAATTTTTATTTTTAAAAAGGTAACAGGAGAAATTAGACTCCCAAAGTTGTTGTCCAATTTGTTCTGAGTATGCCCATATCCCATATGTGGGGGTAAACCACTGTTTGGGCACACAGCAGAGCTCATAAGGGAAGGAGCATCGTTTGCCTTTTTCAGTGCAGAATTGGCTGGAATTGAGATTGGACGCTATGTCGCATTTGGAGAGCCTCTGATGTGCCTGAACAGTGGAAACCCCCCACAAGTGACACCATTTTGGAAACTAGACCCCTTAAGGAACTTATCCAGATGTGTGGTGAGCACTTTGAACCCGCATGTACCTCACAGAAGCTTATAACGCAGAGCAGTAAAAATAAAAAATCATTTTTTCCTCAAAAATGTTTTTTTAGCCCAATATTTTTTATTTTCCCAAGGGTAACAAGAGAAATTGGACCCCCAAAGTTTTTGTTCAATTTGTCCTGAGTACACCGATACCCCATATGTGAGGGGACCACTGTTTGGGCGCATGGGAGAGCACGGAAGGGAAGGAGCGCCATTTTGGAATGCAGACTTTGATGGAATGTTCTGCGAGCGTCATATTGCGTTGCAGAGCCCCTGATGTGCCTAAACAGTAGAAACCCCCACATGTGACCCCATTTTGGAAGCTAGATCCCCGAAGGAGCTTATCTAGATATGTGGTGAGCACTTTGAACCCCCAAGTGCTTCACAGAAGTTTATAATGTAGAGTGTTATGATGAGTCACCGAAGGAGGAAAAAACAAAATACCAGCTAAGTCCAGAAAAACCAGAGAGGTTGGCAGCTATCGGATAGCAGACCCCTGACCCTATCAACAACAACTAGCAGTAGCCGTGGGGGGTTCCTACGGTGCCCTAGACCCCTCGATCACAGCCGGAGAACTATATAGCCTAAAGAGAGAAAGGGGAAAAACTAAACTGCCCCAGAGCAGACCCCAAAGCAATAGGCAGCCCCCAACATATAATGACGGTGAAGCAAGATGAAAACACTAACACAGATAGAAAGATAGGTTGAGCAAATGATGGGGCCCAAGCTAACTACATAGGACAGGATAGGAAAGCTGCTGTCTGCTATCCGCAAAAACCCTATCAAAATGAGCCAACCGACTGATAGGAAAAACAGGACCTGAAGTCGCTAGGCTTCAAAAGACTATATCAGCACTCAGGTATATTCTGAAGACAGAGCAAAATATCAACAGATCAGAGACAAAAATGGAATTCAGCTCACCCCCGGCCAGGGATGGCAGAACTCCCAAAAAACAAGGCAAAACAAAAACAAAACTGAAGAGTACAAAGCAGAGCAGAAAAACTTAGCTTTGAGATGCAGGAATCAGACTGGTCTCCAAGAATCCAGCAGGAAAATCACCAGCCAGGAAGAAGGGCGTCGGCAGCCCTATATCCAGTCCTCAATTCCAGCCACCCAGTCATCATCTAGCTGCCCAGGTGTTTGGTAATCAGTCTTACTACCTTCCTTCACTAGAGGAGGGAGTTCATCAGACCTCAATGGTGAAGGGAAAAATGAACTCACAACAGTACCTCCCCCTTGAGGAGGGGTCACCGAACCCTCATCCATGCCACCAGGGCGATCCGGGTGAGCCCGATGAAAGGCACGCACCAATCTTTCGGCATGAATATCAGAGGCAGAGACCCAGGAATTATCCTCCTGACCATAACCCTTCCACTTAACCAAATACTGGAGTCTCCGTCTAGCCAGACGGGAATCCAGTATCTTCTCTACCTCATATTCCATGTTACCTTCAACCAATATAGGGTCAGGAGGTGCCACCACAGGAACTACTGGTTCAACAAATCTCTAAAACAAGGACTTATGAAACACATTATGAATTTTAAATGTGACAGGAAGAGCCAACCGAAAAGAGTCCGGATTAATAATCTCCAAAATCTTGTAAGGTCCAATAAATCTAGACTTAAACTTAGGAGAAGCCACCTTCATAGCGATAATTTTTGATGACAACCAAACCATATCACCCACCTTAAACCGGGGACCAACGGTCCTACGCCGGTTGGAAAACCGCTGGGCCTTTTCCTGGGAGAGAGACAACTTATCCACTACTTGGTCCCAGATCTGGTGCATTCTCTCCACTACAGTTTCAACACCTGGGCAGGCAGAAGGCTCCACCTGCCCTGAAGAAAATCGAGGGTGAAAACCAAAGTTACAAAAAAAAGGTGACATCAAAGTGGCAGAACTAGCTCTATTATTTAAAGCAAATTCGGCCAAGGGCAAAAATGAAACCCAATCATCCTGATCGGCAGAAATAAAACATCTCAAATACGACTCCAAAGTCTGGTTTGTTCTCTCCGTCTGCCCATTGGTCTGAGGGTGAAACGCAGAGGAGAAGGACAACTGAATTCCCAGCTTGGAACAGAAAGTCCTCCAAAATCTAGACACAAACTGAACTCCTCTGTCAGATACAATGTTCTCAGGAATCCCGTGCAAGCGAACCACCTGTTGCAAAAACAAGGGCACCAACTCAGAGGAAGATGGCAACTTAGGGAGTGGTACAAGATGGACCATCTTAGAGAATCTATCACAAATCACCCAAATAACAGTCATTCTCTGAGAGACAGGCATATCAGAGATAAAATCCATAGAAATATGGGTCCATGGCCTCCTGGGCACCGGCAAAGGCATCAACAAGCCACTAGAGCGAGAACAAGGTTTAGACTGGGAGCAAGTCCCACAGGACTGCACAAAATTCCTGACATCACGAGACAAGGCGGGCCACCAAAAAGATCGACTCACCAGATCTCTAGTACCAAAAATACCTGGATGACCAGCCAATGTAGAGCAATGAACTTCAGACATCACTCTCTTCCTCCACTGGTCAGGAACATACAACTTTCCACTGGGACAACGCTCAGGTTTTTCCTCCTGAAACTCTTCCAGAGCACGTCTCAAATCGGGCAAGATGGCAGAAAGAACTACCCCCTCGCCTAAGATGGTAGCAGGCTTAGTCACAACAGGAGAATCAGCAAGGAAACTCCTAGAGAGGGCGTCTGCCTTGACATTCTTAGTGCCCGGAAGAAAAGAGACCACAAAATCAAAACGTGTGAAAAACAAGGCCCACCTAGCCTGTCTAGGATTCAAGCGCTTGGCCGACTCCAGGTAAATCAAATTCTTGTGGTCAGTAAGGACCACGACTTGGTGTTTGGCTCCCTCCAACCAATGTCTCCACTCCTCAAATGCCTATTTCATGGCCAACAGTTCCCGATTCCCCACATCATAGTTACGTTCGGATGGGGAGAACTTTCGGGAAAAGAAAGCACAAGGATTCATTTTAGATGTCACAGGATCTTTTTGGGACAAAACAGCTCCTGCACCAATCTCAGAAGCGTCCACCTCCACCAGAAACAGGAGTGAGACATCAGGTTGCCGCAAAACCGGAGCAGAAGTGAATCTTCGCTTCAGCTCCTGAAAGGAAGAAACAGCCTCCAGAGACCAATTCAGCACATCAGCACCCTTCCTAGTCAAATCCGTCAATGGCTTGGCAATACCAGAAAAATTAGCTATAAATTTCCGATAAAAATTAGCAAAACCCAAAAACTTCTGGAGGGCCTTCAAAGAAGTGGGCTGAACCCAATCATAAATGGCCTGTACCTTGGCTGGGTCCATTTCAATAGTTGACGGAGACAAAATAAATCCCAAAAATGAAATCCTCCGTACCCCAAAAAGGCATTTCGATCCCTTGACATACAGGGAATTCTCCCTCAAAATCCGGAACACAGTCCGAACATGTTCCACATGAGAGTCCCAATTCTTGGAGAAGATCAAAATATCATCCAGTTAGATAATCAAAAATTTATCCAAAATGTCTCGGAATATATTGTTCATCAAGCACTGGAAGACAGAAGGGGCATTAGTGAGCCCAAAAGGCATCACCAGGTACTCA
Source organism: Dendrobates tinctorius (assembly GCF_039654945.1). NCBI lineage: Eukaryota > Metazoa > Chordata > Amphibia > Anura > Dendrobatidae > Dendrobates > Dendrobates tinctorius. Next base: position 615,657 of record NW_027362069.1, on the reverse strand, counting down.
AAATGTCCCTCCGGAGTATTAAACGCCGTCTTCCATTCATCCCCATGCTTAATGCGAATAAGATTATATGCCCCCCTGAGGTCAAGCTTGGTAAACCAGCAAGCACCTTTAACTTTGGAGAATAGATCAGAAATCAGGGGCAACGGATACTGATATTTAACAGTAATTTTGTTGAGGGCACGATAGTCAATACAAGGCCTTAATGAACCATCCTTTTTAGCCACAAAAAAAAACCCCAGCACCTAAGGGTGAAGAGGATGGTCTAATATGACCCTTCTCCAATGCCTCCTTAATATAGGATCGCATAGCCTCGTGCTCGGGTACAGATAAATTGAAAAGTCGACCCTTGGGGAATTTACACCCCGGGTTCAGCTCAATAGCACAGTCATAACTCCTATGAGGAGGCAAAGACGCAGACTCACTCTCACTAAATACATCATAAAAGTCAGCCAAATAGTCAGGAACATCATGTGACTGGGGAGAGGTGGAGAAAACAGGAGCATCACTAAGGGCACACCGACAACCCCAACTCACCACAGACAAAGATTTCCAATCCAGAACTGGATTATGGATTTGCAACCAGGGAAACCCCAGAACAATGGTATCATGCAAATTATGCAACACCAAAAATCTGCAATTTTCTTGATGGTCTGGGGCGACCCGCATTACCACCTGGGTCCAAAACTGAGGTTTATTCTTCGCCAAAGGAGTAGCATCAATACCCCTCAAAGGGATAGGCGTCCGCAGAGGTGTCATAGGAAATCCACAACGTTTAGCAAAATCCAAGTCCATCAGGTTCAGAGCTGCTCTTGAATCCACAAAAGCCTTAGCGGAAAATGTGGATAAGGAGCAGATCAGAGTAATTGCCAGAAGAAACTTAGGTTGTACACCACCCACAGAAAACGTGTGTGCACGTTTCTCTCGTTTAGGGCAGACAGAAATAATATGCGAGGCATCTCCACAAAAAAAAACACAGCTTATTACACCTTCTGAACTCCTGACGTTGCGCCCTAGACAAAACTCTATCACATTGCATAGGTTCAGACATTTGTTCAACAGGGGGTAACATCTCTCGTGTAGTTTTGCGTTCACGTAAACGCCGATCCACCTGAATGGCTAATGACATAGAATCGTCAAGACCAGAGGGAACAGGAAATCCCACCATAGTATCTTTTACAGTTTCTGACAAACCCTTCCAAAAGAGGGCTGCCAAGGCACCATTATTCCAGGTAGTAAGGACCGCCCACTTTCGGAATTTTTGACAGTACAACTCTGCCGAATCCCGACCCTGGCTTAATGCCAACAGGGTCCTTTCAGCCTGATCAATAGCATTAGGTTCATCATACAACAACCCCAAGGCTTGAAAAAATGCGTTCACATTATTCAGAATAGGATCATCAGGTTTCAAAGAAAACGCCCAATCCTGGGGATCACCGCGCAGCAAACAGATGACAATTTTAACCTGCTGCGTGGAGTTCCCTGATGAGTTAGGCTTCAAGGCAAAAAATAATTTACAATTATTCTTGAAATTCAAGAATTTAGACCGATCCCCCAAAAATACATCAGGAGAAGGAATCTTTGGTTCAGCAGCATGTGAATGAGCAAGATAGGCGGAAATTCCCCGCACTTCAGCAGCGAGCTGCTCCACACGATCAGACAATTGCTTCATCTCCATTGAGAGAAAAATTCCCCCTATGGCCTCAGAGATATAGAGGAAAAAATATGCACACAAAAAAAATAAATTCTGACACTTTTTTTTTTTTTTTTTTACAATTCTCTCCTGCTATTGAGTACCCTAGGATCTGCGGTATGGCTGGTGATTCTGTTATGATGAGTCACCGAAGGAGGAAAAAACAAAATACCAGCTAAGTCCAGAAAAACCAGAGAGGTTGGCAGCTATCGGATAGCAGACCCCTGAACCTATCAACAACAACTAGCAGTAGCCGTGGGGGGTTCCTACGGTGCCCTAGACCCCTCGATCACAGCCGGAGAACTATATAGCCTAAAGACAGAATGGGGAAAAACTAAACTGCCCCAGAGCAGACCCCAAAGCAATAGGCAGCCCCCAACATATAATGACGGTGAAGCAAGATGAAAACACTAACACAGATAGAAAGATAGGTTGAGCAAATAATGGGGCCCAAGCTAACTACATAGGACAGGATAGGAAAGCTGCTGTCTGCCATCCGCAAAAACCCTATCAAAATGAGCCAACCGACTGATAGGAAAAACAGGACCTGAAGTCGCTAGGCTTCAAAAGACTATATCAGCACTCAGGTATATTCTGAAGACAGAGCAAAATATCAACAGATCAGAGACAAAAATGGAATTCAGCTCACCCCCGGCCAGGGATGGCAGAACTCCCAAAAAACAAGGCAAAACAAAAACAAAACTGAAGAGTACAAAGCAGAGCAGAAAAACTTAGCTTTGAGATGCAGGAATCAGACTGGTCTCCAAGAATCCAGCAGGAAAATCACCAGCCAGGAAGAAGGGCATCGGCAGCCTTATATCCAGTCCTCAATTCCAGCCACCCAGTCATCATCTAGCTGCCCAGGTGTTTGGTAATCAGTCTCACTACCTTCCTTCACTAGAGGAGGGAGTTCATCAGACCTCAATGGTGAAGGGAAAAATGAACTCACAACAGTAGAGCCATAAAAATAAAAAATCATATTTCTTTTCACAAAAATGATCTTTTCGCCCCCAATTTTTTATTTTCACAAGGGTAACAGGAGAAATTGGATGCCTGAAGTTGTTGTGCAGTTTGTCCTGAGTACACCGATACCCTATAGGTGGGGGTAAATCACTGTTTGGGCACACAGCAGAGCTCGGAAGTGAAGGAGCACTGTTTGACTTTTTAAATGCAGAATTGATTGGTATTGAGATCGGACGCCATGTCGCATTTGGAGAGCCCTGATGTGCTTAAACAGTGGAAACCCCCCCAATTCTAACTCCAACCCTAACCTCAACACACCCCTAACCCTAATCTCAATCCTAACCCTAACTTTAACCCTAATGGGAAAATGGAAATAAATAATTTTTTTTATTTTATTATTTTTCTCTAACTAAGGGGGTGATAACGGGGGGTTTGATTTACTATTTATACTGGGTTTTTATGTTTGGCAGCTGTCGCACGCTAAAAGACGATTTTAGTTTCAAAAGATAGTTTTTGCATCACCACATTGTGAGAGCGATAATTTTTCCATACTTTGGCCCACAGAGTCATGTGAGGTTTTGTTTTTTGCGGGACGAGTTGACGTTTTTATTGGTACCATTTTTGGGCAAATGACTTTTTTTATCACTTTTTATTTCGATTTTTATGAGGCAGAATAAACAAAAACCAGCAATTCATGAATTTCTTTGGGGGGAGCGTTTATACCATTCCGCGTGCGGCAAAATTGATAACGCAGCTTTATTCTTCGGGTCAGTATGATTACAGCGATACCTCATTCATATTTTCTTTATGTTTTGGCACTTTCTACAATAAAAACAATTTTATATAAAAATTATTATTTTTGCATTGCTTTATTTTGAGAGCTGTTATGAATCGGTCTGAGGAGGAAATAAAAAACAACACAAGCTAAGTCTCAGAAAACCAAAGAGGTTGGTAACTATACAGACTGCAGACCCCTGATCCTAACACGCAACTAGCAGCAGTCGTGGAGCGTTCCTACGGTGGTCCTAGACGCCTCGTCACAACCGGAGAGCTAAATAAGCCTAAAGCAGGAAAAGAGGAAAACTAACTGCCCCAGAGCAGACCCCAAAGGAAAGACAGCCCCCCACATGTATTGACGGTGAAACAAGATGAAAACACAAACAAAGGCAGGAAAATAGGCTGAGCAAACGATGGGGCCAAACTAACTAGAAAGGACAGGAAAGGAAAGCCACTGTCTGCAATCTGCCAAAAACCCTACCAAAAATAATGTCCAACACAACTGATAGCAAAATTAACCCTGAAGTCACTAGACTTCTCCCACTATATCAGCACTCAGAAATATTCTGAGACAGAGCAAAAAGAGGCCAATCTAATAAGGGACAAAAAAAAGGCAAATTGGCAAATACAGATAAATAAGAGTGGAAATTCAGCATAGCCCAGCCGGACTGGCTGACCACACAAAAAACTGAATTGACCAACAAGAGCAAGTGTGAACATTAGCAAAAACAAACTTAACTTGAGAAGACTGGAACAGAGCTGAGTCCAAGACCTGAGAAGCAGACTGAATCACCAGCACCAGGATAGGGCGTCGGCTGTCTTATATCCAGTCTGATACTCCAGAGATCCAATCGTTATCTTCCTCACCAGGTGGCAGATCACTACCAATTAAACCAACCTCACTACCTCCTGTCACCACCAGAGGGAGAACGGAAGGAGAACTCTCAACTGGTGGAGCAGAAAATGAGCTCATAGCAGAGAGCTATAACTTATATTTTTTCGCTGATGATGCTGTGTGGCGGCTCGTATTTTGGCGGGGAAAGATGATCTTTTCAGTGGTACTATGTTTATTTATATCCATCTTTTTGATCACGCGTTATTCCACCTTTTGTTCGGCGGTATGATAAAGCATTGTTTTTTTAGCCTTTTTTTAACTTTTTTATGGTGTTCACTAAAGGGGTTAACAAGTGGGATAGTGTTATAGGGCGGGTCGTTACGTACGCGGTGTACTTTTATTGTGTAGATTTTTTATTTAAATATTTATTGATTGATTGAATAAATATTGATTTTTTTATTATCTTTAATTATTTTTTAAAATATTTTTACAATTATTTAAAAAAAAATTTAAGTTAATTCTTACTTTTACACTTTTACGCACTATGGGACACTCATTTTGTGCAGGCTGATCACTTCTATAGCATGCAGATCTGCATATTCTAGAAGCGGTCAGCGCTACACAAAGTTGCACATTGACCTGAGAGACTTCTTGGTCATCACTGCGCATGACAGGAAGTCTCTCAATAGTGGAGACCCAGATGTCATTGTCACGACATCGGGTCTCCATGGCAGCGTTCGGGACCCAGCGTCATGCTGCCAGGTCTCCAATCCATAGGCAGAGGGGCTGTCACAGCTGACAGCTCTTCTGCCTGCTCCTGGAATGCTGTGATCATGTTTGATCGCAGTGTGCAGGGGGTTAAAGTGCCATGAGCGTCCATGACCGCTCCTGGCACTTAGTGCCGGGTGTTGGCTGTGATAATCAGCTGACACCCGGCCGCGATCAGCCCCCCCCGTGAGCGCGGCTGATCGCGTATGACGTACTATTCCGTCCATGGGAATTAAGTCCCAGGGCACATGGACAGAATAGTACGTCATATGGCAGAAAGGTTTTAAGATTAAATGTAATAGTTAGTGTTGAGCATTCCGATACCGCAAGTATTTCAATATCGGAAGTCGCCTGCTACCATGACAGTGATTGACACATTAGCCAATGATGGGACAGTAGTAGTCCCATCATCCGGCTAATGTGTTAAATGTTAAAAAAAAAAAAAAAAAAATACTACATACATACTACATACATACTACATGCATGCTACATACATACTACATGCTACATACATACTACATATATACTACATGCATGCTACATACATACTGCATGCTACATACATACTACATACATACCACATATATACTACATACATACTACATGCATGCTACATACATACTACATACATACTACATGCATGCTACATACATAACATATATACTACATGCATGCTACATACATACTACATGCTACATACATACTACATACATGCTACATACATACTACATACATACTACATACATGCTACATACATACTACATACATACTACATATATACTACATGCTACATACATACTACATACATACTACATGCTACATACATACTACATATATACTACATACATACTACATGCATGCTACATACATACTACATGCATGCTACATACATACTACATGCATGCTACATACATACTACATACATACTACATATATACTACATGCATGCTACATACATACTGCATGCTACATACATACTACATACATACCACATATATACTACATACATACTACATGCATACTACATACATACTACATGCATGCTACATACATAACACATATACTACATGCATGCTACATACATACTACATGCTACATACATACCACATACATACTACATACATACTACATGCATGCTACATACATACTACATGCTACATACATACTACATATATACTACATACATACTACATACATACTACATGCATGCTACATACATACTACATGCATGCTACATACATACTACATACATACTACATACATACTACATGCATGCTACATACATACTACATGCTACATACATACTACATATATACTACATGCATGCTACATACATACTACATGCTACATATATACTACATGCTACATACATACTACATGCATGCTACATACATACTACATACATACTACATGCATGCTACATACATACTACATGCTACATACATACCACATACATACTACATATATACTACATGCATGCTACATACATACTGCATGCTACATGCATGCTACATACATACTACATACATACTACATGCTACATACATACCACATATATACTACATACATACTACATACAATACATTCATACAATACATACATAGACATACAGTACATATAACATAGAGTAACATACTTACCAATACTTGTCACATTGTTCCCCGAAGCCATTGTCTTTTAAAGGAATAAATATTAACATAACAAACCACAAAAATACTCACCCACGATCCGAAGCAGTCCACGAGTGTGTCCCACGATGATCTTGGGTAGAGAACTGCAGCATTAGCTGATGCCGCCGTTCTCTACGGGCTGCAGGAATCCAATGACGGAAGGTAGGTATCCTTCCGCACTGTATTCCTCCGCCACTTAAAAAAAAAAAGTCCCTAGTCTCACTTTATGCCATTGCTGTGTGGGAATGTATGTATGTATTGTATGAATGTATTGTATGTAGTATGTATGTAGTATATATGTGGTATGTATGTAGCATGTAGTATGTATGTAGTATGTATGTAGCATGCATGTAGCATGCAGTATGTATGTAGCATGCATGTAGTATATATGTAGTATGTATGTGGTATGTATGTAGCATGTAGTATGTATGTAGCATGCATGTAGTATATATGTAGTATGTATGTGGTATGTATGTAGCATGTAGTATGTATGTAGCATGCATGTAGTATATATGTAGTATGTATGTAGCATGTAGTATGTATGTAGCATGCAGTATGTATGTAGCATGCATGTAGTATATATGTAGCATATATGTAGTATGTATGTAGCATGTAGTATATATGTAGTATGCATGTTGCATGCATGTAGTATATATGTAGTATGCATGTTGCATGCATGTAGTATATATGTAGTATGTATGTTGCATGTAGTATATATGTAGTATGAATGTAGCATGTATGTAGTATGAATGTAGCATGTATGTAGCATGTAATTTTTTTTTTTTTTTTTACATTCAACACATTAGCCGGATGATGGGACTACTACTGTCCCATCATTGGCTAATGTGTCAATCACTGTCATGGTAGCAGGCATCGCCCGATGGGACTTGTAGTCCCATCGGACGATGCCTGCACAGACCCCCGAAGCCTGCACAGCCCCCCGGCAGGCCGGCACAGCCCCCCGGCAGGCCGGCACAGCCCACCGGAGCCTGCACAGACCACCGGCAGGCCGGCACAGCCCCCCGGCAGGCCGGCACAGCCCACCGGAGCCTGCACAGCCCCCCGGCAGGCCGGAACAGCCCACCGGAGCCTGCACAGCCCCCCCGGCAGGCCGGCACAGCCCCCCGAAAGGCCCGTACAGACCCCAGAGAGGCTGTACAAGGGAAAAACAGGGTTTTTCTTATTCCGATACCGGAAGTCCCATAGACTTGAATGGGACTTCCGGTATCGGAATCGGCGATACCGATACTTTTTTTTAAGATCGGCCGATCCATTCCGATCCGATACTTTGAAGTATCGGACGGTATCGCTCAACTCTAGTAATAGTTTACAATATACATTGATAATTAGGATTAGAGATGAGCGAATATTTCAATGTTCGGATTACTATCGCCTATTTATTCAGTCTATGGGAGGCAAAAGCAAACGCATGCACAACACCTTCTAATGGCCTCAAAATCTGCCAAACAGGAACAGATATCAGGAAAGTGGCCTCAATTCACCCACAGTACACACTGTAGCATGGCACTGCAGCAATCAGCCCTGCATGAGGTATCGTCGTCTGGGCCAGCATTTACAAAAGATTTCCGAGGTCACCAAGGTGTTTGGCTATTCGGTTGGAACATATCTGATTGTATCTGATGGCTTGGCTACAGGCAATAGTTTTTCTTTGTTTTTGAAAACTTGCTGAAATTAATAATCAGGCCTAATACCTTATCTTCTCCCCTTGTAGGCTGTAGAACGACCTCATAGAGTGCCGACATGTCCTCTTCCTCCTGGGATTCCACCAAGACCTGCGCTGGCTAAAATTTTACACTACTGGGACAGAGGTATGATACTGCGACAGGCAACAGATCACTCAGATCTAACGATTAAGGGATCCAAAGTCTCCATCTTTCCAGATTATTCTATAGAAGTTTAGAAATAAAGAGCCACATTCTTTGATATCAAAAACATCTGAGAGATGAAATATGATGTTGAGTTAAGGGTGGTAGCTGGAGCTACTGTGCACGTTTTTCAAGATTCAAAAGAAGCCCTTCACTGCATGGATATTAATGAGTGTTATGACTTGGGTTGGAGTAGTGGTATTGCAACCACTAGGGGCACCACTGGCAGGTTGCGTAGTCAGGAATCACCCAGAGGACGGTACACGGGAGCAGCAGTATAGTTTGGGTGAGGCTCAATAATCACGCAAGGAAGGAAGTGCAATGCCAGATTTAAGTAGGGAGTTCAATTTAAGGGATTACAAAGTGGAAACAATCAGGAACAACACAGGTTCTAGTACCTTGGTTAGCAAGGAACTGTCCAACGAGCTGAATAGCTCAAAAGGAAAAGCTGCCACGTAATGCACAAGAGCTGTTGGGTTCGGATTCTGACAGTAGTCCACCTCCTTCCAAGATGTAGCTGGCTTCTTCAGATGTCTCCAATGAAAGGCTTTTGTAAGCATGGGTGCATAAACATTGTATCCTGGCTCCCATGAATTATCTTATGGTCTGTAACCCCTCCAGTACACCAAATATTGTAATCTTTCTCTAAGTCTTCTAGAGCTCAGAATTGTATCCACAAAGTATTCTTCACCATAAACCTTTTTGTGGTGGAGGAGGTGGTTGAGTTCTTCCAGGAAACAGGTTCTCACTGAATGGTTTGAGCAAAGACACATGGCTAGGAAGTCTAGGAAGACCTCTGGTGGTCGCAAACTTCTTCCATGTAAGGATTATGGAGGCCACTGTGCTCTTAGGAACCTTGAGTACTGAAAAAATTCTTTTGTAACCTTGGCCAGATCTGTGCCTTTCCACAATTCTGTCTCTGAGCTCCTTGGATAGTTCATATGACCTCATGATTCTCATTTGGTCTGACATGCACTGTAAGTTGTGAGGTCTTATATAGACAGGTGTGCGCCTTTACAAATCAAGTCCTATCAGTTTAATTACACACAGCTGGACTCTAATGAAGGAGTAGAAACATCTGAAGGAGGATCACAAGGAAATGGACAGCATGGGACTTACATATGAGTGTCTGAGCAAAGGGTCTGAATACTTATTACCATGTGATATTTTGTTTTTTCTTTTTTAATAAATTTGCAAAAATGTCTACTTTTTTTTCAGTCAAGATGGGGTGCAGAGTGCACATTAATGAGAAAAAAATGAACAGATCCACAATACACCATTTCCCTACCTGGCAGCGGAGTTTGGAACCCGAGGGGAAAGCGTTCTGGTGCCTCCGCTCAATGTCCACTGACCCTGTCTGACCCTATAAGGAAATCCCTCACCAAGCCATCACTGTCACCTAAAAAGTGCTTAAGTGCTTTATCCAAGTGTTGAACCTACTGTAGATGTAATGTATTGATAACAAATATGTCTCCAGTGCTTGGGTATAGTATTTTACTCAAATGACCATATATTAATATATATTGTGTATATATTGTATCTTCAATACCTCTAGGGTGAGCACAAAACTATATGTATAGACCACCTCCCAAGAAAATACACTCCAAATGAAATGTTAGAGTAGATCATGTCTCAATGACATATAATAGATTTGAATATATCCGGGGTATAATATCCCTTAATAAATCACCTCACAAGAGGATACACTCCCAATCACATGTTAAAGGTAGAGATGTCACAATGACACATAAGAAGTATTTTACATGTATAAGGTTCAGGATGTCTTAACCCTTAATAAATAATGTCTAAAAAAAGGTGCACCCCACATCCAATATTAGGGTGCTTTATGTCTCAATGACACATCAGAGATATTTCTTAGTTCTACCATTGAGTAGCTCTCACTGAGCCTTCAGGCAAGTTCAACAGCATGTATCAACATAGAGGTTATAACTTAGCTTCTAGATGCATGCATCCCATCCAGACGCGTTTCCTCCCTCTCTTGGATGGATACAGGGGTTCATCAGGGGATTTCAAAGGGTGATGGGCTCGAATCAGCTACCAATTACACTGACCTTTTAGAAGAATTTGTGCCAATGTGTGGACTCTATTATAATGGTGGCTCTCATTTTATAGACCCAAGTCTCCGCGAGACCGGATACCATGCACCGGTCACACCTTCTGGACCAGAAATACTGGTTCTTCCACGACCTGGAAGTAATGCACCAGTACATGCGTACTATGAGCCAGATGCGCTCGTACAATGAAACGCACTGAACTCCACTCGGGACCGGAAGGAGCCGCACACCAAATATAGACCCACATATACTTCAGCCTGGACCACTAGTGGTAATATGGTGGAGTGTATAATGCGTTCCACATCTAATGATATGGTGGAACGCATGTCACAAACTGGTCTCGGCCACACAGTATACTCAAATACCACAGCATTCTTGTATTATCACTTACACTACCGTTCAAAATTTTAGGATCACCCAGACAATTTTCTGTTTTCCATGAAAACTCATACTTTTATTAATTAAATGAATTGCCAAATGAATTTAAAATCTAGTCCAGACATTGACAAGGCACAAAAAAAAAGATTTTTATTTGAAATAATATTTTTCTCCTTCAAATTTTGCTTTCGTCAAAGAATGCCCCCTTTGCAGCAATTCCAGCATTGCAGACCTTTGGCATTCTAGCAGTTAATTTGCTGAGGTAATCTGGAGAAATTTCACCCCATGCTTCCAGAAGCCCCTCCCACAAGTTGGTTTGGCTTGATGGACACGTTTTGCGTACCATACGGTCAAGCTGCTCCCACAACAGCTCAATGGGGTTGAGATCTGGTGACGGCGCTGGCCACTCCATTACAGATAGAATGCCAGCTGCCGGCTTCTTCCTTAAATAATTCTTGCATAATTTGGAGGTGTGCTTTGGGACATTGTCCTGTTGTAGGATGAAATTAGCTGTTGTGGGAGCAGCTTGACCGTATGGTACGCAAAACGTGCCCATCAAGCCAAACCAACTTGTGGGAGGGGCTTCTGGAAGCATGGGGTGAAATTTCTCCAGATTACCTCAGCAAATTAACTGCTAGAATGCCAAAGGTCTGCAATGCTGGAATTGCTGCAAAGGGAGCATTCTTTGACGAAAGCAAAATTTGAAAGAGAAAATTATTATTTCAAATAAAAATCTTTTTTTTTGTGCCTTGTCAATGTCTGGACTAGATTTTAAATTCATTTGGCAACTCATTTAATTAATAAAAGTATGAGTTTTCATGGAAAACAGAAAATTGTCTGGGTGACCCGAAAATTTTGGTGTGACATGCACTGTGAGCTGTGAGGTCTTATATAGACAGGTATGCGCCTTTACAAATCAAGTCCTATCAGTTTAATTACAAACCAGACGTTTGCAGCTAGAATAGTCAATTATCACATTAATAATGTATAGAGTGTATTTCTGAATCATTTAATGATGGCTTCATTGGAAAAAAACTGTGCTTTTCTTTCAAAAATTAGGACATTTCTACGTGATCCTAAACTTTTGAATAGTAGTATATGTGTTACCATTCTTTAGAGAGCTGAATTATATTGTGTTGTGTTCCTTTAGCATAATATTCTATATAACTTTTGTGATGTGTACTAATGTTCATGTACAGTTTAGGGAGAGGAAGGTCTGTTTCACACTTCCGTTTTTGGCCATCAGTCAAAATCCGCCGTTTTTGCAAAAAAATGGATCCGCCATTTTTTTGGGCGGATCCGTTTTTTTCCCCATTGACTTGCATTACTGGCAGATCTTGATGGATGGCCATCCGTTGGATCCGTTTTTTTGCAGATCCGTCAATTTTTTTGCATCCGCCGAGATGCCTGGACGGACCTTGCAATGTTTTTTTAACTGAAGGATCCGCATTTTTATACAGCGCATGCCTGGAGGAATGAAGTCGGGAGGAAATTTAACCCTGAAATCATTTCTCTCTCTCTCTCTTCTCTCCCCCCCCCCGGGCAGCGGTTCCTTTACACTGTGTTCCAAATTATTATGCAAATGATATTTTTCTCTGATTTTCCTAAATAGTCGGTACAAATGACAGTCATTCTAATAAAAGTCATCACCCGTTAGAGTATACATCGAATTTTATTGAAGAAACCTCCCAATGATAACAGTATAATCTCCAAAATGAATAAAAACTCAAATTGCAGTGTTCCAAATTATTAGGCACAGTAGAATTTCTAAACATTTGATATGTTTTAAAGAACTGAAAATGTTCATTTGTGGAATTTGCAGCTTTAGGAGGTCACATTCACTGAACAAAATGGATATTTAACTCCAAAACATCCTAACAGGCCAAGTTACATGGTAACAGAGGAACCCTTCTGTGACATCACCTTCACAATTCTTGCATCCATTGAACTTGGGAGTTTTTGGAGCGTTTCTGCTTGTATTTCTTTGCATGAAGTCAGAATAGCCTCCCAGAGTTGCTGTCTTGATGTGAACTGCCTCCCACCCTCATAGATCTTTTGCTTGATGATACTCCAAAGGTTCTCTACAGGGTTGAGGTCAGGGGAAGATGGTGGCCACACCATGAGGTTATCTCCTTTTATGCCCATAGCAGTCAATGACTCAGAGGTATTCTTTGCAGCATGACATGGTGCAGGGTCATGCATGAAGAGGATTTTGCTCCTGAAGGCACATTTCTGCTTCTTATACCATGGAAGACAGCTGTCAGTCAGAAACTCTATATACTTTGCAGAGGTCATTTTCACACCTTCAGGAACCTTAAAGAGCCCTACCAGCTGTTTCCCCATGATTCCGGCCCAAAACATGACTCCTCCTCCTCCTTGCAGAAGTCGCAGCCTTGTTGGGACATAGTGGCCATCCACCAACAATCCATCTGGACCATCCAGGGTTGCTCGACACTCATCAGTAAACAAGACTGTATGAAAAATAGTCTTCATGTATGTCTGGACCCACTGCTACAATATCTGCTTGTGAACACTTTTTAGGGGTGGCCGAATAGTAGGTTTATGCACCACAGCAAGCCTTTGAAGGATCCTACACCATGAGGATCGAGGGACTCCAGAGGCACCAGCAGCTTTAAATATCTGTTTGCTGGTTTGTAATGGCTTTTTAGCAGCTGCTCTCTTAATCCAATAAACTTGCCTGGCAGAAACCTTCCTCATTCTGCCTTTATCAGCACAAACATGTCTGTGCTCAGAATCAACCACAAATCTCTTAACAGTACGATGGTCACGTTTAAATTTTTGGGAAATATCTAATGTTTTCATCTCTTGACCAAGGCATTGCACTATTTGATGCTTTTCAGCAGCAGAGAGATCCTTTTTCTTTCCTAAATTCCTTGAAACCTGTGCCCTGCTTAATAATGTGGAACATCATTCTTAAGTAGTTTTCCTTTAATTGGGCTCACCTGGTAAACTAATTATCACAGGAATTTGAGATTGATTTCAGTGATCCAAAGAGCCCTGATACACAATACCATCTATGAGTTTATTTGAAAAACAAAAAATTACATCTTTATGACACTTAAATTCAATTTGCATAATAATTTGGAACGCAGTGCAAAATTGGTCATTCGACGGATCCGTCAAAAAAATGGATCCGGTAGCATACGTTCACATCAGTTAGGAACGGATCTGCTTTTCCGCCTTTTTGGCGGATTTTAACTGACACAGAAAACTGAAGTGTGAAACAGGCCTAAGGTGCTTTCTTTTGGGGACATTAGAGAGGACACCTTAGTATACAGTTCTTATATACAAGGGTAAACTAAGGGAAAGGGACAAAGAACCAGCTGAGATTGTAGCAAGGGGACCTCTTGTTTCATGTAGAAGCACCAGATTAAGGGACATCTTGGTAAAAAATCGCATTGGGATGCATAGTGTGAATTGGTTACACACCGGCATAACGAAAGGAAACCATAAGTGTGGCCATTGCCCTTATTGCAAATTCCATTTAACGGACCAAATTATTCGCATGGGAGCTGTAAGCCATTCTGTTGCAGAGTTTATCTCATGTAAAACGAATGATGTCGTTTATGTAGTGCTCTGCCCGTGCAAATACTTTTATATAGGGAAGACCACACGGCCACTATATGTCCGTTTTAGGGAACATTATAAATCTATCATGTCGAATAAGGGTGTACCGAGATTGATTCATCATGTCAGAGAGGCACATGCAGGGGACCCGAATGTTCTGGCATTTGCGGGTTTGGAGAAAGTGGATTTGCCCCACAGGGGGGAGACCTGCACTAACTTCTACTAAGACGTGAGGCTAGGTGGATTATGCAGACTAATGCAATGGGCCCCACAGGATTTAATGATAGGGTGGACATGTCCATTTTTCTGTAGCAAATTTTCCCTGATAATAGTCACTTATCGTTTGCGGTATCCTTAGTAATATTTTGCTTGTATAGATGGTAGATAATATTATAATCATGTGAAGATTATTTACAGGGAAGATTAAATATAATAATTAATATTAGGGCATGTATCCATAACTAAGAACATATATGATATATCATTGAGTATATTTTAGTCATCACATGTCTGTTCTTTAATTATTATCGCTATATTTAGATCGCATAATTTTTGTATAATTAGGTTACATGTTATTAATGTTTAATTTAATATCTAATTTGATTATCCATTCAGTGTGCAAGACAGTGATAAAGATTTATAGTAAAATAGTTTTGCAGATAAATGTATATATATGGAATCTGATGAACTACATTATAGTGTAAAAGATTTTTCCCTACACATTTATGTGAATTTCTGTGTGTTTTCACGTTCGTGACTTGGTTTTAATTGTTTTTAAATGTCTATGTATTTCATGTCATTATGGCAGCAGCTGCAGAAGGAGGAGCAATAAGGTGGCAAGGTATAATTTCCCACGTCACATTCTTCTACTCACTGACCCGTTGAAGTGCTAGTAGGCACGTCGTCAGATTTTGCTCACTCCTCCCTCCAGCCTCCTGGCCATGAAGTTTTCATGTAGATTGCTAAATAAAGCAGACTTTTTCACCTGGATCGGTGAGTGCTATGGTCTTCTTTTATTCCATGTGGATTTATATACTGTGTCTTCTGTTCCAGCACCCGAGATCACGGGGTTCAGCCTCTATCAGCAATATGGATATGACAGCTTTATATCGGCAGTAGTTTTGGCAGTGTTGTCTGGCTTTTTCCTTACATGTTGATGATATACAAGGGCAAGTGTAGTTCATTTGTGGACCACTAGATGGAGGCATACTAGTGTGCTCTGTTAGGTATAGTTGATAGGATGGTTATAGAGGGTGAAGTGTAGGAGGGGCTGCCGGGTGGTAAGACAGGAGTTTCTAGAAAGTTAGGTCAGACCCGGCCAGGGTGCCCAAGTGTCCACATGGGCTATAGACCCGGACAGCTCAGCAGCCACGTAATGTTAAAGCGCTGCAACCCACGTTATCCACAGCCACTGTGCATCATAGCAGTGGGCCAAAACAGGGAAGAAAAGATGTGGCGACTCATCACCTGGGCAGATGCCTTTTAGGGCAGGAATCGGTGGGTGGAGATAAGGGGAGGGGGAAAAATAGTAAATTAGTGATAGGGGTTTGTTATAAGTCTCCAAAAATGATGGAAGCAACAGAGAATATCCTCATAAAGCAAATAGATGAAGCAGCGACTCAAGGAGAAGTCATTACTATGGGGGACTTCAACTACCCTGAAATACATTGGGGAACAGAAACCTGCAGTTCCAGAAAAGGTGATAGGTGTCTGACAACTATGAGAGACAATTACCTTTCACAACTGGTTCAGGACCCAACAAGAGGGGGGGCACTGCTAGACCTAATATTAACCAACAGGCCAGACCGCAGATCAAATGTAAGGGTTGGGGGTCACTGGGGTAATAGTGATCACAAAATAATAAGTTTTCATGTTTCCTTTAGGCTGTGGGCACAGGTAGCGTTTTAAAACGCTCACTAAAAACCGGACTCCGTCCCAGAAATCGCGTTTTTTTCCGCGCGATTTCACCGCGATTATGATCGCGATTTTCGTGTGCGATATTCAAGCACTTTCCAAGCGATTTGAAGCATCGCTTGGAAAGTGATTGACAGGTTGGTCACACTCGTCAAACATAGTGTTTGACAAGTGTGACCAGGTTTTTACTATTGAGGCCGCCTATTCGGCATCAATAGTAAAAGATAGGATGTTAAAATGCTAAAAAAAAATAAAAAAATCGGGGTATATTTACTTTCCGGCGTCCCACGCTGCATTCCCGGGCCTCAGCGTTCCCAGTAATGCCTTGCGAGACCTGTGATGACGTAGTCTCGCATTGCTATAGCGATCTCACGAGACCGCTAGAGTCACGCGAGACTACATCAGTACAGGGCCTTGCCGCAAGGCATTACTGGGAACGCTGAGGCCGGGAATGCAGCGCGGGACATCGGAAGGTAAATATACCCCGATTTTTTATTCTTTTTTTTACAGGGGTATGGTACCCAGGGCCTGGAGGACAGTTTCCTCTCCTCCACACCATGGGTACCAACCGCACATGAGATGCTTAACTTCCCGCATGGTGGGCATAGCCACATGCGGGAAGTAAGCGGTTCTCATGCATACCTATGGGTGCGGAATCGTGGCAATTCTTTGCGCTTCCGCACAAAAGAATGAGCATGCTGCGATTTTTTCCGCGATGCGATTCCGCCGCGGAAAAAAGCGCAGCATTAGCACAGCATGTGCGGAATGCCATAGGAATGCATGGGGGGCGTTCTGTACACGATTTTTAAACGTTTTCGCGCCGAAAATCACGGCAAAAACGCTTAAAAATCGCTACGTGGGCACATAGCCTTAATAAGATGTGTAGTAGAGGGGTTACAAGGACACTAAACTTCAGGAAGGCAAATTTCCAACGGATGAGAGATGATCTAAGTGCAATTAACTGGGACGATATCCTGAGACATAAAAATACACAAAGAAAATGGGAGACATTTATTAGCATCCTGAATAGGACCTGTGCACAATATATACCATATTATTATTATTATGCATTTATTCCATGGTGCTTTACATGTAAAAAGAGGAAATATAGACAAGTATAGCAAACATGTGCAAGACAAGGGACACACAAGTACATAAGGAGCGGGGACCCGCGAGGGCTCACAGTCTACAGGGATGGATGAGGATACAGTAGGAGAGGGTAGAGCAGGTCGTGCTGTGGTTCAGTAGACCGAGGATCATTGCAGGCTGTAGGCTTGTTGGAACAGGTAGGTCTTCAGGTTCTTCTTGAAGGTTTCCGTTGATGGTCAGAGTCTGATGTGTTGCGGCAGGGAGTTCCAGAGTATGGGGGAAGCACGGGAGAAGTCTTGTATGCGGTTGTGGGAAGAAGAGATAAGGGGTTAGTAGAGAAGGAGATCTTGAGATGATCGAAGGTTGCGTGCGGGTAGGTACCTAGAGACCATGTCACAGATGTATGGAGGAGACAGGTTGTGGATGGCTTTGTATGTCACGGTTAGGGTTTTGAATTGGAGCCTCTGGGCGATAGGAAGCCAGTGAAGGGCCTGGCATAGGGGGGAGGCTGGGGAATAGCGGGGAGACAGGTGGATTAGTCAGGCAGCAGAGTGTAGGATGGACAGGAGCGGAGACAGAGTGCTAGAGGGGAGGCCAGAGAGTAGGAGGTTGCAGTAGTTGAGGCAGGAGATGATAAGAGCATGCACTAGTGTTTTTGTGGTTGAGGAATGAGCGGATCTGGGAAATATTTTTGAGTTTGAGGCGGCAGGAGGAGGCGAGGGCTGGGATATGTGGCTTGAAAGAGAGTGCAGAGTCGAGGATCACCCCAAGGCACCGAGCGTACGGGACTGGGGAAAGAGAGCAGTCTTTGACATTGATAGATAGGTCTGGTGGAGGGGTTGAGCGAGATGGGGGAAAGATGATGAATTCTGTTTTGTCCATGTTCAGTTTGAGAAAGCGAGCAGAGAAGGCTGAGAGAGCAGACAGACATTGTGGGATTTCATTCAATAAGGAGGCGACGTTGGGTCCAGATAGGTAGATCTGCGTGTCATCGGCATAGAGGTGATACTGCAAACCGTGGGATTCTATGATCTGTCCCAAGCCGAAGGTATACCATATGGGAATAAACATGCAAGAAATAGGAGGAGACCACTATGGCTAAATAGAGCTGTAGGGGGCGCAATAAGAGACAAAAATAAAGCATTTAGAGAATTAAAGCAAGTAGGTAATGATGAGGCATTAACTAAATACAGAAGATTAAATAAATTCTGTAATAAGCAAATCAAGACAGCAAAGATTGAGACAGAGCAACTCATTGCCAGAGAAAGTAAAAATAATCCCAAAATATTCCTTAACTACATAAATAGTAAGAAGCTAAAAAATGATAGTGTTGGTCCCCTTTAAAATAGTCTGGGTGAAATAGTGGATGAGGATGAGGAAAAAGTCAATATGCTAAATGACTTTTTCAACAGTATTTACTCAAGAAAATCCCATGACTGATAGCATGATCAAGGATAAAAATTCTCCATTAAATGTCACCTGCTTAACCCAGCAGGAAGTACGGCGGCGTCTAAAAATCAGTAAAATTGACAAATCCCCGTGCACGGATGGGATACACCCCCGAGTACTGCAGGAATTAAGCACAGTCATAGATAGACCATTATTTTTAATCTTTAAGGATTCCATAATAACAGGGTCTGTACCACAGGACTGGCGTATAGCAAATGTGGTGCCAATATTCAAAAAGGGGACAAAAACTGAACTTGGAAATTATAGGCCAGTGAGTTTAACCTCAACTGTGGGTAAAATCCTGGAGGGTTTTCTAAGAGATACTATACTGGAGTATCTGGAGAAGAATAACCTCATGACCCAATATCAACTTGGCTTTACAAGGGACCGTTCCTGTCAGACTAATCTGATAAGCTTTTATGAAGAGGTAAGTTCCGGACTGGACCAAGGGAATGCAGTGGACGTGGTGTACATGGACTTTTCAAAAGCTTTTGATACGGTGCCATACAAAAGGTTGATACATAAAATGAAAATATGTGTAGGTGGGTTAAGAGCTGGCTCAGGGATAGGAAACAAAGGGTGGTTATTAATGGAGCACACTCGGACTGGGTCACGGTTAGCAGTGGGGTACCACAGGGGTCAGTTTTGGGCCTGCTTCTTTTTAACTTATTTATTAATGACCTTGTAGGGGGCTTAGAGAGTAGAATTTCAATATTTGCAGATGACACTAAACTCTGCAGGGTAATCAATACAGAGGAGGATAATTTTATAGTACAGGAAGATTTATGTAAACTAGAAGCTTGGGCTGATAAATGGCAAATGAGCTTTAATGGGGATAAATGTAAGGTCATGCACTTGGGTAGAACGAATAAGATGTATAATTATGTGCTTAATTGTAAAACACTGGGCAAAACTGTCACTGAAAACGACCTGGGTGTATGGGTGGATGACAAACTCACATTTAGAGGCCAGTGTCAGGCAGCTACTGCAAAGGCTAATAAAATAATGGGATGCATTAAAAGAGGCATAGATGCTCATGAGGAGAACATAATTTTACCTCTATATAAGTCACTAGTGCGACCACACTTAGAATACTGTGTACAGCTCTGGTCTCCGGTGTATAAGAAAGACATAGCTGAACTGGAGCGGGTGCAGAGAAGAACGACCAAGGTTATTAGGGAACTAGGGGGTCTGCAATACCAAGACAGGTTATTACACTTGGGGTTATTTAGTTTGGAGAATCGAAGGCTTAGGGGTGATCTTACTACAATGTATAAATATATGCGGGGACAGTACAAAGACTTTTCTAATGATCTTTTTACTCTTAGACCTGTGACGGGGACAAGGGGGCATCCTGTGCGTCTGGAGGAAAGGTTTAAGCATACTCACAGACGCGGATTCTTTACTGTAAGAGCAGTGAGACTATGGAACTCTCTGCCATATGATGCTGTAATGAGTGATTCCCTACTAAAATTTAAGAAGGGACTGGATGCCTTTCTTGAAAAGTATAATATTACAGGGTATATACACTAATTTCCTTAATATTGCGTTGATCCAGGGATCTAGTCTGATTGCTGTATGTGGAGTCGGGAAGGAATTTTTTTCCCCAATGTGAAGCTTACTGTTTGCCACATGGGTTTTTTTTGCCTTCCTCTGGATCAACATGTTAGGGCAAGTTAGGATAGGATATGGGTTGAACTAGATGGACTTAAAGTCTTCCTTCAACCTTAATAACTATGTTACTATGTTACATGACTCGGTCGGTCAAAATATGGAAAAATTATAGCTCTCAAAATGTGGTGATGCAAAAACTATTTTTACAATAAAAAGCGTCTTTTAGCGTGCGACAGCTGCCAAACATAAAAACCCGGCATATATAGTAAATCAAACCCCCTTTTATCACCCCCTTAGTTAGGGAAAAATAATAAAATTAAAAATTTATTTATTTCTGTAATGTTATGTGAGATATTACTGTAAGATATGATGTTCTGGAACACTAGAATCTTCCCTTGCTCCACACAGATGAAAATCGGCCTGTCACAGCTAAGTGAAAGGAGTGTTAATTAAGCTGGAGTGGAGAGCATTTCTTTGTTTGAGACATGTGGCTGAATAAAATTATGAGAGATATTAAACTAAGCTAGCACGGGCTCCGGTCGCGGCAGAAAAATTATACAGACATTTCTGTGATCTGCGCAGACCCGGCTTCGCTACGGTGGATCTTGCAAAGTTCTAAAACCTCCCGAAACTGAGATATGGATTATTCCCAAATGGAGTATCCATATCATGGCATGCTTGGTGTTGTTTTACTGGATTCGATAAACTGAGAAAAATGAGACCATCAGTGAGTTTATACGAGCTTCCCTCATTAAGATATAGTTATTATAAGTTTTACAGCTGAATTGCAACTTGCAGAAAGGGGGGCTGAACTTCTCCAGACTGCCCCTTTCGTGATGTAACCGACCCTAGGCTATAAGATATCCCTCCCTTAAAATTCTTCAGTTAAGCTGGAGTTTTCATGCTGCAAAGACCTGCAGATGTCTGGGGATGTGTGGCTGGCTGGCTGCCCCTCCCCCTAGCACATTGTTTGCCTAATACCAACTAAGCACATGTAAGTGTACTTTCTGCTATCATCCCTGTTATTTTATATTTGCCTTGTACATATTTAATGTCTCACCTTTGTAACAACTTTTTATCTATGTAATCACTGCCCTCTTTGGGGAATAAATCATAAAATTATCAGTCTGCCTTCATGCTTTAAGAAACGAACTATGTGCTTTTTTAGATCATCGCTACTAATTTGGGGTTTTGCTACAGACCCTCTTAATTAACTCTTTGATAATTCCCTTACTGCAGTAGTCTAATTGACTGTGCACACCAAGCAGCCCATCCGACGACTAATTATCCTAGGTGCAGTTCCCTGACTGACCTGAGGGTAAGGGGGCGCTGAAGAGCTGCGAGTTCCAAAGTGGAACTGAGAAAGTGGGATATCCATAAATCCCCACAGTTCTTGGAAGGTTGTTAGCGGTGGTGGGGCATCCAAAATAACCCCCCTGCGATAAATTGCTAGGGCAAGATTAGCTTGCTGTATATTTTTGTCACATGGTGCCAGTGGCGGGATAACTAAGATAAGCCCCCACTGTGCCTGTGATAGCCGTGTGCTGGTAGTGCGTCACATCCCTCCGCCTGCTGACATATTGGTGTCAGCGGTGGGATTGTCACATGTTGGTGGCAGCGGTGGGATCGTGACAATTTCCATTTTCCCGTTAGGGCTAAGGCTGAGATTAGGGTTAGGGGTGTGTTGGGGTTAGGGTTGGAGTTAGAATTGGGGGTTTCAACTGTTTAGGCACATCAGGTGCTCTCCAAACACAACATGGCGTCTGATCTCAATTCCAGCCAAAAAAGTCAAATGGCGCCGCTTACCCCCACATATGGGGTATCAGCGTACTCACGACAAATTGCACAATAACTTTTGGGGTCCTGTTACTTTTGGGAAAATAACAATTGGGGGTGAAAAGATCATTTTTGTGGAAAAAATATTATTTTTTAACTGCACGGCTGTACGTTATAAACTTATGTGAAGCCCTTGGGGGTTCAAAGTGCTCACCACATATCTAGATAAGTTCCTTGGGGGTGTCTAGTTTCCAAAATAGGGTCACTTGTGGGGAGTTTCCACTGTTTAGGCACATAAGGGGCTTTCCAAACTTGATATGGCATCCGATCTGAATTCCAGCCAATTTTGCAAAAAAAAAGTCAAACGGCGCTCCTTCCCTTCCGAGCTCTGCCATGAGCCAAAAGAGTGGTTCCCCCCACATATCAGGTATCGGCGTACTCAGGACAAATTTCAAAATAACTTTTCCAGTTGAATTTCTCCTGTTACCCTTGCTAAAATAAAAAAATTGAACCTGAAGTAATTTTTTTTGTGAAAAAAGTTAAATGTTCATTTTTTTTTAAATATTTAAAAAATTCCTGTGAAGCACCTGAAGGGTTAATAAATTTCTTGAATCTGGTTTTGAGCACCTTGAGGGGTGCAATTTTTAGAATGGTGTCACTTTTAGGTATTTTCTATCATATAGACCCCTCAAAGTGACTTAAAATGTGATGTGGTCCGTAAAAATAAAATGGTGTTGCGAAAATGAGAAATCGCTGGTCATCTTTTAACCCTTATAACTTCCTAACAAAAAAAAATTTGGTTCCCAAATTGTGTTGATGTAAAGTAGACATGTGGGAAATATTACTTAAGTTTGTTGAGTGCCGTATCTCTGTGATTTAAGAGCATAAAAATTCAAAGTTGGAAAATTGCGAAATTTTCAAAATTTTCGCCAAATTTCTGTTTTTTTCACAAATAAACGCAAGTTATATGAATTAAATTTTACCACTAACATGAAGTACAATATGTCACGAGAAAACATTGTCAGAATCACTGGGATCAATGGAAGCTCCAGAATTATTACCTCATAAAGGGACAGTGGTCAGAATTGTAAAAATTGGCCCGGGCATTAACATGCAAACCACCCTTGGGAGTAAAGGGGTTAAAGCAAAAAATGTGGTCAATTCTGTACTTAGTATCCCTTATCCTGGTATATATGGTTGTCTCACCCCCATCCTGATACACAAAGCCCCCTCATCCCTATCCTGGTATGCATGGATCACTCATCCTTATCCTGGCAGGAATGATCGCCCTCATCCCTATATTAATATGCAGGGCCCCCATCTCGTCCTGGTATGCATGGCCCCATCCCATTTGCCCCCACCCCCATCCTGGTATGCATGGCACCATCAGAAAACTTTAAAAAAAAAAAAAAATTAAACTTACCTACCCGGCGCTCACACGCTGCGTCCTGCTCCAGTGTCAGCAACTGCTTTATGCTTGTAAGCAGCACATGGCAGGGACGTCATGCGTTGCTCACAAGCAGAGCACAACTGCTGGAGTACTTACCGGGACTGTTCATTGGAGACCGGGGTGACTATTCATTGCTCTTCAGTAGCGCGCAGTGTCAGCCATCGGCTTCCTGCTGCTGCTGGCGGTCACGTGTGCCGCTACTTAAGAGAAATATATATTCATTGGATTCATCATTCATTCATTCATTCATCAGGAGACTATTTAATACTGAAGTATATTCAAGCGGGACTAGACGAAGAAAACCCTAAAATCATGTTAACCAAAACAGTCAGAAAACTAGCCACATATTGGGCGACCCCAGACCTCAAACTATATACTGTGTAAGTTTATAAGCCCCTCCAGTGTCAGGAATAGATAGTATGTGAAAATACCATATATACCGCTCAGGGAACACGTAACTTTCAGAGATAATTTCCATCTTCATACTAAATAATGGCACAGATCTCCCAGACATTATGACTGCACATATCCCTAGTCTTTATACCGATATTGCACTCATTCCCTGACAGACCGCAGCATGGCCATTAGTTAGAAGCTGCTAATGATCTTTGGAGCAGGTAAGTTTTCCCTGAGTGGTACATATTGGGCCGTCTGAAGACTGAGTTTAGTCTAGGACAATTTGTCTGCACTACTAATTATCAGCTGTTACATTACCAAACTAGGGCAGTCCCTATAGGAGAAAACCCAAGAATTATACTGTATTGTCACATACTATCTATTCCTGACACTGGAGGGGCTTATAAACTTACACAGTATATAGTTTGAGGTCTGGGATCTGCCAATATGTGGCTAGTTTTCTGACTGTTTCGGATAACATGATACATTATTTTAATTTTTTTGTCTAGTCTCGCTTGAATATACTGTAGGTCAATATTAAATAGTCTTCTGATGAGTCGCCTTTGGTGAGGACGATGAAACCAGTAGAAATGAGAGGCTTGGACAGTGAGTCACCTCACTCTATGTATTCAACTGTGGGGTGCATGTTTTTTCTATTAGTCCCCTATTAACTAATCTTCAGGGGGTGAATTATGGGTATAGTTTTACATTTGGAATTAATAAAGTTAAGTTTTATCCTTTTGTCAGCAAACATGAAAAATGACAAGAGACAACCCATTTAAGAAGATTCAATTTTGGTTAAAACTATTCCAACACTATGAACATAAAAAAGGCTTCTCCCCTATGTGACGTCTCTGATGTTTATTAACAGTTGATTTCCAAGTAAAATATTTCCCACATTAAGAAAATGAAAATGGCTTCTCCTTTGTGTGACTGCTCTGATGTCTAACAAGAATCGCTTTCCGGTTAAAACATTTCTCACATTCTGAACAGGAAAAAAGGCTTCTGCCCTGTGTGCGTTCTTTGATGGCGATCAAGATCTATTTTCCATTTAAAACATTTCCCACATTCTTAAGATGAATATGGCTTCTCTGCTGTGTGAATTCTCTCATGTGTAACAAGACTTGAATTCTGAGTAAAATATTTCCCACATTCTGAACATCAAACAGGCTTCTCTCCTGTGTGAGTTCTTTGGTGCCTAACAAGATTCCCTTTATGGTTAAAACATTTCCCACATTCTGAACAGGAAAAAGGCTTCTCCCCTGTGTGAGTTCTTTGGTGCTTAACAAGATTGACTTTCAGTCTAAAATATTTTCCACATTCTGAACAGGAAAAAGGCTTCTCTCCTGTGTGAGTTCTTTGGTGCTGAACAAGATTGACTTTCAGTCTAAAATATTTTCCACATTCTGAACAGGAAAAAGGCTTCTCCCCTGTGTGAGTTCTCTGATGAGTAACAAGCAGTGATTTATGTGCAAAACATTTCCCACATTCTGAACATGAAAAAGGCTTCTCCCCTGTGTGAGTTCTCTGGTGATCAAGCAAATGTGATTTCTGGTTAAAACATTTCCCACAATCTGAACACGAAAAAGGCTTCTCCCCTGTGTGAGTTCTATGGTGATCAACCAAATATGATTTCCGGTTAAAACATTTCCCACATTCTGAACAGGAAAAAGGCTTCTCCCCTGTGTGAGTTCTCTGGTGACTAAAAAGATGACATTTCTGGTTAAAAGTTTTCCCACATTCTGAACACGAAAAAGGCTTCTCCCCTGTATGAGTTCTCTGGTGATTAACAAATTGTGATTTCCAGTTAAAACATTTCCCACATTCTGAACAGGAAAAAGGCTTCTCTCCTGTGTGGAATCTCTGGTGCTTAACACAATCTGATTTATTGTTAAAACATTTCCCACATTCTGAACAGGAAAAAGGCTTCTCCCCCGTGTGAATGCTCTGATGTCTAACAAGAATCGCTTTCTGGTTAAAACATTTCCCACATTCAGAGCATGAAAAAGGTTTCTCCCCTGTGTGAATTCTCTGGTGATTAACCAAATCTGATTTCCAGTTAAAACATTTCCCACATTCTGAACAGGAAAAAGGCTTCTCCCCCGTGTGAATGCTCTGATGTCTAACAAGAATCGCTTTCCGGCTAAAACATTTCCCACATTCCGAACATGAAAAAGGCTTCTCCCCTGTGTGAATTCTCTGGTGAGTAACAAAAAGAGATTTCTTGTTAAAACATTTCCCACATTCTGAACATGAAAATGACTTCTTTGCTTTAGGAGCAGTTTGTTTTTTAATGCCTCTTTTGTGACTTTGATTTTCCTTAGTAGTTGGTAATGAATCAAAAGATGGGACCTGTTTCATAGGACCAGATGACAGATCTTTGCTGTGAATGGATGATAATATATCTGGAGTAATATCAATCACTTCAGTTGAATCTTGTAGGATCTCAAGATTATCAGATTTAAAAATTGAAGATGTCAGCTGTCCCTCTGATCTCCTGGTACAGTCATCTGCTAAGGTAAAAAACAATTTTTTTAATAAAATATCCTTGAGTTTTATATTTTTGAACATTGCTACTTAAACTGTCCATAAAAATGGCAAGCTATGTTAAAAACCTTAATTATTTACCAAGACTATGACAGTCCACAGTCTAATAGAAAACCTTGTTGGATGAAACAGTAGTGTGTGGTGTTCAACTGTTCATTCTGCCTCCCAAATATTGAATATAAAGAAGCCAATCAATGTTATGTAGGCGAAAGTAATACCAGTTCTCACTTCACAAAAACAAGTCCCCACTCAGGTCCATCATTTGTCAATGGAAAAACAGATAAGGCAGGTTAGGGTTCATTTTAAAGATAGGGTTAGGTTTTTCTCAATTGTCTCCCCAATAATTTGGTCACGTCAGTTTTCTATTTCCAGAAAAAAAATAAAAATGAATAAAATGGCCGGTCAGTATTATAGAGCAGAGGAGGCTTATGCACTTTTATGCTCTGACAGTGAAGAAAGTGCAGTGTCAGATGGCGATGTGGATTTTGAGGGCTTTAGTAGCAGTGACAGTGATAGCTCAGAAATGAGCAGTGATTCTGGTCCATCCTCACACACAAGGACCAGTACAACAAGAAGGACAAATAGCGCTTCTGGAGAAATGTCTCCAACTCAGGGAACAATGCCCAGTACTAGCGCTGTCCCTAGTGCTCGTGAATTGGCGCACACCAATGTCCAAGGGGCTTCGCCTCTTGATGTAGCATTTCCCAGATGGGAGGCTTCGGATTCGGCTACTCCATTCATCCCTAATTTTAATGCCATTCCTGGTATAAATATGGAGGTGGAAAATTTTGCACCAATTAATTTTTTTTTTAATTTATGACAGATCGCTTGCTAGAGCATACTGTCCTACAAATTTATATGCATCCCAATTCATCAGCCAGAATCCACGATCCTATTATGCTAGGTCAAATTTATGGGACCAACTAATATCCTAGAAATGAAAACATTTTCAGGACTTACAGTACATTAGCTATGGGGCTTGTTAAAAAATGAGCATTCAGTCCTATTGGTCCAACCGCCCTGTTCAAGCCACCCCTATGTTTTCTGCCGTTCTTCCTAGGACCCATTATGAAAGCTTTTCGCATGTATGAGAGGAAAGATGGCCAACTAAACCCACGAAGACGCCCTACTTATCTGGGGACATCTGGAAAAATCGTTTGGGAGCTGATAACTCCATTTTTACAAAAAGGCTACAATGTATATGTTGACAACTACTACACCAGCATACCTCTATTTAAAAGTCTGGTTGAACATAACATAGGGGCTTGTGAGAGCATTCGCAAAAACCATCAGGGGTCTCCACAATCATTGGTCAGCAAAAAGTACCGAAAGGGGCAGTCAGGGGCTTTACACAATGGAGAGCTGCTTGTCCTTAAGTATAAGGATAAAAAAGATATTTTTATCCTGAGCTCGATCCACACAGATGCCACAAGGGCCACTGCAGACCAACGGGGATCCACTACTCCAAAACCTGTTTTTAGTCATTGACTACAACAAATATATGGGGTGTGGACGACCTTGTAGATCAGGTTCTACAGCCATACCAGGTATCAAGAGAATCATAGATCTGGTATAAAAAGTTAGTCATGTATTTGTTTCAGGTGGCCACATATAATTCTTTTGTGTTATACAAAAAAGCCGGAAATGCAGATACTTTCCTTGATTATTAAGAAAAGGTCACTGAAAATCTTGTTTTTGAAAATTTTGTCCCCGCCAATCCTTTAGAATGTGAAGATGTCAGAAGACTCACTGAGCGACATTTTATTGCACTCATCCCAGTAACTGAAACAAGAAAGAACCCCCAGAGAAGATGTCGTGTATGTTCCTAGAGAGGAATGAGGCATGATCCCCGCTATTATTACCCACAATGCCCATCACTGCCAGCCTTATGCCTCCATGACGGCTTTACAATCTTCCACACAGAACCACGTTTTTGAACTGTTTTGACATTCAAGCATTTGGTTTATTTAGTGACAGACACATTTGAGTAGAGCTGACTTAACAATTTCCGGGGGTAGGTGGGGGAAGGTCTCCAGAGACACAAGCTGGGCACAATATATTGGGCACTACAATGACATTTTTGCAATTTTTCTGTTGTTCTGGCACTTAGCGGCTCTCCAAAGTGCCACAACAGCAGAATCCCTCCTGAAGTGACTCCATTTTGGAAATGACACCCCTCTGCGAATTCATCTATGGGTGTAGTGACCATTTATCTATCTACCTATTTTCCAATGTAAAATCTGGGGTTAAAACAACATTTTAGTGGTAAAAATATAATTATTTTTTCTTCACTGCCCAATGGTATAATTTTTTATGGAACAGCTGTGATGTCAGTATGCTCACTGCACCATTAGAAGAATTCATTCAGGGAAGTATTTGGTAAAATGCAGTCACTTTTGGGGGCTTATGATGTTCTGGCACCTCAGGAGCTCTGACGATGTGACATGTCACCCACAAACAATTCCAGCAAAATATGCTCTCTAATATGGCGCTCCTTCCCTTGCGAGCTCTGCCATGCACCCAAACAGTGGTTTACCCCCACATATGGGGTGTCTGCATAGTCAGTACAATCTAAAATATATATTGAGCTAAAAAGATTTGGATAATTTTTTTTTTTTATTTCCACGGCTCTACGCTATAAACGTCTGTGAAGCACCTGTGGGTTCAAGGTGCTCAATACACATCTGGATAAGTTCCCTAAAGGGTCTAGTTTCGAAAATGGGGTCACTTGTTGGGGGTTTCCACTGTCTAGGTACATCAGGGGCTCTCCAAACACAAAATAGCAACCACTAATTATTCCAGCAAATTTTACATTCAAAAAGTCAAATGGCGCGCCTTCCCTTTCGAGCCCTGCCGTGTGCCCAAACAGTAGATTTCCCCAAATATGGGGTATTGGCATGCTCAGGAGAAGTTGCAAAACAAAATGTATCGTCCATTTTCTCCTGTTACACTTGCAAATGTAAAAAAAAAAACAGGTCTTAAGGAAAAATTTTGTGAAAGAAAAGTAAATGGTTATTTTTTCCTTCCACATTCCATTAATTCCTGTGAAGCACCGGAAGGGTTAATAAACTTCTTGAATGTGGTTTTGAGCCCCTTGAGGGGTGCAGTTTTTAGAATGGTGTCACTTTTGGGTATTTTCTGTCATATTGACCCCCAACCTCACTTCAAATGTGAGGTGGTCCCTAAAAAAAAGTGGTTTTGTAAATTTTGTTGTAAAAATGAGAAATCGCTGGTCAACTTTTAACCCTTATAACTTCCTAATGAAAAAAAAATTTGATATAGTTGATATAGAGGCTACTGCGCAGGCGCCGCCATCGCCGGTGACATTTTACTGGATGCAATTTTTCTTTTCTAAGCCTCACAATAGCCACAATATTATAGGCATTATCACCAATAATATCAATGCTATTATATGCATTATGTAATAATGGGGGGCAGGTCAGTGAGGGGTCAGCGACCTGTCATAAGCCAATACAGATGACTATGTAATCAGAGCACCACATAAAGCCCCGCCCACAGCCCCGCCCACAGCCCCGCCCCAGAGCACGAGAATCTCATTAACTGGAAACTACAAATACAAATTACACAACAGTAAACCAGAGTTGCCCTCATTTATGGTGGACCATTGGAGCTACTATGGATCTTGAGCAGAAGATTAGAGAAAATAATATTGCTCCCCATTTCAGGAGAGATTGTGCAGTAATCTGAATTCCTTAGGACCAAAAACAATGTAATTGGTTGTAAGTTCTATAGAAAAGGGCTTTCACTGCCCAACGTCATTTGAACAGTTTTGGGTGGAGCAGAATGTTGTGGTCTAGAGGCAAAATGGTGATCATGGTAATACGGCCGGACTACATCACCGATAAAGCAGCCACAGCCGGTGACTGAGAGGAATCTGTGACTTCTCTGCATTCAGTGGTTACTACTCACCTGGGTAGTCATATGTGGGAATCTCCTCTTTACACCACTCATCATCTCTCACATATGTCTCTGTAGTATTAATATGGGTCAGATCTTCACCCTGAAACAAATATTGTAAAAGTCACCGACAGATGGAGAAGTCCCATCTATGATCAGCTCTAATCCTGCCATCTCCACCGTTCTCATTACACAAGTATAAAACATATAATACTGGTGGATAAAACAAGACTGAGCACAAGACCTTCACAGCCGTCTACACATCATAGGGGAGATCTCCTGACACCTTCTCCATCTACCTGATGATCCTGAGGAGCACTGGGATCTTCTTGGTTACAGTCCTGTGGAAGAAGAGGACGGGGACATCTCTCTGGTGTTGTCCTCTTACTGGATACATCTGGAGGAAA
Source organism: Dendrobates tinctorius (assembly GCF_039654945.1). NCBI lineage: Eukaryota > Metazoa > Chordata > Amphibia > Anura > Dendrobatidae > Dendrobates > Dendrobates tinctorius. Next base: position 584,467 of record NW_027362069.1, on the reverse strand, counting down.
CACATACAGGGACTGAATTCATTCTCTACATACAGATAATTATAGGCCGTGTGTATTTAGTCCTGTCTATTACCTGGAGATGTGAGGCGCTGGGGAACCTCCATTATGACGTTCTTGTACAAATCTCTGTGTCCTTCTAAATACTCCCACTCCTCCATGGAGAAATAGACAGCGACATCCTGACACCTTATAGGAACCTGACACATACAATGATACCGTCATCCCCCCGATCCCTTCATAGTGTTACTGTATAATGTCCCAGCATTCCCAGCAGTGTCACCTCTCCAGTCAGCAGCTCAATCATCTTGTAGATGAGGTCTAGGATCTTCTGGTCATTGATGTCCTCATGGATCAGGGGGTGAGGTGGGGGCCCCGTGATTGGGCTGAGGGGTCTTCCCCATCCCTCAGACACAGGGTCCTGACAGTGATCACTAGAGGTCTTCTTCACCACTGTGTAATCCTGGTAATGGAGAGACACATTAATAAATCTCACTACAGACATTTCCAGAGTCCTCACCTCTCCAGTTCTGTCCATCTGTTATTCCCATAGATAAGAATGATGTAATGTGACGTCATCAGAATCTCTCACCTCTCCAGTGAGATGGAAGAGGATCTCTTGGGTGAGGTGTAACATCCTCTCCGCCATCTTGTCTCTGTCCATATCCATCCTTGATGGGTAAACAGGAAAATTCTCTTCTGTAGAAGATCTTCACTGAGAGGATCCGATATTGTAGAGACCTGAATGAGAAGAAGATGATCCGATGTAACATCATAAGAATCCTGTGTAATAATACAATTACTGGAGATAATAAGGGAAACATATGAGGAGATTTATTATCTTACAGGGTTTAGTTTTCTTCCCTGACATCTACTAATAAAACCTATATATTTAGGCCACAGACAACAAGCAGTTTCCTCCTCGGAGTCGGCAGCTGAACACGTTCCTCATAGACTCATCTTCCATAACGCTAATTCTCGTCTCATTACCGACACTGGAATCGGCATTAGCAATACTGCAGGAGATATTCATTACACGCGACATGAGAAATAACTCCTTCATGATGGGGACGACATCTTCATCTTCTACTGCGGCTCTAGAGACAGGTTTGGCCAGAGTCGGTCACTGCCTCCATCCCCACCGGCCGTCTATATGAAGGTTTCGCGTCTTCCCCGCACTGGAATCTTCTCTCACGTTAGATCTCAGCTCTGAGTCACACACAGAAGTTTGAGGCTTTTAGAAAAGATTTTTTGTTTCCACAAACACAATGGACAGAAATGATCTGATCCCAAAGTCTCCATGTACAGTGATTTATGGGGATTATTTCTGGACTTAGGCTTTCCTATATTACATGAAAAACTCCAGAAAAAGCCGATATTAAAATGTTTCTAAAGAAAATTGGCTCCAACAATTCTTGTAAGAAGAAAAAAAGAGCAAAAAGCAGAAGACACATTGTATAATTTTTAACATGTTAAACATTTATTAAAAAGAAATGATTCTTTTTGGGCCCCAGAACATAGATGTACACCGCAGGGACGGCACAGATGAGGCTTCAACAAAAACCCTGAAAAGCAAACATGACATCTAAGAAGGTGTGACAGAGTTTGGCTGAATGCCCCCCGCCTTCAAGTACTCGATAGTATGGGGCGGCCTAGTTACTGCGATACTTACATGCCTAATAATGGTGTCTGGGCTGCAATGTATGAAGGTCTATTAGGCCGGGCCAGAGGCAGCGTCCAATAAGTTACCTTATAACGCCCCCATACACATTAGACTAAAGTTCCATGAAAGCACTGATTTCGGGGGGTTTGGCCGACCATATAATGTATTTGGGGGCCTCCCGACAGATGATGTCAGGGCAGAGAAGGATCCGGCATCCTGAATTTCAGAGGATAATCCGTTTGCTCTTCCTGTAGATAATCCTCCTCTAGAGGAGTCTGGAGGCGACTCTCTCATACAGACCACAGGAAAGCTGGAATATTTGTGTGTATGGGGGAGTCGGGAGATATCGCCGTCTGCCAAATGACCGTTCAGCCAACTCTGATCTCATGTGTATGGGGCCGTTAGTATTACACTGACAGGCAGTGATGATACACGGCACTACAGTAGTACAGGGCATCACCGGAGCCATCAGAGGCTTGTATGTTGTATGATCGCACTGATCAGAGGGGTTTAAAAAAGGTTTAAAGTGAAAAAAAATATCACAGTTTCAGCAACAAGAAATATCCATCACTATATGGAAAGCAGAGTCACTGCACAATGTTAGTTACGTCACGTCCATAACTACTTTATTATACTCTATTATCCTGTACACAGTGAAGTAGATAGAAATCACAGATCCCACAGCAATAGCTGGAATTGGACCCTCCAATGTAAAGAAAAAAAAATCTCTATATCTATATACACTGTTCAAAAAAATAAAGGGAACACTTAAACAACAGAATATAACTCCAAGTAAATCAAACTTCTGTGAAATCAAACTGTCCACTTAGGAAGCAACACTGATTGACAATCAATTTCACATGCTGTTGTGTAAATGGAATAGACAACAGATGGAAATTATTGGCAATTATCAAGACACCCTCAATAAAGGAGTGGTTCTGCAGGTGGGGACCACAGACCACATCTCAGTACCAATGCTTTCTGGCTGATGTTTTGGTCACTTTTGAATGTTGGTTGTGCTTTCATACTCGTAGTAAAATGAGACGGACTCTAAAACCGACACAAGTGGCTGAGGTAGTGCAGCTCATCCAGGATGGCACATCAATGCGAGCTGTGGCAAGAAGGTTTGCTGTGTCTGTCAGCGCAGTGTCCAGAGGCTAGAGGCGCTACCAGGAGACAGGCCAGTACACCAGGAGATGTGGAGAGGGCCGTATGAGGGCAACAACCCAGCAGCAGGACCACTACCTCCACCTTTGTGCAAGGAGGAACAGGAGGAGCACTGCCAGAGCCCTGCAAAATGATCTTCAGCAGGCCACAAATGTTCATGTGTCTGACTCTGCACAAACGGTTAGAAACTGACTCCATTAGGATGGTGTGAGTGCCCAACATCCACAGATGGGGGTTGTGCTCACAGCCCAACACCGTACAGGGCACTTGGCATTTGCCAGAGAACACCAGGATTGGCAAATTTGCCACTGGTGCCCTGTGCTCTTCACAGATAAAAGCAGGTTCACACTGAGCACATGTGACAGATGTGACAGAGTCTGGAGACGCCGTGGAGAGCGATCTGCTGCTTGCAACATCCTTTAGCATGACCGGTTTGGCAGTGGTCAGTAATGGTGTGGGGTGGCATTTCTTTGGAGGATCACACGATGTTGGGCTTTGAGCACAACCCCCATGCAGACAAAATTGTGCCTGTTATGATTGGGTAACCAAGGAGGAAAACAAAACCAAGCTAAGTCACAGAAAACCAGAGAGGTTGGTATCTAAGTGGATTGCAGACCCCTGATCCTAACCACACAACTAGAAGTAGCCGCGGAACGTACCTACGATGATTCTAGATGCCTCGTCACAGCCGGAGGACTAATTAAGCCTAAAGCAAGACAAGGGGAAATCTAAACTGCCCCAGAGCAGACCCCAAAGGAATAGACAGCCCCCACACATGTATTGATGGTGAGACAAGATGAAAGCACAAACACAGGTAGGAAAATAGACTGAGCAAACGATGGGGCCAAAACTAACTAGACAGGACAGGAAAGGAAAGATACCGTCTGCAATCACGCCAAAAAAAACATGCAAAAATGTCCAACACTTCTGATAGCAAAAAACCTTGAAGTCATTAGACTTCTCCCACTATATCAGCATATTCTGAGAACAGAGCAAAAAAAAGGCCAATCTAATAAGGTACAAAAAGCAAACTGGCACATGCAGTGACATAGGAATGGAAATTCAGCACAGCCCCAGCCGGGGCTGGCTAACCACACAAAAACTGAATAGATCAAACCAAATCAAGTGTGAACAATAGCAGAGAACACTTAGCTTGAGAAAGCAGGAACTGAACTGGAAACCAGAACCTCAGGAGGCAGGAAAAAATCACCAGCATGGGAAGAGGGAATCGGCTGTCTTAAATCCAGTCTGAGACTCCAGATGTCCAATCCTCATCCTCATTATCAGGTGGCAGGTCTCTGTTAATTAGATCAGCTTCATTACCTCCTGCCACTAGCAGAGGGAGCCCAGAAAGAGAACTCACGACTCCTCTGTCAACACAACCAGCTCCTTCACCAGAAACCAGAGGCAGACCAGAAAATAAGTTCACAACATGTGCCTTTACCAGTAGATAAATTCCCAGTGGGGTGCAATTTCCAAAATGCAATAATTTAAGTGGGGAATTCAGCTCTTTTTGCACTTAAGGGATCTGTATATGGAGTCTACAGACTACAGTGGGGAAAATAAGGATTTGTTACGCTGCCAATTTTGGGGTAAAGTCACATTTTTGTGAGGAAAAAAGTAAAATTGTCATTTTTTCCTTCCACATTGCTTAAATTCCTCTCACACTGTCCGAATTCAGATATTGTCCTGTCAGAAAGGAGAATACAGGGAGAGAAAGGGTTAATAGGACTCACAGGAGGAACCGGCCCAGAAAGCAGAAGGTCCAGGAGTGTCTGCCACATATATGACTGCTCTATGTGCACAGGACCTGTGATGAGGTCACAGGAGGGGAGGAGTCAGGGGTCACATGATCAGGGGCCTCAGTGTGTGCAGGACTCAGTGTGCTGGAGCGCTCCCGATAATCAGCTGCATGTGTCGCGCTGTGTGATAGTCACAGCACCTGCATGGAGGGCGACACATGCAGCTGATTATCGGGAGCGCTCCAGGGATCCGGGGTCCCGATGCAGCTATTCGGTAAGTGATATTAGCCAATAACAACTTCTCCGACGATATTCGCTCATCTCTAGTAATAACAGCTCAAAGGAATTCACCAAACTTTTCATTAAGTTTAATAGAAAGACCCTATTAAATATTGAGCACCAGCGGGATGAAGCATTGACAGCGGCATGTAAAAGTGTGAGCGCCCCTGGTCAAAATGACTGTTATTGTGAGCAGTAGTAAGATGAAGATGAAATGATCTCTAAAAGGCCGAACCTCTAAGATGACACATGGCCTTTGCATTTTAGGCAAAAATACTAATAAAAAATACATATATAGACTATTTTACACTTTCATAATTGCTAAAAAGGAAAAAGGGGCGATGCAAAACTTTGGGCACCCTTGGAGATTTGTGTACTGAGATAATTTTGACCAAGATTTCACACCTTAATTAGCTTGTTAGGGTTATGGTGAGATCACATGGTGACCAGGAGCTACAGTCTGAGGAAAGGGCTAAAAAGCCTTCACTAGACCCCTATACAGCTGTATAATGAGGCCCAGGCTTTATAGTGGAGGGACAGGAGTGAGGGCCTGTTCCCAGGAGCTACAGACTGAGGAAAGGGCTAAAAAGCCTTCACTAGACCCCTGTACAGCTGTATAATGAGGCCCAGGCTTTATAGTGAAGGGACAGAAGTGAGGTCCTGTGCCCAGGAGCTACAGTCTGAGGAAAGGGCTAAAAAGCCTTCACTAGACCCCTGTACAGCTGTATAATGAGGCCCAGGCTTTATAGTGAAGGGACAGGAGTGAGGGTCTGTTCCCAGGAGCTACAGTCTGAGGAAAGGGCTAAAAAGCCTTCACTAGACCCCTGTACTGCTGTATAATGAGGGCCAGGCTTTATAGTGAAGGGACAGGAGTGAGGGCCTGTTCCCAGGAGCTACAGTCTGAGGAAAGGGCTAAAAAGTCTTCACTAGACCCCTGTACAGCTGTGTAATGAGGCCCAGGCTTTATAGTGAAGGGACAGGAGTGAGGGTCTGTTCCCAGGAGCTACAGTCTGAGGAAAGGGCTAAAAAGCCTTCACTAGACCCCTGTACAGCTGTATAATGAGGCCCAGGCTTTATAGTGAAGGGACAGGAGTGAGGGCCTGTTCCCAGGAGCTACAGTCTGAGGAAAGGGCTAAAAAGTCTTCACTAGACCCCTGTACAGCTATATAATGAGGCCCAGGCGTTATAGTGGAGGGACAGGAGTGAGGGCCTGATCTCAGGAGCTACAGTCTGAGGAAAGGGCTAAAAAGCCTTCACTAGACCCCTGTACAGCTGTATAATGAGGCCCAGGCTTTATAGTGAAGGGACAGGAGTGAGGGCCTGTTCCCAGGAGCTACAGTCTGAGGAAAGGGCTAAAAAGCCTTCACTAGACCCCTGTACAGCTGTATAATGAGGCCCAGGCTTTATAGTGAAGGGACAGGAGTGAGGGCCTGTTCCCAGGAGCTACAGACTGAGGAAAGGGCTAAAAAGTCTTCACTAGACCCCTGTACAGCTGTATAATGAGGCCCAGGCGTTATAGTGGAGGGACAGGAGTGAGGGCCTGATCCCAGGAGCTACAGTCTGAGGAAAGGGCTAAAAAGCCTTCACTAGACCCCTGTACAGCTGTATAATGAGGCCCAGGCTTTATAGTGAAGGGACAGGAGTGAGGGCCTGTTCCCAGGAGCTACAGTCTGAGGAAAGGGCTAAAAAGCCTTCACTAGACCCCTGTACAGCTGTATAATGAGGCCCAGGCTTTATAGTGAAGGGACAGGAGTGAGGGCCTGTTCCCAGGAGCTACAGTCTGAGGAAAGGGCTAAAAAGCCTTCACTAGACCCCTGTACAGCAGTATAATGAGGCCCAGGCTTTATAGTGAAGGGACAGGAGTGAGGGCCTGTTCCCAGGAGCTACAGTCTGAGGAAAGGGCTAAAAAGTCTTCACTAGACCCCTGTACAGCTGTGTAATGAGGCCCAGGCTTTATAGTGAAGGGACAGGAGTGAGGGTCTGTTCCCAGGAGCTACAGTCTGAGGAAAGGGCTAAAAAGCCTTCACTAGACCCCTGTACAGCTGTATAATGAGGCCCAGGCTTTATAGTGAAGGGACAGGAGTGAGGGCCTGTTCCCAGGAGCTACAGACTGAGGAAAGGGCTAAAAAGTCTTCACTAGACCCCTGTACAGCTGTATAATGAGGCCCAGGCGTTATAGTGGAGGGACAGGAGTGAGGGCCTGATCCCAGGAGCTACAGTCTGAGGAAAGGGCTAAAAAGCCTTCACTAGACCCCTGTACAGCTGTATAATGAGGCCCAGGCTTTATAGTGAAGGGACAGGAGTGAGGGCCTGTTCCCAGGAGCTACAGTCTGAGGAAAGGGCTAAAAAGCCTTCACTAGACCCCTGTACAGCTGTATAATGAGGCCCATGCTTTATAGTGAAGGGACAGAAGTGAGGGCCTGTTGCCAGGAGCTACAGTCTGAGGATAGGGCTAAAAAGCCTTCACTAGACCCCTGTACAGCTGTATAATGATGCCCAGGCTTTATAGTGAAGGGACAGGAGTGAGGGCCTGTTCCCAGGAGCTACAGTCTGAGGAAAGGGCTAAAAAGCCTTCACTAGACCCCTGCACAGCTGTATAATGAGGCCCAGGCTTTATAGTGAAGGGACAAGAGTGAGGGCCTGTTCCCAGGAGCTACAGTCTGAGGAAAGGGCTAAAAAGCCTTCACTAGACCCCTGTACAGCTGTATAATGAGGCCCAGGCTTTATAGTGAAGGGACAGGAGTGAGGGCCTGTTCCCAGGAGTTACAGTCTGAGGAAAGGGCTAAAAAGCCTTCACTAGACCCCTGTACAGCTGTATAATGAGGCCCAGGCTTTATAGTGAAGGGACAGGAGTGAGGGCCTGTTCCCAGGAGCTACAGTCTGAGGAAAGGGCTAAAAAGCCTTCACTAGACCCCTGTACAGCTGTATAATGAGGCCCATGCTTTATAGTGAAGGGACAGAAGTGAGGGCCTGTTCCCAGGAGCTACAGTCTGAGGATAGGGCTAAAAAGCCTTCACTAGACCCCTGTACAGCTGTATAATGATGCCCAGGCTTTATAGTGAAGGGACAGGAGTGAGGGCCTGTTCCCAGGAGCTACAGTCTGAGGAAAGGGCTAAAAAGCCTTCACTAGACCCCTGCACAGCTGTATAATGAGGCCCAGGCTTTATAGTGAAGGGACAAGAGTGAGGGCCTGTTCCCAGGAGCTACAGTCTGAGGAAAGGGCTAAAAAGCCTTCACTAGACCCCTGTACAGCTGTATAATGAGGCCCAGGCTTTATAGTGAAGGGACAGGAGTGAGGGCCTGTTCCCAGGAGTTACAGTCTGAGGAAAGGGCTAAAAAGCCTTCACTAGACCCCTGTACAGCTGTATAATGAGGCCCAGGCTTTATAGTGAAGGGACAGGAGTGAGGGCCTGTTCCCAGGAGCTACAGTCTGAGGAAAGGGCTAAAAAGCCTTCACTAGACCCCTGTACAGCTGTATAATGAGGCCCAGGCTTTATAGTGAAGGGACAGGAGTGAGGGCCTGTTCCCAGGAGCTACAGTCTGAGGAAAGGGCGAAAAAGCCTTCACTAGACCCCTGTACAGCTGTATAATGAGGTCCAGGCTTTATAGTGAAGGGACAGGAGGGAGAAAAGTGGGGAAAGGAGCCAGAAGAGCCGGACTGCCCATCACTAACCTGCAGAGCCGCACTCCACATATATGGCTGCTCTGTGCACAGGACCTGTGATGAGGTCACAGGAGGGGAGGAGTCAGGGGTCACATGATCTCCAGAGTGAAGACGCTCCATGGAGGCTTCTCCTCAGTCAGTGACATTCCCGCCATTATTTCCCCTCACTACTGGCACAATTACCCCGCGCCGCCTTCTCTACACAGTGTTATGTGTGGAATGTAACGTTTGATTTCTCTGGAGGGAAATAGACCCCACACAGGAGGGAATTCTCACCGGTTACCGGCCGTCTACTATATGGCGGCATATGATTGTGCTATCGACTCCACACCAGGAGCTAAAATGCCCAAATCTCGGTTATTTCCCCCCTTCCAGAGTCCGGCTGAGGCCGGGGTCACACTTGGGAGAAACTCGCCCGAGTCTCGCACCTCAGGGCCCTTGTGGATTGGCCTCTGTAGGGGAAACGACACCGGCTGTCAGGGACAGGGGGCCCCAACATAAATCCAATATTCGCTGTAAGAAAACCCAACCTGATGCCGCCATTCGGGGTAACCAATGCTCCGGCAGTCTGTGACAATGTCAGTAATTATATTTTTCTCACTGATTGGTAGATTTGTGATAATTTTCCTGGATGATATAGTGAGTTACTCCCGTCCTCTGGAGGAGCATGCTGAGCATGTCAGACAGGGTCTCCAGGTTCTACGTGACAACTATTTATTTGGTAACCTGGAGAAATGACAATTTGTGGTCCAGCAGGTCCAGTTCTCAGGACATGTGGCTTCTGCATTGGGGTGTCAGATGGACCCCGTTACGGTCCCAGTCCCTTCATTGGTTTTAGCCAAGTAACCTGAAAGTGTTACAGAGATTTCTTGTAGTCGAGATACTGAGGAACAAACAAGCGAAAAATAGGGTCTTACCTGATAACCAGATATAATGAGAGTAGGGGAGTATTACACTCACCTGATGGAGTGGCGCCTTTACACCATGCTCAATGCATAAATCAGCTGCTGCAGGACCCGGGGCCAAAGACCGAGCAGAAGAGCTGATCCGGGTATAATGTGTCTGTACCTGCGCTGCTGATGGAGACGATCGGAGATGGAGATTTTCACTAAAAACGTTTATTTAAACAAGTTTTCAAAGTCAACGCGTTTCACAGTCACGCAGGACGTCTTCCTCAGGACGAAACCTGAGAGCGGATAAACATGTCAAGCCTGGAACGTTTTATATGCAGTCTTTATAATAATAATAATAATCTTTTTATTTATATAGCGCCAACATATTCCGCAGCGCTTTACAGTTTGCACACATTATCATCGCTGTCCCCGATGGGGCTCACAATCTAAATTCCCTATCAGTATGTCTTTGGAATAAAAAACGCCAACAAAGCACAAAATGTCAAAGTTCATGAGAAAGTCCGTCACACACAGATAAATTATAGATCATGAGAAAACAGAACACACTTACATACAATAATTATATTATAAAGTGCCTATGAATGAAGTGCGGTCACCTAAAAAAATGAATAAAGATATACTGTATCTTTCAGACTATCTAGAGTCTAACGCATGGGTATAATAAGACACATGAGGCATAAGCTTCTTAAGCATTTCTTGTATTACTTCATACAAGTAGTGCAGTAGCAGGATAGTTGCAGAGTTAGGCAAACAACCAACGATATTCAGAGTCTATTACTTTCCTGTCAGAAGTAGCTGGCAAGCAGAAGGGTTCTGTGTCCACAAATGGTTCCAAGCAGAGGAGATCCAGGCTTCACAGACCAAGTCACAAACTGGGAATAGAGCTGATTCAGGAGCACAGGTGAATCAGCTGGAGCTGATTAAAAGGACAATTGGCAGGAAACAGGGCAGGGACATCATAGCTGAGTACTCCATGTTATTTGAGGGCAAAGTCACTGCACATGCCAGGAAACAAGATGGCCAACGACAAGCTGAGGACTCCATATTGGTTGAGGGCAAAAGTCAATGCACAGTCCAGGAAACAAGATGGCCGACACACTAAATGCGAAGATAACGGATCTAGCATAAAAGTCCGAAAACATTACATTACTCCCCCCTTAAGGACAGCCTCCGGATGGCCCCAGTCCAGGCTTTCCCGGGTACCTCTGATGGAACTGGCGGAGTAAACGAGGCGCATGGAGATTGGAGGCTGGTTCCCACGAGTTGTCCTCAGAAGAATAGCCTTGCCACTGTACCAGGTATTGCACCCCGTTTCTACGCAACCTGGAGTCCAGGATCCTTTCCACGACAAACTCCTCCTGGCCATCGATGAGGACCGGAGCAGGAGGGGAAGAAGAACGACCAGGGAAAGAATTGGGAGTTGCAGCCTTCAGTAGAGAAACATGAAACACAGGGTGAATCCTCATAGATCTCGGCAGTTGAAGGCGACAGGCAACGTTACTGACAAGCTTAGTAATCTTATAAGGCCCGATGTACTTATGACCCAATTTGGATGATGGTACTCTCATCTTAAGGTTCTTAGTTGACAGCCAAACCAAATCTCCTACCTTGAAGGTTGGTGCAGGTTTACGAAACCTATCTGCCGATTTTTTATACCTGTCCTGAGCGGATTCCAGATTCCTCTTAAGTAGATCAAGGTTCTGTTGTAGAGATGTGATTCTGTCGGCTACAGCTGGGAGAGGTGTGTCTATGGGAAATCGAGGAAGGATGTTAGGATGATAACCCAAATTGGCATAAAAGGGTGACAGCTTAGTGGAAGCGCTCTGCGAATTGTTGTAAGAGAATTCAGCCAGTGGGAGCAAATCCACCCAGTCATCTTGTAGGTGGCAGATAAAACAGCGGAGATACTGTTCTAGGGTCTGGTTAGTCCGCTCAGTCTGTCCATTTGTCTGCGGATGAAAGGCAGAAGATAGATTAACTTTGATGTTTAACGCAGCACAGAAGTGCTGCCAAAACTTTGAAGTGAATTGCACCCCTCGATCAGATACAACCTCATCCGGTACGCCATGCAGACGAAACACATTTTGGATGATCAAGTCCGATGTGTGTTTCGCAGTGGGTAAACCCACACACGGAATAAAATGGGCTGCCTTTGTTAACCGATCCACCACCACTAGAACTGTGTTCTTCCCTTGAGAGGTTGGCAGCTCCACAATGAAGTCCATTGATATGGATCCCCATGGACGGGTGGGAATGGGTAGGGGTTGTAAAAGACCTGTAGGCGACGAACGTGGAGTCTTGCATCTAGCACAGACTTCACAAGAAGTGACATAATCCAGAACGTCTCTTCTGTACGTGGGCCACCAAAAGAAGCGAGACAGGAATTCTTGAGTCTTCAGAACTCCTCTATGCCCCGCTATTTTAGAATCGTGGACGAGTTGCAGTACTTTCCCTCTGGCCGCTTCAGGAATATACAGGCGTTGCCCCTGAATCCACACACCATTCTTATATACAAGACTTACTTCACAAGATGGTTGTGCCAACCAAGGATCCGTATGGTATGCTTCCTTGATATCGTTAAGCAAGTCTTGATTATGGATCACCCCCAGGAACCTGGAATCAGAGATAACAGTCTTATGAAACGTGAGTGGGATAGTTTCATCTGAGTAGAGTCTAGACAACGCATCGGCCTTTCCATTACGCGATCCTGGTCTATAAGAGATAACAAAATTGAATTGGTTTAAGAAAAGACTCCAACGAGCCTGGCGAGGAGTCAAACACTTAGCCGATCTGATAAACTCGAGATTGCGGTGGTCAGTCAAGACGATTATCTGCTGTGCAGCTCCCTGAAGGTGGTGTCTCCATTCTTTGAAGGCTGCGATGATGGCCAACAATTCTCTATTACCCACGTCATAGTTTCGTTCTGCAGGAGACAACCGCCGAGAAAAGAAAGCACAGGGATGTAAGACTTCTTTCTCGCCTGTCCTCTGGGAGAGGATAGCTCCAATGGCACTGTCTGAGGCATCCACCTCTATTATGAAGGCACGTTCAGGGTTAGGATGCACCAGAATAGGTGCCGTGGTGAATTTCTGTTTCAGGCGGGAAAATGCTTCTTGAGCCTGGGGGGTCCAGGTAAAAGCAGAGTTCTTGCGGGTAAGCCGTGTGATGGGAGACACTACCTCAGAAAAGTTCCTGATAAAACGCCTATAAAAATTAGCAAACCCTATAAAGCGCTGGACCTCCTTTACATTCTTGGGGACCGGCCAGTCTTTAATGGCTTGGATCTTACTCTCATCCATACTAATTCCTCGTGACGTCATTACATACCCCAGAAATTGGATCTCCGTCCGATGGAATTCGCACTTTTCTAGTTTGATATACAGATGGTTTTGTCGAAGGCGTTCTAAGACCATCTTCACATGTCTGTGATGTTCCTCTGTGGAGTTAGAAAAAATCAAGATATCATCCAAATAAATTACAATGAATGTATCCAGGAGATCTCTAAAAATGTCATTCACCAAATGTTTGAAAGTTGCTGGGGCATTACATAAACCGAATGGCATTACCAGGTATTCAATGTGTCCGTAGCGTGACCTGAAAGCAGTCTTCCATTCATCCCCAGGTCTAATGCGGACCAAGTTATAGGCCCCACGGAGATCCAACTTAGTAAAGAGCTTTGCATGCCGTACTCTCTCCAATAATTCCGGAATCAAAGGTAGTGGGTAACGGTTTCTGATCGTGATCTTATTGAGCTCCCGATAATCTATGCAGGGCCTAAGAGATCCGTCTTTCTTCTTCACAAAGAAGATTGGTGCACCAGCGGGAGATGAAGAATGGCGTATGAAGCCCTTGGCTAGCTGTTCATCTATATAGTCCTTTAGCGCCTTTAGCTCTGGCCCTGCCAAAGGGTAAATCTTGCCAAACGGTATCCCTGCACCTGGTAATAGGTCTATTGGACAGTCATATGGACGGTGAGGGGGTAGTAGGTCTGCGTTCTTTTTGTCGCACACATCAGCATACTCACGGTATATTGCTGGTAGCTCTGAGACTGATGGTGGTCCCTTAGGGATGGAGCAGACTGAAGCTTCTGGACTTATCTGTGTCTTCGGAAAGTGCAGTTCTTTAGTCTCCCAATTAATCGTAGGATTCTGAGCCTGCAGCCAAGGCAGTCCTAGAATAATAGGGAAATGAGGAGAAGAGATGAGCATAAAGGACAGACTCTCTTGATGGTCATTACCCATGAGGACCTTCAGGGGTTCCGTCTCCTGGTCCACTGGTCCCGAGTTTAACAGTGAGCCATCCACGGTCTCCATCTGTACAGGAGTAGCCTTCTTTACTGAATGTACGTTATGTCTCTGGGCAAAGGAGATGTCCATAAAATTGCCGCTTGCCCCTGAATCAATCATAGCGGAGGTAGATACCCAAACGGAGTGAACCCTGAGTTTGAGGGGAATGAAGCAATGAGAATTGTTGTTCTTGCAGCTCAGCTGGGAAACCGCTGAGAGGACCGGAAAAACTGCTGCAGTAACACCTGCATCGGGCTCAGAGATAACGGAGTTCAAGTCCGAGTAATCAATGTCTGTATCTTCTACTCCCTCTGGGGTCTGTAGTGCGGACCTGACAGAACCCCTCTCACAGCACTCGCAGTGTATGATGGCTGCAGTTGTCTTACGAGAACGACTGGGGCAGTTGATGATGAAATGTCCTGACTTACCGCAATAGAAACACAGATTTTCCTTTAGTCGCTGTTCCTTACGTGCATCACTGACCCGTCTCTGTAAAGAGTCCACCTGCATAGGCTCGGGTTTTGGTTCTCGTATAATCCTGCTCAAGGACTCCTTGGCTGGAGAGGGAGAGAATAAATGATTAGAGTGCCTTAGCTCCGACCACCTCTCCTGTCTGCGTTCAGTAAGCCGAGCATCGATCCGAATACAGTAGTTGATAAAATCTCCTAATGCTGTAGGTGGGTCGACACGAGCAAGTTCGTCCTTAATTACAGAGGATAATCCTCTCCGAAAAACCGATCTTTTAGCGGAGCTATCCCAAGTGGTGTCGAGGGCCCATCTCCGGAAATCCAGAGCATATTCTGCTACTGAGCGCTTACCTTGGCTTAAAGTCAACATAGCTGATTCCGCTGTAGCACCGCGGTTCGGATCATCGAATGCCTTCCCCATAGCTGAAATGAAAGCATCAAGGTTATTTAGACAGTCGTCGTCAGTCTCAATTAGAGGGTTTGCCCATGCGAGAGCTTTGTTGGAGAGCAGCATAATTATTGTTAATACTTTAGATCGCTCAGTAAGGAACTGAGGCGCATGAGCCGCAAAGAACAGTTTGCATTGATTAATGAATCCTCTGAATCTTTCCCGTTCACCGCCAAAGCGGAATGGTGGTAGCTTGGGGATTCCCATTGCCGGGGTGGAAGTTTGGGTTTGGACTTGTCGCTCCAGAACCTCAATCCGGGTTCGTAAGTCCTGAGTGGTTTGTCCGAACACCTGTAGATTATGATCACTCCGATCCCGCAGACTTGCAAAGCTGTCCTTTACTGCCTGTAGATCGGCAAGGATTGAATTGGTTACTTCGCACAGATGTTTAATAGAGTCCTCCATATTCCCCGAAGATGTATGGCAGAGAGGCTGGAAAGAAAGAAAAGGAGCACAATAGTGTTTACCTGTGGTAACACTCCTGACTTAAAAGAAGGGAATGTGCTCACCTGGAAAGGTTGTGAGAAGCCACAACCACTATCACATATATCGATATCTTGGATCCACAGCCTGCAGCGGCTCCCCAACGGCAAAGATCCAAAAAAAAAAAAAAAAAAAAAATCTCTATACAGGTTGCAGCGGTGTCTCAGACCCAGCAGACTCTATCATGGCTCCTGAATCTGTCATGTGGTATACAGTCTATCTAGAGTCTAACGCATGGGTATAATAAGACACATGAGACATAAGCTTCTTAAGCATTTCTTGTATTACTTCATACAAGTAGTGCAGTAGCAGGATAGTTGCAGAGTTAGGCAAACAACCAACGATATTCAGAGTCTATTACTTTCCTGTCAGAAGTAGCTGGCAAGCAGAAGGGTTCTGTGTCCACAAATGGTTCCAAGCAGAGGAGATCCAGGCTTCACAGACCAAGTCACAAACTGGGAATAGAGCTGATTCAGGAGCACAGGTGAATCAGCTGGAGCTGATTAAAAGGACAATTGGCAGGAAACAGGGCAGGGACATCATAGCTGAGTACTCCATGTTATTTGAGGGCAAAGTCACTGCACATGCCAGGAAACAAGATGGCCAACGACAAGCTGAGGACTCCATATTGGTTGAGGGCAAAAGTCAATGCACAGTCCAGGAAACAAGATGGCCGACACACTAAATGCGAAGATAACGGATCTAGCATAAAAGTCCGAAAACATTACACTATAAGCCGCACCGGACCATAAGACGCACCCCAAATATTCAGAAGGAAAATAGGGAAAAAGTTAATGTGTCAAATGGGGTTCTGTCCCACAGTCTGAATTCAGTAAACCCGGGGGGGGGGGGGAATCGGCAGCGCTGGTGGAGCCGGGTCACAGGAGGTGTTCGGGGATCCGGCGATGATCTGACTTATCCCAGGCTGGTGCAGCAGGAGGCTCTGTAACATCTGTAATCTCACTGTGGCCATTTGGAGTAAGGGGGTTTAGTTTATAGATCCAGAAGATTTCTTCCCGATGTAGTTGTCCAATGCGATTCTGATCCTGTGGGGGAATCTCCTCTGTGGGGAATATTCTCAGTTGTGTGGAATCTTTCTTGTGTTTGATGGTGCAGTGACGTGAAAGCCCATGTTGGAGAAAACCCTATGGAGTATTGGAACGGTGTGAGTTCAGCCTTTTGTGGAGGGGTCGGGTCGTCCTTCCCACATATAATTTCTGGTATGAGCATATAATCACGTGTGTAACATAACTGGTGGAACATGACATGGGAGTTTTGATCGGGAAAATTTCACCAGTAGAAATAAGGGTGAATTCAGAGAGACCATGGCAGATCGAGTCACAACAGAGGCAAGTTTTCAGATTGCATGTAATGAGTTTATTCGGGAGACAGGCGATTTTTTAGCAAATCTTCCGTCTTCTCTTTTATGTTTCTTGGTGCTAGGACATTTTTCAATGATGGAGGTCTTCAAAATGTCAAAAAGGGATTGCTGGGTAATGTTTTTCCCACTCCAGCTGTCTGACATGCTCATGATGCTCCTGCAGAGGACGTGAGTAACTCAATATATCATCAGGTAAACTACCGCAAATCTACCCATCGGTGAGAAAAAATATGAGATTTTCAAAGACTGCCGGAGCATTGTTTAATCTGAATGGCATCACCAAATTTTCATTATGCCCCTCCGGTGTATTGAATGCGGCCTTCCATTCATCACCATTGTGTATACGTATAAGAGTAATCATAAGGAATTGAAAGAATTGTCACCCAGATCCTTCTTACAATTTTATTCCATGGTGAAACGAGACATCAAACCATATTAGAGTGCGGCGTGCAGGTAGCAGGGAGCTATACAGATGAGAGAGCCTGACGGACTACGGCCGTTTCGCACTTGCTTAGCGCTTCTATCGGTCCATGCTCGTCAGAGGGTTACACCACTTCCTTATAACAAGGGTTAGGGAATGGTTAACTGAGAAGTGCAAAACATTTACAGTGAGTACAGTGAGATGATTAATATAAAAAATGTAAAGAAATATAACATAGATCACAGCCACACAGACATATTCAATGTATCACTGAGGCCAAGGGGAACTTGTGCACCGCAATCCACAATCCATGCTGCTTCTCTTGTTAGTAGTAATCTATTCTGGTCACCGCCTTGTACAGGATAATCAGCGGGCTCAATTCCTGCAGATCTCAGCACATCGGGGTCTGCATTATGGACCTCTCTTATATCATTAATGTCACAGATGCTTTTCCTGTGTAACTGAATGGAAATGTTCTCTGAGCCTGATGTGCCGCGGTCTAATAGTCTGGGCAATATAATAATCGTCCTGGGCAGTATATGACATAAAGCACTTGCTCTGTGCGGCCCGTGATTAGTTTATCTACCGTCATCGCCCCGATCCTCAGATTTCTCCTGTAAGATGGAGATGACAGAAGGAGCAATCCCCACAATGGAAATGGCCACTTGGACGTCTTCCATGTAACCAGGTGACTTTATTGTTCTTCTCCTGGAATCTTTCCTGTAGCGATAAGTCATCTAAGTCACCGCTTCTTCTAGAAGCAATCCAGGGTTGTTCTTTGCTGCTACGGCTAAATCTTCATCTCCTCACAAATGCCAATTCCTGTTTATCGCTGATTTTATTACATTCATATTGGGATTAGGTGTAAAAGTAACAATAAACCTTTTATTATCTCGTCCTTTTTTCTGCTCTTCCTCCTGGATCCTGTAACTAGACCCACATGGGTTCCTCCATCGCTCTAGCACAGTGTAATAATGTTGGCGGATAACCTCTGTGTAATAAGTCGTCTGTCAGGTCATTCGCTTGTTGTAGGAAACCTTCTTCTCTACTATTCATTGTTCTCAGCCTCAGATACCGGCTGTATGGTCGGCCTCTGTTAGTATGTTCCAGGTGCGCATTATTAGAATGGAGGGACATATTGGTGGCTGCAGGTTTTTATAGGTGCTGGTTATTATTCTACCATCCACTATTTTATTATTCACATCTGAGAAATCTAAGTTATTCTATCCAAATTGTTAATAAATCTCATATTAACCTTATTCTCCTCGATCAAAGGGAAGAGTTTCTCTGCTACTTTTAAACAATCGTCTCTTTTCTATCTGAAATCTCAAAAAAGTTCTTAGTTGTTCTGGAACACCCTCTCAGGGCTGTGCGGTTACTCGGTGCCGGGCCAGCGTCTACCCGGTCAATGGCCCTGAGTGTCCATGTAAGGCCCTGTGCACACAGTGCAGATTCGGTGCAGTTCTGCAGCAGATTTGGCCCTGCAGAACTGCACGTGATGTACAGTACCATTTAAGGCTATGTAAAGCCAAAAACGCGGTGCACATGCTGCAGGTTTTTCCGTGCAGATTTGGTGCGGAATAAGGCTAAGTGCAATGAGTGTAACAAGCTGCCACGAGAGGTGGTGAGTTCTCCTTCAATGGAAGTCTTCAGAGGCTGGACAGACATCTGACTGGGATGATTTAGTGAATCCTGCTTTGAGCAGGGGGTTGGACCAGATGGCCCAGGAGGTCCCTTCCAACTCTACGATTCTATGATTCTATGCACACGTACTTTTTTGCCCTGCAGATTTTTCCGCGCAGAATTGAAGAAATCCGCAGGTCAAATGACCTGCACTTTTCCTGCGGATTTCTTCCTTTTTTATTGTGGTTTTTGTGCGGTTTTCCTCTGTGGATTTGGAGAATGGAGCAGGTGGAAAACCGCACAAAAGAAGTGACATGCTGCATATTTTGAACCACAAGAAAACCGCGCGGAAAAATCCACAGCGTCTGCACAGTGTTTTTTTCAATTGATTTACATTGTACTGTACATCACACTGCGGATCCGCTGGATATCTGCATCGTGTGCACAGGGCCTAAAAGAAGCAGCATGTCGCTTCTTTTGTGCGGTTTTACTGCAGTTTTTCACCTGCTCCATTATAGAAATCTGCACTAAAGCTGCAGGTAAAACGCAGGTCATTTTACCTGCAGATTTAGCAAAATCTGCGCAGAAAATTCTACAGCAGAATCTGCACCGTGTGCACATAGCCTAAAAATAAGAAGTGATAACCAGCACATCAGAGTCCTGCACACACTGAGGCCCCTGATCATGTGACTCCTGACTCCTCCCCTCCTGTGACCTCATCACAGGTCCTGTGCGCACAGAGCAGCTGTAGAAATCTCCGGCCTCAGGGGTCTCACCAGACTTCGCTCTTTTCTTGCAGGGGCCGCAGTGGATTTCATCCTGGATCCATAGAGCTGAATAGAGGAGCGATGTTCCTTCACTCTGATGGGAATTGATGGTGACGTTTGTCCAACGTCCACGTTACCGAGTAAATCCCCCCAGTACTGCAGCCGGTAAAGACCCCGATATCCACAGGTGTCCCCTCTAATTGGGGGAAAGGGATAGAAAAGCCTCTTATCCCGAGGGGAAACCCTGTACATGGAGACATCGGCCTCAGATCTCTCCTGTCCTGTTCTTCCAGAAAAGCCTCAAACTTCTGGGTGTGACTCAGAGCTGAGATCTAACGGGAGAGAAGATTCCAGTGCGGGGAAGACGGGAAACCTTCATATAGACGGCCGGTGGGGATGGAGGCAGTGACCGACTCTGGCCACATCTGTTTCTAGAGCCGCAGTAGAAGATGAAGATGTCGTCCTCATCATGAAGGAGTTATTTCTCATGTCGCGTGTAATGAATATCTCCTGCAGTTTTGCTAATGCCGATTCCAGTGTCGGTAATGAGACGAGAATTAGCGTTATGGAAGATGAGTCTATGAGGAACGTGTTCAGCTGCCGACTCCGAGGAGGAAACTGCTTGTTGTCTGTGGCCTAAATATATAGGTTTTATTAGTAGATGTCAGGGAAGAAAACTAAACCCTGTAAGATAATAAATCTCCTCATATGTTTCCCTTATTATCTCCAGTAATTGTATTATTACACAGGATTCTTATGATGTTACATCGGATCATCTTCTTCTCATTCAGGTCTCTACAATATCGGATCCTCTCAGTGAAGATCTTCTACAGAAGAGAATTTTCCTGATTTACCCATCAAGGATGGATATGGACAGAGACAAGATGGCGGAGAGGATGTTACACCTCACCCTAGAGATCCTCTTCCGTCTCACTGGAGAGGTGAGAGATTCTGATGACGTCACATTCCATCATTCTTATCTATGGGAATAACAGATGGACAGAACTGGAGAGGTGAGGACTCTGGGAATGTCTGTAGTGAGATTTATTAATGTGTCTCTCCATAACCAGGATTACACAGTGGTGAAGAAGACCTCTAGTGATCACTGTCAGGACCCTGTGTCTGAGGGATGGGGAAGACCCCTGAGCCCAATCACGGGGCCTCCACCTCACCCCCTGATCCATGAGGACATCAATGACCAGAAGATCCTAGAACTCATCTACAAGATGATTGAGCTGCTGACTGGAGAGGTGACACTGCTGGGAATGCTGGGACATTATACAGTAACACTATGAAGGGATCGGGGGATGACGGTATCATTGTATGTGTCAGGTTCCTATAAGGTGTCAGGATGTCGCTGTTTATCTCTCTATGGAGGAGTGGGAGTATTTAGAAGCACACAAAGATCTGTACAAGAACGTCATAATGGAGGTTCCCGAGCCCCTCACATCACCAGGTAATAGACAGGACTAAATACACACGGCCTATAATTATCTGTATGTAGAGAATGAATTCAGTCCCTGTATGTGTTTCCTCCAGATCTATCCAGTAAGAGGACAACACCAGAGAGATATCCCCGTCCTCTTCTTCCACAGGACTGTAACCAAGAAGATCCCAATGTTCCTCAGGATCATCAGGTAGATGGAGAGAAGGTGTCAGGAGATCTCCCCTATGATGTGTAGACGGCTGTGAAGGTCTTGTGCTCAGTCTTCTTTTATCCACCAGTATTACTGTATATACTCATGGCTATCTGCCACGTCATCTGTCTGTGACGTTCAGGCAGAAGAGGGCACGACGCACACTAACCACGTCACCGCGCCCTCTGCTATCTGAATGTCACTGACAGAGGACACATCAGACAGCAGCGATGGAGTGAGGGGACAGTTGAATATAGCCTATACTTTACCCGTCCTGGCGCCGTCTCTGCAGCTCTGTTCTCCCACTGTCTCCCTTCCTGCCTTCAGCGGTCACATGGTACCGCTCATTACACTCATGAATATGCGCATATTCATGAGTTTAATGAGCGGTACTATGTGACCGCCGAAGGAAGGAAGGGAGTCTGTGGGACAAGCAGGGGGCTGCAGAGACGGCGCCAGGACGGGTAAGTATGACCTGGCACCCCTCCGACCCCCTGGCGTATATGACTCGAATATAAGCCGAGAGGGGACTTTCAGTCCCAAAAAATGGGCTGAAAATCTCGGCTTATATTCGAGTATATACGGTATATGTTTTATACTTGTGTGATGAGAACGGTGGAGATGACAGGATTAGAGCTGATCATAGATGGGACTTCTCCATCTGTCGGTGACTTTTACAATATTTGTTTCAGGGTGAAGATCTGACCCATATTAATACTACAGAGACATATGTGAGAGATGATGAGTGGTGTAAAGAGGAGATTCCCACATATGACTACCCAGGTGAGTAGTAACCACTGAATGCAGAGAAGTCACAGATTCCTCTCAGTCACCGGCTGTGGCTGCTTTATCGGTGGTGTAGTCCGGCCGTATTACCATGATCACCATTTTGCCTCTAGACCACAACATTCTCCTCCACCCAAAACTGTTCAAATGACTTTGGGCATTGAAAGCCCTTTTCTATAGAACTTATAACCTGGAGGATCCACCTACCCCCTGGGATCAGGAGACGCTGACCGTTACCTGCCCAGATCTGTAGTCTACAAAGCCAAATGACAGCGTATGTAGAATGTGCTGACAAGATAGAAAATCACTTGAAGAAAAATCTTATGCTGGGCCTGTAAGAGAAAGCGGAGGGTAATGATGCTGTTGGCTTCCTAGATCCCTGAGATCTTATCGGATGAATCTTCTCTCCCTTCTGTGCTGCTGAATGTCTCATGGTCCCTAAAAGACCAGGTCCTTACAAGTCTTTCTGGTCAAACTTTGCTTTTATGAGCGACAACTCCAAGGGTATGTGCACACGTTGCAGATTTACCTGCAGAATTTTTTGCACAGAATCTGCATCTGTTGCCAGAAAACGCAGGTAAAAATCCGCACGTTTTTTATGTGGATTTGTATGCGTTTTTGTAAGCTAAATAAAGATATGTTAATTAACAAAAAAAAAAAAAAAGATTTGTGATGTCATTTCTGGTCCAACCTCCTCTTTTACATTTGTCCAACCCACACTCCATTACACACACAGATAAATATGGGATAGATGGATATATCTATAGATAGACTGATATATCCATATCTATGGATGGATCCAACTATGGATGGATCCATCTATGGATCCATGGATGGATTTATGATGGATAGATGGATGTATCTATGATGGATAGATGGATGGATCCATCCATGGATGGATATATGATGGATAGATGGATCCATCCAATAAGACGCCTATCCATTATAGATAGATCCATCCATCCAATAAAATGCCTAACCATTATTGATCTTATAGTAAGAAAGGGTTAAAAAACACACATAAGATTAAAGTATTTTAATGAAATAAAACATGACAGTTTTTCATAATTTTTATTGTACGCCTAAATCCATTCAAAGCCATCGATCACCTGCAAAAAAATAAAAAAACAAACCAACAATATACTCCCTGTCCCATGTAATCCCATTAATAACGAATATCCCACGACGATCTCCCCTATAGAGCTGTCACATCAGCAGATATGACCGCTCTATAGGCCTCCGATGACACACTGACAGGCGAAAGCCCTCCAGCAGTGTGTCATTGGAGATAAGCCTCGCATTTTACGGCACTACAGCGTGAGAAAATTCTCACGCTGTAGTGCCGCAAATTGACAGGTGAACTCCAGTGACCTGTCGGCGGCGAAGTGATACAATACAGAGGATTATCTCTGTCATTGTATCACTGGATCCCCTGGAGAGCAGTCGCATCAGCTGATGTGGCAGCTCTCCACGGGAGATCGTCGTGGGATAATCATATTAATTGGATTACGTTGCACACAGGGAGTATAGTGTTTATTATTTTAATATTTTTTCAGGTGAGCGAGGGCTTCGGGGATTAGGTGTAGATGGGGAGTATGAACTGTATATGTGTGTTTTTTTTGTTTTTTTTTTTACATTCAACACATTAGCCGGATGATGGGACTACTACTGTCCCATCATTGGCTAATGTTTCACTCACTGTCACTGTTGCAGGCATCGACCGATGGGACTTGTAGTCCCATCGGACGATGCCTGCATGCACACACACATGCAGACCCCCCGCACACCCCCGGCAGACACGCACACAGTCACCGCCCACACACTTCCCTGTTCCCGATCAGCAGCGTTTCATCCGCAGCAATACTGCAGATCTTTTTTAGACCTGCGGTTTTGCTGCGGAAATGCCTGACTCAATGCAAGTCAATGGGTGCAGAAACACTGCAGATCTGCATAAAGAATTGACATGCTGCAGAAAATAAAACGCTGCAAATCCGTGCGTTTTTTTCGCAGCATGTGCACAGTGTTTTTGGATTTGATGCAATTCTGCGCGTTCAAAAACGCTGCAGAAATGCATCAAAAACTGCAACGTCTGCACGTACCCTAAATGTGCAGTGAGGCCAAGTGTGAATTTCTGTACAATAACAGCAGAGTTTCCCTTTATCCTGACTTTTCAGTTTGTATTAAAACTACTGTATTTTTTTGGACTATAAGACGCACTGTTTTCCTTCAAAAATGTGGAGTAAAATGGGGGGGTGTCTTATAGTCCGGATGTACCGGCTCCGGTTGTAGAGGGGAGGTGGGCGAACGGCATCGGCGGAGCAGCGGGTCACATGAGGCTGGAGCCGGTGGCTGCGGCTAACTCCTGTTCCCGTTGCTAAAGAGAAATTAATATTCACTGCATTCTACGCCTATGGGTTTGGAGGGCAATGAATATTCATTTCTCTTTAATAATAGTATCTTGATATGATTAGCCCCCAACTCCGGTCCTGGTATGCAGGGCCCCATCCTTATAATTGGCCCACACCCCCATCCACATCCCTATCCTGGTATGCATGGCCCCTTCAGAAAACATTAAAAAAACAAACCATTACACTTACTTACCCCGTGCTCCCTCGCAGCGTCCTGCTCCGGTGCCAGCAACTGCTATATGCTTGTAAGCAGCACATGGCAGGGACATCATGTGCTGCTCACAAGCAGAGCACAGCTGCCAGGCCTGTGCACGCAAAAGGCACTGAGTATTCT